>NC_139553.1:46292281-46987281 GCF_965153285.1 Podarcis tiliguerta | reverse complement strand
TGCTCTCTGCAAATCTTTCCCGAACCTTTTCTCCCTCTTTCTTGAATCAACCCCATGTCCAGGCTGAGACTGATTCCTGGATACCATTGAACCTGTCCTAGGGGAGACAATTCCAGCATAGTGCTCCTCCAGCTCTGCCTTCCAGAGGCTGATGTGCTGTGAATAATAAGTGCGCCTTCCACACAGCTCTTGCCAATTGCATTTTCCAGCCTCCTCTGCTTTGGTACATACTAGCCCTCAGTGGTTTGTGTCACAAACATTCTCTGGAAGAAAAAAAAAGGAGCACACCATCTGAATGCAATCATGTCCTATCTTTTATGATCCCATTGCCCAATGAGGTCAACACCACATGCCAGCTCCAAAGCCTGCGGCTGGAAGTAAATGGGCATATAGCATGTTCTCTTTTAGGGAAGCTGCTGCTCCCACAATCCATTCATTGATAAGAAACATCACCCCAGATCTGTATCTCCTTGTCATTCATCAGAATGTGCCCCAATGTGCCACAGAGAACCAGGCACATAAAACCAGCATTGGAAAATGTAAGGTTGCCCCTTGGTTGGAATGGGTGAGTCTGTCAATGATAGTCTTCCTCTGTTTCTTATTTTTGTAATCTTAGATTCAGTTCTCCACATTTCCACATCATGGTGCTCTCCCTCCCTTTTAAAAGCGTGTGAAAATTCACCAGCATTTCTCCCAACATTGCAGGACAGCCTAGATGTTGCTGGACTGCAACTTCCATCAGCCTCAGTCAGAGCAGTAATTAGGGATGGAGGGAGTTGTAGTCCAATGACATTAGCAGGGCACCAGGTTGGAGAAGGTGGGTGAAGAGTTTCTCTGTTCATCGATTGAGCCAGTAAAACGGGGGGGGGGGGGGGACGGGACTTTTTCATCCCAGGGACTCATTCCCTTCCAGACAAATGTCTGGGGGAGGGGTGGGGCAGTGTCATGGTGTATAGAGCTATGAACTTAGATTTTACCTTTGTACAATAGAGTAGTTTCCACTCTCATACACACACCTCCCTGTCACCATCCAATAAAGCCAGAGGTGTGATCAGAGTTCAAGGACACATTCCAGGCAGTCTAGCATGGTCTATTTGGGCATATGGGACACTACCTTCTTGGGTTATAAAATATAAATTGGTTTAGTTTATAGTAAAGTTTATACAGCTTGGACCTGGATCTCCCCAGTCCCACTGCCACCTGTTCTGTCTCATTCACACATCATGGAATTGTAGGGCTGGAAGGGACCCCAACACAGCAATTTTCACCCACACAAGAAACACAGCTAAAAACAACAACAATCCATTGCAAACAATATTGTAATTATTCACTCAGAGGTTTCACAGCAGCAATAAGCACTGTTTTCATTAGAAAAGAAAATCAATTACTTCTAGGAATCTCAAACGTCTGTCCTTTTTCTTGAGTGATGGTGTTGTTTTCATTTTTCAAGTGCAAAGCTAACATTTTTTTCTTGCAGCTTTACCAAAAAGGGCTCACCCTTCATATGCTGAACAGCTCTAACCACCATTAAGTTCGTCCTCATGGTTAGTCAGAATTTGTTCATCTTTAAGATGCCCTGAGATTCTCTGTTGTTGCAGATGTTGCAGTGTTGCAGATGCTTCCTAGAAAAGTCCCACAGACAAGGGAAATAAATCAAAGCCACAGAAGCTCATGCTGAGGATGGCCAAACAGCCCCATGCATCTTATGCTGACCCCTTTTCTGTGGAACTGCTAAGCAATAGAAAGGAAACTGATTGACATCATCTGTTATAAGTGATGCTTCAATTTCCCCCTCTTCCTCTTCCACAGGAAGAGAGAACCTGGAGATAACCACTCCACAAGATTTATCAGGGGATTAAACTGTCCAGTGCCCTAAACCAGATAATTTCCTCCTTCTGCCGCTCTGATATCATGTTGAGTCTAAGGATTGGTGAAGACGTTCAGCTTGCATTTTAACATACTCCTGTCTAATTCACACTTCTTTAACAATATACAACCTGGAACACAACTACCCATTGAAATTCACACTTCTCTGGATTCTGCAAATGGAATTTTTCAATACTGAACTGCTGCAATGTGCTCTATGTGGGGCTTCCCTTGTGCTTGATCTGGAAGCTGCAATTAGTGCAGAATTCCGCAGCATGATTGCTGACAGGAGTGAGACCCTATTTACATATAACATGTGTGCTTGGAGACCTGCACCTGGTGCCAATTTGCTACCTTGGCCAACTCCAAGATGTTAAGCCATTAACAATTTGGGACCAGTTTACCTGTAAGATTGACCTACCCACATATATACCCTCTCAACCACTTCAGTCTACAGAATTGGCACTGCCAAACGCACCACATAATATTCATTCCACATTAGTAAGGAATCAGTCTTAGTGCAGCAGCACCCACAGTTTGTAACTTTGGAATATTAAAAACAACAATAGCAACAACAACAACTGCCTATTGACATCAGCCAGGTACCTTCACTGCACTCTCTTCTTGTTGTTGTTGTTGTTTAGTCGTTTAGTCGTGTCCCACTCTTCGTGACCCCATGGACCAGAGCACGCCAGGCACTTCTGTCTTCCACTGTCTCCCGCAGTTTGGTCAGACTCATGTTTGTAGCTTCGAGAACACTGTCCAACCATCTTGTCCTCTTTCGTCCCCTTCTCCTTGTGCCCTCAATCTTTCCCAACATCAGGGTCTTTGCCAGGGAGTCTTCTCTTCTCATGAGGTGGCCAAAGTATTGGAGCCTCAGCTTCACGATCTGTCCTTCCAGTGAGCACTCAGGGTTAATTTCCTTAAGAATAGATGCGTTTGATCTTCTTGCAGTCCATGGGACTCTCAAGAGTCTCCTCCAGCACCATAATTCAAAAGTATCAATTCTTCAGCGATCAGCCTTCTTTATGGTCCAGCTCTCACTTCCATACATCACTACTGAGAAAACCATGGCTTTAACTATACGGACCTTTGTTGGCAAGGTGATGTCTCTACTTTTTAAGATGCTGTCCAGGTTTGCCATCGCCTTTCTCCCAAGGAGCAGGCGTCTTTTAATTTCGTGACTGCTGTCACCATCTGCAGTGATCATGGAGCCCAAGAAAGTAAAATCTCTCAGTGCCTCCATTTCTTCCCCTTCTATTTGCCAGGAGGTGATGGGCCCAGTGGCCATGATCTTCGTTTTTTTGATGTTGAGCTTCAGACCATATTTTGCGCTCTCCTCTTTCACCCTCATTAAAAGGTTCTTTAATTCCTCCTCACTTTCTGCCATTAAGGTTGTGTCATCTGCATATCTGAGGTTCTTGATATTTCTTCCAGCAATCTTAATTCCGGCTTGGGATTCATTCAGCCCAGCCTTTCGCATGATGAATTCTGCATCATGCAAAAGGTTAAATGAGCAGGGAGACAATATACAGCCTTGCCGTACTCCTTTCCCAATTTTGATCCAATCAGTTGTTCCATATCCAGTTCTAACTGTAGCTTCTTGTCCCACATAGAGATTTCTCAGGAGACAGATGAGGTGATCAGGCATTCCCATTTCTTTAAGAACTTTGCTGTGGTCGACACAGTCAAAGGCTTTTGCATAGTCAATGAAGCAGAAGTTGATGTCTTTCTGGAACTCTCTAGCTTTCTCCATAATCCAGCGCATGTTTGCAATTTGGTCTCTGGTTCCTTTGCCTCTTCTAAATCCAGCTTGCACTTCTGGGAGTCAATATACTGCTTGAGCCTGCACTCTCTTAGGCACCAGCTAAAAATGTTTTTGTTTAGGCAATCCTGCCCACTATTTTAATCAGGTTTTTAGCTTAGTGTTGATTTACATTATCAAAAATATTTTAATTATTTTTAAGTGGTTGTTTTTACTGATTATTTCATTGTTTTGTTCTTTTTGCAAACCAAGTGGAGTTTGTTTGTTTCACAATCAAGCAGTATATAAATTGTATAAAATAAATAAATAAATTTCCAATGCCCTCTTCCCAAAATGCATATATTAGGATAAGTGTGCATATATTAGGATAAGTATGGGTGAAAATAATGTACAAAAATGTATTGTGAAAATAATGTACAAAAATGTATTGTGTTGGAAGACAATGCTTTAAAAAAAAAGTGTGTGTCACCCAAAATTGCTTAGATTAGGTTCTGTACAACTAAGTCCTGTTCAGAATAAACCCACTGAACTTATTGGACCGAAGTCAACCACATCCATCAGTTTCATTGGGTTTACTCTGAGTATGACTAACACTGGATACAACCCAATGTTTTACCCAAATACACACACACACACACACAGAGAGAGAGAGAGAGAGAGAGAGTGCCATACACTAAAATGCTGATGAATGGAAGAAAGCGCTATTGATGGCCGCTTGTCATGTTCTGCCTCTACACTTGGAGGCAGTGATGCTTCTGAATCCCATTTGCCAGTAGCTACAGGAGGGAAGAAGAGGGCTCTTGTGCTCAGGTCCTGCTTGGATCATCTGTTTGGCCACTATGAGAAAGAGATGCTGGACTAGATGGGCCCCCATTGAGATGATCCAGCAGGCGGCTCTTACATTCTAATGTTATGTGTAGTTTTTCTTTTTGAAAGAAAAACACACAAACTGATTGCATAAATGTGGACAAGTGGAATTAGAAACTGACAAAAAAATAATAATTGACAGATACGTCCCTCCATACAAGAACTAAGCGCTGAAGACTGGAGAAATTGTTCGTAAAAATGAAAGTAGCATGCAAAAATGCATTAAATTAGGGGAAAATGTTTGCAAAAATTTGTAGACTGGGCAAAAGTGTATACAAACATTAGGAGAAAAGCACTTATTTTGTACATTTTCAATTTGTTGCAAGATGTCTAGCTGCTGTCAGTATTAGGGCAACTAGCAAATTAAATAAAAAAATAAAATGCTGGCACATTTTTTAATGACCTGCTTTTTAGAAAGAAAATATATGTGAACTAATGTGGAAATGTGGCAAACCCAGAGGTAAGATTAAGATGGGGGGGGATGAGAAATGGGGAGAAATCAAAATTGGCAAATCCATCCCTAGCTGAGTATAGGAAGATGAACATTGGGTGATTTAGGGACAGACGTAGAAAAGTCCTTCTTCATACAGTTCATAATTAAACTATGGAATTTGTTTTCGCTAGATGGCCACCAAGCTGGATGGCTTTCAAAGAGAATTAAACAAATTCATGGAGGCCAAGTCTCTCAGTGGCTGTTGGGAATGATAAGCGGTGAGAATGCTGTTGCGTTCAGGTCCTGCTTTCAACCTTCCCAATAGGACATCTGGTCAACAGGATGCTCGACTAAATGGGCCACTGGTCTGATCCAGCATGGCTCTTCTATGTTCCTAGTTCCAGCTCCTTGATGTTTTTATTTTTCCATGTTTATGGATTTGAAATTTCTGCTACCCACTTCAGCAACTCTTATTAGAAGAAAAGGAGCATCTTTCCTGTCAGCAAAAAAGCTGGAAAAGGTTCATCATAGCTTTATTGCTGACAACCTTCTGTCATGGGAGACAATGGAGGAGTCAGTTCTCCTCTGGTCACTGCTGCAGATACATGACCTGTCTGCCTGTCTCTAGGCACTGTGATTGTCACAGCAGAAGCTGCATAAAAGGAGCCAAGGCTGTTTTACTTTAGAAAACTTTCCACAGTTCCTCCATGTATTCAGAACTAAGCCAGATTGTGGGGCATTACAGAAATACCTCATTACACAGCATGAGTGGGCAATGAAGTGGCAGATCAAATTCAGTGTTGATAAGTGCAAAATGAGGCATGGTGAGCATCAAACACCCCAAATTCACTTACACCACACTGAATTCAGAATTAGCCACTGATGCATTTCAGGAAGGTGCCCGTCCCTGCACTACGTTCTCCTCGTTCAGCCAAGATCAGTTTTCCTATCACAATGAGAATAGCAATTTTTCCACATCAGGAGTTGTGGGGGTAGAGTGGGAGTTTTCACCTCCATCCATTCCTGATCCAGTCACTACCTCTTCAGCCTGCTAATACCAGGGCCAGGGGACAGCCATCTTCTCCCTGTGTGTATATCCTTTGCTTTCTCCCTCCCTCCTTTCAAATCCAGCCAATGTCACTGCACTCTCACGCTACTAATATGTGATGGCCTGGGATTCGGACTTGGATGTTGAACCTGAGGAATCCCAACCTGCACAGGATTCCCTGCCTCCAGAACCAGCTGAGCCGGGGCTGGAGCTTGAGCCTGAAGGGTCCTCACCTGTGCTGGATCCTCACGTGCAGGCATCAGCTGAGTCTGCTCTGGCTCCTGAGGGGATGGAGGACCCATTGTCTGCAGGTGCTCCACTCTCAGCCCCGTCAGAGGAAGCTGAGGTTGCCTCTGGGTCCGGGAACCCTCCAGCCTCTCCTGAGCTGCAGAGGCTTAGGGCAGAGAGGCAGAGGGAACTAAGTTCCCACAGGAGGAGTGCTTGCCTTCAAGCCAGGAGAGGTGAGTCACCAGAGGATCGGGGCCGCCCTATGCCTCAGAGCAGATAAACACCAAACAGCCCCAGTCCCAAGTTGTGGGAGCAACATTGTTGGTTGCTAGTTGCTGCCTGAACCCTGTCCTGCTTTCCTGCCTGAGCTCCTGACCTGCCCTGGCTGCCTGCTTGCAAGCCTGTTCCTGACTTCACCCGACTCCCTGCCCTGCACCCAGCTTCAGCTACTATGGACTGCCTCCACGTTGCACCTTTGACCATGGACCAAACTCATTGGGGGGGCTGAAGGGATCTGGGCCCCTAGGAGTTGGCTCCTATGCAATATGGCAAGGAGTTGCATTATCAGCTCCACGCAAGCAACTTTCCCCCAAAAAGGTTGAGAGCAGACATGGGCCACATTCACACTACACATTCCCAGAGATTCTCGTGACTGTTAACCACTCTGGAAATTGTAGCTTTGTGAGAGGAGAAAAGGGGCCTCCTAACAACTCTCCACACCCTTAACGGACTACATGTCCAGGCTTCTTTCAGGAAGCCATGACTGTTTAAAGTTCCCCTTGCAGAGCAGCTCAATCTGGGTAAATAACACCACCTCTGGTGAGAGAAGTCTCCAGATAATCAGGGCCTAAACTTGCTTCAACAGATGCTATCTAAGGTGCAGGTGGACAACAGGGGCATAGCAACTGCTTATATACATTTCTGAAGGCCTGGGCCACTCCCACTCTCAACGTGATTGGCTATCTAAATTCCCAAGCCGCAAATCATAACTCAAAGGGCCAATGGCAGTGGCCCAAATCCTGAAATGTTTTGTGATTGGATATCATGTATCAAATCAGAACACAGGGGATAAGATTCCTTAGTCCAGACTCAAGCTCAGGCAAACTCAGACCACTGAATACATAATACCACCTATGGCAGTGGGAGTGTGTGGGTTTCCATTGGGGCTTCTGGGTTGGGGTCCTCAGAGTCAGAGGAGGACAATGCTGTTATGAATTGATTATTCAGCAAAGCAGCTGTTGTTTATTGGGCCTTATTAAACATGAGCACATGACTGGGTTGGCAGGTTGCCTGATGCTATAAGTATTTTGCTAGTTTGGCCTTCCAGGGAACATGAAATCCAGGGCCTGCTGTTTGACTCTTTGATATGCACTTTTGTACGTTACCTGCATGGAGAATAAAAGTTTGGAGAACTGTTCGTGTGATACTTAAGTGGCTTCATGACAAATGCCACCTCCCTAGGCTTCTGCTGTAGTGGGCATATTTGGAACTGGCTGAGTGAAAAAAGAGATTGCAAAGTGTTTTGCAAGTTAGGCAGCTTGGTATAAATGGACACTAGCAGTGGTGGATTTGGGAAGTTGCTCACAGAAGAAAAGGGGGTCCTTTCTGCACTGTGACAAAGGAAATAATTTATTTAGGAAATTTATAAGCCTATAAGCCACTTGCTAAAAATGTAAAGTATTTAATTAGGGTACAAGTCCAATTACATATAATACATGACAAAAATAGACAAACCGATTTAAAACAGACATACATAGAACCATCATTAAAATTAAAGATAAAATCGATGAAACGTTTAAAGCAAATGTAACTGAAATGTGCATCTGGAGAGGATTACTGACACTGAAAAGTTTTTAGCAGAAATCTCATAGACTATAGTGAATGTACCTCCTTGTTGTCAATAGGTGCCCTGGTTCCAGGAGAACCAATGGCACTGGTCCATGTTCTATTTGCAAGAAAATCCAAAGAGCAAAGTCTGGTCAGAATCTAGGGTCAGAGGCTAGCGCAAGGGTAGGGAACCTTTGGCCCCCCAAATGTTGCAGAACTACAACTCCCATCATCCCTGGCAATTGGCCATGTTTGCTAGGTCTGATGGGAGTTGTAGTTCAGCAACATCTGGAGGGTCACAAATTCCCTACCCTTGATCTATAGAAAAAAGATACTGGGTTGGTCAAACAAACAGTGTTCAGAGCAGCACAATAGAGGATAGGTAAGGTCACAAGTGGCTCCAACAGTTCTCCAGCTGAGACCGAGGGCTTTCATCCAGGATCCTCCTGAGCCCCACAACTGAAGGTTTTGGTTTATTCATGAAGAGCAGCCTTCCTCATAAGCAGTCCTTTCTTTTTGAGGCCAGCGGCATTTAGCCACTGCACTGTGGTGCAACTTGGTGAGCAGGCACTCTCTGGGGCTCTTGAGATGGTTCATCCTCCATCTCTGAGTTTTGGCCTTTGTAGGAAGTGGAGGGGGATCACCAATGCTGGAAGATAGGCTGGGCTTCACTGTCTTCCTCCTGCCCTCCCACTCCCCAATGCCACTTGTTCCTTTGCAGTATTCTTCATGGTCCACTTCTGAAGAAACTCTTTCTACAGAGCCATATGACAAAAGTCTAGGAGTCTCAGGGCACATGTATTGCAACACCCAATGAAATGCCTGGACCCTTGTAAAACTGTGGGTTCCACAGCTTTAAGTGATCCCATGGGCATATGTCATCCATCATCCATAGTCATGATACAGAACCATCATGTCCTTTCTCCTTTTCCCTCTGCTTGACCACCCAAGAGGGGAAATGATCCAGAGTCATAATAGCATAGCTCACATTTATCTACCATTTAAAATAATAACCCTCTTCCTGCAAAGCAAGCGATTCACACTTCTGCTCACAGGATTAAGTAATCTGCTGTTCTTATCAAAACACCTTTTTGGGGAAGCCGAAAACATTTCTCTTTAATTAGCTCAATACTTCAAGCTTAGCTGGGTTGTGATTACACACATCTCTGCCTTGGTGCTGAGCTTTTTGGGAACTTCCAGGGTTCACAGGTAAGGAAAAACTAGAGTAGGATTCTCTAACTAGATTTTAAAGAAAAGTATCACAGATTAAAGAGGGACTCTGGGAGGCATCATGGTGGATTGGGGATGGGCAGAACAGCCCCGAGACAGGTGTCGGGGGGAGTGGGGATGCCCACGACACTCACTCAAAAATCCAGGTGTGGTCCATTCTATCACTTCTGCTTTCTACTGCCTGATTTTCCTGCATGTATAGACTAGACCAGGGGTAGGTAAGCTTCATGTGGGTTGCAAGGAGGGGAAATCAGGAGGAAATGGGGTGGCAGAGAGAGAGAGAGAGAGAGGGAGAGAGAGAGAGAGAGAGAGAGAGGGAGAGGGAGAGGGAGAGAGGGGGGGGCATAGAGAGGCAGAGAGTAGGGGAGAAGGGTAGCCCTGTCCACGTTTGGCTTTAACTCTGCCAACCATTTGTTTCAGTCTCATCCACCACTGCCTCCAGGCTCCACACACCCAACAGATTACCATAAATAAAAAACATCCCAATTTCCCAGCAGTGCAAGATTCCATGGGTTCAAGGTGCTTACTCAGGGTTCAGTTTTCTTGGAATGAGGGACTGCAGAGACTGTGGTGTCTTTATGATATATGGTTTATTTACACATCTATACAACTTGAGCCTACAGTGGAGGGGTTCACAGCATAAACGCCCCAGAACATCTTGCTTCTCCCATTGCAACAGCCTTGGTGTCATGGCCTGGGAATCCAATTCAGAGGCTGAACCAGAGGATTCCCAGCCTGCACAGGAGTCCCCACCTCCAGGGCCGGCTGAACTGGGGCAGGGCCTTGATTCTGAAGCGCCTGCACCTGTGCCGGATCCTCAGGAGCAGGCACCAGGTGAATCCACTCTGGCTCCGGAGGTGGTTGAGGACACAGTGCCTACAGGTGTGCCTCTCCCAGCCCTGTCAGGGGAAGGTGAGTCTCCCCCTGGGTCCAGTAACCCTCCAGCCTCTCCTGAGCTGCAGAGGTTCAGGGCAGAGAGGCGGAGGGAACTGGTTTCTCCCAGGAGGAGTGCTCGCCTTAAGGCTAGGAGAGGCGGGTCTCCTGGGGGCCGGGACGCCCCTGGCCTCAGAGAAGATCAAGGCCAGTCAGCCCGGTCCCAGGTTGCGGGAGCAACGTCGTTGAAGAGCTGTTTCGGCCAGCACCCAGTCCTGTTCCTCCAGAGTTCCTGTCCTTGCCCGGCGCCTCGCTTTGGACCCCGCTTCGCCCATGGAGGACTGTCTGCTGACCCTCGACTCAGGTCCTGGACCTCGCCCCACATTAACCTCCCCCTGGGACCAGCACACTTGGAATCAAGAAGAAATTAGACATGGCTCATACTCTCTGGCTTCTGCCTACTTCTAACCCATCTCTCACACATAGCTCCAGCCAGGGGAGAAGGGAGCCCACCCCTATTTATCCTCTGGCACAGAGCAACCTCCTTTGTTACACTATGTACTTAAGGCACCTTATCTTACCCTTGCCTGAAGAGGTCAGCAATGAAATCCTCCATTAGATTTTAACGCTTGATGGATTCAGGACCCCAGGAATTAGAAGGGACTGAGGCATCATGCAGACTAACCCCACTTGAACAGTATTCTACTGCAAGAGACCAGAGGCTGTGCCCCACAGGACTAGTTCTGAATTTTACGGTGGCTATGACAAGCCGAAATAGCAACAAGACCCAAATGCATGCCTGGATTCATGGTGGATTTAATGCTTCGTACTGAAATAGTTGCCCATTTACTGGGAGTGCTGAAGAGAAATACTAGATCTGTTAACTTTTTAATTGGTAGTAAATGGAAGCTAATGAGGGGACTGCACCTGCACTATTAATTGCAAAGAACCTCATTAAACACACACTAGATATGATTCCTGCAACTCTGAGGAGACACTTTAGATAGCAAAACAATATAATGTGTGATTTGGTGTCTGTTCAGAGAACTGGAATCTGCATTGGCCTAAGAGAGAGTTGGCAGGTGGGTTGGCCAGGGGAAATCAAAAAGAGAGCAAACACCTTGAGATCTTCTGTTGAGATTGGCATGTGTTCATTTACCTCTCCAGAAAAAAACACAGGATTCCAGCCGCCAAAGCCAGGAGGAATTAAGCACTGCCAGACTCTAAAATAGAACAGATTGCTTCCCTTATGTCTGAAAACAGCCTGATTGGTAAAACATTTCCTCTTCAGCATATAAAGTAGATTGATCAGAAACCTTTTATTGCCTTGCCGTGAGGAAAACAATGGTATGAAGATCATGAATGGGGGGTTGTAGGGAGTCATAACCAGCTGTTGGGCTCCAGAGCATCATTGCTTTTTATTGTGTCTTCAGCACGGAAATCAGGTCTCAAAATATCCACCTCATTTGTTGCAAGGCAATAAAAGCCGCTCCATCAGTTGTGATTTGCTGGAGAGCCCACAGGCTGTGGAGTCTCGTGCTTGTTTTACATATTAGTAAGCAAACGAAAGGATACGATTAGAATTCAGGAACCAGCAGCATCAAGATAAGAAATGCTTGGAAAAGAGCAGGGTGTGTGGCAGCAAAATCCTTCCCTGCAGTTCAATCTCACTGAACCACACAATTGTGGATTAATGTCTTTCAGGGCTTGGAAGGGGAGGAGGCCACCTCTCCTGTCACACCACCACGGATGAACCTTCCACTCCTCCCTTGCAAGGTCATAGTCAGTGCCCAAAGCATGAGGCATCACAAGGGATGGTGCATCATTTGACAACTGGAGCAGATCCCATCTCAGTGGATGGATTCCAACCATTTAGAAGAAAATGGGACCCAGTTTCCACACATACCACTCAGGAGGAAGCTCAGCAACAAAGGAAGCTGCCTTGGGGCTCATCCATGCTTCCTTTTGTGCTGCGTTTCTAGGCACATGTCAGAGCTTTAAATTGCCATGTCCAAACACTTTTTTCTTTTTTAGACTTGACACTTTCCCCATGAAAACCCACTTTAGGACTAAATTGGAGCAAATCAAGTGCAGCCCTGTGCCTTAAAAGTGCAGAGCAGAAGATAAGTGTGCATGGGCCCTTATACTGAGTCAGAGCTTTGGCACATCCAGCTCAGTCTGATTGGGAGCAGCAACCTCTCCAAGGTTTCAGACAAGGAATGCTCCCAGCCCCACCTTGAGAGACCAGGCATTGGACCTAAGTCCTTCGGTATGCAAGGCAGATACTCTACCATGGAGCTTTTTCCCTTCCCTGAAGCTTCTACTTCTTTCCTTATAAGACTACGGTGAGCAGTCTGGAAAGCAGTGAAGGACAACCACTAAGGGCACTTTTAGTATCTGTCCTTGAAGCAGGACAGAAGAGCAAGCCATGTAATTGAGAATGTTAACTCAATTGCAATCAATTAGATGAACACAGCCTCTGGTACAGGGCTTTGATTAAAGTTGGTGGGAAGGTCCAGGTCAGCCTTTGAATTCAATTATTAACTGATTATTATCACTGAACTTGAACTATTGACTAAAACACTCTGGGTCTCCCTGCATTCATTTTCTTATTATTTAAGAGTCCTTCTTGCAATCACCTTTAACAAATAATTTTATCTCTGCTGTATGGACTGGCGCAGCAAACCTCAATCAGAGCTTTAATAGCATAAGGTATCTAACCCATTTTCAGTGATCTGGGGACTCTAATGAACTTCTTTTTAAATTCTTTATGCGTCTTTTACAGATATTATACAGAACAGATTCACACATGAGATGTTAAGAAATTACAGTTATGAGATCACTCTTTTTAAAAAGGAGCTAAACAACGGTATCTGTTCACAGTCTGACTTGTGTTGCTGGCAGCCAGTAGCCATGTTCCTTTGTGTACGCATATGGAATAAAGTCAAGCCATATTTTCTGGAAATTGTCTCTTTGTTTAGTTATTATTCATTCTCTTAGTTTTCCAGTCAATTTGTCCATTAATGCCATTCCATGTTTGTTTTAGCCACATGTCATGCAGGTCTGCATTTGGCAGTAGTAAAGCAGGCAGTTCTTATTAATTGTAGAATGAGTTTTTTCAAGGATAAATCCTTAGTTTCCCCCTCAAATATAGGCAGCAAAGCAATTTTGGGATTGAGATTCATTGGTTGTTTGGTTATAGTGCTTATTTCACTAAAGACATCCCCCCAAAAAACAAACCTACCCTAGGGCAGGTCCACCATATACGGAAGAATGAAGCTGTATTTTTACAGTTTCTCCAGTAAGTTGTTGAGAGAGTCTTCATTGGGGGGTTTTTAAGCAGAGGTTGGATGGCGATCTGTCATGGATGCTTTAGTTGAGATTCCTGCACTGCAGTGGGTTGGACTAGATGACCCTAGGGTCCCTTCCAATTCTACAATTCTAATTATTCATTTTATTAAGTAGCACAGGGTGCATACACCATCTATAAAGTATTTTCGGCATATTCTCTCTGGCTCTAACTGATGAGAATCCAAAAGGGAACTTTACCCAAACTTCATTCCAGGAAGCTTCATTGTTCAGATCTGCCTCCCATCAGTGTCTACTGTAAAGGTTTGCAAGCATGAACTGTAAATTAAAGAGATTATGCTATTTGCCCAATGGGTCAGCGATGTATATTATATTTTCAAAAGGGGTCAATGACCGAGTTGCTTGGAATGTGATAGATGGTTGAGAGGTAAAGTGTAGGACCTGATGTATGTGACTTCTTTTTCTTCTTGAGGAAGTCTCTAAGAAGCACTTAAAATGACTAATCAGTTTGAAAGACCCTTTGTCTTCTTGGCTCCGTTGAAGGATTAATTCAATCCACTTCTTTTGAATGCATTGGATGTACAGTGGTGCCTCACAAGACGAAAAGAATCCGTTCCGCGGGTCTTTTCGTCTTGCGGTTTTTCGTCTTGCGAAGCAAGCCCATTGACGGAGTAGCGCTATTAGCGCTATTGGCTAAAAAAAGGGCTAAAAACGGCTTTTTAACACTTGGGAGATTAGCGGTTTTGCTGCTAAAATGCTTTTAGCAGCTTAGCGATTCAAAATAAGGGGTTTTGGAGCGGAAAAAAAATTCAATTTTTTTCGTCATTTTTCGTCTTGCAAAGCAAGCCCATAGGGAAATTCGTCTTGCGAAGCGCCTCTGCAAACGGAAAACCCTTTCGTCTTGCGGGTTTTCCATCTTGTGAGGCATTCGTCTTGCGGGGCACCACTGTAGTTCTTCCTTATGTACAGTGGTACCTCGGGTTAAGAACTTAAATTCGTTCCGGAGGTCTGTTCTTAACCTGAAACTGTTCTTAACCTGAGGTACCACGTTAGCTAATGGGGCTTCCTGCTGCCAACATACCACTGGCACGCGATTTCTGTTCTCATCCTGAGGTACTATTTCTGGGTTAGCAGAGTCTGTAACCTGAAGTGTCTGTAACCCGAAGTACCACTGTATATTGAATTTTTATGAATTAATGTCTGATGAGTGTACCAATAAGTTTCATTTTGAATGCATTTGAATTATTGATGTATGTTAATCTTCTAAATGAACGTGTGATTGTGATAATCAATGAAGGGCAGGTTGATGAATAGAAGATTGACTAATTGGTCAGAATATATTACTCTGTGGTCTTTAGTTCCATGAGTGAACTTTGAGAATAACTTTGTATTAATTAGTATTTACATGAATAACTGGTTTTACTGATGTTCTTTGATTATCTTGAGACAAAATGAAGAGTTACTTTATGTGGGGCAAAAAAAGGATACTAAAAGCAAAAGTGCTGCAGAAGAATTATTCCAATCAGCTATTCTATTAAAATCCCTCAAACATGCTTAACTAATCTAAGTTTAGCTCCCCACCTTGAGTAAAAGATGCTGGCGGTGCTTACTTCTAAGAAAGATGAGAGGTCTACCAGGAACCCTCTGTTCCCCAATACCTCAATCTCCTTTTTCACAGAGTTTTCCCCCTTGGGAAAGCAGCACAGGGTAGCAGTTAACGGGGAGAACTGAATCATGCTATGGGTCCCCACTGATGCCAGCGCGGATCCCAGCTTTGATCCTGCCACAAAGGAATATCGCCACCTGCTTTTGTTTTGGTTAACCATTACTTAGAGAAAACAGCCGTTGAGTATTAGACATCACCCCAGAATTGGCCCTACTAAACATCTTCCAAGACAACAATGCCCATTTACACCACAAAGAACTCATAACCCACCTACTCTCAGAAGCCAGAAACACCATAACCAAACACTGGAGAGACCTGTCAGGAGTAAGTATGTACCAATGGTACCAAATAGTATGGGAAACAGCCCTACTAGAAAAATTAACCAATAAACTGAAACTGACACGGGGACAAATAGAAGACGCCCTTACCCCGGTATGGCTCCCCTTTATCACACACACAGCCCAACAAAACAATGACAAAAATCCACCAACAGCATACAAATCAATATGGCTAACCTGATCCGAAACACCCACCCACCCCACTCACACACGAAAACAAAGAACACCACAGCCAATCACAAACAAACAAACACACCCTTGGCCAACCCCAACCTCTCTCACCACCAAAGGAACACAAGCGAACAGAACAAACAGCACTGACACCAAACCCTACATACATTAAGCATAACGGAAACATCGCCACCCGACCCCCCCCATCTTCCCTCCCCCCCCCCCAATGTCTCAACAAATGAAACGGATTTGTAAAAATGTTACATGGAAAAAATATGAGAGACATTACACTTACCTCTGTAAAACAAGAAAATCTTTAATAATTATTTTTTTAAAAGAAAGAAAGAAAACAGCCGTTGAAGCTGAATATTTTCACCAGTGCTATGGAAAGCAGTCCCTGCTAGAATATGAAGGGCCCCATCTGCATTGGCATCCCATTGGCTTTTGAAGACCACCTGTTTACAAAGGCATTCCCTCAATCTCTCACACAGTCTCCTATTTTTGATTTAATGGGAGTGTTTTATTGCATATTTTAATTATGGATGTTTATATGTTGATATTTTAGTGGCATGGCTTAATAGTGTGTTTAAACTGGGTGTTTTAGAAGCTTATAGTTCCATTATTGAATGTTTGGTGCTTATACTTGTAAACCACTTGAATGCCTATTTTGACATTAAGTGACATATCAATTACATTATTATAGTTTAATGACCATTTTACTTTTATTTTTAGACCATTTTTAGCTTCAAGATATTGGGTTCAAGATATTGGACTGGAAACTTGGCCATAGTGGTGAGGCAAGCTTGTAAATCACCCTCCCTCGAATTTTACCCTTACCACTAGAGTTTGTAGCTGGGCAACTTGTGTTCCAATGCAACAGAAACTGACAGAGTTGGCTAACAAAAGACTGACCTTTCAAAACAAAGATCCAGTCTATCCCTCAGGAGGCAGCACAAAACCCACCTATAATGCAACTAAGCCCTTGGACAAACTCTCCCCCCCCCCAAAAAAAAAAAAAACCCACACCCAATGCTAGGAAACCAAGGATCAGCATGTGTTCACACACACACACACACAGAGAGAGAGAGAGAGAGAGAGAGAGAGAGAGAGAGAGAAAGAGATTTGTCCTTATTCCTTCCCTTATAGGGAAGATTCTACTCTTAGAAAAGTAGCAAGCTTCACCCACACATGTTTTCTCTGCTGGATTCTTCGCACACACATCATATACATCATCATCTTCACAAGGACACCAGACCTGGAAGCTCTCTGGTAAGGAACTTTATTGCCTTGCTGTGGTCTTGACTCAGAACAACTGCAACACGAAGCTTGTGAGTTCCAAAAGGGCTGAAAATAATACACACCAAATCCTTAAGGCACATAGTTCCTCGTGCAGATATTTCTCAACCTCAAGGACCACAAGGATGGAGCAGCCTTTATGACCTTTTGGAGTGGACTGCCAGGACTGCAGGAACAGTATGAGCCAGAAGCCAATACTGTTGATACAAGTTCTTTGTCTAAATCCTTAGCGCATGCTTGAGGCCTTAAAATTTTACTGCTGCCAGCTTTAACAATACAGGGCTAGCTTAGCCTGGTCAGGTGGTGGGTGGTTATCAGGGAGGTTTAGCGTGCAAGTGGTATTGTTGACCACAGTTAACATAGCTTTCAAGAGAAAACAACAGGCCCCATCCCCTGCCCCTCCCTCAAATAGGCCTGGTGCTTTGTGCAACCCTAAGGCCTTGTCTCATTTTTTCTCGGCTTTCGAAAATTTGTTTCAGCAGTTTAAGCCTAAGCTTACTGGTGAGGCCTCCCCCCCCCCGCCCCCCCGGAGGATATTCCTGATTGCATTCCAGATTCTACATCTAGGAGTGAGGCGCTTCCGTGCTCCTCTGCCTCCTTGTTTAGCAATTCTCAGTCAGGCAACAATTCATCTCTGTGCCCCCCCACACGGTTGCGCCACGTCCTCGCACAACCAACCCTCGACCCACAGGGGGAGTCCTGCTGATGCAAGGTTAAGGATGCCAGGTTATTCCTGTTTCTAGGCCAAAGGTTGTGCGCCACGTCCTCGCACAACCAACCCTGCTCTTAGAAATTCAACCCATACAAGCCTGTATCTGCTCTCAAAGCTCCGCATCACCAGTACTTTCAAGACCAGACTGCAGGCAACAGCTAGCATCCCATCAGTTCTCCTGAATCAGGGGGAGGACTATAAAGACGTTGCACATGTATGAGGATAATTTGCACCCCACTCAGACAGCCTTGGCTCTTGGTTATGTTGGAATTTAGGGGAGGGGGAGGGGTGGAGCTGTGATAAAAATGTATAATGAAAAGGCACATGTTGCAGGATGTCCGCTCACCCTTTCAGTGCAGCAGCGTTGCAGGACGGCAAAGGCTCCTCCAAGGCCCCGACGAGGGAATCGCAGCATCAGCATCCCTTCTAGATAGGGGGTGGGAGCATAAGCCTACACCACCTATCAGAAGTCGGATCCTTGCCTGCATCCCGGATTGGCAAATGAGGATGCAGGCTAGGACACAGGCTGGGCTGGGGGGGGGGGGAGAGACCCAATGGAGCAGGAAGGCTTCCCTCGGGTCCGCCCCTGGCCATTTAGACAGCCCACACCAGGTGGCCTACCTGCTTTTCCCTCTTTGGGTTCCCCACCCATCCTCCCTTGGTTCAAGTTGGTGGTTAAAGACTTCACTGTAGCTACAGTGGTCGCCATTTTATGGGGCCAGGTAGGAATTTTTCCACCGGGTCAATTGGCTCTGACCCGTTGTTTTTGCCTGCCCCATAGCAATTGTCATAACTGGGTTGGGCACTGGGGCCATCCATTGTCTTGGATGAAGGGGAGGTTGTGGTCTGCACCTGCCCCTCCAAATGCTGGGGATCTGTGGGGAATGGTCATATCCACATGCCCAGGCAGGGCCAGGGCTCAGGGTGCTCCCCCAGATGGCAGTCCCTGCAGGAGTCACCCTATTTGGTGCAATTCTTAGGAACCCCCTGCCTAGTTTGACCTACGCATCATTTCCGGTGGGTGGGCTGGAAGTTTTTTGCTTGCCCCATGCCCAAGCCAAACCTCTTTCATCTGTATTCAATAAAGTTGTGGCCTGTTTCAATCCAAACCAGTCCTTCCTTAAGTTGTCTGCAGGTTGGGGACTGGGGAGCACAACGCCTGGACCCGCAAATGCAACATCAAAAGGGCTACTAGCATCAACACACAGTTAATTGTAGCTCTGTGAGGGGAATAGAGGATTTCCTAACAACTCTAACCTCTCTTAATGAACTACAGCTCCCTGAAAGCTGTGACTGTTCAGAGGCGCATCATGCTGCTTTAAAAGAATGGTGTGAATGTAGCCTTTCTCTCTTCTCTAGTAAGTGCAGTAGGGTATTGACTGGGAGACACAAGTGGGTATGTGTCTTTCAATATTGTACCAGATAGTAGTACAGTGTGTAATTGGATTTCCCCTTCCCACTTCAATAAACCTGGTGCTTCAGCATTCAATTCAGCTAGTTATGGGTGTCAATTCCTGGATCCTTAACTCCACATGGACACATGCCCAGGAAGGTGCAAAGCCGACCCACATAAAAGATTTGCCCTCTCACAAATCATGTTTAAGGAACATGTACACAGTTCACAAGCATGCAGATTCTCAGAGAGACATGTAACTATTAAAAGACGCTGGATAAGGTAATGGATTGTGCTATTAGTTTTAGTTACATTTCAGGTTCTATCCCATTTTATCTACCATGCTGTTGTATGATTTGGTGGTGGGTCTTTGGATAAGTGGTCAAGATCTGAGGCAGAACAGTCCTGTCATCACAGCAGGTCACAGGTGCCCTGCTGATATGCCAGCATTAAGTGCTATTCCACCAGAATAGATCCATCTCTTCTGGCAAAGTGGCACTCAAGTATCTTCCAAAGCAGCAAATTCTGAGCAGCTTCACAGAATTGTCAGGATTTTGATGGGGGAAGAAGCCATCGCAACAGTTTAAAAAGCTGTTCAGCAAATTTTGAAATTGAGGGGCACGGAGAGCTCTCTGGATGCTGTGGTTACAAAGTAGGGTTCTGTCTGTCTTGGATGGATCATTAACAAAGGTGACTAATGAGGAAGACATGAATATGGTGTTTAATGCAGCACGAGGGATGCAAGAGGCACTCCAAATGTACTCGTTTTTCAGTTTCATTAAAAACCTGATGTTCTGGTGGTTCAGAAGCAACTCAAATTGTTGCTGCCACAATTCTGAATCCTGTATGAGGATAAGACAAAGAAATTGTTAACATTATTCAAGTGTTATTATATGAAAAGTCACATACCTTTAAATCTCATTCTCTCTTTTCCAGTATTGTCTTCATGAAAAGGTCACCCTCTAGGTGAAAAATACAGCTGCAATTACAGAAAGTGTCAAAAATAAGCTGTTTGATTTGAAGAGGAGGGGGGAGGAGTTTGGACTTGATATCCCACCTTTCACTCCCCTTAAGGAGTCTCAAAGCAGCTCACATTCTCCTTTCCCTTCCTCCCCCACAACAAACACTCTGTGAGGTGAGTGGGGCTGAGAGACTTCAGAGAAGTGTGACTAGCCCAAGGTCACCCAGCAGCTGCATGTGGAGGAGCGGGGAATTGAACCCAGTTCACCAGATTACGAGTGACCACACTGGTCACACTCCAGAAAAACTGCTAATTAGGGGGTTGGGGAGTTTAATAGGAACTGTATTTTTGAGGGGAGGGGAGGGTTTTTTTAAAAAAGCAAATGCTTATTACATTCTTCATGGGAACGATGAGATCAATAGAAACCCAATGAAGTCTGGAGCTTCTATTTAAGGAAACACCATAAAGCAATCTGGAGTTTAAATTGCATTCATTTCAACTTAGTGTGACCTTTGGAAATGCAATAAAAGAAATAAATCAGCATTAAATAAAACCATAGCTTTAAAACTGATTACTTCCTGAAGTCCAAAGTGCATATGGTTGTATCCAGAGTAATGCCATCCTGCAGGAAAGGAGAGGGCTGTTGCTCTCAAGTACTACTTGTGGGCTTCCCACATGGGAATCCAGCTGGTCAGTGTAAGAACAGGATGGTGGACTAGATGGTGGACTGATCCAGAAGTCTCTTCTTATATTATTAAAGGGGTAAGAGGCAAGAGGAGCAAGTGAAGCCCTGAGCAAATGCAGCTATGTATCATCATTATTGTATTTGTTTATTTATATGCCAAATAATGCCAAAATAGGCATTACAAACCTATCACACGAGCATTAAAATATAAAAATCCATAATTAAAATATACACTAAAGCAATTCCATCACAATATTAAAATATAAACATCCAAAATTATTGCCTTGAAATACACAGTAATTACAATAACATATACTAAGATTGATTATGTAAGGACCACAAAGTTGTGGCCCTTCTCCTTATTGCCATTTTCATAGGCTTAAAGTAGAATTTCCAAATTATGTGTCCTCCAGACAGTGGAACAGTCTCCCTTGGGAGGTTGTGGACTCTCCTCTCTTGGAGGTTTTAAAGCAGAGGTTGGGTGGTCATCTGCCATGGATGCTTGAGCTGATATTCCTGCATTGCAGGGGGTTGGACTAGATGACCCTCGGGGTCCCTTCCAACTCCAGAAGTCTATGATTCTTGTTTTGCAGTCCAAAACATCAGGAGGGCAGCAAGTTGGGCAAGGCTGGGTTAATGCACGGAGTGTCTCAGGTTTTATACATTTCTTGACAATTAAAAGGGATTTATGATCCAAGTTGTTCCTTCTGCAAGCAAAATGGGAAGGTTTTATTCACCATGTGATAAAGCTCTGTTTCAAGAATGCATCTTTATTATCTCCAGATGCTATCAAGACACTGCTTGCAACTAAGCGAGGAGGAGACCACAGAACTGTAGACTTGGAAGGGACCCCAACAATCATCTAGTCATTTAGATATAGATATGTGCTTTCCCTCACAGCCTAGCAGGCATTTTGCTTCTGAGGCCCACAAGGACACATGTGGGCTACTGAAAGGTCTGGTTCTCATAAAGAAGTGGGTGACAGTCTCCTGGTTCTTCAAACTAGTGGTTGAGGCTGATACGTGTTGCAGTCCAATACCATCTTGTGGGCAATCCTTGCTTCGGTCACATTTTCCAGATAACTGAAACTCTAAAACAGTTCAAAATGGTCATGCCCTCTGGCACTAGTGGAAACTGTAGATGGAGCAGCCCTGTCTTGTTTTGCTGCCTGAGGTGAAACAGGAAGGTGCCATCCCTCCTGTCCCCCACCCCGTGCCCAACTGCCCCCACCCCGGCCTCACTTACTGGAGTTGCACAGCAGCAGCATCTTTTCACAAAATCTCATGAGATCTTGCCAAAAGCCACCCATCCCGCTTCTCCTCCAGCAGCACCAGGGGTGGGAAGGACTCCCATGGCGTACCACCCTGTAGGATTCTGCTGCCTGAGGCAGCTGCTTCAGTCCACCTCACGGTCAGGCAGGTCCTCATTGTAGTGCAAAGCATCTGGTAAACCAACCATCATTCAAATATACACATATGCTGCACAGGATGTAAATGTGCACTTTGGTCCTTGGTTTAGTCCAGTGAAAGGGAACATCTATGGCCTTCCAGATATTCTTGGACTCCATCTCCCATTAGCCACAGCCAGCAAGGCCAACAGTCAGGGATGAGAGAGTTGGGAGCCCAGCAGCCACCGGTCCTCTTCCATCCCTGGTTGACTCAGATCCTGTTAGGTTGTTCTTGTACCGGATGAGGAATGTGATGCCTCTCACCCTCACTGACACACAGAGAGTCATTACTCCAGGGATTCAGCAGAGAAAAACCTGAACTGACACGTTTATATCACATTGCCTGTTATCTAGCTGTACCAGGCGCATCTTTGTCACCCAGTAGACTGCATTTTAGCTGTACTTGTTCAGTAATTATTTATTTCACAGCACTCAGACATGTGCCTTAAACACTGAGATTCATTCTCTCTGTGTAATTTCACACACACACGATGTAGAAAACTGCTCTTGCTAAAAATATGCATAAGAAACAATGACCTGTTAGCAAAGAGTTCAAGAGAAAATGAAAGACTCCAAAGAGGAGCAGATGGGAGATGCTTTGGGTAAATTTGGAATGTTCCAGTTGAAGAGGATGACAAGCCGTCACTGATGTCACTGAAGGCAGGTCAGGATTTTGCCCCTTTGCATTTTTAAGTGGGTGCCATGTCTGCCTACATAGCCCCGGCCTGAGGGAGTTCTCAGATTTCACTGCCACAAAGAAAATTTGAGAGTACTTGTTTAAGAAAGGGGGGAAGGAGAAGAGACTGAGAGTACAATTTTATATCCACATACCTAGAAGTAAGTCCTATTGAACTCAAGTTGGTCTTACATTTACTTTTGTCTACTCAAAAGGAACTGCAGTCTCACAGTGCACATTTACTTAGAAGTATGTTTCTCTGAAGAAGGTATTTTTTTACTCCTGAGTAAACATGCAGAAGATTGGATGGAGAGTTGGAGACATGTACCTGGTCAGTTATAGGGACGTGGGTGCCGCTGTGGTCTAAACCACAGAGCCTAGGGCTTGCCAATCGGAAGGTCAGAGGTTCGAATCCCCATGACAGGGTGAGCTCCCGTTGCTCGGTCCCAGCTCCTGCCAACCTAGCAGTTCAAAAGCACGTCAAAGTGCAAGTAGATAAATAGGTACTGCTCCGGCGGGAAGGTAAACGGTGTTTCCGTGCGAAGAGGGTTCCCAACAGCTACTAGCCACGATGGCTATGCTCTGCTTCCACGGTCAAAAGCAGGATATGAATAGCAGTGGCTGGGAACCTCAGGAGGTGAGCTATCCTGCTTATGTGTTTCCCAGAGGCATCTAGTTGGCCACTGTGAGAACAGCATGCTGGACCAAATGGGCCTGATCCACTAGGCTCTTCTTTTGTTCTCGCACAGCCTCGGAGAGGAGACCACATTTTGTTAAGGTGCTTCCATCTTTCGAGAACAGTTGCTTCTAATTCCAAGAATTACAGTTTAGAAAAACATCCCAAAGATAAACATAAAAAGCATCCAGGAAGGAAGTGCAACAAGCCAATATTTACTGCTACAGCATAAACAAAAAAGAAACCCTCTCTCAAGGTGCTCCCCAGAAAACAAGATGCTGACAGAATCGTTTGTCTCCTCGCATCTGTTCCGGCAGTCTGGTTTTTACCAA
Organism: Podarcis tiliguerta; assembly: GCF_965153285.1. Classification (NCBI taxonomy): domain Eukaryota; kingdom Metazoa; phylum Chordata; class Lepidosauria; order Squamata; family Lacertidae; genus Podarcis; species Podarcis tiliguerta. The sequence goes on along the minus strand of NC_139553.1, from coordinate 46,963,482 downwards.
AAGCAAATTTCTCTGCTGTTGCCCATCTTTGCATCGCAGCCTCTCGGCTCACCCACACAGATCTTAAAAATAGTTCCCACAGGCAATGTTTACTGCCTCCTGGTGAAAAGTGGGCTGCACTACTGTCTTCACTTCCTCCCAACTCACCCTCTTTAAGTGAAATTTAAAGAGAGCAGAAACATGTGGGGCACTTTCTGCTCTTCATTAAAAGCTGCCATAATACAAGCCAAATTCTGCACTAAGGAAAGGCCTGTTCTGTAAGCTGAAAACATGGAGGGGAATTAGGGTCGGGGAACCCAAGCTGCTTCCACATTGGCTCTTTATTCTGCAGCTGCCATGTTTTGCGCACTCACTTTTGCTGGAGTATCTTGAGAATGCCCTGTTGGCAGAGTAGCTAAACTGCAGCTAGGAAGCCAAATCATGTGCAGTACTGACTCTTTTCTTGAAATTAAAATGTTAAAATATTCAAAACCTTTTACATGCAGAACATATAGCTAAAGAAGAATATATGCAAAGTATTTACATTCACATGTTAATCCAAGCATACTTAGTTTTTCCTTAGGTGAAGATTGCAGCTTCTTCCTTAAACATTCAAACAAATATGTCTTTCTCTCTTTCCAGTCCTTGCACTCCGCCTTCTGTCCGTGACCCAGCCAGGCCACACATATCCTTCTTGAGAGGTTTCCACTTTCTCCTTCCAGCAGATTTCTCCTTCCTGCTTCTTTGGGAGAACATCAACTTCTGCACTTCTTTCTGTCACATACATTCACACAGAGAGAGAGAGAGTTATCTAACACGGTCTCTTCTCACACACAAAACAATGCAATGGAGAATACAATAAGATACCTCCCATGTGACCAGAGTTAACCAATCGCACGAGAGTTACTGGGGAACATTCCAGAATTAAACACACAGTGCTTATTTAACTTATATGCAGAATTCATCATGCGAAAGGCTGGGCTGGATGAATCCCTAACCGGAATTAAGATTGCCGGAAGAAATATCAACAACCTCAGATATGCAGATGACACAACCTTAATGGCAGGAAGTGAGGAGGAATTAAAGAAGCTTTTATTGAGGGTGAAAGAGGAGAGCGCAAAGTATGGTCTGAAGCTCAACATCAAAAAAACGAAGATCATGGCCACTGGTCCCATCACCTCCTGGCAAATAGAAGGGGAAGAAATGGAGGCAGTGAGACATTTTACTTTCTTGGGCTCCATGATCACTGCAGATGGTGACAGCAGTCACGAAATTAAAAGACGCCTGCTTCTTGGGAGAAAGGCGATGGCAAACCTAGACAGCATCTTAAAAAGTAGAGATATCACCTTGCAAACAAAGGTCCGTATAGTTAAAGCTATGGTTTTCCCAGTAGTGATGTATGGAAGTGAGAGCTGGACCATCAAGAAGGCTGATCGCCAAAGAACAGATGCTTTTGAATTATGGTGCTGGAGGAGACTCTTGAGAGTCCCATGGACTGCAAGAAGATCAAACCTCTCCATTCTGAAGGAAATCAGCCCTGAGTGCTCACTGGAAGGACAGATCGTGAAGCTGAGGCTCCAATACTTTGGCGACCTCATGAGAAGAGAAGACTCCCTGGAAAAGACCCTGGTGTTGGGAAAGATTGAGGGCACAAGGAGAAGGGGACGACAAAGGACGAGATGGTTGGACACTGTTCTCGAAGCTATCAGCATGAGTTTGACTAAACTGCGGGAGGCAGTGGAAGACAGAAGTGCCTGGAGTTCTCTGGTCCAGGGGGTCACGAAGAGTCGGTCATGACTAAATGACTAAACAACACAACGCATTTAAGCATTCCCAATTTCAATAAATTAAATCATTATAGTTAACATGCCCTTGCCAGTTCATTGCATTCTCAAAGCTCAATAACTTTCAGGGTGTTACTGCTTTTTGAAATATGGCAACCCTGTTCTTGGGCCCTTTATTTGAAACTTCCTCCTTTCATGCCTCATGTTGCTTCCTGCTTAGTGCAGCATATGTGACTACAATTGCTCCTTCAGTTAAGAAGTCCCTGTTTCATGACTTAAGTAAAATGGAAGTGACTATTTAAGGGGCAGTTGTGGCAAATGAGTGCACTTCTGCACTCATTTCTGCATCCACTTTGGATGGTTCCAGAGACATTAGAACAGGGCCTACAGCTGATCTTCCTTACCACAATGGAACACAATTAAACTTGTTAAAATTGTGAACAAAAGGCATCTCTCTGTTTTAGTACCATCCTTCGGAAAAGAGCCAGATCTGCATACCTGACTAGTATATCGCTCTTTCTCATCTTGTAACAATATGCTTATGTCTCCTGGTGTAACAAGAAAGCCTTGAACTGGCCTAACTTAATCAACTTGCCTTCTAGGATTACATTAACAGGTTGCATTCCCAGTGAATGCTGTTTTTAACACTGATACTCTTAGCATGCTTGAATGTGAGCCAAATACACTTTTTGCATAGTTTAGGTCTATGTAACCAACCCAGATACACTTTTTTTTTTTAAAAAAAAGCAGTTGTTTGTATCTGAAGCTGCTGCTAAATTTATTTTGCTTTGATGATAGTAAAGTATGCTTAATCAAAATTATTGCAGAATGTACTTTCAGCATATGAATGATCAAATCATGAAGTTGGGTATTTTGTGGAATGCCATCTACTGTCAATCACTGAGAAAGGTTAGGGTGAGAATATCCTTTGTTAAGTTGTGGGTGAACACATCAAACGACACAGCGATTCTTCAAACAGCTCTTGTTTATTCACAGGCCAGAACAGAACTGGGCTGAAGGGTTCAGCCAACCTGCTTATATAGAACTCAACTACAAAACAACAGTAACAACTTTCTGTACATATCCAATCACGGAATGTCACTTCCAATTCTTTATTTGCATATGCGGACCTGAGTGAACACTATCTACAGTATCCCCCTGCTGGCCCAGGGTGAGAACTTCAGTACATAACATCCTTCAAATGAAAAAAAAAATGTATAAATATTACTTCCTTTAAGCAATCTCACACCCCTCTCATTTTATATCACCTTTTGTTTGCTGCCCAGTTTCAGCCTTTCTGATCCAGGTAATTGTGTTTTAATTAGGGTTCCTCAGCTCTGCATCAATAGTCAATAATTTAGGTTTGTAATGCTAGTATTTTATAACATGTTTATGCTATTAACCTCGTTAATCTTGTTTTCTGTAATGCTTGATTACATTTTGTTTAGTAAATATGTTTGCTGTGTGCCTGAAGACTCATCCTTCAACATTAAATGTCCTGTGTGCTGATATGAAGTGGGGTTTACACACATCCCAACATGGCAGTTGTTCCAGTGGAAACTATGGCAAAAAAAAAAAAAAACCAACAACCCTTAACTGTCAGATTTTATTTCTGCTACACAGAAATCACGCTTAGATTTGTCAGCTGTAGAGAGCAAAATTACCACACAGTGAAGGGGCTGTTAGCAGCTTTCTGATGTTGTATCAGTTGCTATGTTTTTATTTCATTTCAAATAGCTTAGCATGTAGTTGTTGGTGCTTTAGACATACTAGTTCACCACTTTCTCTTTTATATAGGAAAAGAAATAGATTGGAGGAGGGAGCAGCAATCAACCTGCCTTGTCTCCTCAGAGGGAGGGAGGAAAGACTTAGAGGAGTCCCCTTCATTACACCTTCAGCAAGAGGATTCCTGGATGCACAGCGCTCATTTCGTGAGCTGTTTGTTTTGAAAAATGTCAAGGTTCTTAACATCCTTATTTATGGTGTTACCTTGTAGTGATGATGGCACCTCATTTATACAAAGCTCCGCTTCAGCACTCATAAACAGCAATCTCAGCTGATCACTGGCTGCTTGATGACATCCCCGAAGGATGATAACTGCCACAAACCCATACACCAAAGCTGCAGCAGCAAATATGAAAACACAAAGCATAAATAGCCAGAATTGGGAGGTGGGCACTGTAAAAGTGTAACTGCACTGATGAAGGACACCCCATGGCTATCTTGAAAGAAATCGATTAAAAAGACCCTACTGGCATCCTTATACTTGTACGCCTTCTGCCCTATAAATCTCAGCTCTCCCATTCCTCTCCATGCCCCTGATTCATTTATCACTGTCTTCTTCACATGAGCTATCAGCAAAAGGGAGAGCTCAGATGATGTCTTATGAGCCCAGTTTGTTTTAGAAGACTGAGGTAGTGTTGATATTATCTGCATACACAAATTAACATAATTACTCATTTGCCATCTTAATTAGATGATTTGAACGTGAACACTCTGTTGTAATTGCCACCCTGACTTGGGAATAAAGGATCGTTAAGTTGTCACCCATCATGGGGTGTGAATGGCATGACCTGTCAGAGGCGGAGGACTCTGAGGCTGGGAATTCTGGTAGTGATGGAGAAGAAGGTCCCATTTCACTGTTGCCAGGTGCTTCCGTAAGGGAGGGGCAGTTCCTACTCCGCCTCCTGAGCTTCCAGTGTAACCAAAGAGGCAGCTGACCAATTGACAAAGCTGACCAAGGGGGAAGTGGAGGGAGAGTCTGAGGGTTGGATTTGGTTCCTGTCACCATGTGTGCTGCCATCTGTGTGGGCACAAAAAGACCCAGCTGACCCCTTCTGTAGGAGCATTTACCTGGAAGCATAGTCTTCCTACTTGAACAAGAACAGTGTAACTGAAGACTGGTCCAGCCCTCAAGTGTTGGGGAAGAAGTTGGCATTCATCTGTCAATGGAAGAGTGTGCCTTTGGGGGTAAAGTCAAACCGTGGGAGAGTTATGGCTCCTGCTGTGGCTATAGAGACTGATATAGGAGAGACAAATGAAGGCATCCAGTTTTGCTGCTGCAGATGCCGCATGACATTTCTTCTTTCTGAACTCCTTGCAGTGGTAATTCCTCCTCTGGTCAGTGCTGTGGATACACAACCTGTCTGTTTCCAAGCATTGTCATCATCTGCAAAGGATTCCCACATGACAGGGTTATTGTTGCCAGCCTTCATGTCTCATTTGCAGACATCTTTCTAATGCAGAGCTGGTCTGCCAACGGGCCTCGTGCCTGAAGCCATCTGCCTGTAGAGCACATCCTTGGGGATCCTGCCACCTTCCATTCTGTGAACCCAACCAAGCCAGCATAGATATCACTGAGATAGACATGCAAACATCCTGGGAATGTGGGCTTGTCTTTGGTTGAGACCTCTGCCTTGCCATGTGATGCCCAAAATCTTCCTGTTGTTGGCATCCATCTGTCTTGAGAGATAATGGAGTGTGCCTTCAGAAGCAAAGTCAAAGCTGTGGCTGCAAAGACTGGTAACTCATAACTGCTGCCTCCCATGCTGTTTTTGCTGCATTAGCAGCACTGAAGTGACCGCTTCAAGCATGGTTGTGTATATGGAGATCCTGGGCTGCCCAGACAACGACCCCCCTCTCAGTCTCACTGATGTGGTCAAAAGAAAAGCAGAGCAATACCAGCTTGGCTTCAGGAGTTGCTGGAAGGAGGTGTACAAGACACCATCCAACCTGCTCAGTCATGTTTTTTACTGACATATTAGTCTTATTTTTATTTAACTTGAATCCAGCTACTTTGCCAAATTCCAGTATTCTTCCAGTTATTTGTGGTACACTTTCTTCAGGATTCTCAATAGTCAAAATCAGGTCATCAGCAAATGCTTTGATCTTATGTTCTTTTTTCCCTATTGAGATACCTTTTATTTTCTTATCGTTTCTTAAGGCATTCATTAATAATTCCAATACCATAATAAATAATAATGGTGATAAGGGGCAGCCTTGCCTTGTTCCCTTTTCTATGCTAAATTCTTCTGTTATCTCATTGTTAAGGATGATTTTAGCTTTTTGTTTCCTGTATATTGCTTCAATCGCTTTAATATAATCTTCTCCCAGTTTCATTTCTCTTATGACCCTTTTCATGAAGTCCCAAGACACCTGGTCAAACTCCTTTTCCTTATCTCTCAGTATCAGGGCAGCTTTTTTATATGATATTTCTTCCAAGTATTCTATTAAGTCTATTACATTCTTCATATTATTTTGTGTGTACCTGCCTGGTAGGAAACCAACTTGGTCTTTGTGTATGATTTCATTTAATATCTTTTTAAATAGATTGGCTAGTATGTCGGCCAAGATTTTATAGTCACTATTTAGCAATGATATGGGTCTATAATTTTTAATTAACGCCGGATCTTGTCCTTGTTTGGGTATCAATACAACGAAGGCTTCTTCCCATGACCTTGGTATTACTCCCTGTTTTAGGATTCTATTCATTACTGATTTCATTGGTGTTATTAGAATTTCCTCTAATTTTTTATACTATGTTGCCGTCAAGAGGTGCTTTCCCTGCTTTTGCTTTCATGATTGCATGGTGTACTTCAAATGTTGTGATTGGCTGATTTAGTTGTTTCATTTTCTCTTCTATTTTCAGAAGTTTATTCTGTATTAAATATTCCTCAGTTTCCTCATGATTCCCTTTTATTGCTTCATATAATTTACTATAATAATTTTTGAATTTTGCTTTAATTTATTTCGCATCTTCTATTGTTTTCCGGTCTTCTGTTATTTTTTTTCTATTATTTTTTCCTTTTGTCTCTTCTTCAACTGCCACGCTAAAAGTCTACCTGGCTTATTGGCAAATTCAAAAGAGTTTTGCCTGATATTCTTAATTTTTTGTTATACTTAATAGTTCAAAATCATAGAGAGTTGTGTCTGCAGTGTTTTGGTATTATTTTTTGAGACTTCATTTTTGGATTTTTTTTGCCAATTCTTCTTCATGTTCTCTTATTTCTTTTAGAAGTTTTTTCCAACCCCCGCCTCCCTGTCTTTCCTTTGAGTTATAAGGAAGAACTGCAAAAGATATCAGGGTTAACAATAGTTAACAAGACCAAGTGTTTAGGAATTTGGCTGACTAATAACAATAGTAATCTATTTATAGATAATTATATAAAAACCTGGAAACAAAATGAAAAAAATTAGAAATCGGGGATAGATTAAGATTATCACTTAGTGGAAGAATATTGGTGGTTAAAATGAATGTGTTGCCTAAAATGATGTATTTATTTCAAATGATTCCGATAATTGGAGGAATGGGAAGTCTTAGATCATGGCAAAAGGTTTTATAAAAAATCATTTGGCAGTATAAAAAACCAAGAATCAAACACAAACCCCTAATTGATAAAAAAAGATAGTGGTGGACTGGCATTACCTGACTTAAATTTATACTATGATGCGGTAGTGTGGTTGCTGACATTGAGCCAGACATCCTGGAGAGTGAAGTCAAATGGGCCTTAGAAAGCACTGCTAATAACAAGGCCAGTGGAAGTGATGGTATTCCAGCTGAACTATTTAAAATTTTAAAAGATGATGCTGTTAAAGTGCTACACGCAATATGCCAGCAAGTTTGGAAAACTCAACAGTGGCCAGAGGATTAGAGAAGATCAGTCTACATCCCAATCCCAAAGAAGGGCAGTGCCAAAGAATGCTCCAACTACCAAACAATTGCACTCATTTCACACGCTAGCAAGGTTATGCTTAAAATTCTTCAAGGGAGGCTCAAGCAGTATGTGGACCGAAAACTCCCAGAAGTGCAAGCTGGATTTAGAAGAGGCAGAGGAACCAGAGACCAAATTGCAAACATGCGCTGGATTATGGAGAAAGCTAGAGAGTTCCAGAAAGGCATCTTTGACTATGCAAAAGCCTTTGACTGTGTCGACCACAGCAAACTATGGTAAGTTCTTAAAGAAATGGGAGTGCCTGATCACCTCATCTGTCTCCTGAGAAATCTCTATGTGGGACAAGAAGCTACAGTTAGAACTGGATATGGAACAACTGATTGGTTCAAAATTGGGAAAGGAGTATGATAAGGCTGTATATTGTCTCCCTGCTTATTTAACATATGCAGAATTCATCATGCAAAAGGCTGGGCTGGATGAATCCCTAGCCGGAATTAAGATTGCCAGAAGAAATATCAACAACCTCAGATATGCAGATGACACAACCTTGATGGCAGAAATTGAGGGGGAATTAAAGAAGCTTTTATTGAGGGTGAAAGAGGAGAGCGCAAAATATGGTCTGAAGCTCAACATCAAAAAAACGAAGATTATGGCCACTGGGCCCATCACCTCCTGGCAAATAGAAGGGAAAGAAATGGAGGCAGTGAGAGATTTTACTTTCTTGGGCTCCATGATCACTGCAGATGGTGCCATGGCCAGCCGCCATGAAATTAAAAGATGCCTGCTTCTTGGGAGAAAAGCAATGACAAACCTAGACAGCATCTTAAAAAGCAGAGACATCACCTTGCCAACAAAGGTCCGTATAGTTAAAGCTATGGTTTTCCCTGTAGTGATGTATGGAAGTGAGAGCTGGACCATAAAGAAGGCCAAACTGCGGGAGGCAGTGGAAGACAGGAGTGCCTGGCATGCTCTGGTCCATGGGGTCACGAAGAGGCGGACATGACTAAATGACTAAACAACAACAACAACATGATGCGGTCTGCCTAAACTGACTAAAATAATGGATTGTGCTAAAAGATGGAGATTTGCTGGACTTAGAAGGATTTAATAATCGCTATGGATGGCATGCTTATTTGGTGTATGAAGAAGGGAAAGTACATAGGGGATTTATGAATCATGTTATAAGAAAATCACTATACAAAACATGGGTAAAATATAAGAATCCTCTGGAACTGAAAACACCATGGTGGGCTTCTCCCTTAGAAGCAATTACAATAAAAAAGAAAAATATGGGATTAGGTTGGGCCACATATAAGGATTTGATAAACGAAAAAGATAACAAATTGATATTAAAAGACTACGAGGAAATCAAACAACACCTAACAGCCTGGATCCAGTATCACCAACTGTTCAGGGCAGATAGGAAGAAAGTTTTTTTTAAAAGCACCTTCATTATTATATAAAGCATTGTTACAGAATAACATCAAAGTAATATCTAAAAAGTACAATACATTATTGGATGAATGAATGAATAAAACTTTATTTGCATAGCCAACAGGCTGTAGCATCAAACACCAACAGAAGTACATTACAAATATAGTTAAAATCTTGTGACCTATTAAAACCCTAGGTAAATTAATAATCTCAGTACTTAAAACTTGGCAGAAGTAATAAAATAATAATAATAAAACAAAGCTCAGCACAACGATCCAAGTGCCTACTCTGAGAATTTACCATATTGGCCTCCTGTCTCCATAGAGGAGGTGGGGAAACTAATTGCCCAACTGAAAAACAACAAAGCCCCGGGCATAGACTACATTCCAGCAGAGCTCCTGAAGAACAATACCAGTTGGTGGGCTCGTATAATGGCGTCAATATTTACATACATCGATTCAACAGGCATAATCCCTGGTTGCTGGACAGAGGCAGTAATCATCCCAATCTATAAAAAGGGTCCTATGGCAGATCCAGCGAGCTACAGACCCATCAGCCTCCTCCCCATTCCCAGCAAATACATTATTGGAGTGGGAGGTTAAAGATGAACAGGTCAAGGAGGTAATGACCGGGTGGGCTTTAGATATAGGGAAAACCATCAATTTATCAGCATGGGAATAATTATGGGAAAAGAATTGGAAATTTACAGCCCGCAAAGTGCTAAGGGAAAATTTAATCAAGATGTTTTATAGATGGTACTTAATGCCTGCCAAAATAGCTAAAATGTATAAAACAAAAGCAAACCTGTGTTGGAGGTGCGGTAAAGCAGAAGGGACACTTATACATATCTGGTGGAAAAATCAAAAGCTTCTGGGATATAGTATATGATAAACTTTAAAAAAAATGTTTAAATATCACTTTGTGAAAAATATAGAAGCTTTCCTATTAGGAATAACAGACACAGGTATAGCAAAAGAGAATCGGAAAATATTCCTTTATGCCACAGGCACAGCGAGGCCCTTAATTGCCAGAAATTGGAAAAAAGAATTTGTGCCAACAAAAATGGAATGGCAGGATAAATTATTAGATTATACTGAATTGGCCAGATTAACAGAGACAATTAGGGGGCAACCTAGACAAGAATTTCAAAAAGAATGGGGGAAATGCAAAGAATACTTTACCAAACACTGCTCCAAAATATACACCTGAACTTGTTTTGATTAATTTCTACAGGAGACTTTGCGGTTTTTTAAGTCATAATTGTAATAATCACATATAAAAGAAACAGTATACAAGAAGTGAATAAGGAGGCATTTTACAGGATAAAGGAAGTCTTTTATTTTTATGTTATGATTTCTTTGTGTAACAGGATAGGAGTTTAATTTTGATAATTAGTCAATGGTGGTGGGTTTGTTTATTTGTATGTATGAGTTGTTGTGGACTATGTTGTAAATAAAGTTTAAAAAAATAAAAGTTAAAAAAATAAATAAAAAATAAGACACCATCGAACCATCTTAGGGACTCCACTCCAGATTTGTGTAGGCTTTACTCTTCAGGATTTTCTTTTCCTGTAGATGTCCAACAAGGCTGCGGATATGGAGCACATATGGAAGGCATTGAGGCGCCACTCCTGGCAGGTGTAAGTTGCCCATGACTCACTTCCATAAAGCAGTGTTGCCGACACACAAGACCTGAGTGCAAGGGTTAGTCACCACTGACAGCCTTATTCTCCCATGATCCAGTTGGGCTCTTCTTATGTTATTAGGCTGTTCCTTCAGGCAGAGGAGATAACTTGATGGATGTAGAGCAGAGCAGTAGGAATAAGAACCAGGGTGAAGACCATGGAAATGAATGTAAGCAAAGGGCCATTGCTCAATGGTGGAGCATCCTCCTTGCATGCAAAAGGTCCCAGGTTCAATCCTGGGCATCTCCAGCTAGGGCTGGGAAAGACCCCTGCCCTGAAACCCTGGGAAACCACTGCCAGTCAGTGTGGACAATACTGAGTTAGATTGACCAAGGACATGGCTCTGAACAAGACAGCTTTCAATGTTCCTAGAAAGATACAGACCACGTTAAGCATTAGAACAGGCACTGGCAAACTTGGCCCTCCAGATGTTTTGGGACTACAACTCACATGATCCCTAGCTAGCAGGACCAGTGGTCACGGATGGTGGGAATTGTAGTCCCAAAACATCTGGAGGGCTGAGTTTGCCTATGCTTGCATAAGAAGGTTGACATTGGTGCAGAACACACTAGGAAGCTGGTGCAAGCTTTTCTGACTGCAAAAGGCCGTAGCCTCAAAGGTAATTCACTCAGAAGGAGAAGTTTCCCTTTAAAACAAAAGCAAGAGAAAACCAGGGGCTACATTTTTAAAAACTGACAAGAGGAAGTAAATTAATATCTGTGGCTGACAACCTGTCACTAGCTTATCACTCTGATTAAATATATTGCTGGGATCTCCAGACTGGGTTTTATGTTTAGCAGCACCAAAGTTGCAATACTTAAATATAATTGCATGGATGTGTTGTGGCAGTTTTAGGCGAGGTACACGGGATAGATCTCCTAATTACTAGGGTGGCCTGGGGACAGCTTTATGTTCTCATCCTGTGACAGACTTAATTAATAGGCTTGAATGCTGCTGCACACGATCCTTCTACTCTTCCTGATAGTCCACAGATAGCCAGCCTTCCTTGGGAAAGCTAACTTTTAGAGGGGAGGGAGGGTTTCTAAAATAAGAGAGAAGAAAACAACACTGTGTATTTGAGCATGCACATATTGATGTGGACATGTAAACAAAAACTGCTACTGAATTTGAGCCAAGAGTAGTTCAGCAGCTAGAGTCTGTGACTCTCCAGATGTCATTGGACTCCAAGGACTCAACTATACAGCTATAATATAACGTTCTAAGTGTGTTTTAAATCCATTATACAAATGTGACACTAGATGGCGATGGTGAGCTTATGGCAAATTCAATATATTTATAAGAACATTTTTTTAAAAGCATTTTCACAGCGTTTTGTATATGTGTCCAGGTTATGTATGCTCTAGCTCTGGAAATGATGAGCACATAGCCATTTTTTTAAAGGAAAAATGAAAACAAAATTATGGGAAATGACTTGGAGGTGGGGAGAGTAGTAGTATTGGTGGTGCTTTATTAGAGTTTAATAAGGAGCACTGCTAGGTACTAATAGGATTTCAGGACACAGGCTAAAGGCAAACAATTGCACAAATATATAGGGTGCCTCTAGATTAACTGAGATGGTTGGTTACACTGGTGCTGCACTTTGCAGCATGCTCAACCACCCTGGGAGCAGAGTTTTTAAATGTGTTTTTTTTAGTGGAAGCGGCAGGAGATGTGGGGAGCAGCCCAAGGTTCAGGACTCAAAATACTCCTGATGGGAGCCCCTGGCCCTGGCCCTGTGACAGCTATACTAAGCCTCCATGTCCAAAGGCAGTATACCCTTGAATACCTTTGATATCTTAGTGTTGTTATGTAAACCTATGGTGTGGCTGCATTTGGAATACGGTGTACAGTTCTGGTCTCCTTGTCTCAAAAAGGATACTGTAGAGGTGGGGAAAGTTCAGATAAACACAAGCAAAATGGTCAAGTGGGTGCAGAGACTCTAACCTATGAGGGACACTCTTTCCCATATGAGGAAAGGTTGCAGCGTTTAGGACATTTTAGTTTAAAGAAAAGGCAAATAAGAGGTGACATGATAAAAAATGTTTAAAATCATGCATGGCATGTGGAGGGAGTGGAGAAATAAATAAAAAATCTCCCTTTCTCATAACACTAGAATTTGTGGGCTTCCAGTGAAACTAAATGCTTGAAGATTCAGGACAGATTTTGAAAAGGACATCTTCACATAGTTAAAACTATGGTTGGCCGTGGTGAGAACAAGATGCTGGACTACCTTGGGTGTCCATCACGGTGTTCCTTTTTAGCTTCTGAGCTTCTAGGAGACATTTCACCACTGGTGTAAGGAAGATGCTGGAATCGATGGGCCTTTGATCTGATCTGATTGAGCTCTCCTTATGCAAAGTTTGTGAGTTTATATGCTGGACTAATAAACAGAGTAGAACTGCCTTTCCTTCCCACACTGTTGAGTCAGTTACTCTCTATTTTGGAGCAGCTCCAATTACATTTAATTAACCTGTAGAAAGCAATTCTCCATCCGTTGCAGTAGTTCTGATGTACCAATGATTAAGTCCTCAGGTTTTTTTAGCATGGAGCATACAACAGCTGTTGCATAGGAAGAAGGGGAGCCATGCAATTACGCTGTACCCTTGCAGTCAATTAATTATGATGTCTATATAATTTGGAGTCTGTTGTGGTGGGGGTAGTTCTTTTTGAAGAAAGATGCTGGGGCAAAAAAAGAGAAGTCTCTGGTAGATGAAACAAGGAATAAATTATCAGATCTTAATAAGTGAGGAAAGAACACACTTAAACTAAAAGGTTGCCCTTGGGGACTTTTTAGTTTGCAGAAAAGACAAGCAAGAGACGGTATGACAGAAGTTTGTAAAATTATGCATTTCATGAAGAATGTGGAAAGAGAAATGTTTTCCTCCCTTGTAACACTGGAACTCATGGGCATCCAATGAGATTGAATGTTGGAAGGTTCAGGACAGATAAACGAAAGTACTTCTTCATGCAGTGCGTAGTTAAACTATGGAACTCCCTCCCACAAGAGGCAGTGATGGCCACCAACTCTTGAGCACAAGGTGTTCAATTAGATGAGCCATTGGCCTGATCTAGAAGGCTCTTCTTGCATACTTGCATCCTTTTGGTCTTCAAACAAAAACATCTTGGAGGTCCCAGGCCACAGGGAGGTTAGGCTGGCCTCAACCAGAGCCAGGGCTTTTTCGGCTGTGGCTCCAATCTGGAGGAACGCTCTGTCACAAGAGACTAGGGCCCTGCGGGACTTGACATCTTTCCGCAGGGCCTGCAAGACAGAGCTGTTCCACCAGGCCTTTGGTCAGGGCACAGCCTGACCCCCTCCTTTGGTAATCCTCACAGAACTCTAGCCCAATGGTTGCCATGAATTTGATTTGAACTGATCTTATAATGAAATGATTTTAGAATGCTGTATTATTTTACTGTTGTTAGCCGCTCTGAGCCCGGCTTCGGCTGGGGAGGGCGGGATATAAATTATCATTATTATCATTATTATCATTATTATCATTATTATCATTATTATCATTATTATCATTATTATCATTATTATCATCATCATCTTGGATGAGTTTAAGTTCAGAGAATCAGGCAAATTCATGGAGGATAACATTACCCATGGGCACCAGTCACGGTGGCTTTGCTCTGCCTCCACAGTCGAAGGCAGTGATGCTTCTGAGTGCCAGCTGCTGGGAATTGCAGGAGGTGAGAGTGTCCTCGTGTTCAGATCCTGCTTGTGGGTTTCTCACAGACATCTGGCTGGCCACTGTGATAACAGCATGCCTGACTAGATGGGCCATTGGCCTGATCCAGCAGGCTCTTCCTGTGCTTTAAGAGGAGTTTGCTAAAGTTCTGGCTTGACCACTCAAAGCAGTGAAACAAGTGGAACTAGTCACATAAAAGCCAAAGGGAGAACAGCTAGGTCCCCTGGCAGCAGCCAGTACCAAACCTAACTTGTAAAAAGGAACTTAGGAAGCTGCCATCTACCGAGTCAGACCTCCTAGCTCAGAATCAGCTACACTGACTGGCTTCAACTCTCCAGGGTTTCAGACATCAAGGAAGGATCATAGTTCAGTGGTGGAACATCTGCTTTCCGTGCAGAAGGCCCCAGATTCAGTCCTCTTCATCTCCTGGTTGGACAGAGAGGAAACCCCTTGCCTGAAATCCTGGAGGTGATACTGAGCCATGTGGGACATTGGCCTGATTCAACATAAGGCACTTGTGGAAAGCTCAGTTGGTTAGAGCATGGTGTTGATAGCATGAAGGTCACAGGTTCGATCCCTTTATGGGACAGTTGCCTATTCCTGCATTGCTGGGGCTTGTACTCGATGACCCTCAGGGTCCCTTCCAACTCTACAGTTCTATGATTTTATGATTCTATGAGCTTCCTGGGTTCCTATTAAACATGAGACCTTCTGCATGGAAAGCATTGAGTTGTGGCCCATCTGTACAGAGAAGCATGTGACTAAAAGGGTGATACCTAGAAGACAATAGGATAAACAACCCCACAGCAGGTGTTTTCACTAGAATTCATTATCAGCCACAGTCACAATCACAGTAACTGTCAAGTCACTTCATTGGTTGAACCACTGCATTCCAAAGAGGCTGTAATTATCAAACCACTGCAACTGAATCATAATGATTTCAACCATGACACAAAAGAAGCAGGAAACCTTGTCAGAGAAGCCATGCAGCCTTTTTTTTTAAGTCAATGGTAGCTCATAATCAAGGGAGCTTATTTTAGCCCTGCCAGTTGCAGTCCACACATGAACTCAGGCCCCATGGAGAGGAATTTAATTCCAATATTTTTTTAATTATTTATTCATTCATATATATTTTTTACTAAGATTTAATTATGGGTTTCTTTGGGCCAGGTTAGAGCCTCATGTTGCCCCAAGCAGCTTCTCCTTTTGAAAGCTGCCTTTTCTACCTTTCTGCCTATGGGCAAATCTTCTCATTCACCTCCTGCTCATTGCCTTTTGCGCTCTCTCTCTCTCTCTCTCTCTCTCTCTCTCACACACACACACACACACACACTTTTATATAATATTCCTGCAGTGTTTTTTAAATACTGTGATTCTTCCTCCATGCTCCGAGTACTACAGATTTATAAACATTAAGAGGCAGCATTTATACGCTAATTGGCTAGCTGTTGCAGCAGGCAAAGATTAAGGTCTTTCTGGTGTTGCATCAAAAACCTGGAGCAAATCTGGAAGTGATGCTCAGGGAAGAGGGTTTTTTTAATCAACAAGCCTAGCACTGGCTATAGGGCTCCTCAAAATTAGTAAATAAAAATACACATTGTTCTGTTGCTGCAGACAAAATATATGTTGTGCTGCAAACAAAGGCTGTTGTGCTAAATGGTCTAGATGTTGCTCCCACTTTCAGCTGAAGTTAACTGCTATATTCACCATCTAGGCAGAAATGCTGCTGCAAGCCTGCAAGGCCTTTCCCATTAGGCACTGAAAAGTGTCAGCAGCCTTTTGCAATCCAAAGGGTACACAACATGAAATGGCATCGGCTGGAGGACCCCATCAAGGTACCTGCTCTCCTTCTTTTGACGATCTTGCCACGTGGGACATAGTCACATGAGAAACTGCCTTGTATCAGGTCAGGCCATTTAACCAGCCAGCCCAATATTGTCCACCCTGATTGGCCATGGCATCTTAAGGGTCTCTGGCAGATAAGGCTCATTTGGTAGCTAGAGCTCCCAGGGGCCAAGCCTTACGATGTTCTGCATTCAGGGCATGTGCTTTTCTCGCATCTCCCACCAGAGCAGGGGTGTGGGAAGCCTTTGGCCCTCCAAATGTTGCTGCACTACAACTCCCATTAGCCACAGCAAGCACGGCCTATGGCCCAGGATGATGGGAGTTATAGTTAAACAACATTGGAGGGCTAAAGGTTCCCCCCACACCTGCACCAGAACAGATGGAATCTCCAGAGCAGAATCTCTCTGTAGGCGTTAATGCAGTGGCAAGATGCTCTTATGGCAAGATGCCCTGGGACCAGACCTTACCATTAAAGGTCTGAAGGCACATGAGCCCACCACCTTGCTAAAGCTACCTAAATAGGTCTGGGTAGCTGCCTGGGAATGACATGTATGCTGCCTTGATGTTTCTGATGCAAGTAAGATAGGCTATAAATACTACAGGAATAAATAAAATAAAAAGTGCAACTTCCAGCAACCTTGACCTTCTCTCTCATTCAAGAGATGAGCTGTTTTGAAATAGCTGTTTTTTCCACCTAGAGGGCACATGAAGGGCGTCTTTGACCTGCCCTCATCCCAACAAACATAAACTTAATGTCTGCTGAGCACAGGTGTGTGCTTTTCCATAGATTTGGTTGCTGCCATGGGCTCAGCATTTCACTCTGTGATGGCCAAGCAAGCCTATCTGAGTTTCTCAGGCACAAATCTGACAGATGTCTGAAGGCGTGATTTCTATCAGAGAAGCTGTCTGGCACCAGGACAGCACAGCACAGTGGCTTCATTCTGTTGTCAGTCTTTGTATACACCCTCACACTCTCCTCCTCCTGAACTTGTTTCCCCCACTAATTATAAGTTAGGATTACACCATGAGATAGCCTAACTTAAGGCTCGCTCTCTTCTCTGCACAAAGTGTTTCTCCCAAACCTTACAGATTTCATAAGCAATTATTTTAATTGGAGGGCAGCATCAGAAGCCAAGTCTCTTTCTTAAAACGGGATGGCACTGTGTTGAAAATAATAATTTCCACAAGGCAGCTCAAAAAACTGCCAGCTCAAATTCCGCAACATTCACCACCTAGTGGGCAGTTTCATTCTACACAAACACACCCCTTCCATGCCCCTCAGCTGGCATCAGTCAAGTGAGGGCCAAACTCGCACATGAAATCTTTCTTTGCATTGTACATGGTTCTTCTTGGTTTTTAACACAAATTGCATAAGAACGTAAGAAGATAGCTGCTGGATCAGGCCAGTGGCCCATCCTGCCCACTGTTCCCACAGTGGCCAAACAGATGGCTCTGGGAAGCCCACAAGCAGGACCCGAGCACAAGAGAAGACCCCCTTCTTCCAGCAACTGGCATGCAGAAGCATTATGGTCTCTGACTGTGGACCAGAGCCATCAGGGCTAGTAGCCACTGATAGCTTTGTCCTCCGTGCATTTGTCTAATCCCTGACATGGCTGTGTGTCAGGAGCAGATCAGCAATAAATCACACGGAATAAGTGAAGTCAACTGTTAGAAGAAACAAGGTCTGCTCAGGAGTACCAGACTCAGACAATCACCAAACCCTAGGCTACCCCCAACCTCTCTCACCACCAAGGAAATACAACAAGTGAATAGTAAGAGAACCCATAAAAGTGATGCTGACACAAAACCCCACACATACACATACAAAATAAGCATTACCAACTGACCCCACCCCTATCACCATTCCCCCCTCCCCCTCTTTCTACCTTCTTTTCTTTCTAAGCTAATACTGCATGCAACACTAATGCCTCACAACAAATGAAACTGATCTGTAGAAAACACAACTTGAAAAAAGAGACAATGCATGTATTTTTGTAAATGACGAAATCATTCATATATATATATATCCACAGAAATGAGGAAGTGAGGGAGGGAATACAGCAAATCCCTACAGAATTTCTGTGTGTAGACACAGCTGGAACTGAAACTCAGAGCAGAACATTCTCTACATCAAATCTACATCTGCTTGAAATGGATACGAAAGGCTGATAAGATACCTTAAAGCCAGCTCAAGGCAGGTTTAGTGTTGCTAGCTCATGGACCAGCTAGCAAGTGTTAAAACTGGCACCACAATTTGACCTTGACATTTGCAGTATCCAACCCATATAAAGCTGTCATACTAAATTCTTCCTTCCCCAGAACTCAGGAGCACTTTGCAGCCAGTGAAGGATAGCTCAGAACCCTCAGTGAGAAGAACTGGCAAGATGGTTTCACAGATGTCATCTAAAGGCTGTGGCTCCTACTCCTACACTTTTTTAAAATGTATATAATTTTTATTAAGCTTTCTGTTTTACAACTTAAAATACTCATTTTACATCCTGAAGATATCAATGACTCCCCTTCTTCTCTTTCCATGGTTCATTTTGCATATCATAAATCCCTGCATATTTTACAAAAACTATACCATTCAGTATTCCATTATTGCATCCATCAAAACTTGTTTACACTGTTGAATTTATCTTAATGCTGCCAGAGTTTTCAGCTGTACACAATTATTTCCCAAATATTCAGTAAATGTTTTCCAATCTTCTTTAAATGTATGTTCTTCTGGTTCTCTTATTCTGTATGTTAAGTCTGCGAGTTGTGCATATTCTGTCAACTTAAGTTGCCATTCTTCTTCAATTGGGACCTCGCTCATTTTCCATTTTGGGGCTAACAAAACATGGACCGCAGTGGTAGCATACATAAATAACATTTTTTTACACTTGGGAATTTCAGTCTGAATTATCCCCAACAGAAAGGACTCGGGGGGGGGGGAAGAGTTTTAAACATTTTTAAAAATTCATTATGGATCATTTCCCAATACTCTTTTACCCTTTTACAAGTCTACCACATGTGAATGAACGTTCCCTCCACCTCTTTGGATCTCCCGCACTTATGTGATTCAGTCTTATACATCTTAGCAAGCCTACTTGGGGTTAAATACCATCTGTGAATCATTTTCAGGTAGTTTTCCTTCAAAGAATAACATGCTGTAAACTTCAAGTCACTTTTCCAGAGTTTTTACTCCTACACTTTTAATGATGTTGGAAGGTCATAGGTGAGGCCCCATTAATGCCACACATTGGCTATAACATTACTACTCCTTAATTATAATAATTCATGAAGGCTTTTTTCTCATGAACTTCAATAAAGTCATCAGCACTGGACACCTCCCTGCAAAGATTTTTGTCCTAGAAGTCAGACCTCCAAGTACAAATTTATAATGCCTAAGTCATTATGTTGGTGAAAGGGAGGTTCCCCTTTACTTCTGTATCTCAAATAATCCAGCTGTTTCCTCCATCTCACAAACTTCAGAAAGAGCAGTATTTCCAACTTTGAGCAAATCACTCTGAAGAGCACAGGGTTCTTTCCAAATCCTAAACAAAGTTACTTGTGCCATCTATTACTATGGCTTTAAAAACCCCAAATCTTCTATAAGAAGCCCTTCTGCACAGACGTGCCTTGCCAGGTGGGCCAGTACTACTAGAGTATCCCTTCCTGGCAGGTGGGTCACTGCTACTTCCCAGGAGGGGGAGGTGGCAGGGAGGTCAGCATGGGGCAAAAGCACTGGGGGAATCAACCCAGCAGTGCTGCCAGTGTATTTGCAGCATGCTGACTTCCTCGCCACTTCACCCCTCTCTTTCCTAGTACTGCAGTGATCCACCTGCTGGGAAGCTAGTCCAGTGGCTCCACCCCACCTTGTGAACCACTTCTGCCCTGCCTCCTTCCTGGAGAGCAGTGATCTTAAAGGGCAGTCTTCTGGTATGGAGCCAAGCCTTCCCAGGCCCTGGGCTCCTGCCCTGTTCCTTTCTCCGTACTGCTGCCCACTGCCCGCCTCTGCCAACAGCCTACAGTTCCTGCCTCAGTTTCCCTAACTGCTGCCACAAATCTCACTGGCTTTTTATTAAAGCCACCCTTGGATTGATGTCATTTAGCAATTCACAGTGTGTATAGTGTTCTCCATTCTGTTTCAGATCGCTAGTTTTTAGCTTCACCCACATGTTTGTTTCTCTATTTCAATGGTGTATGCACCACTTTCTGCACATGCCTCAAAGCGGCTTACAAAGAGGAAAAAATAAAATAGCCCCCACACAAAATTTAAAACACCAGAAAAGAAGAACATCAAAGCAGTATTCATGGTGCAAAGGCCTCTTGGAATAAAATCATCTTGAATTGGCATCTGAGACTTTGTAGCAAAGGGGCCTGTTCACTAAAGGTTCTCCTCTTGCTGGAGGTGAGGTGTTGTGAGCAGGAATTGCTTCCCATGTCTGCAGGGGGGGCATGGCCAGCCCCACTGCGTCACTGGAGTCCTGGGCCTGCATCACGCACTCCAGCCAGCCAATCCGGGGGGGGGGCGTGGTGGGCCCTACAAGCTCCTCCTTCTTGTTCCCAGCTTCCTCAGATCACCCTCCCACCCTCCCTTTGGGCTTTGCCTCAGCACCTGGCCTTGCTATGGACCTCAGTTGGTCGCCTTGGTTGCCCAAGGGGCCTGGTAGGATTTTTTTCCCACTTGGCAGATTGGCTCCAGCCACTTGGTTTTTTGCCTACCTCATAGCAAATCATCAAAACTTGTAAGGTTTGGTGGTGAGGCACTGGAAATGCATTGTGTGTTGGAGGGGAGGTTGTGGCCATCACCTCCCCCTCCCCTTGAAGGGTATTCCCTTAAAGGAATCCAGCAGTTGTGGTTCCTGTCTGATGCCCAGGTGGTGGCTAGGGCCATGGCACAACCCTCTGATGACTCTAGAGGAAAGCTTCCAGTTGATTTGCATCAACAATCTCCCCCTACAGGCTGTTAACCCTTGTGTGACTCCCTGCAGAGAGGGCAGGAGACAAGTATAGTCTGTTTGGATCCAATGCCTAAGCCAATACCACTCACATTCTGTAATCAATAAAGTTGTGGCCTTTTTTAGCCCATTAACCTAAAATACTTGTGTCCATGTGTCTTATTTCATCACAAAGCGGGGAGCGGGGCCTCAGCTCACAATAACTCATCCACAGCAGCAAAGTGGCTTGATGTGTGTCAGGCTTTCAAGTTTTGGAAGATGAGGAGAGAGAAGATGGAAAGAATATAAGAAGATAAGAGTAAGTTGCTCTCCTGGCCCCACGGCATCTTCTCAAAAGGTTGTACCCTCTAGCTAATACCCACAATGCTGAATGCATCTCTTGACTGACTTCAAACAACGCTGAAGCAAAGCCCCAGGCCATCCTTGGAAGCTGTGAGCTCTTGTTCTCCTCTTGAGAGAGTCCTGCTCCCAGGCACCCCCCAGGAGAGCTTTTTGTGCTACAGTGCCAGCCTTCAAAGCATTGCTTCACTTGCTGTTCCCCTGGGACAGGAGGTTTGTCACAGAGCTCTGCCTCCACTATCTATAGCAGCTTTGTATTTTCCTTTAGGGCCTCCCTGCCACCACCCACACAAAGGAAAACACAAAGGTGGCAGAGCTTTTTGCGTTGACTTTTTCCAGAGTCCCTGGGTTTTTGAGCTAAGCTGTGAACAGTGGCCGCAGCAGAAACTAACTATGTCAAATTCAGTTCAGGTAGCACTTGGCCAAGTGTCTTCACTGTTCCACAACTCCAGTGAATACATGAAGATAATTCTGCCATAAATGCACCCTGAAGGACATTGTTAATGGGATGGGCCATAACTCAGTGGTAGAGCATCAGCTTTGCAAACAGAAGGTCCCAGGCTGCATAGACAATACTCAGCTGGTTGGACCCATGGTCTGACTCAGTATAAGCATCCAGAAGGTTGGCGACAGCATGTCTCTCTCTTAAAACAATTAAAAACCTTTTAAACAATTAGGGAAGGTCATCCCCAGAGATGGTGTTATTGAGGTGGCCCTTGCCCTTGCCTTCCCTTGAAACTGCTCCAAAGGGGTACTACCTGTCAGCCCAGATCTTGTTATATCCCTCACTCCCTTAGTAGATTGAGCCCAGGTGGATTCTCAACCAGTCATTAGACATTAGGTGGGATGGGGAAGGCTTCCCTCTGCCTGCCAAAGGTGGAAAAAGGCTAGCTTCCTCAAGAGGAAGAGGAATTGCAGCAGCTGTTGAGAAAGGCCAGATGAACAGCTCACAGCCTCCATGCTGCGGCTAATGCCAGTCAGTTATCCAGTCAATAAACACATAATCATTCAGCTGCATGTCTACTGTATAAAGAGCATAAAATTCTTGTTATTGGTAAGTTAAATGTTGCTTGTAACTGCTTAGAAGTTTTACTACAGTCAAACAGTATTTTTTTTAAAAAAAAAAACTTTAAGAAATAATTTTGCACTGTTGTTACGGTGTTTTACATGTTGTTGGAGATACTGTTGCACACCGCCACGGTATATTACATGAATTGCAGGCATATAATTGCTTTTATAAATATGTAAACCCCAGCCAACCTTCTTTCCCAGAAGCCCTTCTGCATCCTACGAATATAAGAGCCTGCTTATACGAGCCAATGGCTCATCTGGTCCAGCATACTATTTTCAAAGTAGCCGTTCAGATGCCCCCAAGGGAAGCCCAAGAACAGGACCCGAGCACAAAAGCACTGTCATCTCCTGCGATTCAGAGCTGGACTTGTTATTCAACACCTCCTTTGAGGGTGCAAGCTCACTGACAGAAGAGGGGTGCCAGAGGTGGTACCGGCACAGGAAAGGGCTGATTAGAGGCATCTGGTAGCATAAGGATGGGCCCCTTCCCCAGCATCCAACGGTGCATATGCCCTCCCTCCCCCCTCAGTCAACTAGACATTCCTAGGGACTGGGATGCTCTTCAAGCTCCTCCCAACCATCATCCTGATCTGACCACCCCCTCCAGGACATATCCACAAGATTCATGGCACAGCCCAACCACTGAAATTATATGGAGGGGCTCTGTCAATTGTCAAATGTTACACAGCTGCAACTCACCCCAACCAGAAATTAGGTGTTGTGGAACACACTTCCAGCAGAGATGCAGCAGACTCTGAAGCTTCTCTAGAAGAAGATAGATAGAGATAGATGATAGATAGATGATAGATAGATAGATAGATAGATGATAGATTAGATAGATAGATGATAGATAGATAGATAGATAGATAGATAGATGATAGATAGATGATAGATAGATAGATAGATAGATAGATAGATAGATAGATGATAGATAGATAGATAGATAGATAGATAGATAGATAGATAGATAGATGATAGATAGATAGATAGATGATAGATGATAGATAGATAGATGATAGATAGATAGATGATAGATAGATAGATAGATAGATAGATAGATGATAGATGATAGATAGATAGATAGATAGATGATAGATAGATAGATAGATAGATGATAGATAGATAGATAGATGATAGATAGATAGATGATAGATAGATAGATAGATGATAGATATAGATAAATAGATAGATAGATGATAGATAGATAGATAGATGATAGATAGATAGATGATAGATAGATAGATGATAGATAGATAGATAGATAGATAGATAGATAGATAGATAGATAGATGATAGATAGATATAGATAGATAGATGATAGATAGATAGATAGATGATAGATAGATAGATATAGATAGATAGATGATGGATAGATGATAGATAGATAGATGATAGATAGATAGATGATAGATAGATAGATGATAGATAGATGATAGATAGATAGATGATAGATAGATAGATAGATAGATAGATAGATAGATAGATAGATAGATATAGATAGATGATAGATAGATAGATAGATAGATAGATGATAGATAGATAGATAGATAGATATAGATAGATAGATGATAGATGATAGATATAGATAGATAGAGGATAGATGATAGATATAGATAGAAATAGATATGAGAGAGAGAGAGAGAGAGAGAGAGAGAGAGAGAGAGAGAGAGAGAGAGATGATAGACTTACGCAGTAGTTTAAACAAAAATTTGAGCAGCCGGATGTATTTTTTATTCTGTTGTACATCAGCCTGGTATCTTATGAGAACACTAGAGGGAGAAGTTTATATACCTCAGAAGAAAGGCAAACCTTGCTGTTAATCAACAAGCTTTCCAAAATCAATACCTCTCCATCTTTTTTGTAAAAGTGTTAAATCCAGCAAGAAGGTCAGCATTTGTAAAAAGCAGTAGGAAAAGTGGATTGTATTAAGGATGAGCAGCTGAGATTAAGGACTTGATTGCATTAGTGGCCATCAATTCATTGACAAGCAACCCAACTTGCCAGCATCTTCAGTAGGAATCGATTTACACTGCAGATCATTGCTACATTCTCCCTATAAAAGTCAAATATATTTAAAGGGATGTGGCATCATTTGGCAATAAGCTGCAACAGCAACACATGGGAGATACTTATCCTTTTCATAGGTGTCCTCCAACGTGGTGTCTTAGTTCTACTAGAATCAAGCAGGATATAAATTTTGTTTGTTTAACAAAGTCTTTTAATCATTTTGCATTGTTTTTATGGTGTTCTACATGTTGTTGTATATACTGCTGTACTCTGCCATGACATGTTATATGAATTGGAGACATATAATTGCATATATCTTGTTTTCCCAGAAGTGCTTTGCATCATAAGGATATAAAAGGAGCTTGCTGTATCAGGCCCAAGCGAATCCCACATGCAGGACTGAAGCAGAAGAGCATTCTCCCCTGTTGTGGTTCCCAGCAACAGCTGTTGAGAAGCATTGCTTCCTTTGACCATGAAGGCAGAGCAAAACCATCATGCAGCCATTGACTGCTGTCTCCATGAATCTGTCCAATCCTCTTTTAAAGCTATGCAAGTTAGTGGCCATCACTGTCTCTGGTGGAAGCAAGTTCCATAGCCATCTTGCTACCACCTCTAGAGGCTGAGGAGCTTGTGCTACTGTCCTTTAAATGCTAGGGTTCTTATCTGGAAGCCACAGTCAGACCACAGCCCCATCCATATTGAAGGAGGAAATTGCTACTGAAGCAGTCAGATCTTCTTTAACTAGAAAATGCTGATTCCAGAAGAGGCAGAGCTAGCCACTTAGTCTGGGCTTGTCTGCTATCGGTTGATAGACCATGCAAATCTTAATCTCAGGGTTGTGGGTTCAAGACCCATGTTGGACAAAATATTCCTGCACTGCAGTGAGTTGAACTAGATAATCCTTGGGGCCCCTTCCAGTTTTACAATTCTATGATTCTATGTTTATCTCCAGCTCAGCAGAACCTGGAGCTATCCAAGGTACTTGTAGGTTGCCTTGCCTTACTGTAGACTGAAAATTTGCCTTCTTGGCTTGCCTAGATCTCCCCTCACTTTGGCTAAAAGCATATGTGACTGAGATCACCATCTGGGAAACAATACAGAAGGCAGATGATCCTAACACACTCTAAACACTGTAAATACTGTAAGATATGTCCAAACTGTGAATGACAAGGATCTGTTCATCTGAGTGTGGATTCAGAGCAGGGAGTATGTATGTTTGACTGTGGCATAAACAACATATGAACATGTAGTGAGAAAGGGGTGTTTGGCTGCATCAGACTTAAGGCTGTACATCCTGTGCAGTCCCCCCATAATCTTTGAAGGATCCCAGAATTCACAGCTGTAGCATGGTTTGAATCCAAGTCTGTATTCGGCTTAAGCACACTGCCACCAAAATGTTTGTTCTTGGCTTGGAAATCTGATTAGGCATTGCCTTCTTCAGCACAGGAAGCTGTTATGCCATCTAGCTCAGAATGTTCTGCACCAGGAGTAGCTGAGGTGGAGCTCTCCACCGTATTGGACCTCACCATTGACCATGCTGGGTGGGGCTGATGGGAGTTGGAGCCCGACAACATCTAGAGGGCATGGCAAAGATATTTCCCAGCCCTACCTAGAGATGCCAGAGATGGAGTCTGGGGCATTCTGCATTAAAAGTAGATGATGATGATGATGATGATGATGATGATGATGAACCTTCCCTTCACTCCAAGATCCCAGGATGGCTTCCAACATTAAAGCAAAATTAAAACACAACCAGGCAGAGGGCCTTCTTGGTAGTGGCACCCTATCTATGGAACACCCTCCCTTCAGATGTCAATGATATTATTATTATTATTATTATTATTATTATTATTATTACCCCACCCATCTCTGGGCAGCTCCCAGCAGAATATAAAAGCACGATAAGACATCAAATATTAAAAACTTCCCTAAAGAACTATAAAACTTTTAGAAGACATCTGAAGGCAACCCAGTATTGGGAAGTTTTTACTGTTAGATCCTTTATTATGTTTTATATAGTTGTAAGCCACCCAGAGCGGTTGGGGCAACCCAGCCAGATGGGTGGTGTATAAATAATAAAATTATTGCAATAATTATTATTACAATAATAAAAACAATTTAAAACAACGTACAATCACAGAAATAAGGTGGGTGCTAAAAACATGCACCTCAAGTATCAAAAGCCAGAGGAAACAGGTGCAGCTTCAGCATTCACTTGAACCTGTACAATGAAGGTGTCTGATGTACGGGGAAGGAGTTCCACAATTTAGGAGCTGCCATAGAGAATTCCCTCTCCCAGGCCACCATGCCCTGAGTCTCTGAGGATAGAGGAGCTACCAAGAGGCTCCATCTGCTGATCTTAGCACTCAATAATGTCTGTAGGGATGGAGGCAGTCTTCCAGGTATTTGGGGCCTGAGTCATCTAGGGCTTTAAAGACTAACATGAGCACCTTGGGCTCAGAAATGAACTGGCAACCAGTGCAGCTATTTTAAAAAGGGGGCCATGTGAGTTGTGGCTGCTGTGTTTTGGAGCAATTGAAATTTCTAAGTTGTCTTCAATGGCAGCCGCACCTAGAGGACATTGCAATGATCCAATCTGGAACTTACAAGAGCATGGAGCACAGTGGCCACATCATCTCTGACTGACAGCTGCCATAGCCAAGGCTTGAAAAAGCCACTGCCTGCCTTCCCAATAGCCTCTCAGAGAGATGTTCTCTCATGCCAGATGATGATATTAAAGTCCTAAAGCAAATATCTTCCTATCTGAAAGCACCTAACGTCTAAGACCTATGAAACAATGCTCTAGGAAATGAGACTATGGGTATGCAGAAGTCTGGAAAAGAAAACTTTCACACACAATGGTGTCTGTATGCTCAATTTCAGGGTTTTGAGTTGTTGTTTCCCCCCCCCCCTTCCCTTTCCTTGATGGTCTTTCCTAGAGACAATAGCCAAAAGGAGGGGGGAATTAGCTCTGGTACCAACTGGGACAGAAAGGAACCACTATGATGTTCAACAAGTGTTCATGCGAATAAAAGCAATTAGGAATTAATTGCTGTGACCAAACAATACCTGTCAATGCACAGAGAAAGAAAAGAGCTAATTGTAAAACATTTCATATCCACCCACAAAATTATTCAAGGAAGAAAAGCACTGGCTATGCTTTTTAGCATGTATTCACAACAGAACACTCTTAATGAGGAATCAGCAACCAGCATGGAGCTTTCCAGTATCTCCTATAGAAATCATGAAGATTCTCAGTAAATATCCCATCAAATATCCACAATCCAAAGGATGAGGGGGAGGCTGCTCACAGCATTTTGTATCCCTCCATCTTTTCCCATTCCTTTAGCTGTGGCAGCCATTTTGTGCTTTGCCACCCCACCCCCCACAGCAGCCATTTTGTGATTGGCACCCATGGGACTTCCTCAAAATTCTGAACGGACATTTTGGCTTTTCCTTTTATGTCCCTCCACCCCACTACTCAGAGGACTTATCCCCAGCACAGAATTAGCCCAAGACATTTTGGCACCTGAGGTGAACCTCAAAATGGCAAAAAAGCAAACTCTACTAGGCACGAATATTTGTGGGGCCTGCCTGGTGTTTTTACATGAGTAGAATGTGTGTTTTTATTTAAAATGCATCTCTGGGTTATTTGTGGGGCATAGGAATTTGTTCATTCCCCCCCCCCCAATATATCTGGCCCACCACATGGTCTGAGGTATGGTGGACCAGCCCACGGCTGAAAAAGATTGCTGACCCCTGTCCTAGACAGACTTTGGTGTGAGTCTACTTCTTTGTAAATCTTGTAACGGAAAATGGTCCTGCAGTAATTTTAACCCAATTGGGTTAAATTATTATCCTAATAAAAAAATTCATCTGTGGCAGTTTGGTATACATACTTTGCTTTCTACACTCCTAACTGGGTTCAGACAAATTCTGGAAAAATGTTTCAAATGTTGTCAGTTTGCCTTCCATTCTGCTTGACCTTGTATTATAACCGACTGGAACAATGAGCTAACCATGGTGCTGATTACTAAAACCTTGCCTGGACTCATTCCGTACTTGGCTAAGTACATCCTCACAGGCCGCAGCTTGAAACAGTTGTCCGATGGTGGCCTTAAACCGAAAAGGCCTTTGAGTCAATAGCTCACAATTAAGGGGAACTACGTGGCCAGAGGATTGGAGAAGATCACTGTACATCCCACTCCCAAAGAAGAGCAGTGCCAAAGAATGCTCCAACTACCGCACAATTGCACTCATTTCACATGCTAGCAAGGTTATACTTAAAATTCTACAAGGCAGGCTTAAGCAGTATGTGGACTGAGAACTCCCAGAACTGCAAGCTGGATTTCGAAGGGGCAGAGGAACCAGAGACCAAATTGCAAACATGCGCTGAATTGTGGAGAAAGCTAGAGAGTTCCAGAAAGACATCTACTTCTGCTTCATTGACTATGCAAAAGCCTTTGACTGTGTCAACCACAGCAAACTATGGCAAGTTCTTAAAGAAATGGGAGTTCCTGATCACCTCATCTGCCTCCTGTGAAATGTGGGACAAGAAGCTACAGTTAGAACTGGATATGAAACAACTGATTGGTTCAAAATTGGGAAAGGAGTACGACAAGGCTGTATATTGTCTCCCTGCTTATTTAACTTATATGCAGAATTCATCATGCGAAAGGCTGGGCTGGATGAATCCCTAGCCGGAATTAAGATTGCCGGAAGAAATAATAACAACCTCAGATATGCAGATGACACAACCTTGATGGCAGAAAGTGAGGAGGAATTAAAGAACCTTTTAATGAGGGTGAAAGAGGAGAGCGCAAAATATGGTCTGAAGTTCAACATCAAAAAAACTAAGATCATGGACACTGGGCCCATCACCTCCTGGCAAATAGAAGGGGAAGAAATGGAGGCAGTGAG
This sequence comes from Podarcis tiliguerta, assembly GCF_965153285.1. Lineage (NCBI taxonomy): Eukaryota > Metazoa > Chordata > Lepidosauria > Squamata > Lacertidae > Podarcis > Podarcis tiliguerta. Next base: position 46,934,109 of record NC_139553.1, on the reverse strand, counting down.
AGATTTTACTTTCTTGGGCTCCATGATCACTGCAGATGGTGACAGCAGTCACGAAATTAAAAGACGCCTGCTTCTTGGGAGAAAAGCAATGACATACCTAGACAGCATCTTAAAAAGCAGAGACATCACCTTGCCAACAAAGGTCCGTATAGTTAAAGCCCTGGTTTTCCCAGTAGTGATGTATGGAAGTGAGAGCTGGACCATAATGATGGGTGATTGCCGAAGAATGATGCTTTTGAATATTGGTGCTGAAGGAGCCTCTTGAGAGTCCCATGGACTGCAAGAAGATCAAACCTATCCGTTCTGAAGGAAATCAGCCCTGAGTGCTCAATGGAAAGACAGATCCTGAAGCTGAGGCTCCAATACTTTGGCCACCTCATGAGAAGAGAAGACTCCCTGGAAAAGACCCTGATATTGGGAAATATGGAGGTCACAAGGAGGGCACATGGTCTGATCACTACGCTCTGAAAGCCAGGATTGACTTTCCACCCCCACCCTGTTTAGGTGGCGAGCTGATTTGGGCTCGCCCGTAGAGGCTGATTGACCCTGATAGATTCCGCCAAGCCTTGCGGGACCTTGCTCCTCCTGGTGACTCATTGACTAAGCTTGTTGAGGGCTGGAATATCCAGCTCCTGGCAGCCATCGATGAGATCGCACCTAAGCGCCCTCTGCAACCCTGCAGAAACCGGCCCCCCTGGTTTACCGAGGAGCTCCAGAAAATGAAGCGGGACCTCAGACAGCAAGAGCGAGTATGGTGGGGTGCCCGTGACGGAGCCTCAAGAACATCTTATAGGGTTTTTATGAAAGTCTACAAGATGGCAGTGAAGGCCGCTAAGAAGTCTTACTTCTCGTCCTCCATTGCATCCGCTAAGTCTCGCCTGGCGCAATTATTTTGTATAATTAGGTCTTTAACGTCCCTCGAAGGACAGCCAAATTTAAATAACAATTTGACACACAGCTGTGAGGCATTTGCGAGCTTTTTTGCGGAGAAGGTCCTGTTGCTCCGCCATGACCTCCCTGCCAATTTGGATACAATAAAGGAACTGGAGGCCCCTTGACCGTCCTCGGGTCCAGTACTGGACCACTTTGACTGGATATCCCCAGCCGATGTGGACAGACTCCTCCAAGCTGGAAAGCCCACCACCTGTCCTCTAGACCCGTGCCCGTCTTGGCTGATTAGAGCGTGTCCAGACGAGGTGCCGGGCCCCCTAGGGGATATCATCAATTTGTCCCTTGGCACTAGGACATTCCATGGGGAACTGAAGAAGGCAGTGGTGCGCCCCCTCTTAAAGAGAACATCATTAGATCCCTTACTGCCCGGTTTCGAATCTTCCATTCCTGGGTAAGGTGATTGAGAGAGTGGTTGCTGTACAGCTTGGTGGGTTTCTGGATGAAACATTGGCTCTGGATCCATTCCAGTCCGGCTTCTGCGCTGGTCATGGGACCGAGATGGCTCTGGTCGCCCTAACAGATGATCTCCACAGGCAGCTGGATCGAGGCGGGTCGGGGCTGCTGATTCTTCTAGACCTGTCAGCAGCCTTCGACATGGTCGATCACTAACTCCTGGACCACCGCCTTGCCAACGTGGGGATCCAGGGCACAGTCCTTCAATGGCTGCGCTCGTTTCTCTCTGGTCGGGGACAGAGGATGACACTTGGGGGGGGGGACTGTCATTGCGCCACTCCTTGGTGTGTGGAGTGCCTCAGAGTGCGATACTCTCCCCGATGCTTTTCAACATCTTTATGCACTCCCTCGACCAGCTAGCCCAGAGTTTTGGGTTGCTGATGACACCCAACTCTATCTGTTAATGGATGGCCATCCTGACTCGAACCCAGACACACTGATCAGATGTTTGGAAGCTGTGGCTGGATGGTTACGTGGGAGCTGGTTGAAGTTAAATCCTTCAAAGACAGAGGTCCTTTGGCTGGGAAAGGATAAAATGGGATTGAGGGGGCAACTCCCAACTCTTGCGGGGGTGCAATTAGTGCCAGCACCGTCTGTTAAGAGTTTGGTTGTAATCTTTGACACCTGCCTTTCCATGGAGGCGCAGATTGCAGCTATAACAAAGGTGCAATTTTTTCATCTCCGCCAAGCTAAGCAGTTGGCTCCTTACCTCTCTCGCCCTGACCTAGCCACTGTAATCCACGCAACGGTCACCTCCAGATTGGATTATTGTAACTCACTCTACATGGGGCTGCCCTTGAGACTGACCCAGAAACCCCATTGGGTGTAGAATGCTGTGGCAAGACTCCTTACGGGGTCTTCGCTGCAAGATCACATTCACCCAGTGCTATACCAGCTGCACTGGCCTTTGGTCAGGGCACAGCCTGACTCCCTCCTTTGGCAATCTTCACAGAACTTTAGCCTAATGGTTGCCATCAATTTGATTTGAATTAATTTTATAATGAAATGATTTTAGAATATTGTACTATTTTATTGTTGTTAGCTGCCCTGAGCCCGGCTTCGGCTGGGGAGGGCGGGATATAAATAAAAAATTTTATTATTATTATTGGACAGTGTTCTCAAAGCTACCAACATGAGTTTGACCAAGCTGCAGGAGGCAGTGGAAGACAGGTCTGCCTGGCATTCTCTGCTCCAGGGGGTCATGAAGAGGAGGACACATCTAAACCACAACAACGTGTCTAAAGTCACCCCACCCCACCCCGCAATCTGCTCTCCCAACTTCCTCTCAGAATAGGAGAAGGAGAAGGTGCTTGTTGAAACTGTGGTTGTCTATTAAATTTGAAAGGGAAGGGGAGCAAGGCTAAGATGGATGGACAACCCTTTGGATTCTTCTGCCTCCCTGTTCATTATAAGGCTCCAATGTGACAAATGGGCTGGCACAACAGAATGCCATTCATTTAAGGGAGAAGAAGATAATGAATTTTTTTTCCACTTCACCAATCAAACACATAACAGCAGAAGGGTCCTTGTCAATTCCCTCTTGATTTATGGAAAGGCCCTCTATGGGTACCTGTGACCCTGCCTAGCCAATCAACAGGAGTAGCAGCAGGAAATGACCCAGCTTGGAACATCTTGTCCTCCTGCTGGGTGGATAGGAAAGCTGTCTTCTAGCCAGGGGTATTCAAGCCTCTTTTTTTGTACCCTTAATGGAGACAATATCTATGTAATCTCAGGCCAGAAACTGCCATGTGCCCTTTCTCTAGCTCTGGTGATCAAACAATTGGGAAAAGAAGGAGATGGTTTCACTCTTGCATGAAAAAGCTGCCTCTGTAAATTTTCTTTCCCTCAGTCTTCAGTGCTTCATCTCTTAGCTCACTGTCGTGCTCTCTGTGTGAGGCTGCCCTTGAGCCAGGTCGAAAAGCTGCAGCCACTGCAGCATGTGGCAGGCTAAATGCCAGAGAGGCCTGATAGCCAACAACATGTAACACCATAATTAAAGCATCTGCACTGATTGCCCATCTTCTGCTGAGCTAGGTTTGAGGTCCTTGTATCGATTTGCAAAGCCCTTGATAACCTAGGTCCAGGATACTTAAGGGCCACCTGAGCACTTAAACCCCAGTTCATTCACTGAGAACCACTAAAGGAATCCTCAGTAGCAGGCAGTGCATGTGGCGCAAGGGTAGCGTCGCACTTCTCAACACAGTAGATCACTGTCGCTTACTAAGAGGAAGAGAGGAAGGGTGACACATGGGGAGCTTGATATACTTCAGCCCATGGAGGTAGATGAGCATTGGATTCACTCCACCACCATGCGCCATGCCAGGTTCTCCGTGCTTCACCCCTCCCTCCTCACTTAGCCAGCAACCTGCTGTGTTGAGAAGTGCGGAGACCACACATTTTCTCTGAAGGAAAGGCACTCCAGATTTCATCATAGCTTTTTCTTTACCTTTTAAAAATATATCTCCAGGAGAGATTTATTTGGAAGGTTTCTGAATGACTTTTCTGGTAGAGCCAATATGACAAAGACTCCAAAGCTCAGCACTGCCATGGATCAATAGTGATACATTATGACTCCTGTCTGGGATTCTGGATGCTCTATAACATTTCTGGGGGTGCTTGTTGCAGCTTTGACTTTTCCCATGAAGCTTATTTGAAATCTCACTCTCAAACAGTTCTATTTTTCAAGTGACAAATGACCACAAACTGAAGGGGCTAGGAATTAGGTTTTAAAACAAATTGACAGGCTGGAATCATAATAAGTCACATAGCCCACAGAATATTCAGCTAGAAGTTCAAAAGCAGAACATTTTTGAAACAACAGCAACAAATTATCAAGAGAGACTTGAAACTATCACAGCCTCCTACATAAGAAGTGGGGAGCCTTATTTTAGCCCTGGGGTCACTCCTGAGCACATTTCCTGGGGCTTCATGCCAGTGGTGGTCATGGACAATAAGTGTGAGTCTTGCCTTTCTTCAGTAGGCTGCCCCATGTAGATCTCACAGACGGAATGAGGAAATCCCAAAGAGAGGGGAGAAGAGACCCGTGAATTGGAGCTAGATGCCCCAGTGGAGGGGGGCGGCATACGCAGGATGAAGGAGGTGAAACTGGGGCCTCACGAAATGTTTGATCTGGAGGAAGGAGAGGGCCAGTGACCAAGGGAGTCAGGAGCTGGAACCTGAGGAAAGTTCAAGCAGATTGTCAGAGAGGGATCCCACCCCTATTTGGTTGCCTGTAGTCAGGCACCTCCTAAAGAGTCATTACTTCCAGTCCCTTCTGCAAGTAAGGACTTGGATACTGAGCCAGAATGTCCATCAAAAAGGACATGGAGGTGCCATTTTTGGTGTGAACAAACCACACAGGCCCAGCCCACTCATAGAAGAGCTCATTTGCTTGCCCGGAGATGCCCCTCATCTGCCACACTAAGACGTTTGAACAGGAAGAGGTAGGGGCCATGGAGTTTGTTGGCTCATGCTTAGCCATGAAATTCACCTGCTGCACCTTCAACCTTCGTCTATATATCACTTAGATTTATGCATTAAAGAATCTGGCAGAAACAGAAACCTGAGTTTGAGTTCTTCAACCAGCAGCGAGGCCCAGAATGTATTTTAGCATTGCAAGTGTTAGAGGTTTCTACATGTACTTTTCTCTATCCAGGCAAACTATTCTAGTTAAAAGGGCGAGGAAGGCTGCATTTGACCCAAGGTTCTGCATCCCCCATCACACTTCCTTAGTAGTCAGGGTTTGTTGCGGAAGTGCCTTAATCAATTTAATTCCATGTCCCCAGCCAGTGAGTGAGTGAGACTGAGCACCTGCTTTTATTAGGTTTAGCAAAAGTACTTGCTTTGGTGTTTTTGGCTTTTTGCAACCTACAATTTAATTCCCAGCTTGAAAGGAGTTCCTGCCAGCTTTGTTTTCTCCAAGGGAGTAACAAGCAAAGCTGTTTCATAATTCATGGGCATGTCAAAGAAACAAAAGCAGAGTCTGTTGAAATGCCACAGCCACCTTGCAATGTGTCTTTTGCAGATTAGATGCCAGAACTGAAATGTGCTACAGAGGGGTGGCCAAGGACCCTGTGTTAGGAATTCTGATTCCAGGAATTTTGAAAGGAAGGTGACTTCTTTCCAAAGGCTGCATGAACTCATGGACACACATACACACACATTCCTCAAATATTACCTTTATGTGCTACCTAAACCACAGAGGTCCTTGGATGGGGCACTTTTGGTGGTCCAACATGCCCCTGACATTGGGCTGGGTTTTACCTTTAGCAAGGCAAGCCTTGCCCTGTGGAACTCTTTGCCAATGGAAGTTTCGCAGGAGCCATCCCTACTCATTTTTACATATCTTCTGAAAACAGTTTTATTCAGACAGGCGTTATAATCTTGAGATTCTTTGCCAAGCAGCTTTTCCCGATGCGTTTGAAATTTTCAGTTGCTTTTACTATAATATTGTGTTTTTAGTTTTAATTCCACCTTGTGATTTTTATACATGAAAGTTCAGTAAGTAAGCAAGCAAAAATTACAAAAACTCAACATCTCACCACTTGAAAGTAAAGGACAAGGGATGTAGCTCAGCGGTAGAGCACCTGATTTGCATGCAGAAAGAACCAGGTTCAATCCCCAAAAGGGCTGAGAGACCCCTGATCTGAGGCCCTGGAGAGCTGCTGCCAGTCAGTGTGGACAATACTGAACTAGGCTGACCTCTTACAAGTCACCTTATGCCATAGCTCAGTGATAGAACACCTGCTTTGCATGCAGAATGTCCTAGGTTCAGTTCCCAACTCTGCTGTGCTGTTTCTGAAACCCAGGAGAGTTGCTGCCCGTCAGTGTAGACAATCCTGAAATAGATGTAGTGAAGATATGACTTGGTGGAAGGTAGCTTCCTGTGGTCCTATGATTGCAGCCCAATTAAGCCAAATGAAAAGCACCTGGGGGCCCATGAGCCAAAACTGACACAAAAACCCAATTTTGTATGCCCCCTCCAACAACCACACAAAATCTTCACTCAGACGTGATCTAAAGTCTTCCTGATGCTCCACTCAAAAGCATTTTCATAGGAAGCTGTCTTATTCCAAGACAGACCATCAGTCCATCTACTCTAGCATTGCCTACCTGGACGTCAACCCACCTCCAGTTTCAACAGTCCTGCTGTGGGCAGGTGTCCATTTCCCACCTGGACATCCTTCTCATTGGTGTTCTTTCTCATATTATGTTGCATGGAACATATGCTGCCGAATGGCTTTAAGAATCAAGCAGGATTATGCACAATAAGCCTAGTCATTGAGACATTGGAAGCAAACTCATTAACCTGAGCCAGCCAGTAATTGTCAGTTTGGGAAATGTCCCTTGAATACCCTGATGGCTCATACATGAAAGAACGACTGGCTCAGCAACTTTACTAAAATGGATCCTGCTTTTGTGCAAAATACACTTTCAATTGGCTCAGGAAACCAAATATTTCACAGCAGCTGATGGACGCCGATTGCAAGTCACCCCAGCCTGAAGCTATGGAAAGGAACTGCACGAAACACAACTAACTTCTCTGTGCTGTTATACCCACTGCAATGTTAAACAAAGGAGAGTGTACAGCAAGGGTCACCTTTTTAGTTCTAAGGCAAGTTTGGAATTTCTCTCCCCTGGATCTGTGCATGCACACATGTAATTTTTTTTAAAGGGATCTGGATAAAAGTCTGTCCTGTTCCACAGTGCAGTGAAGCAAGAAAAAGACTGACTGAGGTGTAAGACTGGGTGTAAGACTGGGACAGTGTTCAGACTGGACACAGGGCACTGAGGAACCAGACTGAAACTAGCAAAATTAATTTCAATAGGGACAAATGTAAGGTTCTGCACTAACAAAGGAAGTACCAGCAGCACAAATATAAAATGGGAAGAACTTGGATTGTCATGAGTGCACATGAAAAGGATCTAGGGGGTCTTAGCAGTCCACAAATTTAACATTTCAACAGTGTGATGCAGCAGCAAAAACAGCTAATGCTATTCTAGGCTGCATCAACAGAAATATAGTGTCCAGGTCAAGGGAAGTAATAGTCCTGCTTTATTCTGTCTTGGTCAGACCACACCTGGAAACTGTGTCCAGTTCTAGGCACCACAATTTAAGAAGACTGTTGACAAGCTGGAACGTATACAGAGAGTAACCAGTATGAGCAAGGGTCTGGAAACCAAACTTTATGAGGAAAGGCTAAGGGAGTTCGGTATGCTTAGCCTGGAAAAGAGTAGACTGAGAGGAGATATGATAGCCATCTTCAAATGTTGGAAGATGGAACAAGCTTGTTTTCTGCAGCTTCAGACCATATGAGTCAATGGCTTCAAGTTACAAGAAAGAAGATTCTAACTAAGCATCATGAAGACGTTTCTGACAGTGAGAACTGTTCAACAGAACTGTTGTGGACTTCACTGGAAGCTTTTAAGCAGAAGTTGGATGGCCACCTGTCGTGGATGCTTCAGCTGAGATTTCTGCATTGCAGGACGCAGGACTAGATGACCCTTGGGGTCCCTTCCAACTCTACAATTCTGTGATTCTATTATTCTATGAATCATGAAAGCATGGTACCACACAATCATAAAATCATGATATATTGATATCACACTATGATTTCATGAAATCATGATGCCACACAATCATGAGATCATGAGATCTTGATTTTGCACTATGGTTGTGTGGTATCAGGGACCCGGGTGGCGCTGTGGGTAAAAGCCTCAGCGCCTAGGGCTTGCCAATCGAAAGGTCGGCGGTTCGAATCCCCGCGGCGGGGTGCGCTCCCGTTGCTCGGTCCCAGCGCCTGCCAACCTAGCAGTTCGAAAGCACTCTCAGGTGCAAGTAGATAAATAGGGACCGCTTACTAGCAGGAAGGTAAACGGCGTTTCCGTGTGCGGCTCTGGCTCGCCAGAGCAGCGATGTCACGCTGGCCACGTGACCCGGAGGTGTCTTCGGACAGCGCTGGCCCCCGGCCTCTTTGAGTGAGATGGGCGCACAACCCTAGAGTCTGTCAAGACTGGCCCGGACGGGCAGGCGTACCTTTACCTTTACCTTTGTGTGGTATCATGATTTAGTGAAATCATAGAGTAATATCAATATATCATGATTTCATGATTGTGTGGTACCATGATTTGTGAAATCATGATTCTGTGGTATCATAGTGTGGTATCATGATTTCATGATTATATGACATCATGATTGTGTGATATGATTTCATGATATCGTATCACAAAATCATGATATCATGAAATCGTGATATCATGCAATCGTAATATACAAAGGGTGTATGTGGTATTACAGGAGAGGTACCGTGCTGGTCCAAATATAAGACGTACCTGCAAATAAGCCGCACCTTTAAAATTGGAAGCTTACTTGTGGGTGTCGCCCGGCTCTACTGCCCTGAACGGAGAGAGGGGTTGAAAGCCGTTGCCGGCGCTGGCACTCGGTTCAAATATTGGAAGATGGAACAAGCTTGTTTTCTGAAGCTTCAGAGCATATGAAACAATGGCTTCAAGTTACAAGAAAGGAGAATCCAACTAAACATCAGGAAGAACTTTCTGACAGCAAGAGCTGTTCAACAGTGGAATGGTCTCCCTCAAGAGGTTGTGGACTCTCCTTCACTGGAGGTTTTCAAGCAGAGATTGCCTAGCCATCTGTCATGTATGATCTAGCTGAGATTCCTGCATTGCTGGTGGTTGGACTAGATAACCCTCAGAGTCCCAGCTCTAAAGTTTTAGTATTCTGTGATTCTATGTGACTTCTTGAATTGCTCCGTAAGGGAATAAGCTGAAACTGAGACCTTATATCACAGGTGGGGAGCCTCTGGCCTTCCAGATGTTGCTGAATTACAACTCCCATCAGCCGCAGCAAGCATTGCCAATGGTCAAGGATGATGGAAGTTTTAGTTCAACAACATCTGGTAGGCCAAAAGTTCCCCACACCTGCTTTATATGGTAGTAGCAGCCTGTTTGTTGGCACCACCTGTTGTGTAAGCTGCTGCTTGACTTGAAAGGCCCAGATTTCTCTAGTAGTATTTGAGTGTGATGGAGCAAGAGTCTCAGGTTTATCTAGGTCTTCTTCAGTGGAGGCCTCTGAGTCACATCCTGTGTCACATCCTGAGGTTGAGAGGGGAGCACTGGCTCAGAAGTTTTATCTGATAACACAGCACATCTGGGGGGGGCACCTACATGCACGTAATGCATGTAGTCCCCGCCTCCATAATCCAATGAAGAAAAATCTGACTCCTGGTCTCTGACAAAGTCAGAACCAGTAGAATTAATGTGAGCCTTGGAAAGCACATAGAGCTAAAAGAGGAAGTGAGGAAGAGAGCCATTATGTGCTATTTGTTGGCTGCCCAGATAGCACAGATAAATTTGTAAACATGGTGGAAAACAATGGCTCTCAAAGTGAACCATTCACAGTGGGATCAGGAGTCGAACAGGATTGTGTTATTGCCCCAACTCTATTCATTATTTTCATTGCCATGATCCTACACTTTGTTGAAGGGAAATTCCCCACTGAAGTAGAAATCATATATTGAACAGATGGAAAGCTCTTCAGTCTGAGCAGGCTGAAAGCAAAGAGTAAGGTTACCATAACTTCCGTCATAGAGCTTCAGTATGCTGATGACAACGTAGTGTGTGCACGCTCAGAGGATGACCTCCAAGCCATCCTAAATATCTTTGCAGAAGCTTATGAAAAGCTTGGCCTATCACTCAACATCCAAAAAACCAAAGTGCTGCAGAGACAAGTACAAAATAAGCCCTCTGCAGCACCACAAATCCACCTCAATGGTGTAACGTTGGAAAATGTTGATCACTTCTCCTACCTAGGCAGTTATCTTTCCACAAGGGCCAACACTGATGTTGAAATCCAGCATTGCCTGAGCTCTACAAGTGCGGCTTTCTCCCGATTGAAGGGCAGAGTGTTTGAGGACCAGGACATTCGCGGGGAAACCAAAATGCTCGTTTACAAAGCTATTGTACTACCAACCTTACTATATGCTTGTGAAATATGGACCACTTATAAACGCCATCTCCAACTCCTCGAAAGATTCCATGAATGGTGTCTGTGAAAAATTTTACACATCACTTGGGAAGACAGGCGAACTAATATCAGTGTACTGGAAGAAGCAAAGATCACCAGTGTTGAAGCAATGATTCTTCAACGTCAACTTCATTGGACTGGTCATGTTGTGCAGATGCCTGATGATTGTCTTCCAAAGCAACTACTCTATTCCAAACTTAAAAATGGAAAGTGTAATGCTGGTGGTCAACAAAAGAAGTTTAAAGGCTGTCTCAAGGCAAATCTTTAAAAATGTAGTATAAATACAGACAACTGGGAAACACTGGCCTGCGAGTGCTCCAGCTGGAGAACAGCCTTTACCAAAGGCGTCATGGACTTTGAAGACGCTCAAACTCAGGACGCAAGGGAGAAACGTGCTAAGAGGAAGGCACGCCTGGCAAATTCACACTGTGATCAACTCCTGCCCGGGAACCAATGTCCCCACTGTGGAAGGACGTGTGGATCCAGAATTGCCCTCCACAGTCACTTACGGACTCACTGTTAAGACCGTGTTTATGGGAGACAATCTTACTCGGCTACGAGTGATCGCCAAAGAAGAAGATGCTACAGTCTAATCAGTGCATGAAGGCTTTAAAACCATAAAGTGTGTTGTCCTGCCATACTCTCTACACATGGACTTCAACATTTGAGGAGGTCTGAGCTGGTTGCTCCAGCCAGCCTCATGGCTTTAACTTGCCTCTTTTGTTTCAGACCAGAATGGAATCTGAAACTAGCATTTTTCTCTACTAATAGTTTAGAAACTTTTACATTTTGTAACTAAGCAACGTTTTGACTGCCTGTGCACCTTTTCTGGATGCTTTATGGAAAACCACATGAATCAAACCTTTCCAAGGTTTTGTAAGTTAACCATTTTATGACTTACTAAGTGTGTGGTCTGTCTCTCTTCTGGGGAAATGTGATAGTTTGGAAAGAACTTTTAAAAGGGGATGTTTTGGGGACTCGCTGAAAAGGCACATTAAAAAGGTTTTAGAGCATTTCCTCACACTTTTCTTAGCTGTACATTTTGTGATTTTAAATCTGCTGCTGGGGTTCTCTCACCAAAGAGAACTTGCCTGAAACTTGGGTCTTGGCTTCCGGGATTTCAACACTTTTCAAGGGAGAAAAAGGTAACCACTCTCACTATCTCATGACTGTGAGGTGCCATAAATGAAGCAGGACTCGTAGGCTTGGTAGGCAGCAGCAAGATAGCTCCAGGGCCCCATTGAGCCCACAGATATCATGTTGTTGATCCCAGATGTACAAGACACATACCACCTTTCCTGAGTGGGTTCATAGAACAAAGCAATTTACTCCCCATCAAATGAGCCAATGGATAAAAATATGCCTGGAAGAGTGTTCACGGCTATCAATTAAGGCAGATCTGGAGAACTGATGTGAGCCTCGGTTGCAAAGGTGAGATCATTGCTATGGTTGAATGGGGCTTACAGCAAGCAAGTCTTTAAAAGATTCCATAATATAAAGTGGGAGAGTTAGCAAAGGTGGGGGCACTGAAGGCAATTAAAAGCAGAATCTAATGTATCCAGTTGGGATTGTGTGCTCTGACAGGATCTCTCTAGGGTCTCAGGTGGCAGGGGGGAGGGGATGTTCCTCCAGCCTTGTTAACCAAAGCTGCTTTTAACTTGAGATTGCCAGGGATTGGATCCAGAATATATTGCATACATGCATGCAGAAGGTAATTGTTAGCAAATAGTTAAACGTTTTAAGGGAGAGAGAAACCCACATAAACCCAAGAAATCAAAGACAGACTCTAGCTAATATCTGGGGTACGCAAGGAGAAAGTCTGCAGCATTTCTCCTGGATGTAGCCTGTGCAAACAACCCTGACGGTACTAGTTTAATATAAGCTATGAAACAATAGACAGTTGCTATCACCTCAAGAGGAATCTCCCAGGTGTATGCATAACAGAGGTTACCATGCTGATGAGGAGAAGTGTGAGGTGATAGAAAGGAAGCTTGGGTTTCTGGTGAAGGGTTTTCTGCGAAGAAGAAATGTTATGTACTAAGCTTGAATCCTAGAACAATAGGCAGGTAGGATCCTAGAATGCAACGACTGATTGGCCTGCAGTAGCAGTCCAATCAGGCTCCAGGAGGGAAGCAGAATCAGCCAGTCATTCATTGTTTTATGAGCTGCAATAAAGATCATGAAATCACTACGCAACTCCGAGTGTATTTCAAGAAAGGAAATGGATAGAACTCTGTGTGGGAGGAGCTGAAGGGTAGAACCATCTTAGGAGACTGGGAGAGAGGCATAGGAATGTCATGCAGAATGCCTTGGGCTGTAATGCTGCACTGCTATGAGAAACAATCCCAGCTTGTGAAGTAATACTGTGAACTCTCTCTCTCAATGGAAGACTCTAGATGTATATAGGCTCAAAATAAACCATGTATCTTAAAATGCTATGGCCTCTGCCATGTCTGGACTCCCAAAGGAAACACAACCCTGGGTGAGGGCCAGGAACCACTAGAATCTTGCTACCACTCATCAGGGATTGGGGTGGCATGTAGCAATGTCATATTGGAAGGTGAGCAGGTGAACAAGCCTAGATGGCTGTGGGTGCTGCCAGAGAAACATGGGAGTTAGCATTGTCCTATGGGTTAACCTAAGGGGATGTGGCTTGTTCCTGAACTATATACTTCTGGAGGGTGGAAAAACAATGCAATTTTCCATTTTGCTCAGATGAGAAAGGGGGGGCGGATCTAAGAAGCTTTGGGGGCTAGGTTAGGATTCCAACAAGCCAGAAACATTTAATGTTGAATGCTGATAATCCACTTCTGAGAGCATTCAACCAAAACAGGCCAAGCACAAAGGAGGTATGAACAATCCATCCCCACAATCTCTTAGGAACAAATGGATCCAAAACCCTTACACTGGATTCTTTCCATCCTTTAATTATCCTTGGAAAATATAATTCAGATAGCTGCAGAAATAAATTTACATGCAATTTTACCACCTCCCAAGAGTTCCAGCAGATGGGTGTATTTGCACTAATAATGAAAGGAACAAGACGTACAAAATACAGGCATCTTCAAAGCGCAACTGTTAACTTGTACACCATACACTTGGTTGGTCTGTTAGCACTTTTAGACAGAGAAGAAGTTATTGATTCATCACCAGTTTAAATGTTTATGAACATTCTAGAATATGCTCCACCAATGAACATGTAGCTTACATAAAATAAAAAATAACTATTAGGCTAAGGTTACCCAATGTCCCCATTTCCCAGGGCAGTCCCTGGACTTACAAATCAGTCCCCATACAAAATCCATTGAAGTTGAAAAGTGTCCCCGGATTCATTGAAAAAAATCTGATAACCTTATATTAGTCTATTTCATGGCCTATGATATAAAACCCTGTAAATTGTACCAAGGGCATTGAATCCTGCCAGAAATGTTTAATTACCAAGAACTAATTTTTCATTAGCAAGAGCAGAGCAAGCATGGTTAATTTTTGATTACTAATATCCTAGGAGGAACACTTCAGGGTATTTGTTTGTCATTTCCCAGCTGGTTTTAAAACTGGATATTAATTTATAATTTCTAGTGACTGCCTGGGGGGGGGGTCTATCTCAGCCAACCTTGTTGGGGTTTTTTTTAAAAAAAGAAAGTACTTATTTAATACATTTTTATCCTGTCTTTCCAATTAGTTTTTCAAGGCAGTTAACACTAGAAATGCAAGCACAAAAATATAAATAGCAATAAATAGTAAAAGTACAGGTCAGTTGGAGGGAGGCATCAAATAATAAAACAATTTTGACCTGACACCTAAAGAAGTATGAGCAGCTGGAAAGCACATATGGGAAAGCCTCCATTGCTGGTAGCACCCTTCCACTCCAGTAATGGAAGCACCCAGAGGAGGGGGTCCAGACTATTTTCAGGTGGGGTTCAGTTGCACCCAAGTCAACCAGCTATAAATCCACCTAACAGTTACCTTGTTTTTAAACAGGGTATGTGTAAGTGCAACTGTAGAAAAGTTGGGAACTGCTTTAGACTGAGTCAGACCATTGGTCCAACTAGCTGAGCATTGTCTACACTGATTCTCCAGTGGCTCCCCAAGATTTAAGGTATGGGAAATTCTCAATCATACCTGGAGATGCCATTGGAGATTGTAGCGGAGGCCTTCTGGTTGCAAAGCAGATGCTTTATCACTGTGTTATGACCCTTCCCTACATACTCACTGGATGATTCATTTGGACACTACTATGTTGACAACCTCAACCATCACATCTTCTCCAGAGGTCAACAGTTGGCCCGAGGGAGCAGGCATCTCTTGATCTCACACCATTAGTGAAGACATCCATGCTTAAAGTGATCGTTTTTGATCAGGTAAGGAACAAGTGTTCCCAACAGCAATGCCAAGGCTGCTTGCCAAGCTCATTCTCTGTATGGGAGGATAAGCTAAGTACAATTGGCAGCAAGAGCATTCTGGCTTATCTTAACTTCATGTCTTGATTGTCTGGGGCCATTTGAATCAAGGCAGCTGATACGTTTCCCCCCACTGGTAGCAGCATTAAGGAAACTAAAAGTGATAAATGCATTGTTTCTTAATTGTTCCAGCTCTAGAAAGGGTGTGATCCTGTACGGGTGTTAATGGAGAAAGCCATTGTGCTTCTATAATAAACATGCATTATGACTGATGTGAGTAGACAAGGGAGAGATTTGAGATACATCTCACAGTGATGTCAGAAGCACTGTCTGATTAGCAGCTGACCGCAGTCCACCTTGCTCAACTGGCACCCCCATTGCAAGAGAGAGAGAGTGGGAGGGAGAGAGATTTGCTAACTGAATGAATAATTAATTTAGATCTCTATTTTCTTTTTTTATATTTCAAGAAAACACCCTTTATTTTTATGTTTCTGAAAATACTTGCAGTGAACAATCCTCATATACCACCACCTCAAAAAATCCATGCATATCCAATGTGAATAATATATCAAACATTAATCAGGTTTGTGTAATATATTAGAGTTGATTACAGCAGCTAAGTTCCTTCTATGCCCTGTTTTAACAGATTGTCTCAGAGTGATCCGTGGGTAGCTGGTGGTAAGGAGATGACATTGTCCTTTCCAGTGTACTGAATAAACATGTATTTCAAAATCATATTTGATCTTCATGTTCCTTAGTGTTCTATGACACTTCACTGGTTTCTGAATAAGAGCCATGTTTCAGTTTATCCCACCACCATACCTCTAGAGTAAAGCTGGTAGCTGTTTTCCAATAGTGTATTAATAGATTCCTAGCTGCAGACATGAAAAGGATTAGTATACATAATTCTTATGGTCATCTGTAAACAGATTACAAACTAAGTGCTGGTAAAACTGACCCATAGCAACATAGGAAAGTATACTGAGTCACACCATTGGTGCAGCTAACTCAGTACTACCTCTGCTGACTAGAGAGAAGAACTTCTTAGTCCTAGGCTAGCTGGAGATGCATGCAAAGCAATTGCTCAACCATTGAGCTACAGTCTGTCTCTCTCTCTCTATCTCTCTCTCTCTCTCTCTCTCTCACACACACACACAAACACACACACACACAACCTCCCAGTGAATCCAAGTGGCAATCTAGGAAGGCTCCAAGCCAAAAACAGCAACCAATGACAAGCAAAGACAACCCACATGAATAAATATGTTCATTATCCTCTATGAAGCATAGACAATATTGAGCTAGCTGGACTAATGGTTTGACTCCTATAAAGCAACTTCCCATACTGCTCTGTAACTCTAGGCCAGGCATAGCGAAACTTTGCCCTCCAGCTGTTTTGGGACTACAATTCCCATCATCCCTGACCACTGGTCCTGTTAGCTAAGGATGATGGGAGTTGTAGTCCCAAAACAGCTGGAGGGCTGAGTTTGCCGATGCCTGTTCTAATGCTTAAAGTAGTCTGTATAGGAAGCTGCCTTGTACCAAGCCAGACCATTGGCCCGCCTAGCTCAATAGCATCTGCACTGGCTGGCTGCATCTCTCTGGAGCAAAGTTAAGGGACCACCTTCAGTCCAAGGGCCACACTCCATTTTGAGGGCCACATGCCCGTGATGGGCAGGACCAGATGCAAATGTAAGTGGAGCAATGAATGTAAATCTAACCTTTGTACAGAGTGGCTGTTTTCTACACACACATACTCACAAACCGTTCTCTGCCCTCCCTCCAGACAAGCAAGAGGCATTCTGATATTCCAAAGACATAGCCCAGCCTGACAAAAACATCAGAGAAGGGGGTGCATGGAGCATGGCTAGGGAGAGCAGGGCTAGGCAGAAAGTCTGAGGGCCAGATAGAGAGGCTCAGAGGGCTGCATTCAGTCCCAAGTCTAAGGTGCCCCTCTTCTGCTTGAGAGTTTCAGAAAGTCTCCCTCAGCCCTATCTGGAGATGCTGGATAGCTCAGTGGGTCAGAGTGTGGTGCTGATAATGCCAAGGTTGCAGGTTTGATCCCTATACAGTACAGCAGCACATTCCTGCATAGCAGGGGGTTGGACTAGATGATCCTCAGGGTCCCTTCCAACTCTATGGTTGATACTATGAACCTGAGACTTTCTGCATTCAAAGCAGATGTGCTAACACTGAGCTATATCCCTTCCCCTTCATCTAGGCCCAGCTCAGAGGACCTTCTTTCACACACACTGCTTGCCACACTTCTAATCAGAGTCTCTTGCTTCGAGTTCCTCCTGCGGTATCTTCCACTCTTCAAGGTGTCAATTCTGTTCTGATTTACAAGCTCCAAGAACCAGTCCTTGCCGCCACAGTGCCACTCCACACTGAATTAAGCAAGAGAACCCACATCCTCCCTCTGTTGAACATGCAAAGGAAGGAGCGGGGGTGGAGAGAAGGTAATTCATTAATTTCATGCTGAACGCCAAACTCAATTTTTCTTCCCCAGTCAAAGGCTGTTAGAAGCTCAAAAAAGCAAAGTGGCAGAACACAAAGAGGCAGCTGCAGTGAAGACGGTTTAATGTGCATGAACTGGTCATATGCATGTCTTGCTCTAATGCGGTGTGACATTCTTCTTGCACCATGGCATGTGTAAGCGGTCACCCAGCCAAATGGGCAGGTGAAAGCAAGTACTTCTTCGCACCATGCAAAAGTAACTTGTGGAGTTTGTTGCCCAGTGTTTGAGGGTGGCTATGGTTCTCACCAGCTTCAAAAGTGGATCAGATTTCTCTATCAGTGGCTGTTAACTAAAGAAAGCCTCCACTGTCAGAGGCAGTAAATCTCTGAATATTAGATAACAACAAAAATAGCCCTGATGGAACCGCCAGTGGCCCATCTAGTCCAGCGTCCTGTTTTCACAGGGGCCAACCAGATGCCTGTGGGCAATTGGCAAGCAGGACCTGAGCACAAGAGCAACTGGTGAGCACAAGAGAGATAGAAAAACCATCCTCTGTGCACTTTCTCTGTGCCTAAGGACATACTTTACCTATCCTAAGGCCAAACAGCAGGGGAAGGCTTTGTTTTCATGCAAAGAAATCTTAACACTAGCAAGAAAGATGCTGGAAGGGCCGCATTCTGTCCCAATCAGCCTTTTGGGGACCATGTGCCAGTGATGAGAAGGGACAAAGGGAGAAATAGGAGAAGCAAAAGAAATATCGCATTTTACCCTTGTACAGTAGCCAGGTTTTCACAAACATCTGCCTATCCTCAGTTGAGGCAAGGAAGAGGCTTATCAGAGTTCAAAGACACATTTGATCCAGCAGGTTGAGATTCTCCACATTTGACCCTTAGACAAACCTTTGGATTGATCCAGCAGGCTTCTTATTTGCTTTTTTGTAATGATTAGG
Source organism: Podarcis tiliguerta (assembly GCF_965153285.1). NCBI lineage: Eukaryota > Metazoa > Chordata > Lepidosauria > Squamata > Lacertidae > Podarcis > Podarcis tiliguerta. Next base: position 46,915,855 of record NC_139553.1, on the reverse strand, counting down.
AGATGCTTGCCCCACCGCCCCACCATAATCTCAATGCAATATAGAATTCTCCTTATGTTCTTATGCTCTGCAGTGGGTAAGTATAGACTGTTATCCTTGGAGCAACCTGTCAAAGGGATCAACTCCCTTCTCTTGCGGGGGCCCAATTAGTGCCACTGCCTTCCACTAAGAGTTTGGGTGTAATCCTTGACGCCTCCCTTTCCACGGAGGCGCAAGTTACAGTAACAGCCAAGGCGACATTTTTCCACCTTCGCCGCATCAAGCAGTTGGTCCCTTACCTTTCCCGCCCCGACCTGGCCACAGTGATCCATGCAACGGTCATCTCCAGGCTTGACTACTGTAATTCGCTCTACGCGGGGCTGCCCTTGAAGCTGTCCCAGAAACTCCAGCGGGTACAGAGTGCTTTTCCAGCTGCACTGGCTCCCGGTGGAGTACAGGGTCAGGTTCAAGGTGCTGCTTTTGACCATTAAAGCCCTTCACGGCCTAGGACCCTTGTACCTACGGGACTGCCTCTCCTGGTATGCCCCACGGAGAGCCTCAAGGTCCATAAATAGCAACACCCTAGTGGTCCCAGGCCCTAAGGAAGTTAGATTGGCTTCAACCAGAGCCAGGGCCTTTTCAACTCTGGCCCCGGCCTGGTGGAACGCTCTGCCTCATGAGAACAGGGCCCTGCAGGATCTGATTTCTTTCCGCAGAGCCTGTAAGACAGAGTTGTTCCACCTGGCCTTTGGCTTGGAGCCAATTTGATTCCCTCCCTCTCTTTCTTTGTTCTTTTCCTTCTCTTCCTGCGATGAGGCTATATTTTAATATTTTAATGTTTCAATATTTTAATGTTCTATTTTAATTTTGTTTTTAAGTTGTATTCATTCAACTTGTTTTTATTATTGCTTGTAAGCCGCTCTGAGCCCGGCCTTGGCTGGGGAGGGTGTGGTATAAATAAATATTATTATTATCATTATTATTATTATTAAAGAACCTATAATTTGCATTGTGCTCATACTGGGCAACAGATTTCTCCCTCTTTCCAGGGTTCAGTGAAGTTGCTGGGTACAACTCAAATGCATTTGTGGCCAGAGGTTTCCCAGACTTGAATAACCTACCAGTTATGTACTACAGATCAAACCATCCTTGCGAATACAGTATTCCAGAGGCTAAATTCTTAGTAACCAGATGCATAAGAGTGCTACAAATTATTCTGGGATTTGATTACAGACACAACCAAATGCATCTGCAGATTAATCTTGTCTTTGCCCTGGTAAGGATTTTGTTTGTAAAGTATGAGGCGCTGAGTAACATCACTGGATTGCTTTCCTTTCCAAAGATAGTCCAGAGAATATTGGTAAACAATAAAAACTCATTTTCTCCCAGCCAGAATTGTATTGTCACAGCTGCCACCTCTGGCAGCTATAACATTAAGCTGTTTCAGTAGCCCAGTTGAAGATTTAGCCAGTCAAAGAGGGATCTCATTCCAATCTCAGCTGTAAATCGAAATAAATTCCACAAAAAACACTGTAGTGTTGCAGATGACACCCTGAAAGCGGCAATGGACCAGTCTAAATTGAGTCTTAGAAATCCTTACTTAACAATATTTTTTTTAAAAAAACCTGAAATTATTACAAAGGGACACTTTTTTTTACATCGGTAAAAGATGTTGATGCAGACACACAAAAGAAGAAAATGCATTATCTTTCCAAAAGTAACTGTCTAATTTCGACAGCTGTACTGTTTCAAAATAAATGAGATGGGTTTGTGTTTTTTCCTTTTGGGTCAGTGCACAACACGAGGGATAATTCAATGTCTTGGGCAGTGGAATTATGATTTATTTCTGCTGGACCACTAGTGCCTACGCCTCACCACAGTCCACAACACACAGCAGTGATCTGAGACACACAGACCATCAAAGCTTCCCTGTTTGCAGGATGTCCTTTACACCAAATTTGTTGGGTGTGCGTAAAAGTCAGTTTAGATGAATTACCCCCAATGATGCTGCAAACCACTGAAAAATAATATGAAATAATAGGTGTACTTTTGCTCTTGATTGCCCACTTTCAGAGCAAGCAAAAGGAGAAAGGAGCTGCTATAGAACTCACAGACAAGTCTCTAGTCCTTTGCATTTTCTCTCCACTGCAAAAATCCCAGCTGAGCTTCATAATGGCATGTGCTCCTTGTCTCTTGAACTCTGACACCCCGCTGAGGAAAACAGATATACATGAGCTACATTAAATGGCCAAGGAGTATGCTTGTGTCACACTCTGGGAATTAGCAAAGCAGGTGACTGATCCTCGTTCAGCAGTGGCATACTCTACCCAACTTTTGAATTCCCGTTTCTGTACAATGTCTCTCTCTCTCTCTCTCTCTCTCTCTCTCTCTCTCTCTCTCATACACACACACACACTCAAATGTTGCTATTAGCTGCAGTGGAGCATGCAGGGTTGCAGTGCCCTAGGAATTATACACTCCTTGTATAATTCTAGTTACAGGTAGGTAGCTGTGTTGGTCTGCCATAGTAAAAAAAATTTTTAAAAAAATCATTCCAGTAGCACCTTAGAGACCAACTCAGTTAGTTATTGGTATGAGCTTTCATCTGCATGCACACTTCATCAGATACTTCAGATACCTTGCATAATTGTTTGCTTTCCTGACCACTGACCTGGTGTGTGTGCATATGTGGGGAGGTGTCCCTCTGTGAGTCAAAGGAGTCGAGAAGGAGGCATTTGTGTCTATGGTCTCAGACAAGACTTGGCCTTGGGAAAATCTCCTTTTGACATCTGTGCAAGATTCAGTGTCAGTTCTTCTAAATGAAAGTGCCCTCCAAAGCAAAAGTGGCATGCCCTCTTTAGCATCACCATTCAAACAGCACTGTCCATCTGAGAAGGGCTGTAGCTCACAGTTTACAGCCTCTGCTTTGCACCCAGTTGGCTCCAAGTTGAATCCTCCACAATTTCCAGGTAGAACTGGGAAAAGACTCCTGTTCAAAATAACAATCACACACATTGTTTTGTGAAGAAGTAAAAGTAGCATTTACTTATATAATCTATGTCTTGAATCAGCAGTTACAGCAGCAAAATGAAGGCAGGTTTATAACTCCTATCTAAGCTACAAAAGTACAAAATCCAAGTGTCAGAGCTGCAGAGCTTAGACATGCATATGTGGTCAACTTGAAGGCATAATGAACACACAGAGAGAGGCAGGAAGGAAGTATGTATGTAGTGTTACAGGTTCCTGTCAAGGCAGATAAAGAACTTACAGAGTCCTCTCTAGCAAATTTTACAGGAAAGCTCTGTGAACCTCAACCCCTTCATGTGCCTATCTGGCAAAACATGAATTGTTGATCTGACTTCAATAATGTTTCAGAAGCTGCACAGGAGTCAAAGGTTGCACAAGAAGCAGCTCCTCTGGGGTTTCAAGGCTTTCTGCACTAAAAGTTCATTGAACATATACAAGGTTTCAGTTGTATCTACTTGCTTATGGAATTGGCAGTTTGCATAGATCCAAACTTCTAAGGAATCACTCTTGTAGTGTGGCAATATCTACACTTTGGAATTCCCTGTGTACAGACATCAGACAGCGCATTGGCTGTACTCTTTTTGGTACCTGCTAAAAGCATTACTTTGATGAAGCCTCCTCAGATACTTAGAATGTTGTGGTTTTCATTTATTACTAGTTTAAATTTGTTTGAAAAATTTGTTTTTACTAGTAATCTTATTGTTTTATTCTTTTGGTAAACTGCTTTGATGTTTTCTGCAATCATGCAGTATGGTAGTAACTCGGGTTAAGAACTTAATTCGTTCTGGAGGTCCGTTCTTAACCTGAGACTGTTCTTAACCTGAGGTACCACTTTAGCTAATGGGGCCTCCCGCTGCTGCCGCGCCACCGCCACGCAATTTCTGTTCTGATCCTGAAGCAAAGTTCTTAACCCGAAGAACTATTTCTGGGTTAGCGGAGTCTGTAACCTGAAGTGCAATACTGTAAATAAATAGACCCTGGGAGCTTGCCAAAGTCCCAAGGGTGGTGTGAATTCTTTCCTCATGGTCCTGACTCAAGATTGTTGACTCAGACAGTAGACTTGGCCTCTTGGTGAGCCTGCAGCCTTGCTGAACTTCCCCTGTGAATGTCAAGCCCTCACAGAACTGAGCAGTCAGGCCTTAAGCTATCATTGCTCCAAACTGTTAGAGCTTTAAATGTTAGACTCAGCACTTTGATTGGACCTGGAAGAAAACTGATAGCCCCCCAAAACTGGAATGAAACCAAAGGGACTGATACATAGCAATACCACTTTTAGCTTTTAACCTGCACTTGGCCTCTGCCATTTTCTGTTGGCATTGGTATGTCTTCATTGAAACCAACAGTTTTTTATATCAGGACCATGGTCAGCTCCCCCTTCATGGATCACTGCCTTGCCGGGGCGAAGGGGCTTGAATAACTCAGAGAAGCTATGACCTATGCCATGCAGGGCCACCCAAGATGGACAGGTCATAATGGAGAGTTTTGACCAAACGTGATCCACCTGGAGCAGGACCCGGCAAGCCACTCCAGTATCCCTGCCAAGAAAACTCCATGGACAAAGACAACAGGCATATAAAAGTTATGATGCTGGAAGATGAGCCCCTCAGGTCCGAAGGCGTCCAACATGCTACTGGGGAAGAGCGGAGGACAAGTACAAGTAGATCCAGAGCTGATGAAGTGGCTGGGCCAAAGCCAAAAGGTCGCTCAGCTGCAGATATGCCTGGAAGTAAAAGGAAAGTCCAATGCTGTAAAGAAAAATATTGCATAGGAACCTGGAATGTAAGAACCATGAACCTCGGTAAGTTGGATGTGGTCAAAAATGAGATGGCAAGAATAAATATTGACATCCTGGGCATCAGTGAACTAAAATGGGTGGGAATGGGTGGATTTAGTTCGGATGACCATCATATCTACTACTGTGGGCAAGAATCCCGTAAAAGAAATGGAGTGGCCCTCATAGTCAACAAAAGAGTGGCGAGAGCTGTACTAGGATGCAATCTCAAAAATGATAGAATGATCTTGATACAAATCCAAGGCAGACCTTTTAACATCACAGTAATCCAAGTTTATGCACCAACTACTGGTGCTGAAGAAACTGAAATTGACCAATTCTATGAAGACTTACAACACCTTCTAGAAATGACACCAAAGAAGGATGTTCTTCTCATTATAGGGGATTGGAATGCTAAAGTAGGGAGTCAAGAGATAAAAGGAACAACTGGCAAGTTTGACCTTGGAGTTCAAAATGAAGCAGGGCAAAGGCTAATAGAGTTCTGTCAAGAGAACAAGCTGGTCATCACAAACACGCTTTTCCAACAACACAAGAGACAACTCTACACATGGACATCACCAGATGGGCAGCATCGAAATTAGATTGATTATATTCTCTGCAGCCAAAGATGGAGAAGCTCTATAGTCAGCAAAAACAAGACCTGGAGCTGACTGTGGCTCAGATCATCAGCTTCTTATAGCAAAATTCAATCTTAAATGAAATGGAGGCAGTGAGAGATTTTACTTTCTTGGATTCCATGATCACTGCAGATGGTGACAGCAGTCACGAAATTAAAGACGCCTGCTTCTTGGGAGAAAGGCGATGGCAAACCTAGACAGCATCTTAAAAAGCAGAGACATCACCTTGCCAACAAAGGTCCGTATAGTTAAAGCTATGGTTTTCCCAGTAGTGATGTATGGAAGTGAGAGCTGGACCATAAAGAAGGCTGATCGCCGAAGAATTGATGCTTTTGAATTATGGTGCTGGAGGAGACTCTTGAGAGTCCCATGGGCTGCAAGAAGATCAAACGTACCCATTCTGAAGGAAATCAGCCCTGAGTGCTCACTGGAAGGACAGATCCTGAAGTTGAGGCTCCAATACTTTGGCTACCTCATGAGAAGACTCCCTGGAAAAGACCCTGATGTTGGGAAAGATGGAGGGCACAAGGAGAAGGGGATGGCAGAGGACGAGATGGTTGGATGGTGTTCTCGAAGCTACCAGCATGAGTTTGACTAAACTGCGGGAGGCATGGAAGACAGGAATGCCTGGCGTGCTCTGGTCCATGGGGTCACGAAGAGTCGGACATAACTAAACGACTCAACAACAACAACAACCTGGTCAGCTCCTTTCAGGTGCTATCATAGTTGTGAAAGGACCATCTTCAGCATCAGACCAACCACTGCCAAGTTCACACAGATGGGTGAAACAAAGGGGCTGCTTCACCTTAAGAGCTATTTCATAGTTACCAAGCTGCAAAAACATCCAGGGCTGGAATGTGCAGCTTCTTAAAACTGTAAAAAGTGTGCTCAAAAAATGCTAAGTTCAAGTAGAGAATGTTGGCACACAGTTACTTTCAGAGGTGGCCCTGCTGAGATAAAGGAGGCAATCTTTGCTTTCAGATTTCCAGCTAGAAAGCTTCACAAACATGGAACATAAGCTTAAAAGTGTTTAGTCAAACAAGATAAGCTACAGCATCAAAGATTTCCAGATGAGTCAGACCTGTTGCTTGGTACATAAATTTTCCTCACACCATAGGACCACCTAACTGGAGTGGGGGGATTGGTGGTGAGGGGAGGAGATAGTTGTTCCTGTTTGTTCTGCAAACTGGAGGTTCCTTTGCAGAAGAAAACATTCCTGTCCCACCCACCCCCAACCTTAAAAGATTAGGTTATCAAAGGCATGTGAAGCTACTTCAAACAGCTTCTTTGTTTATTAGACGAGTAAGGAAAGAAAAACAGATGTTCAGAGCAAACCTTCCCATATGTACTATCACAAAACACATATTTCAAGTTAGGCTCCTGTAGGACCTTGAAGAATTAAAAAAATCATGGTGGGAAGCTGCAGCACTCTTTAAAATATCCATTTCCTAATGGCTAGGCATAAAAGCATAAAGGTGTATGAAAGTAGTGGGTCATGGCAAAGTGGTAGAGCATCTGCTTTGCATGCAGAAGGTCCCAGGTTCAATCTCTGGCAACTCCAAGTTGGGCTAGCAAAGAGTCTTGGCTGAAACTCCAGAGAGCTGCTGCCAGTCAGTGTCAACAATACTAAGCTAGATGGGCCATTGGTCTGATTCGGTATAAGGTTGTTTCCTGTGTTTCCAGGAAGAGCCTTGCAGCTGCATCAGACCCAAAAGCCATCTTGTCCAGCCTCCTTTTTCTCACAGTGGCTAACCAAGATACTACTGGAAGTCCACAAGCAGAACACAAAGACAATAGCCCTCTTGTGCTGCTGCCTCCCAGCACCTGGTATTCAGAGACAGACTGCCTCTGAACTTTCAGGTTCCATCTAGCTGCCATGGTTAGCACCCATCATTAGTCCTCTCTTCCATGGATTCTTCCAATCCCCTCTTAAAATCATGTAACCCAGTGTTTCCCAACCAGGGGACATATGGCCCCCTGGGGTCCCCAAGATAGTCCAAGGGGGCCACAGGTAAAAATTGCATGAATGGGGGGCTACAGCACGAGGCTAGAGGGCCACAGAGGGAAGTGAGAAGTGAAGAGAAAAAAAGTATTTTTTAAAAATCCTTTTTTAAAAATCTTGATTGGCTGGCTATCCTCTTGGCCAATTATAAGTGGGTAAGGGGCCAGTCCACCAGGAGCTAACACTCCTTTTTGCCACATGAGTTTTCTTCAAGCAATCCTGGTTTGTTTCCAGCAGGAGAGGGCAATTGCTGAGGCTCCTGTTTTCACCAATAGAGCCCACGACCCAGAACCCCCAGGTCAGGTTAAGTGCGATGGTGAGGCAGCAATGGGTAGGGCTGGGTGAGCCATAGCTGCTTATTGCTGCCACCAGTGCTGGGCCCAGTGGCAGCCTGGGCCTCACTCTGCAAGGTGCAGCATGGTGCAATCCACCCCAGCAGCTAGCAGACCAGGGATTTCAGATGTTGCTGAGGGGTGCAGGGTCCATTGGCAGCGCCAGCCCAACTCTGCAAGGCATTGGGTGAAATCCACTCTAGCATTTAGCTGAGCGGGGTCATCTGGTGCTGCTGACAAAACACTAATATAAAAAGGTAGTGGATCAAAAGAAAGAAAGCCCCCCTTCCCCAAATGCCTAGCCATGTGCTTCATCTTGCAAACAAAACAAAACAAAACAGACCTCTTACTCAAGTTCAGCTGCACTCTGCCTCCCTGCCTCCAACGGCCATGACCCTTCTCTCCCCTTTGAAAAGGCTTTGTAAGAAAGACTGTACAACCTGAAGAGACAAGGCATGTACTTTTGTAAACCAAGAAAATCATATTCATATATATACGGCTGCTGGTCTACTTGACTAGCCTGGAGTGTGAATCAGCCAGGGTTGGAGGAGAGGGCAGGCTAAACTCCACAAGCACCTAGCATGTTTTGTTGTGTGAGACAAGCAAGTTAGGAGGAGCGCACAAATGCCTTTTCTTTAAGACTTCAAAAATGGGACAAATTGGGGGCCAAACGGGGCTGAGGAATCTGTGCCCCCAAAACAGGACCATCCCATTTTTTAAGGGACGGGCGGCAACCCCACATGAGCACATCACACATCATGTGAGCACAGCATGTCCACGTTGATGCAGGATATTTCAAGGAGGCCTCCTCCTTGAAAATTTCAGGAGGGGCAAGGCCTCTCACATACCCAGATCATAATGCATGCATAAAATTGAAGCTGTTCCTCTGGGAAAAGGCAGGACATATCTCATAAGACCTGTTTTAGCTCCCAGCCCAGTTATGCCTTGTCAGCACCATAAACATGCAAGGCAGCAGCATGAGGTCAAGGAGTCCCCCTACAAAAAAAGTACAGAAATAATGGTTTGGATGCCACCATGCACCACATGAGCACATCCAACCTCCAGAATAAGCCTTGTGTCCTCATTTGCACACCCACACCATGTATCTTTGCTCACTTCTTATCGGATATTTACTTTTAGATTACTGCTTAATCCCATAAATGCCCAGGCTGTATTTAACAAACAGCCTTAAAAGAGCCTGCAGACTGCATAGCATGGAGAGAATGGACAAAGAAAGCTTCTTCTTTTTTCTTCCTCTCTCTCATAACGCTGGACACCCAATAGAGCTGAAAGTGGGAGCTTTCAGGACAGATGAAATAAAAGTATATCTTCATGCAGAGCTTGGTTCAGCTATGGAACTCACTGCCACAGGAGGCAGTGGTGACCACCAACCTAGCTGGCTTTAAAAGTGGGTTGGACAAATTCATGAAGGACATGAATGGCTGTTAGGCATGATGGTTATGCTCTGCCTCCACAGCCGGAGGCTGCCAATTGCTGAAACCCCAGGAGGGGAGATTGTTGCTCTTGTACTCCAATCCTGCTTGCTGGTTTCCCACAGGCTTCTGGTTGGCTACTGTGAGAGCAGGATGCTATATTGGGTAAGTCATTGGCCTGATCCAGCAGGTTCTTCTTATGTTCTTAGGGATGACATGGACAACTTTGAGGACTGACAGAGAAGCACTTTAGACCATTACAGATGTGCTTTGACACTAGCGAGCCCCAGGGACTGCACCTGCCTTAATTATTCATGTCTCCATTAAAAATGACTGAGCAAAGTTCTCATTCACCACATATAGCCATTGCCTGCCTTCCCTGAAGACATTAGCCTTTCGATATTTGATGCTACTTTGGTCATTACACCCCTTTGCATTGTTGAAAGGGCAGTGACTAAGGGCATTTGCACATTACTCCAACGGAATATAATACACATGCTCTTCCAGAACTATCTAACCTCACAATCCAGACATGTGAGTTTCTTTTATGTTACTGATGCTCCCTGCATTTCCCACAAAGCTGGCAGAAAAAGGTGGATGTGCATTTAATGTTGTTTTATTTCATTTATTGGCTTTCTATGCCTCCCTTCCCAAGGAGCCCAGGATGATAAACAAATACAAAATTTTCTAATAAAAAAGTGAAAACATTCAAAAACAGATAAAAACATTTGAAAACAATTATAATTAAAGACACCCAAAAGCTGTTTCAGTTAAAAACATTATTTCATCTAACGATCTCAAGGTTGCAAGGCACAGTGTTCTTCAGCTACCAAATGCTTGAGTAAAGATGGAAAACTGTGAAAAACAGTTTTTTTTCATTAAACAAATTAATAACTGACTTGAATGGATATAAATGGCTTGGTTTAAGGAAATGAAATGCTGTTAATCAAATTTGCAGATGACAGCAAACTGGGAGGGATACTTAATACCTCAAAAGATAGAATCTGGATTCAAGATGACCATTAACAGATTGAAGAACTGGGACAAAACCAACGAAATGAATGTCGATGGGGACAAATGTAAGGATCTACATTTAGGCTGGAATAATCAGATGCACAAATAAGATGGGGCGCACCTGGCACCTGGCTTGACAGCACCACATGTGAAAAGGATCTAAGGGTCTTACTTGAGGAGATTTCACCCCTCCCATACTCAAGAATCACCTCATCAGTCTCCTGACTCTGAGGAGAGGAGGAGGCGTGTTCTTATATCTGCATGTTCCAATCCAGCACTCAGTGTCTGAGATAGTGTGAGACTCACTGTGTGTGAGATAGAGACTCAGAGAGAGAGAGTCAGCCAGCGAGTGAGTGAGTTAGCAAGTCAGTGTCTTAGGAAAAGACTGAGAATCTCCATTTGTATATAGTGTATATTACAGTAGCTGTTAGAGAATAAAAGAAGATATTCTTCAGCACTGTCGTCTGAGTATTTATGCTCTGCTGTAATCTGCTGCACAACGACTGTTTTCTTGGTGAAGTGATTTGCGGTGCTCACAGCTCTGAGTTGTGAGTCCACGGCACTTGGACCTGTTCTACAGAGGAAGGTGGTCTCTGGAAGTGCCATCCAGCTCGCCTGGCCCAGTCGGGGCAAAGGTGGACGAGTCCAGTTGGTGACACTGGCTCAAGGGCGATGCTGACATCGGTTATGGGCCCAGTCGTTGTTCCAGTCGTCTGACCAGGCGTCGTTCCAGTTGTACCAGTCATCCTAGTCGTCCCAGTTGCCAGAGGTTTCTGTTGCTGATTGCCGGACGGCGGAACGGAGGCTGCATGCTGGACTGATTTGTGGTGCCCAGAAGCAGAGCTGTTTTGGAGCAGAGTGTTCAAGCTGCCGCTGTTGCTGTTGCTGCTGCTTGATTTATGGAGGTATGTTGCTGACTGCCAAAGAAAGAAGATAGCATCCCTGTTTGCCTGTTAATTGCGCTCTGAGTGGGAGAGAGAGTGGCTGAAGGAGTCAAGGCTTTATCTGTGTTGCACGAGGGAAGTGTCTTGCTCTAAGTAATAGCAGACATGGCCTGTGCACATTCTGGCCAGATGGCTCTGTCTTTTCCTCTCCTGACGCCTGCAACCTATGCAGTATGGCAAGTGAAGATGAAAGCGCTTTTGCAGAGGGAAAAGCTATTTCACACGATAGAAGATGACCCTCCCGATAAGGATGATGATGAATGGCCTGAGTGGCATGCTGCAGACATGAGAGCCCGAGGGACAATTGTATTGAGTGTTTCAGATCACTTGCTGGTTAATTTGGAGGGTGAAGAAACTGCACGAGCTGTTTGGCATAAGCTGAGAGATATGCATTTGAGGCAGAATGCTGGTTCCAGCGTGATTTTCTTCAAGAAACTGTGCAGGCTTGAGTTGGAGAAAGGTGGTGATTTGCCTAGCCATCTATCTGAGTTAAAGCGTCTCAGACAGGACCTTGTTCAGCGAGACCTGGCTATTTCAGAGGCTGTGTTTGCAATGCTCATGATAAACAGCCTAGATGACTCTTACGATGGAGTAGCTGCCCAGATTTCTACAATGCCTTCTGACCGGCTAACAGAAGATTATGTGTCTAGCGTGCTCTTGAATGAGTGGGATCGCAGACAGGCTGTTAGAGAAAGCCGGGAAAATGGTGCTGTTAAAAATGTGCTTGAAAATGTGCCTAAGTCTCCAGCAGGGGAAAGTGAAAGTGAAACTGCTGCTGTTAAAGCACTAAAGTTGAAGCGGTGCTTTTCGTGTGGAGCACAAGGCCATTTGAGTTTTCAGTGCAGCAAGAAAACTTCAAAGAAGAAGGGAAACTTCAGAGGCAGAGGGGGAGGAGGACGAAATCCCCAAGCACCTGCTACTTCAAAGGCTTTGATCTCTCGCTGCTGCAATCAACGTGGGCGGAGTTTCTTCGTGGTCGACTCTGGCTGCACGAACCATGTAGCCAAAGATAAGGATCTCTTTGTTCAGCTTGAGAAGCAAGAGAAAGAAATTAATCAAGCAGATGGGACTGTTCTCACGAGTGTGGCTAAGGGAACTGTGTTTTTAAAGAGCCTGAATGCAACAATTAAGAATGTCCTGTATGCGCCTGATATTCAGGACAATTTGTTGAGTGTTTCCCAGCTTGAGCATCAGGGGTTTAAGGTGGTGTTTGCTAAATCTCGCTGTGAAATTCGCCGAGATGGCAAGCTCATTCTGTATGCAAAATGTGTTAATGGTTTGTACCAATTGCCTTTTGTTTCAGGTACAGGTACTGCAGAAGCAACTGAGAAAGAGTGTTGCAATTTATCTGTTGATAAGAATGAGAAGTTGCATGACCAATGTATTCATTTTTACCACCGTGTTTATGCTCATTTGAATTTCCAGGCTGTGGCAAAAATGCCTGATATGGTTCAGGGTATGAAGTTGAAAGAATGTCCCTACCACATGAAATGTGTTTCTTGTGCGGAGAGTAAGGCAAGGCAAGCTCCCAAAGGTACAGAGTCTGGGAGAGAGGCCAAGAAACCATATGAAGTCATTCATGCTGACTTAGTGGGGCCTCTAGCGCCTTCTAGAGGCAATTCAAGGTTTTTCATGGTTTTGATAGACGCCTATTCAAGATATGTTTGGGTCTATATGCTGCAGAAAAAATCTGAAGCCTTTACCAAGTTTCGTCAGTTTTGTAAATGGCTCAGAAATGTACATAATGAGAATGTACATTGTCTTTTCAGTGACAGGGGAGGTGAGTTTTGTTCAGAGGAGTTTGAGAGTTTTCTCTCTGAACAGGGCATTGAGCATAGGACGGCCACGCCCAGATCACCCTGGCAGAATGGTTTATGTGAGAGAGTAAACCAGACCCTGCAGCAAGGAATCAGGACACTGTTACACGATTCGGGGCTGCCCAATCCCTATTGGGCCGAAGCTCTTTCGTTTTTCTGTCACGTGTATAACAGGAGGTACCAGTCCGCAGTAAATTGCACCCCATATGAGATGCTTCACGGAAGGAAGCCATGTGTAAGGCATTTTAAAATTTTTGGATCCGAGGTTTGGGTGCACACCTCGCAGAGTGACAAACTGAGCAAGCGTGGAGAACATGGTGTTTTCCTAGGATATGAGAAAGGGTCTTATCGTGTCCTGATCACAGACACGAAAACAATCAGGCTGACCAGGAGTATTGAGGACAATCCACAATGGGACAGAGTTGGCGTTTTTCAGTGCCATCCCATTTGTGATGATGGTGCAAAAGGGGCAAAGAGAGTTAAGAGGGAGGCAAGTTCTGATGTAATTGATAATCCTGATGCCGATGTAGTTCCGGATAGTGGCACAGATTATCAGAGCCCAAAAGCCTCAGGAGAGTCTGACGCGGATGCAGACTTAGCAGCTTCATATACTTTAGCTCCCCATTCTCCCAAGGAGGAGGAAGCACCAGAACAAGAGGATCAGAGAGTTTTGCGCAGATCTGAGAGAACAACCAAGGGTGTAGCACCGAAAAGGTTTGCTGAAGAGTTCGCCAAGACTGCGGTCACGAGCAACTCTGGTGCGGTTTCTAAACCAAGCATGAAGTGTGCTGAGAGTAATAGCACAAAACGCTTTATTTATTTCCTTACCTGACCTAAAGTGGTTCATGTGTAATATGTTTAAAGGATCAGGATTGAAGAAGCAAGCGTGTGTTTGAGTACGAAAGTGGTTTGTTCAAATCTGCCTAAATTAGCAATGTTAATTTGCATGTGAGAAAAAGAAACGTGTATGAAGATTTTTCTAGAAGCTGCTTATTCATTTGAGTATTCACAATGTGTATTTTGTGTGAACTGCAGATTGAGATTTATGTTTTAACTCCTTCCTAATGGACACAGAGTGGTTACAGTGATTGTTTAATGGTATTGTTAAAGTGTCTTAGAAAAGGGGGAGAGAGGTACCTGCAGATATGTTAACCAAGGTTGTAAGCAGAGAACAACTTTTTGGAGTATGTATGTAAATTGCAGTTATGTTAAAGATTCTTGGAATGGTCGGATGAAATAGGGGAGGATGAGGAGATTTCACCCCTCCCATACTCAAGAATCACCTCATCAGTCTCCTGACTCTGAGGAGAGGAGGAGGCGTGTTCTTATATCTGCATGTTCCAATCCAGCACTCAGTGTCTGAGATAGTGTGAGACTCACTGTGTGTGAGATAGAGACTCAGAGAGAGAGAGTCAGCCAGCGAGTGAGTGAGTTAGCAAGTCAGTGTCTTAGGAAAAGACTGAGAATCTCCATTTGTATATAGTGTATATTACAGTAGCTGTTAGAGAATAAAAGAAGATATTCTTCAGCACTGTCGTCTGAGTATTTATGCTCTGCTGTAATCTGCTGCACAACGACTGTTTTCTTGGTGAAGTGATTTGCGGTGCTCACAGCTCTGAGTTGTGAGTCCACGGCACTTGGACCTGTTCTACAGAGGAAGGTGGTCTCTGGAAGTGCCATCCAGCTCGCCTGGCCCAGTCGGGGCAAAGGTGGACGAGTCCAGTTGGTGACACTGGCTCAAGGGCGATGCTGACATTACTAGACCACAAGCTTAACAGGAGTCAACAGTGTGATGCAGCAGCAAAAGAATGTAACTGCTCTGGAAGCTAGGACCCGAACCAATGGGTTCAAATTACAAGAAAGGCATTTCTGATTAAACATTAGGAAGAATGTTCTGATTGTAAGAGCTGTCTGACAGTGGAAGGGACTACCTCAAAAAGTGGCGGGCTCTCCTTCATTGGAGGCTTTTAAACAGGTTGAGTGACCATCTGTCAGGGATTATTTAGCTCTGGTTCCAGCATTGTCAGGGGGTTGGATTAGATGGCCCTTGGGGTCCCTTCCGACTCTTCAATTCTGTGATTCAATGGCTGCTTCACAACAGAAAGCCATTGGAGTGGTGTTAAATTGTACATGCAGACTAAAACACAGCAACGCAAGCTCTAAAAATAATGAAATCAATTTAACAAACTCTAAAACAACAAAACCTATGGATCCTGCAAATCTTGGGCTGTCCTGCTCCATTTCTGACCCCCCGAAGGGCCTGGATGGGCAGAGTCTCTACCACATCTGCAGGTGCATTAATCAGTGAAACTCCCTGCTCTCTTTACTCATTAATGCTGCCTGCTTAGCTACTTATTAAACATACAGCTATCCTTTGTACTTGTAATGTGTTTGTAAGTATCTCATTACACATTATTATTGTCCATGTGTAATCATAATAACTCTGAGTTAGGTGTCTGGATTTAGATATTGTGTGGCAGTTAAAACAGGATTCTTCCCGGACAATTTGATGGAGGCTTAATCTTTTATTTTCCACATAACTCAGGTTTTAAAAACATTTAATAGATGCATTTATCTCCTTATGCATTTATGTAATAAATAAATATAAAATAGACATGCCTCCAGTTTCACTCACTGCTGACTCCCCTGATTTCCCAGGTGCTGTGACGAACCCATTAATCAAGGGTGAGAGCCATTGAAAGAAACGGATCCTTTTAGCAAAGCAAGTTACACAAGTTGTAGGGGGAGGGCTGTGGCTTAGGACCACAGATCCCATACTTGGGTTCTCAGCATCATTTTTCCCAAAGGCTTTATTCAAAAAGTCAGTGCATGGTATAAACATAAATCAGCTCATAGGCTACACTATTCATAAATTCAAAAGCAGAGCTCTAAGATACATGGCTCCATACAAGCTAAGGTGTCTCAACTGCGGTTGGAATACTGGGTACAGGTTTGGTCACCTCACCTAAGTATGGACATTGTGTAGTTGGAAAAGGGATAGAAAAGGGCATCCCAAATGACCAAGAGGATGAATCAAGTACCCTATGAGGAATGGCTGCAGCATTTGCGGGTTTTTAGTTTAGAGAAAAGGCAAGTAAAAGGTGCTAGTTCATAAAATCATACCTGGCATGGAGAAAGTGGATAGAGAAAGGTTTTTCTCCCTCTCCATAACATGAGAATTCATGGAAATTTGATGAAGCTGAATGCTGAAAAATTCGGGAAAGATAAAAGAAGGCACTTCTTGATGCAGTGGATAGTTAAACTATGGAACTCTCTTCCACAGGAGGCAGTGATGGCCACCAATCTGGATGGCTTTGAAAGTGAATTAGACAAATTCTAGAAGAAGAAGAAGGCTCTCAATGACTACTTGTTGCGATGGCTTTCCTCTGCCTCCCTAGCTGGAGGCAGCAATGCTTATGAATACCAATTGCTGGGAGCCACAGGAGGACAAGGTGCTCTTGCATTCAAATCATGATTCAGGGTTTCCATCTGGTTGGCTACTGTGAGAACAGGATGTTTGGCATCAGATTATGTGCTCTCATCCCACTTCTCCTCTTCCAACCAATCCTGCCAGAATATTCCCACAGGTTTTATAAGAATATTGGCACAGCCTGCTGGATCAGGCCAATGGACCATCTAGTTCAGTGGCCAACCAGATGCCAGGCTCATGACAGCTATGCCCAATGTCTGGTCACAATCCAGTGGTCACAGCACCTGGGTTTGTATGCTATGCTTGTCCTCCTCAAAGGAGACCCATTGAAACTAATGACCATTACTAAGTTAGGTCCATTGATTTCAGTGGGTGTGCTTTGAGTAAAACCTAGTTGGGTGCAATCCATTGCTGGCATACAGCCCCTGACCACCATAACCATCACCACCCAGAATCTGACCACTGAAATGTTCAGGCTTCCCACGACTTACCAGGACCAGCCAAAATGCCACAAGTTTCGCAAGCCAGTCAGTAAATCGAACAGCTCAAAGCTGGAGTTAACTCTTTATTAGCAAAGCATGATCTTCACAGACTTGGCAGAGTTTCGAGCGTAATGACCACAGCAGCCCTGTAGGTCATGCCCATGTTAATAAAATCATTTGCTATGACTAAAAGTCCCCACACCGCCCCCAACCCATCTATGTCTACTCCTCTCTAGGGTTTCTTGCAAGCAATTGGAAACTGCACCTGCATGTAGACTGCCCTTGCTCCTCCAGTTTCATGCCTCTCCTGGTTCTGGGAGTCACTGGAGGAGGGGAACTTATCACAGCAGCAGTAGGAGACACCTGTGACTCTTCAATAGCCAGACTCATCTCTGCCTCTTGATCTCCCTTCTCTCCTTTTCCTGCTTCTGCCTCTGATTCTGGACCTGCTGTCTGCCACAGGCTCTCCCTGCTCACTAAACACTGTTATCTCTTCAACTTCCATTGCCGCTTCCTCCCAGTCTTCTCCCTCTGACCATTCACCATTGTCCCACCACCACTCCCCAGGCTCTGAGCCTGGTTCTCTTGGGGGTTCCCCAGCTGGTTCCTCCCACCAGTCTTCTGTGTCCAACTGGTCCATGACAACTGCATGGGCAGTTCCAAAGTGCCCCCAACCTTAAGGAACTCAGCCGCATCTGCTCCCAGTTATACTCAATTGAGAAAGAAAGGAAAGGGAAATGAGCAAGCCACACTTCACCCTGATGGCGTAAACATTCAGTCAACAAAGCACTGCAGGCAGATCAGCCGGCCAACTGGCCAGCTTCCTCTCTGGCTGCTGCAGCTCCACGTTGTTCCCCCTTGTCATAATTTATACGCATCCCTCCGTGCCACAAGCAGCTTGATGCCAGACAATTAAGCCACAGCAGCCTGTAAAGGACATCAACAGGCCTCAATGAGCTCCTTGGGAAGCTACTGGCGGAAGCTATTGTTTCCCAAATGTTCTAGCTTTAAAGAAAAAGCACCAGAAAAGGGCATAAATACTGGCAAAGGAGACCTTGTTTTGTTTTGTTTCCAACAAAAAGCTTTTTTCAAAAGGGAAAAGGGGGGAAAAACCAACCTCACCTGCTACAGAAGATGAAAGGTGAGTCATCCCTTTAAACTCTCCTGTTCCTTATTTAGATCCCTGGTTTTTTTAGCAGAAACATTGATTGTTTAAAATTCCCCAGCACTGCTTCCTGAGCATTAATTCCCCTCAACTTTCAAACAGGCCCTTCATTTATTCTTTATGCTTCTCTCGGTGACATAAATAGATGTACGTTAAATGCTGCCACAGCACTCTCCCAAATTGCCTGGCTGTCTCCACAGACACAGCAGCAAAGTTTATAGCATCCTTTCAGATGCACCTGAAGGGTCTGGTGGCTTGAGGAAGGAAGGGAGGGTGTTGGGAAGGAGGGTATCTTTTAGCCACCGTAGCTGAAGGGAAGAAACATAAGAACAAGCTGCTGTACTCACATTGGTCACTCAGATGCCCTAATGGGAAACACTTAAGCGGGACCCAAGCCCAAGAGCTCTCTCCTCTCACAGGAACAGGCCAGGATATTTTGCCACTTGAGGCAAAACAGAAAATACTGGTGGGGGTCCTGAGAGATCTGCATTGGCACCCCCACCTCTTCCTTCATTGCTGCCAACTGTGGTGGCCGGAGGTGGCCCAGGGAAGCATCAGCACATTGAAGGTGGAGAAAAAAGGAGGCTGGAGAGGAGCATGAGGCAGTGGGGTGGGAGGAAGCAGTGGGGCACAGAGGCAAATCTAGGGTCCCTTGCACCCTTGGCAAGGAGATTCTTTATTGGATGGATTTTGGTAAGTAGGAGAGGCTATATTAAGCTTAATTTATTTCCCCAGTCCAGTATCAAATGAGTGAGGTTTAGACCCTTAGTTTTTACTATCCTTTTGCAGAGTAAGAATGGAAACTTGAGGTATGCTGCTTAGCCTTAACTATGTTTATCCAGCTAGACCCAGCAGTCTGGGTTCACCCTCTTTCCCACCTACAAAAATAATCGGATGATGGACTGTGTAGTAAGCATGAGAAAATACAATGTTTATTCACATTTAAATATTGCCAAGATACAGCAGAGAGCAGTGAAGAATATGAGGCAGGCAGTGATAAGTTACTTTCCTTATACTGAAAGTACTTAGATTTACAAATTTATTTTGAAGCAGCAGCGCTCTGCTGGATTAAAGAGTGGATGCAATTAAAAGATACAGACGTACTAGATTTGGAGGGATTAGACAATGTGTTTGGTTGGCATGCATATTTATAGTATGACAAGGTAAAGGTTCATAAAGCTTTTAAAAACCATGCAATTAGAAAACCATTGTATAATGTATGGCTAAAATATAAAGACCTTTTAGAAAGAAAGAATCCCAGATGGCTATCACCAATGGAAGCAAAGGCTCAGAAAAAATTAAATATGGATACCAAATGGTTGAGATACTCTGATTTATTACTGGAAGATATAAATTAAAACCATTTGTTCAAGTTAAGGATAAATTAAATTGGCTACAGTTTCACCAGATTAATGAATTATACAAATTGGATAAGAAAAACAGTTTTGCCTTTGAAAAATCTAAGTTGGAGACGGAGTTGTTGGATACTAAAGGTAAAAAATTGTCTAAAATGTGAAAGTTATTGATGGAGTAATAAGAGTAATTTTTAATAAGGTTATGATGTTTGTTTTTCTTTGTTTATATTTTCGTGAAAATTATTTTTTAAAAATGGGGGGGGGAGAAAGTACTTACATGGTGTTTTCTCTCAGGAGAGAGCAAGCGACATTTCCATCCCCATCAGCAGATAAATGGAAAATGAAAAACAAGCATAGGAGGCAACAAGTGGTGCACCGCTGGGGTCCCAGATCTGCCACCCCCCCCCCCAATTATCCTCAGCCTGCCACTTGAGGCAACTGCCTCACCAAGCCAGTCCTGCTTCCTTATCAGGACTGAGAAGTCTGTCTGCAGAAACCTCATGGTACTCACATGGTGGGAATGTGATCTCCTATACAAAGAGAAGAGTCCTGTCCTTTATTCCAGACATTTTTTCCCATCTGGTGCAACTGGACTTCTCTGCGACCCTTCCCCTCTGCAGGGAGGTGGGACCAATTTGAATGGTCTGCCCCAACCACTTAATGGATCCAATTGGCTTCCAGAGAGTGGTAGGGGATGTTCCAGAGAGTGGTAGGGGGTGTTTTATCCCAAGTTGATGGCCTTTCAGCTGATTCCCTGGTGGCCCGCCGGAATGTGCAGTTAACCAGGGCTATTGACTGTCTGACTCCGAAGTGCCCTCTCCGATTGCATGGAGCCCGGAGAGCCCCGTGGTTTTCCCCAGAGCTGAGGGCGATGGAACAATTGTTGAGATGGCTAGAGCACTGGTGGCGGAAAACTCATTCTGAATCAGACCGGACACGGGCTAGAGCTCAACATCAAGCCTACCAAGTGGCAATGGCGATGGCAAAGAGGACCTTCTTCGCCGCCTCCATTGCATCTACAGAAAACAGCAGCAGGAGACTCTTTCAGGTGGTTCGCAATCTATCGGAACCACCTTCATCACCGGTGCCGGATAGGGACCCCAAGATCTCCTGCAATGCTTTTGCAAAGTTTTTTGCAGATAAAATTGCTCAAATTCAGAAGGAGGTAGGCTCCACCGTGGGAGCAGGGCCAGGGCAGGAGAGTGCTAGAGTCCTGTCTAGTCATGTTATATGGGATCAATTCCAATCTGTTACCTCTGAGGATGTGGACAGGCTGCTTGGACGAGTGAAACCGACCACCTGTCTCCTTGATCTTTGCCCATCCTGGCTAATAAAAGCGAGCCGGGAAGGGCTGGGCGATGGGCTCTGCGGGGTGGTGAATGCTTCCCTCTGTGAGGGAACCTTCCCAGACCCACTGAAAGAGGCGGTCATTAAACCGCTTCTTAAAAAAATATCTTAGACCTGGCCAATATGGCCAACTATCACCCCATCTCAAATCTACCATTCTTGGGCAAGGTGATTGAGCGGGTGGTTGCTGAACAACTCCAAGCACGCCTGGAGGATGCGGACCATTTGGATCCCTTCCAATCAGGATTCAGACCTCACCACGGGACTGAAACTGCCTTGGTCTCACTCGTCAATGATCTCTGGTGGGCTAGGGACAAAGGTGAGAGCTGTTTCCTAGTTCTGCTGGATCTCTCAACAGCCTTTGACACCATTGACCATAAAATCCTTCTGGACCGTCAGGAGGGGCTGGGAGCTGGGGGCACTGTTATACAGTGGTTCCGCTCCTTTCTCCTGGGCCGTGTCCAGAAAGTGGTGTTGGGGGATGAATGTTCAAGCCCCTGGGCTCTCACTTGTGCCTCAAGGTTCCGTCCTCTCCTCCATGCTTTTGAATATCTATATGAAGCTGCTGGGAGAGATCATCAGGGGGTTCGGGCTGAGTGTTCATCAGTATGCTCTACCTCTCTTTTAAATCAGAACCAGTGAAGGCGGTGAAGGTCCTGTGTGAGTGCCTGGAGGCGGTTGGAGGATGGATGGTGGCTAACAGATTGAGGTTGAATCCTGACAAGACAGAAGTACTGATTTGGGGGGACAGGGGGCGGGTGGGTGTGGAGGACTTCCTGGTCCTGAATGGGGTAACTGTGCCCCTGAAGGACCAGGTGCACAGACTGGGAGTCATTTTGGATTCACAGCTGCCCATGGAAGCGCAGGTCAATTCTGTGTCCAGGTCTACCAGCTCCATCTGGTATACAGACTGAGACCCTACCTGCCTGCAGACTGTCTTGCCAGAGTGGTGCATGCTCTAGTTATCTCCCGCTTGGACTACTGCGACACGCTCTACGTGGGGCTACCTTTGAAGGTGACTCTGAAACTGCAATTAATCCAGAATGCGGCAGCTAGATTGGTGACTGGGAGTGGCACCCAGGACCACATAACACTGGTCCTGAGAGATCTGCATTGGCTCCCAGTACGTTTCCGAGCACAACTCAAAGTGTTGGTGCTGACCTTTAAAGCCCTAAACGGCCTCGGTCCTCTAAATTTGAAGGAGCGTCTCCACCCCCATCGTTCAGCCAGGACACTGAGATCCAGCACAGAGGGCCTTCTGGTGGTTCCCTCATTGTGAGAAGTGAGGTTACAGGGAACCAGGCAGAGGGCCTTCTTGGTAGTGACACCCGCCCTGTGGAACGCCCTCCCTTCAGATGTGAAGGAAATAAGCAGCTATCCTATATTTAAAAGACATCTGAAGGCAGCCCTGTTTAGGGAAGTTTTTAATATTTTGAAATATACTCATAGTTGCAAAGTGATTTCATGCTCTTTATTCAGCTCATAGTGGTGAGGAGGAATGAATGAATGTCCCCTCAAAGTATCTGCTTTATATACATTATTTACACAATGGGCTGCACATGATTGGCTAATTCTGGAATTCTACTGTAAGCCAATCAAGTTGTAGATTCACTTATATCTGGAGCATGATTGGGTGGTTCCTGCCAACCAATCATACTGCTGCATTGTTCTAGGACCAATCAGACTGCTGCATTCTGAATCCTATTGTTCTAGGACCAATCAGCCTGCTGCAGTTTGGTTCCTATTCAACTCAGTACATAACATATTTAATGCTATATTGTTTTTTTTAACACTCGATTGGGAGCTGCCCAGAGTGGCTGGGGAAACTCAGCCAGATGGGCGGGGTATAAAAAATAAATGATGATGGTGGTGGTGGTGATTTGGCAGGTGGACTCTGAAAAGTTGTCCAGGGAGGAATGCAGTCCTCTGAATGCAATCTGTGCAAAAGGCCACGCAATGGGGAGATGAAGGACTCAGCTACATTAGTTAAAAAAGCACCTGTGTTTTGAATGTGTTATAAACAAGCAACACCAGATGGCACTGGAGAGTAAAAAAAAAAATTCCACATGATTTTCCTCAGCATTTTTGTTTTGCTTTCTTACAACAATTTAATTTCTGACTTATTTATAGCTGGGGTTTTCCTGTGTTTAGATTCACCCGGAAGAGGGAGCCATGTGTCAGTTAAAGAGAGGCTGCTGGAGTGGGGCTGGAAGAAGAATGCTGGAAGTGAAAGGAGCAAAGTTGAGAAGAAGCTGAAAAGAGGCTTGAGGAAGAAGATCAGGGAAGGAAGTGGATTGATGAGGGAGCAGAAGGGAAAGCGGACTCCGACAGACAACCTGCCACTCAGCTAGCAACAACTAAGTGACATTGTTTATTTGTTAATTCAACAAATCCGCTGTTGCCAAGGAACCAGCACTGGTTGAGCTGGTTCATTGTGGGGTGTTTTGTTTTGTCTGTTTATTGTTATAATTGTTCCCTAATTGGCTGCACTAACTGCTCTCCCTCTTAAGAGATGAAAGAAGCACTGCTATATTCATTAGACTTCTGGCATGATTGCCAGCACATCCATTCTCACCCTAATTATGGGACCCCAAGGCACTGCACATCAACTTCATAGCTCAGAGGATGATTCCCTGTGGCTTAGCAGGATGCAGGTTTATAGCAAGTTCCACATCTGGGCACCTGGACCACAGGACAAGCAATTGGCACCTTTCTCCCACCCTCCACAAAGCAACTCCCTATCTGCCTTTTGCTAATTCTTGCAGGGAAGGAAGCCAATTGTGGTTGCTTAGGGATGCTTAATGCCCAGGTGACCTACTTTTACTGTTGGAGGCAACGTGCCTCTGAAGACAAGTTCTTGGGGAGCACAGGTGGGGAGAGTGGCTGTTGAACCTCAGCCCTGCTTGCAGAATTCCCACCGGAGCATCCAGTTAGCCACTGTGGGAACAGAATAATGGACTAGATGGGACTTCAGCCTGATCCAGCAGCACTTTTCTTATGTACTTACTTGAACTGTGGGCTGCAGCCCAGTCCTGGGTCCTGAACCAAACTGGGCCAAGAGGATTTGTCCAGAGCAGGTTGAGGTGTCCCCGGATCACTCTGAATCCGACTGGGTCCACTCAGAGTGATCTGTAGTTGTCAAAAGTGGGAGGCTCAGCTGGCAAAGAGAGTGGGAAGCAGCCTTCTTTCTCCTTCCCCCGCCCCCCTGCCCCACACAACTGCATGTTTAATTGGGTTTTTAAACCCAAACATAAGACTGTCCAAGGGCCCCAATGTGGTTCAGGATCCAGAGCCTGGTTAGATCAGCCCCAGATCATTCCAGGTCCAGCTGGGGCTATTTCAAAATGCTAGACTGGGCAAGAGGAGGCCAATGCACAGCTTCACTTATGTACTGCTGACTGAGTTCCAACAAATACCGATTCAGAATTGAACTCTCATTTGCAATGCAGGTTGTAAGATACTGGGGGCAGGGACCTTGCTGCTCTTGCCTACAAACAGGGCTGGACCATTCACAAGGCAAGCTGAGGCAGCAGGGTCCACAGGGCAGGAGCCTTCTGCATCCCCTACCCCACCCCCTTGCTCCTGGTGTAGATCTTCGCACACCCCTTCTTCCCTGCTGGAGAGGAATGTACCTTTTGTGGTTCTCCTCAGGAAACAAAATGTCCTGGCCAGCCCTGCCTATGAAATGCTTACATTTTTCCTGCAATGCCATCAGTGAATAACCCATCATTACTAGAAGTACCGATAATAACCGTGCGTGACTGTTGTGACTCTAGGTAGCAATGCCTCTTTAATCTTCCTTTTCTGCTTTTTATTCAGGGATTTGTGACACAACATCTCTGCCCTTTGGATTTCAAAGGCTGGGACCAGGGGGGGAAATACATTCTGGTAAAAGGTGTCTTCACAATGTGCCTATCCCCAGAGATTCGCTGCTGCCCCCCACCCACCCACCCTGCCAAAATGCAAATGAGCTGCTTTGATCCTTCCCCCCCCCCATTCTAAGTGTGGAGAAAGCCATGCATTGTTACATACAAAGCTGGGCTTAATTTCAGAGCATATGGACCACGCCGTGTGTGTGTGTTTACTTCAATTGGAAGGCTTTAATTTGTCTTGGCAGCGGCTTCTGTTTGGGATAAGAGAGAGATGTATGGACACAGTGTAGGCTATGATGGAACATAATTAGGCAGCGCAAGCTCTTAACCAAAAAAAAGAAAGAAAACCCAAACCCTCCTTTCATCTAAAACAGTTGCGCACATTATGTTGCGCTGCAATCTGTAATAATACACTTCCCCTGCAGCTTAGCACACAGAGTCTCGGAGCTGTAGGCCACCTTATAATGCCTGTTTTTCAAAGAGATCTTCAGCATGCAAAAAGAGAGAGCACTGGTGGTGCAAAATCCAAATTAGAAAAAGATTAGGTGGGGAGAGTGGTAGCCCAGGAGTTGTAGAGTACCTGCTTTGCATGAAAAAGGCTCCAGGCCTCAATCCACAGCAACAAATTAGAGCTGAGAGTATCCCCAGCTTGAAAACCCAGGAGAGCAGCTGCCAGTCAGTGCAGACACTACAGAACTGAATCGGCCACTAGGATAACTCTATGAAGCAGCTTCCAATTTTCCTCTGTCTTGTGCATTGAAAGTCCATTGAACAGTCCACAAAAGCCTTACTCGGTCAGCCCCAAAGTTCTCCCTTAGCTAGTCTTCCTCCTGCCCTAGCCTCATGAACTCAGCCCACACTGGGAGGGCCAGCCAAGATTTAAGTTAAATTAAAATTCAGCACCCAGCCCCATGCAGCACTGAGTCTTCTTGTGTGCTGAGCAGCATGGCATTAGCACATCAAATTAGCCAGAGTTGGCTGGGGTACTGTTTGCTTTTTTTTCTTTTCTTTTTTCATTCTTTCCCTTTTAGTGTCTGTTGCTTGATTATTCCCTCCTCTCTACATCTGTGTTTGTGGCTTGGGCAACTGGTGGAGAATCAGAAAGATAGGATTCCCTGGAACAGGAAGGAGATCATCCTGCCAGCAAGCTGCATGGAGCTGTTTCTGTGCACTTTATCCAAAAAAACTGAAGACAGCACCTCTCCCTTCCTCTCCAGAACATTTGGATGAGCAAGGCAGACACCCCTGGAACTTTGACACCCTGAGCATCTGCCAGATTTGCTTCTGTGACCAGGCCAGCCCCGGGAGAAAGTTTCAGCCAGTTGGCAGGGTAAAGCTGAAAGCAAAATGAAATTAGGCACAGCATATTGCCAGTGGGCATCCAACACCAGAGAGTAGGGAAGGGAAGACTCAGAACCAGTGTGCCCTCCTCGCTGCCAGAAGAAGAACTCAAAAGTGGGTTTCTGTTTCTGTCAAATTCTTTATGCCTATGTCGGAGGGCTCGGCCGCACTTCTACTTGTGCCATGCCTAAAAAGCATGGGTCCAAGCG
Organism: Podarcis tiliguerta; assembly: GCF_965153285.1. NCBI lineage: Eukaryota > Metazoa > Chordata > Lepidosauria > Squamata > Lacertidae > Podarcis > Podarcis tiliguerta. Next base: position 46,889,697 of record NC_139553.1, on the reverse strand, counting down.
GTTTCCCCTTTGTCCGGCACTGACTGTATGTGTTGGGATGGATGTGGAAGGTAGGAAAGGATATATTATTTATTAATTATCCTTCCTCTTGCTCACTTCAGTAATATTAATGTCTAATTTAGCAGAGTTAAAAATATGCCATACTCTGCAGCATTAACACGAAAACTTGGGACAAAGCTGTGCAGCTTTCTATAATTATGCAAGATGCCTTTGGCAGACAGGATCTTCCCCTTTATTTATCCCTCCAAACAAAATAAGAACACAGAAGTCTGCAATGTAAGAGTATAAAAATATTGTTTGCTTACATAAAGTTGCAGACTCGACTCAGGCAGAAAATAGCAGCGAAATAAGCCGGGCAAAATATCTTTCTAGGTTACAAAATATATGATTTAGAGCAGTGTTTCTAAAACATGGATCTCCAGCTGTTTTTGGACTACAACTCCCATCATCCCTAGCTATCAGGACTAATGGTCAGGGATGGTGGTCAGGGATGTTGTTAGGGGCCTCCTAACAACTCTCTGTGCCCTTGATGATCTACAGCTCCCAGAATTCTTTTAGAGAAGCCAAGGCTGTTTAAAGTAGCATCATGGTGCTTTAAAATATGGGGTGGATGGGACTGGTGCCAGCTGTTTCAGGTCTGGTCCTGATGGAACAGCTGTTAGGAAGGAGTCCAAATTGGGGAGAATTTTAACTGATTACTTTATTGCTTGTCTTGTAGCACAGAAACAAAGCCCATCCTACCACAGGGTAAGCGTGACTCTGGACCACCCACCCACTCATCCACGATGCTTGAGATCCTTGAATGCCCTTTCCCAGGGCTTTTTTTCATGGGGGAAGTCACAGGAACTCAGTTCCGGCACCTCTCAGGTGGGCACCATTGCCATTATAAGAGAACAAGAGAGGCGTTCATGGTGAGAAAAATAGCACTGTCCTTTTCCCTCTGCCGCCCACCTCCCTCTTTTCAGCAAGCCAAGTGTGCACCATGCAACTAATGTCTGCAACTTCCTGCACAGCGAGAGATGGTCCAAAAGGGTCAGGTGGATCTTGCTCAGGAGAAAGGAGCGTTGGCGGTGGAGAAGCCCAGTTCTTGTATTCCAGCAGGAAGACCGGCTGTAAGTCAACAATAAAGAGGTGTAATTATCATGACACTAAGTAAGAGCTCCAGTGATTTAAACTTTAGAGCAAAGCTTTGCCAGTCATTGCAGCGATTACCTAGTGTCATTAAACTTTAACATCTAAAGCAGCAAGAAGCATCTGGGCTCAGGAACAATTTTCACCTCCTCCAGCACTGACAAGATTGGCAAATGCTAAAAGATGGAAAGGGATATCACTGAGCTCCCCTAGAAGGCATCAAGTTTGGTCTTGCTTCTCCCCCTACCCACCCCCCACTGTGCAACAAGGCAGTGTGCAGCCCACAGGTTCCATGTCAAAGTACTCTTACGAACCACTTGGTATGAAAGGTGGGCTGCTAAGAGGCAAAGAGGCAGCAGAGGGAGCTGGAGGTTTAAATGACTATGAGGCTTAGAAAAACGGGTATCCCTGGATAAAGTTCAGTGATTGGGTTCAATTAATTAAACTAAATTGTTTTAATTGGATTTTGAATAAATGTGCAATTAATTTTTTACTGTTTTTAGTTTTATTGTATTACTAACTTTCTTAGTGGGTCATGCAAACCGCTATCCTTAATAATGCTTTTCATACTGCAAAAGGAAGTTCACTCTGTGTGCAGGAATCCAAAATAACACAGAAGCCCATGAATATCCTTTTTTTTTTCTTTTTCTTTTTGCTATAAGCATTCACACATCCTGAAACAACAAGTGTGGGACAACATAATCTCCTGCAAAAACAATTTTTACATCAAGCTTCTCTGTGCCACACAAATTACTACAAACCCCCAAATTTTTTTAGCTTAGCCATTTTTAATTGAAAGCCTTTGGAAGCTCAGACCCTCAAAATTAGCAAGCAAAAGGGAAAGTGCTGCAAAGGGATCAAATCAGACCACAACTTTATTGACAACAGATGCGAGAGGTTTGGCATAGGCATTGTGCAGCCATTTACTTCAAGGATTAACCCAGCAGTGGAGGATTCCTAAGACTTACATCGAATATGGGGACCCCTGCAGGGATCATTGGCTCTGGCTCAGTCACGACTGGCTCTGGTGCCACCTTCTGTTGGGCTCCCTTGACTCCTGCCCTGTTAGTTTCAGTGGGCACCATCCATCATTGGTCGTTGTGCTTTACAAAGTGACGGGGGGCGTCCCTTCTGCAGATGGGAAACAAGAGAGGAAGGGGGTGGAGGCTGAGGGGGGAAAGTGCAATTATCTCAGTTATGCATACTTCAGCTTCGTTACAGACTCTGTCTGTTAGGGCAGTGGGTGCATCTCTTTAACCGTGTGCAGTTATTGTAGTTGTTGTTTAGTCGTTTAGTCATGTCCGACTCTTCGTGACCCCCTGGACCAGAGCACGCCAGGCACTCCTGTCTTCCACTGCCTCCCACAGTTTGGTCAAACTCATGCTGGTAGCTTCGAGAACACCATCCAACCATCTCTTCCTCTGTCACCCCCTTCTCCTTGTGCCCTCCATCTTTCCCCGCATCAGGGTCTTCTCCAGGGAGTCTTCTCTTCTCATGAGGTGGCCAAAGTATTGGATCCTCAGCCTCACGATCTGTCCTTCCAGTGAGCACTCAGGGCTGATTTCCTTCAGAATGGATAGGTTGGATCTTCTTGCAGTCCATGGGACTCTCAAGAGTCTCCAGCAGCATAATTCAAAAGCATCAATTCTTCGGCGATCAGCCTTCTTTATGGTCCAGCTTTCACTTCCATACATCACAACTGGGAAAACCATAGCTTTAACTATACGGACCTTTGTTGGCAAGGTGATGTCTCTGCTTTTTAAGATGCTGTCTAGGTTTGTCATTGTTTTTCATTAAAAGCAGGTGTCTTTTAATTTTGTGACTGCTGTCACCATCTGCAGTGATCATGGAGCCCAAGAAAGTAAAATCTCTCACTGCCTCCATTTCTTCCCCTTCTATTTGCCAGGAGGTGATGGGCCCAGTGGCCATGATCTTAGTTTTTTTGATGTTGAGCTTCAGACCATATTTTGCACTCTCCTCTTTCACCTTGCCAACAAAGGTCCGTATAGTAAAAGCTATGGTTTTCCCAGTAGTGATGTATGGAAGTGAGAGCTGGACCATAAAGAAGGCTGATCGCCGAAGAATTGATGCTTTTGAATTATGGTGCTGGAGGAGACTCTTGAGAGTCCCATGGACTGCAAGAAGATCAAACCTATCCATTCTGAAGGAAATCAGCCCTGAGTGCTCATTGGAAGGACAGATCATGAAGCTGAGGCTCCAATACTTTGGCCACCTCATGAGAAGAGAAGACTCCCTGGAAAAGACCCTGATGTTGGGAAAGATGGAGGGCACAAGGAGAAGGGGACGACAGAGGACGAGATGGTTGGATAGTGTCTTCGAAGCTACAAACATGAGTCTGACCAAACTGCGGGAGGCAGTGGAAGACAGGAGTGCCTGGCGTGCTCTGGTCCATGGGGTCACGAAGAGTCGGACACGACTAAACGACTAAACAACAACAACAACTTTCACCTTCGTTAAAAGGTTCTTTAATTCCTCCTCACTTTCTGCCATCAAGGTTGTGTCATCTGCATATCTGAGGTTGTTGATATTTCTTCTGGCAATCTTAATTCTAGCTTGGGATTCATCCAGCCCAGCCTTAGGAAGGCAAAAAGAACTGGGTTCCTGTGGTCCCAAACATAGCTATAGCCTGCTATATTATGGAAATAATTATCAACACCAACAGCTTTTGCATAGATTCCCAGGGTCCTTGGGATATGCAGCTCAGTTTGCCACAAGTAGTTATTTATTAACTTGTGCCTAACTTAAACAACAACAATTATTCTTTGAGCAGGATATCCATGCAAGAAGGCACAAGAAGGGAATGATGGAAGACTGAAGTCATTCCCTGCTCTTGTTATCCATGAATGAACACGTGAGACTGCTGTGCTCAAGTCAGAGCATGAGCTCAGTACCATCTTCTCCAGCTGGGCTTTCCCCAAGGTCCTTCTCAGCTCTTCTATCTGATATCACTCAAGGGAATGAACCTGGAACATTCTGAATGCAGAGCAGGTGGCCTCCCCTTGAACATAGAGATTTCTCCTCAACCTCAACCAGAGATGCTGGGGCAGAACCGACAGCAGATTGCTGTGACTTGTTTGCAAAGCATTTTGCAAGAACCCCACTGGGATCTTGACTCTGCCGTTACAGTAGCTGAAACTCATGTGGTGTCCACAGCACTGTCTAGTCCTTTTGTGCTGGATGAGTTTCACTTAATAAGGCTCAAGGATGAAGGCAAGGTGCTTGGATCGGTCAGAGCAACCACTTCTGCTCTGGACCCTCTTGGCTGATAAGAACTAGTAGGGAGGGGACAGCTGGCTGGGCCAGGAAGGTGATTAATGCCTTCATTTCATGCTCAGGCAACCATGGTGGCCCAGAGTGCCTTCCATCAGCTTTTGCTGGTGCCCCAGCTGCACCCCATCTGGAGAGGGATAGCCTAATTTCTGTTGCCTGTGCCCTGGTAACCTCTAGAATGGATTACTGCAGCACATTATACGTAGGTCTGCCTCTGAAGACGATTCAGAAACTTCAGCTGGTGCAGAATAACATCGCCAGGTTGCTCACCAGGGCAAGAGAGTTTGAGCATATTACGCTGATCCTGTTCTGACTGCACTGGATGCCAATTTTCTTATGGGCCCAATTAAAACTGCTGGCTTTGACCTATAAAGCCTCGCCCCTTATAAACTTCCCCAGACCCTGCAGCCGTCATCTGAGGCCCTTCTTCATGTTTGTCCTCCACGAGAGGTTCAGAAAGTGACAATGCAAGAGCGGACCTTTTCTGCAGTGGCTCCCCATTTGTGGAATGTTCTCCCCATATCTCTTCTTTTAGGCACCAGGTGATAACATTCCTCTTCCACCAGGCCTTTGGCCAATTAATATTCTACAGACTTTAAAATGTGTTTGTGCGAGTGGGCATTTTTGTTTTGTTCTGTTTAAACTATTTATTTTTGTTTTTATTTTGCATTTTTGTCTTGTGAACTGCCCTGAGATCTTTTGATGAAGAGTAATATATAAATCTGATAAGCAAATTGAACCCAGGACCTTCTGCATCCAAAGCAAGTACTCTACCCACTGAGTTAGGGCCTGATCCATTAACCACTAGAAACATGGGAACTTTCCTTTAGCAAGCCAGACATGGCAGCATTTATTTATTTTTCAGTTTAATGGATTTTGCCCAGAAAGGGAAAATCTGGATTAAACTAGGAAGGGGGAGTTTGTAGCCTTGCATTTTGATGTTATGTGGATGCTGCAAAAAGTATGCATGCATGAGGATAAAACAACTGTTAGGAAGAACTCGAGAGTAGGGGTAGGCAGAATCCAGTTACTTTTCCCAGGAGGGGAACTGTCTTTTGAGAAATTTCTGCCCTGTTCCAAAGAGCATGGGTGGTTCCTACCTGGTATATTTAGAGATTAAAGGTAAAGGTATGTGGATTAGGGATGTGGGTGACGCTGTGGTCTAAAGGTCTGAGCCTCATGGGCTTACCGATCAGAAGGTCGGCGGTTCAAATCCCAGTGACGGAGTGAGCTCCTGTTGCTCGGTCCCACCTCCTGCCAAGCTAGCAGTTTGAAAGCACGCAAGTGCAAATAAGATAAATAGGTACCGCTGTGGCAGGAAGGTAAAACGGCATTTCCATGCACTCTTGGTTTCTGTCATGGTGTTCCTGTGTTCCGTTACGCCAGAAGCAGTTTGGTCCTACTGGCCACATGACCCGGAAAGCTGTCTGTGGACAAACAAACACCGACTCCCTTGGCCTGAAAACGAGATGAACGCCGCAGCCCCATAGTTGCCTTTGACCAGATTTAACCATCCAGGGGTCCTTTACCTTTTTTATTTAGAGATTAGCAGATTGCTGCCCTCTAGTGGCAAACATGAGTGAGAGCTGCCCTCGCTGCATTACTAGAAAGGAATACAATCATGCATCCTGTAGCTTCGCTTTGTTTTTTTAAACAGGCATTTGAATTGGGATGTGCGCACGAAGCTGCTGTTGCTTTGTCTCTGGTAGCAGAGTCCTGAAAAGTGTTCTGCAGCACTTGAATCAAAAAGCTTGCAATCCCTTAAAGAGCTGCCTTTACTTAATTAAGCAGGAGAGGTGGGTTTTGTTTTGTTTGCTATTTAACTACCTTAGAACACAGAAAAACATTGGCATTCAGAAATACCTAAACCAGAGATTTTCAATCTTTTTGAGTCCCACAGCTTTCTTGACCAACCACATTCTTTCTGTGTCTCCCCTGTGGGGCTCAGGAGATCAGTTATGTCTCCTCCTCCCCTTGCCTGCAGAGCTGGCAGCCTCTCACCCTCTTTCAAACACCCTCTCTGGTGGAGTGTTCCCTCAGCCTCCTCTCCTCTCCCCTCTCCTTAGGAGTCCTCTGGGCAGCCGCTGCTGCCACCTACACCCCGGATCTCTGAGCTGCCCCCCTGCCCCAAAGGGAGGTGCCTCCTCACACTGCCCTCCCAGGGGGCTGGGACTTGTCTCTCCATTCCCAACAGCCAGCCCCCAATGGGCTCCTTCGCCTGCCTGCCTGCCTGCCTGCCTGCCTGCCTGCCTGCTTGCTTGCTTTGAGGCCACCTCAGCTCCTGGCAACCAGCACGCCCTGGCCAGCCCCAGAGGCACCATTGGCCTGCGGAGCTTCTAGCCAGGGCTGCTGCAACAAACAGCTGGGCAAGCCTTTGGGAAGCAGAGAGCATGTGAGAGGGCATCAGAGGAGGGAGGGAAGGAAAGAAAGAGGGACAGAAGCCAGGGTTGCCTGTGGCACCCGGACCATCATTCAAGGTGCCCCGGGGGGCAACGGTACACAGGTTGAAAACCACTGACCTAAACAATAAGTGACACCTAGAGTTGGGGATGAGACAGAAGACCCACGGAGACTGGATCATTTGCTGCCCACTTCATTACCGCAACTGCACTCTCACCTGCGGCTGCACCTACATTGCCACCACAATTCAGCAGTGAGGGTGCAATATTAGTGGTGAGAGAAAGGGTGTTGTGGGAGCAGCAGTGGGGTCACAGGCAGGGGCACAGCAGTGGTGGAGTGGGTAGGGGATTGGGTCAGATCTGCTGCCCGTGGCAAATTGCTTCACCTCACCTCACCTCACGGAAGGGCTGGCCTTACAATGGAGGTAGAATGCAGCCATCATGCTGAGTAGCCATTAATAGTCTCATCCTCCATAAATCTTTGTACTCCTCTGTTTATGTTTCTTTAGCTTTTAGTGGGAGTTGGGTGACTGCTACCGGGGTGAGCTTGCTGAACTGCAAACAGAACCTTTTGTACAGATGGTTTTAGTACTATTGTCAGCCACCCCAAGAATCTTTGAAATCAAGTCGAGGAAGGTGTATATCAGGGGTCAGCAAACTTTTTCAGCAGAGGGCCAGTCCACTGTCCCTCAGACCTTGTGGGGGGCCAGACTATATTGGGGGGGGGGATGAATGAATTCCTATGCCCCACAAATAACCCAGAGATGCATTTTAAATAAAAACACACATTCTACTCATGTAAAAACACACTGATTCCTGGATCATCCACAGGCCAGATTTAGAAGACAATTGGGCCAGATCCACCTCCCAGGCCTTAGTTTGCCTACCCATGGTGTATATGTTTTAAAACTGCCTTTCTCAACTTTGTGCCCTCGAGATGTTTTGGAATACAGCTCCTGTCTGTCCCAACCAGTACAGAATGCTCCATCAGGGGCTGATACATTATACGTTTACTTATAGTCATAGTTCAGCATAAATCTCTAAGCAGTTTGAAGATCCTAATAAAAAGAAGTGTGTGTGTGTGTGTGTGAGAGAGAGAGAGAGAGAGAGAGAGAGAGAGAGAGAGAGAGAGAGAGAGGAGAGTCTGTATAAGAGCAACCATGTTCCAAAAAAAAATGGCCGGCAGGCAAGGACTCCTCAAGAGTCAAGGTCTCCTCAGGAGTAAGATCCTCCTCTGGAGGGGGACTGCTGATACCAGTCAGACAAGGGATCATGGTGTGTTTCTAGAAGCTCCAACTAAAAAACTCCAGTGCTAGGCTAGAAGAGTACACCTGGAGTACTGTGTCCAGTTCTGGGCACCACAGTTCAAGAAGGACACTGACAAAGTGGAACGTGTCCAGAGGAGGGCAACCAAAATGGTCAAAGGCCTGGAAACGATGCCTTATGAGGAACGGCTAAGGGAGCTGGGCATGTTTAGCCTGGAGAAGAGGAGGTTAAGGGGTGATATGATAGCCATGTTCAAATATATAAAAGGATGTCACATAGAGGAGGGAGAAAGGTTGTTTTCTGCTGCTCCAGAGAAGCGGACACGGAGCAATGGATCCAAACTACAAGAAAGAAGATTCCACCTAAACATTAGGAAGAACTTCCTGCCAGTAAGAGCTGTTTGACAGTGGAATTTGCTGCCAAGGAGTGTGGTGGAGTCTCCTTCTTTGGAGGTCTTTAAGCAGAGGCTTGACAACCATATGTCAGGAGTGCTCTGATGGTGTTTCCTGCTTGGCAGGGGGTTGGACTCGATGGCCCTTGTGGTCTCTTCCAACTCTATGATTCTAAGAGCTGCTACAACTTCGCCTATGTACTGGCTTCGGACCTTGACTAAATTGCACCTATTGGACATGTCCTTTGACTCCACTGCATTAACCTCATCTCTCAACTGTGCCCCTGTTTCCTGACCTTGACCTTACCCCTTTCCTTATTACCTCGGCATTGTCCAAGGCCCACCTTGGACATCACTTTTGCATTTGTCAATGCTGGTGTTGTTTCCATAGAGTACTTTGATCACTCAAGACCCTGTACAGAGCTGGGGAAAATATTTTGATGCACTTTTCTGTAAAATATGCACTTTTAAGCACAACATTTCTACTTCTGCACACTGAAACTGCATTGCAGAGAAGTACATCATCCAATCAGGACTTATGTTCTGATCTGCAAACACATCTGGGACCATCAAATCAGGCACTGAGGAAAGCAGATGGAGCCAGTTCCTCCCCATTTGCGACATCTCTCTAGCCTCTGAGCATCCATTACTACTGAGGCTGTGCCTTCTCCTGTCAAGCTCTCCATGCCTGCAATAAACCCTGCCACTAGGACAGGTTTTGGGAGCCTGCATTGCATTTAGATAAATGGCAGTGAAGCAGAGAGCACATCCGTTTCCCCCTCCCATTGTGTGCAAGGCTGCATTGTTTTTATTTCCTTTGCATTGATGGATCTGCGCCTCCAATTCAAGCTCAGGGCCCATCAACACAACAGCTGGAGAATTAAAAGATTAAGTTCCCCTCTCTGATTACTAATTATTTCCTTCTATTTTCAGTTATGAATAGAGGGCTGTCAGGGATGGAAACGGTCTGTGCATCTCACAGTTGATTGCCTTCATGCATACCCTCGTTTCTATCAGGACAACATAGATGACAAATCTCCCAGTGCAAAATAAAAATAAAAAATCTATCTTTTTTTCCACCATTTGCAAGCTTTTCCAAGGCTTCTGTGAAAGGGTTTCAGGCAGTCACATCCCAACTTTTTCAGAGTCTGTGGTGTTCTGTCTACTAGGAGGCCTTGTGTTCTGTTGAGCAAGTATCAGAGCAAGTTTCAGGGTGAATGCTTGGATCACTCTGGAATGTAGGAAGCTGCCTTATACAGAGCTGGGTCACTGGTGCGTCTAGCTCAGTATTGTCTACACTGGCTGGCAGCAGCTGCCCATGCACTGAGAGAGGAGACCTTCCCTGCTATAACTGGATATGCTAGGGATTGACATTGGACCTTGAACTGCATGCAAAGCAGTTGCTCTATCACTGAGCTACGGTCCTAGGGGGTGAAGGGCAGTGTCATCCTACCCACAGAAGTATCCATGCCGGAGTGTTACGCTTCCAGGTGTTGTCAAGGACCTTGAAGGCAAAAGGTGCTTTGATTTTGGTGCTCTGCCCTCAGTCTGGGCAGACTTCACCTTTGAGGCTAAATGCCATGCGAAGGGACACAGCTCAGTGGCAAAGCAACTGCTTTGTCCTGGGTTCAGCCCCCAGTGGCATCACCAGGTAGGACTGAGACAGACTTCCAGGCAGCTGCTACTGCCAGACAGAGTCAACAATACTGAGCTAGATGCTCCCATGTTCCTAAAACAATGAACTGGAAAGCTACAATTCAGTAGGATTTGGCTAAAGGAGGCCAGTTACGATATGCCAGTTACGATATGCTGGTTCTTGAAATAGTAAATAAACCTTGTCCATTCTTCATCTTCGTTGTCTCTTATCCTGTTCGTCAGACCAGCCAGATCAGCATACTCAAACATTTTACACTGCCATTCTTCCTTAGTGGGTACTAGACTTGTTCTCCACCTCCTCCAACTTTTATTTATTGAATTTTCAAATTTTACCCTTTTTTTCTGCAGAACTCCTCTTGTGACCTCCCATCAACTGTTCCATGATGTCCTATGTTTTCCCTTAAATGCTGCATATCTTTGGCTCTTAATCTCTATATTTATTCATCTTAATATTTCTAGGCTGTTACTCATATTTCGAATCCTGCTTGCATTTTCATTTCACTTTTTCAACGGAAGATGCTAAGATGATAAGGAGGGTGGGTGGGAAGCTGCAGAAAATGTCCTGTGCTGCTGCAGCACATACAAGTTTCCACGAGTATTTATTACAAAAGATATTTTCAATTAGCACTGAAGTGCTTCTAATAGAGCAGGCTGGTATGTAAGAAATTGCTTTTCTAGGAACCAAAATAGGTTCTAATTGCCTGAAACATTTGCCAGGGAACTGGAATAGCTCCAACGCTCTGCAGATAATTGATTCTCACCTCAGAGTGCCCCCGTATCTTTTGTAAAGGGAAAGCACAGCCAAGCCATGTGCCCCAGAAGTGGAGTCCTCCTGCCACCATAGAGACACCCTTCACACACACAACACTGGCTGTCCTCAGTTCCCCTTCCAAGATTGCCAGGGCTGGCCAAAGACATTTTGGCACCTGAGGAGAACTACAAAATGATGCCTCAAGAAGAAAGGGCTAGGGAAGACCTCAAAAGGTCCCTCTAGCCCAGCAGCCTGCTTCCCACAGTGGCCATAGCTCAGTGGTGGAGCATCTGCCTTGCATGCAGAAGGCCCAGGGTTCAATCCCCAGCATCTCCAGGTACGGCTGGGAGACACCCCAGGCATGAAACACCAGAGAGCCACTGCCAGTCAGGGCCGGTCCACCCATGAGGCAATGTGAGGTAGCCACCTCAGGCAGCAGGATCCGCAAGGATGGCAGATATGGCCCTGCAGTTCCCAAGCTGCATCTGCCCAGCATGATTCAGAGCAGACACCTTTCCCCCCACAATGGACTTTGATTCCAACTTCAGCCATCGGGTAAGACAGATTTGATTCCCCACCCCCTTTGTTCCCAATGTAGATCTTCACTCCCTGCTTCTTCCCTGCTGGTGGTGCCATTTTATGGTTTGCCTCAGGTGGCAACATAGACCAAGGGTCTGAGGAAATTTCTTATTTAAATCGGCCCTTTATGCAGAGCCATGAAAACTAGAAATATTACTTTATTTTTAAGGGAAGGGACATAGGTCAGTGGCTGAACATCTGCTTAGCCTGCAGAAGTTCCTGGGTCCAATTTCCAGGAAGGGTTGAGAGAAATCCCGTGCCTGAAACCCTGGAGAGTCACTGCCAATCAGTGCAGACAATCCTTAGCTGGTTGGACCAAGGATCTGACTCAGTATATAAGGCAGCCTCCCATATTTCTAATTTGCCTCCACTCATGGTCCCAACTCAGAGCTGGTGGAGGAACCAAGCCTGGACTTGTTGCTACCAGCTTGGGAATTGCATACTCTCCAACCAGTGCTGTTTTTCTAGAAAAAGAGGTGCTGGAACTCACCATGACCACCTCCCTTGTTCTCTTAGAATGAAAAAGGTTCCAGAACTGGGTTCCCACAAATTCCAGCTGGAAAAAAGCCCTGCCTCCAACGCTCCTCAGATGAAAGTAGGAACATTTCTCACTCGCCCCCGACTGACCCTCCTTGACCCCCACATTTTTTGTGTGTTCCCACCCCCCGCAGAGCACTTCCTATCAGAAGAAGGGCGAGCCCTTCCACCACGACACCAACAGGACACAGCAGCAAACCTGTGCCATCCTGAGAAAACCCCTTAACCCCAGTTTTGTTTTGTTCTATTCTTTGGTAGATTTGCTAAAAGAAAAACACACACCAATAAATACATTGCAAAATGGGCAAGATTAGATGTGGTGGGGGAAATAGGGGCATTCCAGGATCAAATCAGAAACCGGGGTGGCTTTTGTAGTTCCACGAGTGTCCCTGGAAAACTGGGACACTTGGAGGGTATGGAACTGGACCAGGCTCCTGATGACCAGGCTTGGGGCCGATGGGAATCGCAGTTCCAAATGTATGGAGAGTATTGGATTGGCAAAGCTTGACCAAGCCAGGCCTTCCTCCCAGAGCCTGAGCTTCCAAAGGCAGAGGAGGCAACCTTTGTGGAACTGTAATTATGGAGGCACATTAGTCAAGGAGCTGTTCTAAGTAAAACAAATTAAAATGGCCCTCGCAAGGGCAAGCTTCATTTCGCTTTAAATCCCGGAACCATGAAGGAGAAAAGGCTTCCATTGCCCGAGAAATGGAGCTTAATTGCAGCAGGAAGAGTCTTGGAAGCAGCAGACCCACAGTTATCCGAAAACATAATATTGTAAATAGGCAGCGCTGTTATTTAAAATACTTTAAATAAATGCACACTGAAAGCAGCTTAGGACAGAAGATAAAAATAGCATGAAATTTTAAAAGTTTTAAAAATCAGAAAACCAGCTATGTTTCGTGACAATTTAAAAACGGGTGGGATATGGGCATCACTGCCAACACTTGTAAAAGCAAGCCTGAAGGACATGTCCAAGCAAACATTATCGAAAACCAGAATCTCTTTGTTAATCATTGGAATGTAAAATCCCAGTTCAATATCCAAGCTTATATATTATTATTTTCCCTCCTGTAATCTGACACACAGCTAAAAATATAATGGTTACTAAGGGCACCTAAGAAGTGTATACAACACTTCTGAAGCTGTAATTGGCTTTTTGCATAAGAATACATTATATTATGAAATCATGCACATTAAATATATTCTTTGCAATTATCTTTTCTTTCTTTTTTTTACAATATTTTTTTTAACACTACACATTTTTAATGGAACCAGAGAGAACATAATAGAGATAAATTGTCAACCAGCTAATGATCTTCACACCTGGAAGGGCCATTGCCTGCTCTGGATTCATTTCAGTTGATCTGGCCACAGTCTTGTCTACTTTGGACAGGCAGGTAGGCATCTCCAAAGTCTGTTCCGGGGGCCCTGTGGCAGTTTACCTGGGGTAAAATCTCAACAACTTCAACCCTAAAAAAAGCTCAACAACTACTTCATTCCTTCATTCCTAAAAAAAGGTCACGACCCTTCACTTCATCAGATCTGGCCCTCTTTGAAAAAAGTTTGGACACCCCTGTCTTAGGGAGGTGCTCTGATCACATAGAAAGGCTGCTGTGACAAGAGCAGGGTCAAGACAAAAATGTGCCTTCAGCCTGGTACACTGTCAGTAATGGTAGAGGAAGGGGGGGGTGTCATGCTCTTGGGCCCAGAGTCCCTGAGCAGCAGAAGTTCCAAGGAGGTGGGGATGTTGAGCAGTAGGGCGTCCATGTTTGCTGAAGGCATCAACAGAAGACTGACAACTGTGAGCAGGAAAGAGAAGTCCTGCATCACTTTGGGGGGCTGCTCAGGTCCAGCTTGCAGGACCCCCTCGGGCATCTGCTTGGCCTCATTAGAACAGGATGCTGGACTAGACAGCAGAATCATCTTAGGTTCTTTCAACAGGTGTAGCAAGAACCAGTGACAGGAAGAGCCAGCTAAATCTCGTTTTGTCCCCTCCTTCCTCCCTGAAGAGTTCTACAGTACAGGGGTAACACGGATACTGAGGAGAAGGAAGCTAGCAGCAGGTGCCATCTGGGCTGGTCGCAAGCAGCAAGGCAGCTAAGGGGTGATAACACTGAAGGCAAATTAGAATGGGCAGTGCCCCATTCATCCTAAGGAACCAGCATCCACTCTCTTACACCATTAAGGTGTTGGGTTTTCTTATTATTGATGTGGTCAATGGTGCTATTCAGAAGTGTGTGTTTGTAATTATAACCTGCATGGCAGCACATCTGTGAGCTCTTGACAATTCAACACGCCTGTAGTATCTTAACAATTTAACTAATTAGCAGGGGGGAGTTTACCTGCTGCACCAAATGCAGCGATGTGATAGGGTAATTGATTGTTTTGAAAACGGTATTAAAGTTGACCAAATGCTTTGTATGGTACTGGCAGGTGTAGAGTGGTGAGTTGCAGCTGTTTGATTATTATTTAAAAATAAAAAATAAGCAAAGATATTGTGGGCAAGTTTTTATTCCATTGCCCCTGTCACTGCACAAACTCGGTTGGTGAAGAAAGTCCAACATAGGGCTGCTAGCCCTGCCCTCCCCCCACCCCTGCAATCACCAGCTCCTTGCACCCCAACCTCCTGCAAGTTAGCCTGCAGAAAAGCCTATGTTCTGCAGAGCGCAAAAGGCCTTTGGGAGAGCCTAGCTCTGTGACTTTTCCAGAGAGCAGATGCCCAACACTTGGCTGATCTCCAGCCCCATGATAAATATGGTAATCAGGAATGAGGTTATGGCCTCCCTTTGCTAGCAGGTGGGACATAATTTCCCACAGCCCGCTGGTCTGTTTACAAGAAAGGCAGCAGGTACTTGATGGCCTCACTCAGTGGAGCAGCTCATAGGTTAACTGGACTCTGCATCACTGCAGAATGCTCAATGCTTACCTGCTTGGCCAGCGCACCAGCTTTATGCCTTGTGTGGATGGGTCAGAGAGGCAAGGCTGTGTCTGTTTGACCAGCAAAGTGAAAAGTCAGAAGGTTTGGATTGAAATGCCTGTTTCACCCATTTTCAAGTTTCCATGTAGAAGAGCATAGCTCAGAATGTGTGTGTGCTGGGTTGAATAAAGACTTTGCTTCATCAAGCATGGGTTTTTTTTGTTCGTATTTTGCTCCAGAGCTCATTATGGGGTGCAGCCCTCTTGTGGGTGTCTCCCCTCCCATCTTTAGCATACAGAGCCCTACACAATAGTAGGGATGGGGGAGAGGTTTGGTTTGGGTTGCATTTTAATGCAAAACTACCTAATTTGCACTTGCCAAAACAATGCACAAACCAAAAGGCAACCATCCTTTGAAATATGCAGTTCTGAATTTTATGATGCAATTCTCCATATGGACAGAAATGCATGTATTAGGGTTCCTTCACTGCGAGAGGCCAAGTTACAGGGAACCAGGCAGAGGGCCTTCTCAGTAGTGGTGCCCGCCCTGTGGAACGCCCTCCCATCAGATGTCAAAGCGATAAACAACTACCTGACATTCAGAAGACATTTGAAGGGAGCCCTGTTCAGGGAAGTTTTTAATATGTGACATTTTTCATCTTTGTTGGAAGCTGCCCAGAGTGGCTGGGGAGACCCAGCCAGATGGACAGGGTACAAATAAATTATTATTATTATTATTATTATTAAGCGTGCATTAAAAAATAAATGTGTGAGTGAACATAACATACAAAATTGCATTCTGTTAACAGAAATTGCTTACAAAGGAACGTACATTACGGGGAATGTGCACTAAAACACTGACAAATTTTCTACCAGCTGCAGCAAGGTTGGAACAATTCACTTATTTGCCAATAGCGCATATCTATGCTGTGACCACATTTGGAATACTGTATAGAGTTCTGGTCTCCTCACCTCAGAAAATATACTGTGGCAGCAATGTAGCAAAGGTTGCTGGGGCCCGGGATGAGCAAGCCACCAACACTTCCAGAGTCAGTGCCCCCCCCCCCCCCCCAGAGCCGAGAGGCCGGGCCAGCTGAAGCGACGCTTAGCAAACAAATCCTATCAATGGCATTTTCATCTTGAGAGAATCTGCAGCTTTAAAGTTCCCCCTCAAGGAACAGAAGTCCTAGACATGTTATAATGTACAGAACAGCGTACTTATTGCTTTAGTTTTAGGTTTATTAAATTTGTCTATCCCTTCCTGCTAAGGAAGCCCCAAAGTGGTTTACAATCGAATCAACAATTGAAGAACAAAATCGCATAAACATTATTAACATTACAATCATATAATTTATCCCCCTGGAGTAATTTTTCTGATATAAATTCCAAGAGGCACAAATCGTTAACTATTCTCTATGTTGGTCCTAGGAGACTTCTCCCCACCCTCCAAAAAAAATGCATTTGAAGCCCTTCTGATGTTGATTCAAAGCATAACCTTCCCCCTCCCCCAATTAAATAACTGTCTTCATTATCAATTGTGCAGGTCTTGTCATCAGCATAGAAAACTCTAAAATGATGTTTGGCATTTTTAATTTCTTGAAGAGTGCAATCAAGTGATAATGGAAAGTGCCTTGTTAAATGCACTGAAATCTTTGTCTAAGAAATTCTCAGTTCATCATTAAGCAAAAATGTTTTCTCACATTCAAGCAGGGGGAGGAGGGAGTCAAATTAATCTTCCTTCAGATCATAGAAACACAGAATTGTAGAGTTGGAAGGGATACCAAAGGCCATCTAGTCCAACCCCCTGCAATGCGGGAACTGCAACTGAAGTATTTGTGACAGGTGGCCATCCAACCTCATTAAAAAAACCTCCAAGAAAGGAGAATCCATCACCGTCCAATTCTTCCTGATGTTTAGTCAGATTCTCCATTCTTGACTGAAGCAATTGTTTTGAGATTAGCCATGGCTAAAAAGAGTAAGCAGGAACCATCCATTGCAACAAGACAGAAAGCAGCAGAAGTGAAAAGAAGGGCCTCTGCTCAAGAAGAAACTGAAAAAATGGCCAAAGCAGATTTTCCAGAACTCATGGCATTACACTTTGCAGAATTCAAAAAGGGAATGGACCAGTCAGTGGAAAGATTAACTAGGGAAGTAAAAGCGGGTATTGAGAATGGTACTGCGGTACTTTCTCAGAAATTTGATAAATTAGATGAAAAAGTGAATACTTTAGAATCAAAAACTGAGAAATTGGGAAAGTCTGCTGGGGAGGTGGAAGATCTTAAGGAGGAACCATGCGCTGGGCGGGGGCTATAGGGGGTCTCTCTAACAGGCAGAATGAGCAGGAAGAACAGATTCTTCTTCTTCAGTTAAAACAGAATGCTAATGTGGTTCAAATAAGGGGATTGCCAGAATCTGAAAAAGAGCAAGGCTTGGCCACGTATTTAAGTAAAATTTTGGCAGACTGGATGAGGGAAGGGCAAGCAGGGATGGAAGAATTAATTGAAAATTCTTACAGAATCAGAACAAGAGCGTCCAGAGAAAGAAAACAGCCTCCAGACGTCTTGGTAACTTTTGTTACAAAAAGAGTGAAGGATGCAATCCTTCAAAAAAATTATGAAGAGGGTCTGCAGGTTGAGGGTAAAAGGGTGGATATATTCTGGGAAATCCCCTTTAAATTAAGAATTAGGAGACAGAAGTATAAGATTTAGAAAAGCGGATATAAAATACAAATGGGAATTTCCAGAAGGAGTTTCCTTTACTTACAGAAAGAAGAGATACAGACTGCTAACAGAAAGTGAGGCCCATGAATTTCTGGAAAAACAAAGCAGAGACTTCGAGTTTAGAGAAGGGGCAAAAGAGTTGAAAAGTCCCTTAAAACAGCAAAGGGAGGCACTGGAACAACTGGAGGGAGCAGTAGGTGGAGAAACAGAGTTTTTAAAACAAAACTGACAAGGGCAAACCTTAAAGTATTAAGCTGAATGGATTGAATAACAATTGAATTGAATAACAAAGTAAAAATAAATAGGATTGAACATGTAATTCTCAAACAGAACCTAGACATAATTTGCCTTCAGGAAACACATGCAGCAAAGAAACACAAAAGAATTCTGATTAATAAAAAACAGACAATGCTAAAAGAGGTGGTGTAGTATTTTATATCAAATCTGCACTTGAACCCAAACTAATCCAAAAAGATGACAAAGGGAGAATTCTAATGGTACAAATTAAAATCCAGGGAGAAAAAATAATGTTGATAGAGTAGGTATTTATGCACCAAATGAAAATAAATCAAAATTCTTTCAAAAATTGGAAACACATCTCTTGGAGTTTGCCAACAAGAAGGTAATATTAATGGGAGACTTAAACGGAGTACTATCATTAGAGATGGATAGAACAATTAGGAAAAAAGATACTAAAGAAGGCAGGCTCCCAAAAACCTTTTTCGACATGACAGGGACATTGAATTTAATAGATATTTGGAGGGTAAAACCACCTATACATCATTTGCATGTAATTCTCTTACAACAATATGCAATCTGTAAATTTCAGATTCACTTTCCAAAGCCTTATCCATTCCTCAAATTGTATATTATGACACAAATCCTGTGCCCATTTAATAATAATAATAATAATAATAATAATAATAATAATAAATTTTATTTATATCCCGCCCTCCCCAGCTGAAGCTGGGCTCAGAGCGGCTAACATCAAATGTATAACATTAACATAAAATCAGACAATCATTTAAAATACATCATTACTGATTTGACTTCTTCATCTTTAGCTTCCCATTCCAACAATGGGAACTATTCCTTCATTGCCTTGCTGACCATTTCTTTTCTCAGAAGGTGGAAGAAGCAACAAGGCGGTCATCTCTCTTGAACCTGGTCTTCGCTAACAGGAAGAAACTGACTGATGAAGTAGAAGAACTGGGAACCTTGGTAGGAAGTGACCATATCATCTAGTGTATCATGAAACATGGGCAAGGAGAAGTTGAGTGTAGCCAGACATGCACTCTGGATTTTAAGAAGGATGATTTCTTAAAAACTTCAGGAACTACTGTGTGAAATCCTATGGTCAGAAATGCTCAAAGAGCAGAAGATGGATGGGAATTCTTAATGGTGGTATACTGAAGGCAGAAAGGTAGACAATTCCAACAAGAAGCACCTAAAGAAACAAGTGTGAATACATAAGGAGCTTACAAATGAGCTAAAATGTAAGAAGGGCGTGTATAAGAAATGGAAGGAAGGAGACATCACAAAGGAAGAGTATACACAAGTAGCCAACAGTTGCAGGGAGAAGTTCAGGTGGGCTAAAGCTCAGAATAAGCTCAGGCTTGCAAGAGAGATTGAAAATAATAGAGAGGGTTTCTTCAGCTATGTTCAAAGCAAGTAGTAGGTCCTTTGTGTGGAGAAGATGAAGAAATGCTACTGAGGGACAGAGAGAAGGCGGAAGTGCTAAATGCTTACTTTGCCTCTGTCTTCACCCCAAAAAAAAGCATTGCCCAACCTGTTCATAACAGACTAATTAATGAAAGGAAGAATCTGTAACCCGATATAGGAAAATAGGTGGTAAGGGAACACCTGTCTATGTTAAATGAATTCAGATCTCCAGAGCCTAATGAGCTGCACCCAAGCGTACTAAAGGAGCTTTCGGATGTAATCTCAGGGCGCCTCTGTCCTTGGGGATGATTAGAGAACAGGTGGTGCCAGGCAGCAGTGTCAGGAGAGGGGGCATCTGATTGTGTGGGCTTTCCTTCCTTTGATCTCTGTAGTTTAAGGGACTGCCAACATTACAAAGCAATTTATATTCCCCTGTAGCCTCTCCTCTTTCCTCATTCTCAGGCTTCTATCCATGGGGCAGGCATAAGTCACACTCCTTTTGAACAAGGCCTTGAATTATTATGGTTGTTTAATGATAAATTGAAAAGCTAAACACTCTCAGACAGGGGTTTCTATCAAGCTGCGAGATCTTCTGCCTCCCTCTTGAGCAGATGATAGATTAACTTGGGATTTGGAATTGCCCAAAAGTCTTGTTACTGCTTAATGAATATTTCTTCTTTTTGTTGACTCTCTTTCTATATTAAGGGCAACATTACTCCTTCCTGCTTGTGTTTATATGAGCTTGTCTGGTGCTGTTTATCTGGCAGTCTTAAAACACTTCCACACTTCCCTTGAAAATCACCTGGGGTGACCATACATATGCACACACACACACACACACACACAGGTACCTCTAGTTGCAGACTCAATCCGTTCCGGGGTGCCGTTCACACCCCGAAAAGTTCAAAGCTAGGACGCCGCTTCTGCACACGCACATGGCATGATAATGTGCTTCTGCACATGCGCAAAGCGTGCAGATCGCTTCTGCGCATGAGCACGTAGTGAACCCGGAAGTAAACACTTCCAGGTTTGCCACATTCGTAACCCAAAAAGACGCAACATGAAGCGAATGCAACACAAGGTATGACTTTATATCATTCAGAAGTGATAGTTTCTCCCACTTCACAAACAAAAGTCTTGTGGCTCCTTAAAGACAGGCAGATGCCTGTTACCTTAACCAGTGTGACGCAGTTGTTAGCGTGTCAGACTAGGGCCTGGAAAGCTAGGGTTCAAATCCCAATATGGTCATGAAGCTCATTGGGTGACGTTGGGCTCGTCCTTGTCTCTCAGTCCAACCTTCCTCACAGGGTTGCTGTGAGGATGAAAGGGAGAAAGGGAGAGCATTTCACACTACTTTGAGCTCCCTGGAGGGAAAGTGGGATAGAAGAACAACAATAGGAAGAAGAGCAGGAGCAATTCAATGCAGTACCAAGTTTTGGTCCCTTAATGGTGTATTTCTCATGCTAGTGGAATGGCTTGCAGAAGAGAAGGGGAAGGATGTCAGCTTGGTTCTCAATGTGGGATTTCCAGTCAAAATCACGAATGCATGATTGCCAGACAGGCACATGAGGGGCAGACACTCACAGAGTTCCGGAATCAATATAGAAAGGACTATATGGGGTCACTACCTCAATACTTTGGCAAGAATTTCTAACAAAGAAGATAATCTTATGTATTTTTTTCTTGCCTGAGCTCTCTCTCTCTTTCTTTCAACCCAACAATGTGAGCAGACATACCTGCCTGGGCTCTGGTCAGAGCCCAGTCTCCATTTTGGAATTTCATAACTAAGAAGCATTCTTATTTAGAAGTAATGGCTTCCTGCCATTGAATGTAAGCAAACCTTTTTATTTTTATAAATCTTTATTTTTATAAACCTTTTTTATTTTATAAACACGTGGGGGGTTTTCTTAGTAACAGGGACAAACAGCAGACAACAAATAAACATGGATTAAAAGGTGCAGTTGCCTAATTCCCAGTTTCCAGGAACCTGCAAAAGCACCTGTGTGTTTTTACTCTGCTAAAAAATGACTTCACAGCCGAATTACTCTCATATTTCTCCTGCATACATGGGACAAGAGGTTTAAATTTTAATTTAAAGATTTAATCCTCAGTCCATCTCCATCACTTATGGCTGGTTGCACAACAGATTGCTGTCACCCTGGATACACCGTTACACAACCTGTTGCACCACAAATCTCCATTAGTGCAAGCGCTGCACTGGATTTCATATTATGCAACCATTATTCCAATGCTGACGCAACAGCTCTTGTACCAGTGGTCAGATAATGTTGGATCTGGAATCATAATCATAATATGCAGAAGGTCTCGAGTTCAATCCCTGGCATTTCCAGGTACAGCTGGTAATGTACCCTGCCTGAAATCCTGGACAGCAGTGGCCTGTTATAGAATTGTAGAGTTGGAAGGGTTCCCAAGGGTCATCCACTCCAAACCCCTGCAGTGCAGGAATCGCAACTAAAGCATCCATGCCAAGTGGCCAGTATAACCCAGGGGTCACCAGTCTTTTGGGGAAGGGCAACAGCTGAGCAGCAGAGCACCTGCTTGCCATGCTGAAGGCCCCTGTGCTTTTTAAGCGCACCCCCAAAACATCCTCCATAATTCTATGAAATATGCTCTAGTTCTTCGGCAAGGGTGTATGGCTTTCTCAGCTGACAAGTGTATTTGGCAAAGTGTTTCTGTCTGGGAAACACCCTCCTAAAGCATTTCAGAAATGCTCTCGGTGGCAGTCACCAGCTCTGCTCTGAGCAGGAAAACTACTCTTCCTTGACAACACTCTGCAAGACTGCCAGGGATGTTTGTGCTAATGTTAATTAATCCCTGTCATTATCAGAGAAGAAGCGGTGGTAATTACAATCCCCAAATAAATGAGGGATCACAGGTAGCCCAACAGATGAGTCAAGCAAAATGAAATGGCATGGAGAAATTGGGGAGAGAAAATGGTTCTTTCTCCCTCTTGCATAACACTAGAACACGTGGGCATCCACTGAAGCTGAATGCTGGAAGATTTGGGGCAGGTAAAAGAAAGAGCTTCTTCATGCAGTGCATAGTCAAACTAATGGAACTCGTGGCTTCCCCAAACAATCCTGGGCACTGCAATTCACCCCTTACAGAGCTACTATTCCCAGCACAAACTACAGTTACCAGGATTATTTAGGGGAAAGTAGTGTGATTTGAATGCAAGGTGTGTTTGCATCCTTAAGCCCACTATTCTTACCACAGACACCTGAGGAAGCAAAGAACAAATATTTGCCCTATGAGATAGGCTTCTGATATTGGAATTACCCCCACACCACAGCCATCACTCCTAAGCATACCCATTTTGTTCAGTCTCTCCTCTGGTCTTGTTCCAGTTTGTCCACCATAGATCCTTCTTAAAAGTGCAGCACCTGGAAACAGACACACTTCTCCAGACAAGACCTGACTACTACAGAATAAAATGGAACAAATTGCTTTTCATGACTGATTATATTAATGCAGCTTAAAAACACATTAGCCTTTTTTGCTGCAACATCACACTGCGGGCTCATGCTCAACAGCGAACTTGAAATCCTCTTTGCTTGGCTGATTGAAGACTTTTTGAACCTTGGTCTCCCAGGTTCTAGCAGAGCATACAAACCAAGGGAAGGGAAACATGATGCCCTCCAGATTTTGCTGTACTACTGTTCCTATCATGCATGATCTTTGCCCATACTAGCTGGGGCTGATGGGAACTGGAGTCAAACTACATAGGGAAGGCTATTGGTTCCCCATGCCTGCAGTAGCCAATACAATGCTGAACAAAGACTTTCTGTTTGTCCAGACATTTCAGCATTCTGAATACTTGTTGGTTGCTGCTGTTCCAGGGTTTCATGTTGCTTTACCATTAATGATTTGTTGTTATTATTTTATAGCTTTCTTCCTTCCTTTCTTTTCTCCTCTTAAAAGTCTGTTGCCCTGAGAGCTCCCTCTGAAGGACAGCTTATAAGTTTCCTTAATAAATTCAATTTAATTTAATAAGAGAGTCGGGCACACCATCAAATCATCCCCTTACAGTAACAGCTTTCATCTCCGCGCATATGCTGCCCCATTGGGAGGAAGGCCAGTTGGCGTTTATTAAGCCTCTGGCCACAAAGCCTTCATTTGCTAAATGTAACAGTGTCCACCTTGCAAGACACAACTGTTCTCACCCAACTCCATGCTCTAGGTCTGTATTCTCCCTGGGGCCAAGTCCTATGCAGCAGCAATAGAAATCATTTCATGCCAAATCAAACAATGTTGTTTGAATATGGAGATTCATCCGGTCCCTGCTCTTTGATGTCAGTGTTATCAACTCCTGTCAGAATCCCTTCCTTGCCAGAGGGAATATGGTGCCAGAACCCTGGAATAGGAGGCACTAGTGAAGAAATTAAATTTTGTAGTATTTTGAAAAGGAACTACTTAATCCAGTGGTTTTCAACCAGTGTGCAACCCTGGCCTCTGTCCCTCTTTCTTTCGTTCCCTCCCTCCTCTGATGCCCTCTCTCAAGCCTGCCAAAGGCTTGCCCAGCTGTTTGTTGCAGCAGCCCTGGCTATAAGCTCCGCAGGCCAATGGTACCTCTGGGGCTGGCCAGGGGGTGCCGGTTGCCAGGAGCAGAGGCAAGCAAGCGGGCGAGGGAGCCCAGACAGCCAGTCCACCAGCCCTTGCTGATGAGAATGGAGAGACAAGTCTCAGGGCCCTGTGGGGCAGTGTGAGGAGGCACCTCTCTTTGGGGCAGGGGGGCAGCTCAGAGACTGGGGTGGCAGCAGTGGCTGCCTGGAGGACTCCTAAGGAGAGGGGAGAGGAGACAAGGCTGAGGGAAAGTTCCACAAGGGAGGGTGTTCAATAAAGGGTGAGAGGCTGCCAGCTCTTCAGGCAAGGGGTGACAGAACTGGGCTCCTGAAAGAAAGAATGTAGTTGGTCAAAGGGGCTGAAAATCTCTGACTTAATCCAATGCATGAAACAGAACATGGATGGCTAGCCTTCAAAATTTGCACCTATCTGGATTCTGAGATATAGTTATTTAATGCTTACAATGTGGGAAAGTGTACATATAATCAGAAATATTTCAATGGAAATAATTCACAAAAATGCATTATATATGGAGGAATTGTATGTTGGAAACTGCCCGGAGTGGCTGGGGCAACCCAGTCAGATGGAAAGGGTACAAATAAAACAATAACAATAACTTGCAAAAAACAACAACCATGCATTAGTCAAAAATACATACAAAAATGTGTTTATTAAGAGAAAATTGCACTAAAATACTGGTGAATTTTTGCAAGATTGATTTTTAAGAAACAAAAGCAAATTGCTGCAGAAATCTGGGGAACTGAATTGAAAATGAGAATCCTAAGAGTATCAAAACTAGCAGATTCTTTAGTTCCTACCCGGTAGCAACATACCTGCTTTGTGTGTTTTCCTTCTAAAGACAAGGATAAACTGCAGACTGACAGGGGAATAGGGTCTCCATTTCAGTCTCCGAGTATAATATATGAAGGCAAAATGCTCAGCCAGTAAGATTTACTGTGCCAACTAACACATTCATAATCCCACAGTTCTGTTTTCCCTGGACTGATTCTGATAGATGCTTCCAGGCAGCTTGAGGCATCTATTTATAGTTAAAACATGTCTAAAGTGGAATTTGACCAGAATAGGTTTGTGGTTGCACTGGGACTACTCTTAGGGAGGGGTGAGGAAACCTCTTTGGGTCCAAAGGGCCACATCATTCCCCTTGGGGCCACAACCTCTGAGAGTCACAGGGCAGTGGTGCCTTGTTTTTCAAGTCGGTATACAGGTGGCTAGTCTCCTTGCAAGAGAGACCCACAATCAAGATACAGCAACCAAGAGCCTGGCCCTTTAGTTGCTCTCTAAAACAGGGGGCAGGCAACCTGTGGCCCTCTAAATGTTGTTGAACTCCAACTCCCATCAGCTCCAGCTGTCAGAGATGGAGTGTGTTGTGTACAGCGGTGACACAAGACAAAGGAGTCTTGGTGGTGGCCCACCCTTAACAGAATTTCCTCTTGGGGGTGTTTTATTTTCTGAGGCCTTCAGGAGATAGAAAGTAATATCACTGACTCTTATCGCTGACTCTTCTATGTTTGAAAAGTGGATGGCAATGTTGCTGTCTTTGGATACTGTTCTATGACTGTATTTGTGTTGCTTTGTGTGCATTTATGTTGTTAGTTGTCCTCTGTGTTAAAGTTGTAAGTTTAATGTACACAAAATGTTGTGTTTGAAAGCATTGTGTTTGACATGTTGTAAAGGGAAGCTTACCTTAGGCAAGAGGTTCCACTCTGGCAAAAGCATCAGAGAAGGCAGGTGTTTTTCCATTTCCGTGAGATAAGCTACCTAGTGACTCATCACAGGAAACAGATGCTGAAGAGCTCTCATAGCAGGAAGCTGAAACTTGCACCTGTCTGTGCTTCCTGGAGATGACTAGTAGCAGCAGCAGCTGTTGCAGAGAAGCTCAGCAGTGATGAACAAGCTTAGGATCTATCTCTGAGACCAGAGAAGGGAACGTTTACTGAACTACAAAAAACTCATTTCTTGTCTGCAATGTGTTTCTTGTTGTTTTGTTTGTTTGCCTTATTGTAACTAGTATTTAAGACTGTCCTGCAGTAAAGCTGTGAAACTCATTCTTGTTGGTGGAGAGAATTAATTTCTACACAAGGTTCAGATTAGAGGTTCTGCTGATCAACTCTAATGCTCTAGTCTTTCGGCAGGAAGGGTGGGAAATAAAACGGATGTGTCCCCCCCCCCAAAAAAATAATCAAATAAATAATGGTGAATAATTATAATCAAATAATAATTCAGAAGCTTCTGGAGGGCAACAGCTTTTCCACTGCCCCCCCCAAAAAAAAATTCCACAGATGTTGAGGTTGCTACATAAACAATGAATAGTAATCCTATCAATTTTTCTGACTTCTTTGGGAAATTATGAACACAGCAGGCATCTCTCCAGCTGCAAAAATATCTGAAACCCCTTGGAACATAGGAAGCTGCCTGATACCGAGGAAAACCCTTAGTCCATCTAGTAGCTGCTGCTGCTGCTATTATTATTATTTCTATACTGCCCTCCATCTGATCTCAGGGCAGTTTGCAATATTAAAGGGTTTGATATAATGTGTAGTCCTGTTTCTACCTGGAGATGCTGGGGGTTGAAACTGAGGTCTTCTGCATGCAAAACAGGTGCTCTACCCCAGCAGAGCCATCCCCCAAATTAATCCTTCCAGCAGGGAGCCTTGTAGAAACACAGCTTTCAGCAGTACAGCAGCAGCAGCAGCAGCAGCAAATATTCTGGCATAAAACCAAGATCCCCCATAGAAAGGTTTCAAGACGACAGCCAGAGATATGCTTGACATGAAAAGCAGGACCAGAGTTGGCCCTCGGGCAACACCAGATGCCAAGAAACTGAAAGCACATTATGATGCTCAAGGGGCCTGGGCATGCGCACTGGATGTTTTGCAGAAGCTGCACATTCCCCATAACCCTGTCCAAAGAAGCATCGCTCAGGCAAGATACAAGGAGAAACAAGGGATGTCAAGGCATGTGAGATGCCACTTTCATGGGTTTGCCAATTTGACCATCTGAATGTGTTTGATATTTTCTGCTACAAAAGACATTTATAGTTTCTACTGCAATCTCAAACCACTGGGATGCTTTCGCTTCTAGAATGACCTCCTGCAACTCAGTGACTTCCAGATGTTTTGGACAACAACTCCCATCAGCCCCTGCTAGGAGTTGCGGTCCAAAACATCTGGAAGTCACCTGTCTAGGGGAGGCTGCTGAGAGAAACAGCTTCATGCTTTGAGAACCATTTGAATTCTGCACAAGGCTGCCACACAGTGTGTGTTGTTCTGCAGGAATTGGGCAGTCTTCAGCGCCACCTGCTGGATTTTGTAGATCAGTTGTTGCCAAAGCATCACTCATCTTCCACACACAAAAAAGATGGACCAGGAAGAACATTAAGCACACCTTGCAAGGCAGCATTTCTAAAGGGGATAAAAATCAAGCATTTTCCATATAGGGCACTTCATCACTACCCCAGCACCTCGAGGAGTTTAAACAAAATCCTCCACGAAAAAGAAGGGGCTGGGAATTAAAATGTCAGCACATTTATGGTTTTGTGACCTGAATCAGAATACGGGTGAGATCGCAGTTGCATAAATGTAGTAGTAATTCAGACTTCACAAGACCCTGCCCATGGCAAGTGCCTGTGTTATGTAGTCACCCAGGATCCGCAGCCAAAAGCTCAGTGACTGCCCAGTCATGGCTGCCAACTGATTTCTCATTGTCCATAAATGAAAAGATCTTATTTGTTCTCACAGGAGCCCCCAGAGTTTAGAGGAACTAACCCCGTGTTCAGCATTCTGAGCAAAGGGTTGACCTGTTATCTGGGCCACAGTTTCTTACGTTTCAGAGAGCAAATAACCAATAACTGCTACATCGGTGTAGGAAGGTCAGGTGGAACCCAGTGAAGAAAATTTCTTGTCACTCCCCCCCCCCCATTGATTCCCCCCCCCCCCGGCAAAATCTACAGGATGGATTGTGTTTTTGCTTGTGTTATTTTATTTATATTTATTGTTTATTTATTTAATAAAATTTATTTTTTTAAAAAAACCTGCAAAGTGGTTTACCAAAACAAAAAACAAAAATACACCACATCAGTAAAATCAAGAAAAATTAACAATCCTACCTTAAAACATTGAAAAGCTAAAATATTAAAATTAAAATTACTTCAGCTTTCTAAGCATCTAGGTATGCTTGCCTATAGAAGAATGCTATTAGCAGGTGCCCGAAAAGAGTCTAGCAAAGGCACGTGCTTTGTTGCAAGAGGCGGGGAGTTCCAAAGGGCAGGTGCTGCCACACTAAACAAGGCAGTACAGATATTATGTGGAACCTGAGGTAGTGCTTGAAACTACAGAAGGGAAGGTTTTATTTATTGTGATTTCACTATGCTCTATATTATCTGAAAAGGAAAACATTTTTTTTTAAAAGGACTGCACAGCAGCAATCTAGTCTCATCATGATCAGTGGGACTTATTCCAGAGCCGACGGCACGTAAGAGGGGCTACAATCCTATGCACCCCCTGCATCCAACTTGTACCTAAAAATCTTCACAAACCTGCGCCACAGAATTGTAGAGTTGGAAGGGACCCCTGAGGGTCATCTAGCTAAACCCCTGGGGCAATGAAGGAATCTCAACTAGACCATTCCTGACTGATGGCCAGCCGCCTTCTGTTTCCCCCCTCAGCCAGGACACACAATGGATAAAGACACAACAATGGAGACTGGAGGTGGGGGAGGGAAGCTCCGTGAAGGGTAGGGCAGTAGGGCGGTTCATTTAAAAACTTTTTAAAAAAATGCCTGCCCCAAAGCTCATATCTTACCAAACTATGGATTATATAGCTATATCTGAAATTTCATGCATATCAGTTAATATCTTGACCCTGCTCCACTGAATTGAAATTTCAGCCTTCACAACATAGGAAAACGGCCAAGTAAACAGCTATTTTCCTGGAGGAGGGTCAAGATATTAATGGATATGCATGAAATTTCATATACAGCTATATAATCCCTAGTGTAGTAAGATAAGAACTTTGGAGCAGCATTTTCGAAAAAAGTTTTTTACTAACCACCCTAGTAGGGCAGTAGTTGTTCCTTGATAATTTGTCACCCCCTCCCCCATGGTGGTACCTGGGGTGCCCCCCCGGCCCCCTCCTACGCCTCCGAACTGCTATACTTGAGGCCTGAAAGAATTAGGATGTAGGAAAGCTTTGCAGGTCAGGCCTCACTGAATCATATTCGGCTGCTGAGACTGAGGTTTCCCACACTTACTGGGCTGCCCAGACAAAAAGACCCACCCCCTCGGCCTCATTGATGTGGCACAAAGGAAAGGAGAGCAAGATGCTTGGCACCAGCTTGGCTGCAGGACTTGCCGTAAGGAGGCATAGAAAATGCCATCCAACGTGGAGCTCCATACTCAGTGCCTAAGCTTGTTGCCCAGGAAGGTTACCTCTCAAGATAGAAGGGTGACAACAATGACTCTAAGAGCAAATGCACACCTTCCAACTTTTTTCCAATGCAAATCCAGAACACCTGTATTCCGGGATAGTCACATGACCCGTGCCTCGCTCTCACCCCGAAAAAGTGCTTTTTGTGGGGCAAGAGCATGCAAAATTGTGGCAACGAAAATGGTCCCCAAGATATGAAAACAAATGGGATGTCCCTTTTTCTAGGGCACTTGGAAGGTATGAGACAGCCTATTTGTGAAGAGATGTTTTTAAAAAGCATGTGGCAGGATGTTGCTAGGAGAGTCGGCTTAGCTAGAGATTATTGAGAAAATGTCAAGGACGTTTGTGCTGGGAAAACATGGCCTTGTACTTTTGCCTGACAATTCTTCAGCTCTGATAATGCAGGCTGGCTTTTCTCTGAGAATGAGAGTTACTTTCTACACATGTGTAAAGCTAAGGTGAGGGAACATCTGTGCAATTTTTAGGCCTGTGAATCCCACTTTTGTGGGTTCCCCAGCGGCTGTTGTTGTTGAGACCAAATAAAGCAGTCTCAAACATCACAACTGATGTGGCTGATTGAAGAAAACCCAACCTGGGGAAAAGCCTAATTGAACATAGTGGGCTTGCTTCTGGGTAGACATTTAGAGGTTCAGCAGAGATTGGGGGTGGTGCACAGCCTTCATAACAATATGTCCTGGCTGCCACTTTCAAGCTGCCCAGAGTTTCTGGGATGGGATAATTTCATAATCTCAGTTTGTTAGGAACTTGTGCACCAACAGATCTCACAGTGGCTTGACACTTCTAACATCCTGAGAATAGTCACTGCCTACAGATCAAAGTTTTCCTCCAAGTTTTTGTTGCATTTCCCAGCATGCCATGGAAAAGAGGAGTGGAGGCTAAGCTTTTCCATTCGGCCCAAATGCCATGAATTGTTTTGCCAGCACATACTGCTGCTCTGCTTAGTGGCTGTCTTCAGAAGATGACATCGTGTCAAAGCAAGGGCTTGTCCCATATTTCCAGGACATTTCCCCCTCACTTTCCTTATCATCAAAAGTCCGATTTGGGGGGCAAAGCGGGTTTGTTGCATAAGACCTCCAAATCAACTGTAATTGCACAAACTGGATTAGCCAGCACATTACTGAATCCCATGTGAAAATAGAGATGGCCTGGCAGTGCCCTTCAATCTGGCTTTTTTAATTTTCCTAGAAAAGGGAAGGCTTTGGGTTCACTGTGTAGCCAAGAAATATAGTATTTCTAGCCTTTGTGCGTTGTTTTCTCTCATGAAACAAGAGCCAGCAGCCCTAATGCAATTCCCTCTTACAGACTGGATGGGAAACGTCTGCTTTTCCAAAAATTTTGAAAGGAACAATAGCTCTTAATCTTGCACATTTAGTTGTGTTTGTGTGAATCGTAGCACTGTGTGTGTATAAATGCCATTTGCCACTTTAATCAATTCTCAGGCTCAAGCCTTCTTTCTTCTTTAATGGAGAAAGCCCACTTTCAATGAAGAGGTGGCTATTACCATATGAATAGGTGTCTAATTGTCCCCTCTTCTAATTCTGGGAAGGAATTGGCAAGCAGTTTGAGTGGCAGGAAGGTTAAGGAATGTGCCCCATTTGCATTTATGATGTGAAATTGTTCCATCTTCTAAATTGCTCTAACCTCACCATTGTCTTCACTGAACAAAGTAAGAACTTGTCATTGCCAAAAGTAACAATAGCCAGAAAGCTTCTCTTAAAAGAATTCAAGTACAGGCTCCAGGTACATACTGCAATTAATGAAACTGTAGATGGGGCACTTAATTGAATTGGTCTGAATCCACAGAGGATACCGTAAGTCCCTGACGGCTCTCCTATCTGGAAAAGGAGGGATCATTACATCCATTCAACAGGAGATGGTGTTGAAGTCTCATAGAATCATAGAGTTGGAAGAGACCACAAGGGCCATCGAGTCCAACCCCCTGCCAAGCAGGAAACACCATCAGAGCACTCCTGACATATGGTTATCAAGCCTCTGCTTAAAGACCTCCAAAGAAGGAGACTCCACCACACCCCTTGGCAGCAAATTCCACTGTCGAACAGCTCTTACTGTCAGGAAGTTCTTCCTAATGTTTAGGTAGAATCTTCTTTCTTGTAGTTTGGATCCATTGCTCCGTGTCCGCTTCTCTGGAGCAGCAGAAAACAACCTTTCTCCCTCCTCTATGTGACATCCTTTTATATATTTGAACATGGCTATCATATCACCCCTTAACCTCCTCTTCTCCAGGCTAAACATGCCCAGCTCCCTTAGCCGTTCCTCATAAGGCATCGTTTCCAGGCCTTTGGCCATTTTGGTTGCCCTCCTCTGGACACGTTCCAGTTTGTCAGTGTCCTTCTTGAACTGTGGTGCCCAGAACTGGACACAGTACTCCAGGTGAGGTCTGACCAGAGCAGAATACAGTGGCACTATTACTTCCCTTGATCTAGATGCTATACTCCTATTGATGCAGCCCAGAATTGCATTGGCTTTTTTAGCTGCCGTGTCACACTGTTGGCTCATGTCAAGTTTGTGGTCAACCAAGACTCCTAGATCCTTTTCACATGTACTGCTCTCAAGCCAGGTGTTACCCATCTTGTATTTGTGCCTCTCATTTTTTTTTGCCCAAGTGCAATACTTTACATTTCTCCCAGTTAAAATTCATCTTGTTTGTTTTGGCCCAGTTCTCTAATCTGTCAAGGTCGTTTTGAAGTGTGATCCTGTCCTCTGGGGTGTTAGCCACCCCTCCCAGTTTGGTGTCATCTGCAAATTTGATCAGGATGCCCTTGAGTCCATCATCCAAGTCGTAGATAAAGATGTTGAATAAGACCGGGCCCAAGACAGAACCCTGTGACACCCCACTAGTCACTCTTCTCCAGGATGAAGAGGAACCATTGATGAGCACCCTTTGGGTTCAGTCAGTCAGCCAGTTACAAATCCAATGAGTGGTAGCATAGTCAAGACCGCATTTTACCAGCTTCTTTACAAGAATATCATGGGGCACCTTGTCGAATGCCTTGCTGAAATCAAGGTAGAGTACATCCACTGCGTTCCCTTCATCTACCAGGCTTGTAATTCTGTCAAAAAATGAGATCAGGTTCGTCTGACATGACTTATTTTTCAGAAATCCATGCTGACTATTGGTGATCACAGCATTCCTTTTAGGTGCTCACAGACTGTTTGCTTAATGATCTGCTCCAGAATCTTCCCTGGTATTGATGTCAGACTGACTGGGAGGTAATTATTTGGGTCCTCTCTTTTCCCCTTTTTGGTTTTTTTTTTTTAATTCTTTTTATTGAATTTCTCTTAAGAAAAAAAACCAAAAGGAAAAAAAAAACAAATCAACAAGTTCAAAAGTAATATCCATACATGGCACAGAAGTAACATTCATTACAGTTTTTGTCTTTTTCCTTGAAACATTATATTTTTAAATATTTAAACCTTTTCCCTACACCTCCCTTGACCTCCTACCCTCCTGTTTTCGGGTTTCTTAATAAAAGTTTTTTCTTTTTTTCTGCAGCTATTAATTGTTACCGGTTTGCGCGCCGTAAGACTTATATCAAACCTGCTATAGTTTTTAAATCTCTGTAGTTTCCTTCAATGTATACCATAAATTTATTCCAGTCATTAATAAACTTTGTATTTTTTTTGGTTTCTGATTTTTTGTGCCATTTTTGCTAACTCAACAAACTCATATAATTTTGCTTGCCAATCTCTGATTGTTGGTATTTGGGCTTTTCCAATTTTGTGCAATTAATATTCTAGCGGCAGCTGTAGCATATTGGAATAATGTCTTATCTTCTTTTTTGATTTCATCCCCAATTATTTCTTTCCCCCTTTTTGAAAATAGGGACAACATTTGCCCTCCTCCAGTCTGCAGGGACTTCGCCTGTTCTCCAGGAATTCTCAAAGATGACTGCCAGTGGTTCTGAGACACATCTGCCAGTTCTTTTAATACTCTTGGATGCAGTTCATCTGGTCCTGGAGACTTGAATACATCTAAACTAGCCAAGTATTTTTGTACTATCTCCTTAGTTATTCTGGGCTGTGTTTCCTCTGCTGAATCATTTGCTCCAAATTCTTCAGGTCGGGTATTGTTTTCCTTATCAGAAAAGAATGAGGCAAAGAAGGCATTGAGGAGTTCAGCCCTTTCTGTGTCCCCTGTTTGCATTTCACCATCTTCTCCTCTGAGTGACCCCACTGTTTCTTTGTTCTTCCTTTTGCTACGGACATACCCATAAAAGCCTTTTTTGTTGCTTTTAACCTCTCTAGCAAGCCTGAGTTAGAATAGAATCATACAATCATAGAGTTGGACGAGACCACAAGGGCCATCGAGTCCAACCCCCTGCCAAGCAGGAAACACCATCAGAGCACTCCTGACATATGGTTGTCAAGCCTCTGCTTAAAGACCTCCAAAGAAGGAGACTCCACCACACTCCTTGGCGGCAAATTCCACTGTCGAACAGCTCTTACTGTCAGGAAGTTCTTCCTAATGTTTAGGTGGAATCTTCTTTCTTGTATTTTGGATCCATTGCTCCGTGTCCGCTTCTCTGGAGCAGCAGAAAACAACCTGAACAACAAGAGTTCATTCTGTGAACAAGAGTTCATTCTGTGCTTTAGCTTTTCTGACTTTGTGTCTACATGTGCTGGCTATTTGTTTGAATTCCTCTTTGATGCTTTCCCCCCTTTTCCATTTTTTGTACACATCCTTTTTTAATCTTAACTCAGTTAAAAGTTCTTTAGATAGCCACCCTGGCTTCTTTAGGCACCTTCCATGTTTCCGTCTCATTGGTATTGCCTGAAGTTGTGCTTTTACTATCTCCCTCTTAGCAAACTCCCAGCCATCATGAACTCCTTTAGTATTACTGTCCATGGGATCTCACCCAGCACTTCCCTAAGTTTTATGAAGTCGGCTTTCTTAAAGTCAAGAAATTGAGTCCTAGTATGCTTGGCTGCTCCTTTTCGCTGTGTAGTAAACTGCAGAAGAGCATGATCACTCACGCCTAATGATCCTTCCACTTCTACCCCACTAACCAGGTCATCAACACTGGTTAGGACCAGATCTAAAATGGCTGTTCCTCTTGTTGCTTCTCCCACTTTCTGGACAATGAAGTTGTCTGCAAGGCCAGTGAGGAATCTGTTTGACCTTATGCTCTTGGCTGAGTTTGACATCCAACAAATATCCGGGTAATAGAAGTCCCCCATTACTACTATCTCCCTTCCTTTTGCATGCTTGGCCATCTGTTCCAGGAAGGCATCATCTATGTCCTCCGTTTGGCTTGGGGATCTATAGTAAACTCCCACAATGAGGTCTCTGTTATTCTTCTCTCCCTTAATTTTGACCCAAATGCTCTCACTTTGCCTTTGAGGTTCTAAATCTTGGATCCCTTCACAGGTATACACATCCTGACATATAACGCCACTCCTCCTCCTTTCTTGTCTGCTCTGTTTCTCTGAAATAGATTGTATCCCTCCATTATTACATTCCAATCGTGGGACTTATCCCACCAGGTTTCAGTGATGCCTATTATGTCATATTTAGTTTGCTGTACCAAGAGCTCAAGCTCATCTTGTTTATTTCCCATGCTTTGCGCATTAGTGTACAGACATTGAAGTCCATTAATCATTCCCCTGTGTCTCTTATTTAAGGATTTTTTCATCCCACCACTAGGTCTGCGTGCTGTTTGCTCCATTTGGTCTATGACATTTGGATGATCATCTTCATCAATTGATAGACTCCTACCTTCAGGAGCACTGTCTCCCTCCCCCACATTAGTCAGTTTAAAGCCCTCCTGATGAGGTTTCTGAGATTTTTGGCAAAAACATTCCTCCCAACCGTTGTGAGGTGCAGCCCATCGCTTGCCAGAAGTCCATCTTCAAGAAACTGCAGTCCGTGATCTAAGAATCCAAACCGTTCCTGTTTACACCATTTGCGAAGCCAGCTGTTTACTTCCACTATTTTCCCCTCTCTCCCTGGGCCACGTCGTTCAACTGGGAGGACAGATGAGATGACGATTTGTGCATTTAATTGCTTCAATTTCCTGCCCAGAGCCTCGTAGTCTCTTTTGATCTTCTGGAGGCTATTGCTTGCAGTGTCATTGGTTCCCACATGAACCAAGAGGAAGGGGTATTTGTCAGTGGGTTTTATGATTCCTTGCAGTCGTTCAGTTACATCTTGGATCTTAGCCCCGGGGAGA
Organism: Podarcis tiliguerta; assembly: GCF_965153285.1. Taxonomy (NCBI): domain Eukaryota; kingdom Metazoa; phylum Chordata; class Lepidosauria; order Squamata; family Lacertidae; genus Podarcis; species Podarcis tiliguerta. The sequence continues at coordinate 46,854,158 of NC_139553.1, read as the reverse complement.
CAGCACACCTCCCGAGACATCTTGTCAGGCCCACAGATCACTGCTTCTGTTCTCCTCAGCAGGGAATCCCCTATCACCACTACACGCCTCCTCTTAGGTTTAGACGGGGTTCTTCTGTGAGCTGTCCGTTCCAAGGTCGCCTGCACATTCCCTGAGGACTGACTTTTGCTGCTCGTCTTCATATACCTGATCGACTGTAATGAGGGAGAGATCCTCAAATGGAGTCTGTTCTTCGTCTTCCATGCTAGGGGAGAGGACTTCAAAGCGATTGTGTATTTCTAACCAATCAGAGCGAACCCTGGGCCTCCTACTTCTCTGAGTCACGTTTCTCCATATATCTGGCACCTGTGTTGGTGAACTAGCCTCCTTCTCAGGGGTGTCCCCTCTCTCCTCCTTGGTGGAGACGGTGTGCTCTGCAGCTTCCAAGAAGAGCTCCAGCTCTCTAATTCTTTGGAGCGTAGCTACACGTTCCTCCAGTTGCTGGACTTTGTCTTCTAAGAGGGCAATCAACATACAATTGCTGCAGGTAAAGCTGCCTGCAACCTTTGGCAAGATGGCAAACATTGCGCAGGAACCGCAGGCGACTTCAGCTGTTCCCTCACCCTCCATCTTGAGAACGTGTCATTGGGGGTGGCTACAGTGGTCCTCCATCTTAAAAAGCGTGAAGACAGGACAAATACCCCCAAAAAAAACCTAGGTCTCCCCCAACAAACGTTTGAGACTAGCTCCCCTAAATCTAAAAGATGGATCAAACTGCATGCACCGCCAGTTTGATAAGCTCTGATAAGCTCCTCCCACAGCTAATCACCTGACTCAACAGAAACCCTGCCCCCTCTGACCTTTGCACAGGGAGAGCCACAAAGAAACACACACTCCTTCTTCAGCCGCTACCCAGCAAGCTGTGATAAGCTCCTCCCACAGCTAATCACCTGACTCAACAGAAACTCATGGGCCTACCTGCTCTTGTCCAAGGGGATCACAAGCACTGGTTGCCTCAACCTCATGCAGCACTATTGCCACAGTTTAACTACCCACAATGCATCTTATCCACAAACCAAGCTATACACCAGCAGCATCCTGGATAGCCACTGCCTGTCCAAAGAAGAAATACTGTGCTTGATGGACTAATAGTCTGGACTGGTATAAGGCAGTTTCCCATGTGCCACAGACTTTGCATGCAGAATGTCCCATCTGCAAGCTAAAAGTTCTAGGGAAAGCCCCCTTTCCTGAGATCTTGGAGAATGGCTGGCTGCCAGAACAGGCTACATGAATCGGCATATGCTTATGTGTGTAAACAGAACTTTGTGTGTCTGGCTGAGTGTACTAGCTCAGAGCCAATCTTCTCTTGCTTACCACTATATATATATATATATATATATATATATATATATATAATTTTTATTCATTTTCTCATCAAACAATAATTTCACTTTACATCGCCAATCCAATCTTTCTGCGCTCTGCCAAGCTTGAGACTTCCCTCCCCCCTTCAACAAGCTTTCTATTACCAATCTATATATCACATTTATACCTTAAACTATAAAGTCCACGTCATAGGAATTATTTCAGTCCTGCTAGTGTCTTCAAATTTTTAGAATGATTATTAATGTAGTTAATAAATTTACTCCAGTCTCTCTGGAATTTTGTGTCCTCCTGGTTCCTGACTCTGCATGTCAGTTTTGCCAGTTCTGCATAGTCCATCATTTTCATCTGCCACTCCGCAATCGTTGGTATATCCTGTAATTTCCACTTTGGGGCTAATAAAGTTCTTGCCGCAACTGTGGCATACAAAAATAGTCTTTGATCTGCTTTCGCAGTTTCTTCCCCCGTCAACCCGAGCAGAAATGCTTCCGGTTTCTTGGGGAAAGTATATTTGAACATCATTTTAAGTTCATTATATATCAGATCCCAAAAACATCTTATTTTGTCACATGTCCACCACATATGGTAAAAATCTCCATCCTTCTCTTTACATTTCCAACACATTCTATTATTCATTCTATACATAATAATAATAATAATAATAATAATAATAATAATATTTTTTATTTATACCCCACCCTCCCCAGCCAAGCTCAGGGCAGCTAACAAGCAATAATAAAAACAAGTTGAATGAATACAACTTAAAAACAAGATTAAATACAACATTAAAATATTGAAACAATAAAATATTAAAATGCAGCCTCATCACAGGAGGAGAAAGGAAAAAGGAAAAAGAAAGAGGGGGAGGGAATCAAATTGGTTCCAAGCCAATTTTAGCCAATTTTACTGGTGTCAAATACCATCTGTACATCATTTTCATTACATTTTATTTTAATACACGCAAGCTGTAAATTTTAAATTTTTATTCCACAGTTTTAACCACGCATCATATTCAATATTATACCCAAAATCTATTGCCCATTTTATCATAACTTCTTTCGTCTGCTCATCCATTGTATATCATTCCAATAACAAATTATACATTTTTGATAACAATTTACATCTGCCTTCCAACAGCTCGATTTGAAATCTAGATTTTTTATTCTCAAAACCAATTTTCTTATCTCTCATAAAGACGTCATTCACTTGATGATATTGCAACCATCCTGTAAAGTTCTCTTCTGTTTGGTCATATGGTTTCAGTTTCAAACCTGTATCAGTTTCCATCGGTAGGTGGCCCACCTCCCTTCCATATTTAGTTTTTTAACCATCAATACCTCTAGCAGTGAAATCCACCAAGGGCCAGCACCACAACTTTAAACTTAAAAACATTGGGAAGGGAAAATGCAGAGCCTTCCTAATCCAGGTCAGCACACAGAGCTAAGGTAGCTGCAGAATGGGAATGGCCTGCTGCTGAAGTCACTAATATGGCGCCTCTAGTGCCCACAAAGACTCTGCACTCCCTCCCCACTAAATAACCCTTTTGTCATTCCATGGTGAGGGTGCTCGGCCTCGGCCTCCTACCCACCCAGAAAGAACATAGAGCTGAAGAAAGAATTTGGAAGAGAGGCATTCTTTCCCACCTCCTCTTTCAGCTTATGTTTTTCAAGGCTCAGTTTGGCACCTGAGCACCTGAAGAGCAAGCAGAGTGAGAACGAGCATAGAAGTGAAAGAGGAGGGGTAAAATGCCAGAAACAGAGAGCAAGAGAAGGCATGAAAGCTACAGATAATCCTTATGGATTCTATACACTAGCTATGATGGGAGCAGCTATGACACTTTTATGCTGTATCAGATTGCATGCATGTTTAAAGGTAAAGGTAAAGGGACCCTGACCATTAGGTCCAGTCATGACTGACTCTGGGGTTGCGGCGCTCATCTCACTTTATTGGCCGAGGGAGCCGGCGTACAGCTTCCAGGTCATGTGGCCAGCATGACTAAGCCACTTCTGGCGAACCAGAGCAGCGCACAGAAATGCCGTTTACCTTCCCGCCAGAGCGGTACCTATTTATCTACTTGCACTTTGAAGTGCTTTCAAACTGCTAGGTTGGCAGGAGCAGGGACCGAGCAGCGGGAGCTCACCCCATCGCAGGGATTCGAACCACCGACCTTCTGATCAGCAAGTCCTAGGCTCTGTGGTTTAACACACAGCGCCACCCGCATGTTTACTTATTAGTAAATTCCAACGAGTTCAAGGGGACTTGTTTCCTTGTAAGTATGCTGAGGATTGTTGTTCTACATGACGACAATTGGCCCTTTAACACGTCGCAGAAAACCATAATGATTTACCATGAATGCACTGATCTCACCCACTGAATTCCTTCCTTCTAACATGCATGGAAAACAAGCAACAATCTCCAGCCAAGCATTACATCAGGTATATACTGTAGGGGTTTTTGAGTGAAACAAACTCCGGGGCTCTGATGCAATGCGACGCCAGTGACAGTGCGGGTGAAACTGGACTCAGAACTAAGTTTTCCTCCCTCCCTCCTTTATAACACTAGAACTTGTGGAGGAGCAAAGTGGGTGAGATCCATGCATACACAGTATACCACTGAGTAGCATGGCATGCGAACTGGACCAGGATCTTTCCTTAGGCAATCTGCCTGAAGCTTCAGAAGCTCAGAAGCTTAGGCAACCAACTATTAAACTATTAGGCAACCAACTATTAAAAGTGTCATTTATTAGGGAGCCACAAACATTTCAGAAATGAAAGTAAATCACAAGTCAGAACTGAATGGGGGAAAACAATAGACTTGCTCAGGTGTGATAGTCAGAATGTCACCAGACCCAAGGTTGTGGAAGGAACTTATAGATGCCTCTCAGCAAAGCTGAGTCACATCAGCTCCATAAAACCCACTTGCATTTTTTATCAGTGCTTCTTCTTTTTCAAAAAAAAAAAAAAATTAGGTGCTACAATTCCAAGCATTTCCAGGGGAATGTCATTTTCTGATTCGCCTCAGTGGCAAAAAATATTGGGCCATCAACACAGGCCACACTACAATCTCCTTGATAGTCGCTTTTGCAAACTCAGCTCAAACAATGTCACCTCAGTTTACCAGAGGCCCACAGTCCACAGTCTCTTGCATAATTTGCTTCATCATTTTTGGTTCTATATTCTTTAACCGTTCATCTGTTGGACAAGGCAGCTCTGTAGACCTAGCCACATAAAGTCTACACAGTGTTCCAAAATTTCCATTTCCCTCTTCTTTTGACAAAGGAGGAACAAATTTTCCAAATAAGCACTGAGAGCTTCCAAGCCCCAGGCTGGGGCTGATTTGGGTAATTCTGCTTATCCACTCACAGCTGTTCTTTTGCTGTTTTGAAACCTGATGCTCAACTCTCACTGTTTTTGCTTCCACTCTCTGAAAAGTTATTTCCTTCTTAATTAGGATCAAAGGTAGAAACAGTATTACTGCTTTCTTCACTGAATACACAACACACTTTCCTTTTCCTACGTGGCTTATCGCTGTGGGAAAGCTGATTAATTGGAAGATGGCGAATTCTGCCCTAAACCAGAGTTTGTCATGAGTGTCAGAGAACTATTCAATGTTTATTCGTTATTTACAAAAGAAAAGGTTGAATGAATGGTAACATCACACACTTTACTTCTAGGCATAGATGACGAAGAAGGTGCAGCTCCTATCTTCATTGAAGAAAGTATCCCCCCACTTTGATGACTTCTTTTTTTTTTTTTTAAGTTTTTTATTTATACAACAAGAAAGACAAACAAACAAACACCGAACACAAATACCAAACCATACACTAATCACAAAAACAACCATAGACACACAATACTCCTAGCAGACAATAAAACATCTATTGGTCTTAACACTAAAGACCCGACCTCCCGTCCATTCCATACTTCAAATTCATATTACTTATTGCCCATACACATTTTTTCTTATAATTAAACTTATTCTCATTAAATCTAATTTCTTATATCTACCTTACTACTATTACTGAAGTTCCTCGAATGCTGCAACAGAATTTAAACTACTATATTTATTTTTCAGATATTCTTTGAAAACCTCCCATTTAGAAACAAATTCCTGTTTTGATTTATTCTTTATTTTTTCTGATAAACCATCTAATTCAGCATATTCTGTCAGCTTTTGGATCCAATCTTGAATAGAGGGGATTTCATTACTCTTCCATTTTGCTGCGATCAAAACTCTTGCTGCCGCCGTGGCATATAAAAAGATACCCTTCCTCTTTTGTGGAATATCCAAATCTGTTATTCCTAGGAGGTAGGCCTCTGGTTTTTTATTGAAAGAGATCTTTAGCATTTTTTGCAGCTCTGCATGTATACTCTCCCAGAATGCCTGTATTTTCCTACATATCCACCACATATGGAAGAATGTTCCTGAGTCTCCGCATCTCCAACAATTACTTGATACATTTTTATACATTTTTGAAAGCTTCCATGGTGTTAGATACCATCGATGTTGCATTTTTTGAAAGTTCTCTCTAATCGTGTAACAATTTGTGAATTTCCAATTGATCTTCCATAAATTTTCCCATTGGGCCCTGGTTATTGAGTGGCCAAAATCCTGGGACCACCTCACCATTGCCACTGTTTCCTCCTCCTCCTTGACCGTCCAGTCAAGGAGGAGTCGGTAAGTTTTGGAAAGGGTTTTTCTTTTAGAATTTACAAGATCAGATTCAAATCGGGAAATTTCTGTTGAGAACCCCTTTTGTTTGTCAGATTTAAATTTTTCAAATAACTGATGGTATTGGAACCAGTCTTTGATGACTTCTTAAAGCTGGTGGGATCCCAAGGATATCTGGTCCCCAATTTACACAATTTGATGAGGCAGCGCCAAGCACAGATCCCCATCTCCACGGCAGAGAGTGAGCTTGGGAAGGCCTGAAATAACAGAAGCAACAGTTCCCTTATCAAAGCTGGCATCAGAAAGCTCTGGGGCTTTTTGCAACCCTGCCTCAACTCTTGCACACACCTCAGTTCCATCACATTACTTGTTGTCAACCCAGACTGCCACTTGTCACTGTCATTTTGCTGACATCTTGCCAGAGTTGTAATGTCTTTAGCACAGTTACTCAAGCCAGTCATGGCACTGTCGCAGTCAATAGCTGTCAAGTATTTTTCTGCATATATTTTTAACGGGTTCACGCATGAACCTGGGAGATCTCTGATCTTAGCTACGTGTACTGAATGTGTAAAATCTATGTATCATATGCATCCGCCTTCTGTCCTGGTGTAGAGGAGCAAGAGATAACAACAAAGTGATTCTTTTGCCATTCATTCAGGTGTATGTCACTGAGACTATTGGTCTGCATTATCAATGGAGAAACAGTAAAAAATGTTATCATGAGCAGTGACGGATTTAAAGATAAAGGTAAAGGGAGGCCTGACCATTAGGTCCAGTAGTGGCCGACTCTGGGGTTGCAGCGCTCATCTCACTTTATTAGCCGAGGGAGCCAGTGTACAGCTTCCAGGTCATGTGGCCAGCATGACTAAGCCGCTTCTGGCGAACCAGAGCAGTGCACAGAAATGCCGTTTACCTTCCCACCGGAGCGGTACCTATTTATCTACAGTGGTGCCTCGCAAGACGAAAAGAATCCGTTCCGCGAGTCTCTTCGTCTAGCGGTTTTTTCGTCTTGCGAAGCAACCCCATTAGCGGATTAGCAGATTAGCGCTATTAGCGGTTTAGGGGCTATTAAAGGCTTAAGGGATTGGCGGATTAGCTGCTAAAAGGCTATTAGCAGCTTAGTGCCTTAGAAAAAGGGGGTGAGGAGCGGGAAAAAAAACCCAGGAATCGCAAGACATTTTTGTCTTGCGAAGCAAGCCCATAGCAAATTCGTTTTGCGAAGCACCTCCTTTTGTCTAGTGGGTTTTCCGTCTTGCGAGGCATTCGTCTTGCGGGGCACCACTGTACTTGCTCTTTAACGTGCTTTCGAACAGCTAGGTTGGCAGGAGCAGGGACCGAGCAACGGGAGCTCACCCCGGCGCGGGGATTCGAACCGCCGACCTTCTGATCGGCAAGTCCTAAGCTCTGTGGTTTAACCCACAGCAGGTATAAGCTAAACAAACTATAGCTTAGGGCCCCACTCTCTTGGGTGCCCCAAAAAAAATTAAAGGGAAAAAAACTGGATGTACAGTTCCAAAATATAAGATGAAAAAACAAATAAAATAAAACCTACATATAGTTAGAGCTTAATAATTATTTCACTATTAATATACTTCTTAATTGTATTTCATTAGTAATATACTTCTTCTTAATTGTATTTCAGTTCAACAATTACTTTGATAAAATACCATATTTTTCGCCCTATAGGACGCACCGGCCCATAGGACGCACCTAGTTTTCAGGGGGGGAAATCAAGGAAAAAAATATGACCACCCCCACCCCCCGCAGCTCTGGGAGCAGCAGACAGGCTGCACGCAGCCTGTGCGCTACTCCAAGACCTTCTTCCTGCTTTTCTGCGCGCGACTCCTGCGGGCTTTTCGACCAGGAGGGAGAAGGGACAGAAATGGCCAGTCAGTCCCTTCTCCCTCCTTGGGGAAAAGCCCCAAGAGCGGCACGCTGTTTAAAAGCTGCATGGCTCCTACCGGCTTTTCTACGAGGTGGGGGAATTCTCTCACCTCCTAGAAAAGCCAGCAGAAGCCACGCAGCCGCTTTAAAGAGCGCACGGCTTTTGCCTGCTTTTGTGGGAGGTGGGGGAATTCCCCCATCTCCTGCAAAAGCCCACAGGAGCGAGAAGGGACGGACTCCACCAGTCAGTCCCTTCTCCCTCCTTGGGGAAAAGCCTGCTTTCCACCATTGCCAGCCTCCAAGCCGGGTTGGAGAGTAGCAGGAAGGCATTGCGCGCCTTCCCGCTGCCCCCCATCCTCTGGGGCTGGCGATGGGGGAAGCGCTGCTTTCCCCCACAGCCAGCCTCAAAGAGCAGACTCTCCTGGCTTCAGCAGAAGCAACAGGAAGCCTCTGGAGCGCAGGCTTCGGAGGCTTTGCGTTGCTATTGCTGAAGCCAAGAAGCCTGCATTCGCCCCATAAGACGCACATACATTTCCCCTTCATTTTTGGAGGGGGGGAAGTGTGTCTTATAGGGCGAAAAATACAGTACATATTTTGTTATGTGCAAATGGCTTTAGATACCTATTAGGTCCATAAATTACCATATAGCATATATTCAACACAAAAAACAGTGACAAAGACAGCTGGACATATAAAGGGCCCCATTACCTTCAGTAGCTTAGGGCCTCATCAAACCTAAATCCGGCCCTGATGATGAGGAGCAGGGGTGGAATTTGCCTTTGACATTAGCTCTAGCTAAAGAAGAGGCAGGCAAACTACAGTAATTTCTGAAGGAGTATCTCTATTTTAATCACCATGATGTTCTTAGCAAATATGTCACACAATCAAGGCAATCCAGCTCTGTATTACAGTGTTTCCAACCCTAAGATGAGGACAAAGTCTTGAAAGTAGCATTTGGCTGGCCCTGGTTTCCAGGTGACTTACATACAACAGTACTTATTATCAGACTCTGGGTGATCCAAATGCAGCTGGAAGGAGAGGACACAAGTCCCTTGTCACCATTATGATGATTATATGTAACTATACATATATGTTAGTGGGTGGGTCCCTAGAACTGATGGATGGAAAGTGGCCTGCCCTTCATGTGGCTACATTCCTTCTGAAGGAGCTGGTACGCAGTTTGGATGTACCTCTAGATCCACTCCTGTTGCTCAAGGCTCAGGTGGCCTGAGTGGTGCCAAGTACCTTCCATCAGCTTCAGCTGGTAGCCCAGCTATGCCCCTATCCGGACAGGGACCGCCTAACTTCTGTTGTCTACACTCTGGAAGCCTCTAGGCTAGATTACTGCAACACAATATACATAGGGCTGCGTCTGAAGATGGTTTGGAAACTTCAGCTGGTGCAGAATTCGGTAGCCAGCTGACTAGACTGTTTGAGCAGGCAACACCAATCCTGGCCAGATAGCACTCGTTGCCAATTAGTTTCAGGGCCAATTCAAAGTGCTGGTTTTGACCTATAAAGCCGTAAATGGCTCAAGACTCCAATGCCTCAAGGACTCCCTCTCCCCAAAGGAACTGTCCTACACCCCGCAATTATCTTCTGAAGCCTGTCTTCATGTGCCCTCCTTGCAAAAGGTCTGGAGGGCAGCCACACTGAGCCTTTTCTGTCATGGCTCCCTGGTTTTGGCATACTCTCTCCAAAGGTAACCTTTGTTACCTTTAAGTGACAAGCCTTTGGCTAATTCAGCAATCTATGGTATTTTAAACCTTCTCATCTGCAGGCCGTATCTGTTATGGTCACAATTCTCCAAGTATCACTCTTTGCTGGCATTACCCACGTTCTTGGATAGTGCCAGGCTCCAGATCCATGGCCCCATCCTGCTTTCAAGCAGAGAACAAGTTCAGCTCATAACACTCCTGGATATCTGAAACACAAATGGAAACAGAAACACAGTTACTCTAGCAGCCTGGGGAGATTCTTGACACTCAAGGCCTGAGCTGGGTGACCAAGTCAGGAGTGTCTGCATAGCCAGGAAGGTGAGTGACAGGAAGCTCAGCAAGATTTGCCCACAAGGCCTTGGAGTTCAGCCCCAAAACAACCAAATCCATGGTTACAGCTACTTTGTTTGGCACCAGCCTGGCTGCACTGAAGTTGCCAGAAGGAGGCATACAAGGCACTATCCAATTATCTTAGGGGCTCCAGATTTGTACAGGGTTTACTCTAGCTTTTTCTCACCCACAGCTGTCCAAAGCTTCTCTCCTCTCTGGGCCTAGAGCCAAGCATCCCAACATCAAAAGATAAGGGAGCCAATTAGCCGACATCAATCAGGTGAGTACATAAACAAATATGAGCTCAGTCATACAACTACCAATTAGTTTTGGGGTTATCTTGACTACCAAGATGGCACCTGCAGACCTTCCAGATAACATCTTCCTCTTTGGTTCAACACATTAAGTTCCTGTATTTTTCTCAGCTGGCATTTTGGACCCATGGGATGCAGTGCTTTCCCCTGAGATTAACATAATATTTTCTTCTGAACTGGATTATCTTGTAAAATGGGAGGCATTGCCCTCCCATTATGAGGTAGTTGGCATCAGTCTGTTTCAAAACGCAATAGAATGCACCTCCAGGACTGAAGTCTATCCGCTGCATTAGCAGCACCAACGTAACCTCTCTGAGGTGCAAGCCTGGGCAGTGTGCATGAAGGCTGCCCAGATGACAAGACCCCCTCTTGGCCTCACTGATGTGGTCCAAAGCAGTATGTATGGCACTAGCTTGGCTGCAGGAGTTGCCATGAGAAATCACAGAATCATGGAATTGTAGAGTTGGAAGGGACCCCGAGAGACCCTTAGTCCAGTCCTCTGCAATGTGGGAATCTCAAAAGAGGCGTAAAAGAAGACATCCAACTACCTTACGGACTCCAGATTTGTGTAGGGATTACTTCTACTCCTGAAGATATCCTGCAAGGCAAAAGAGGCTTAGGATCAGAGCTTTTCTTCTCCTAGATGAGCTACCTTCTCAGGTTGATGAACTCAAATTGCCCCTCACTTCCCTCTGCAGCACATGCAAGGAACCAATCCCTTGACCATTGGACCCACTACTGGTTTCATCTACTCAGTCTACCAGAAGCTGTCTTCACATGCAGGGGAAGTCCCTAACTCACCAAGGGTTTGAGAGCTACCCTCACTTGGTTTAACTGGCCAGTTGAAGCAGTTTTATGAGGCACTGCCGCTGTCTTACGCGGACAGCTTTTGGGAGCCCCAGCTGAGAGATGAGTGCAGGGTGGGGACCAAAAGTGGACAAACCACCCTAGAAGGAGCATGATGTGTCCCCCACCAGAGGAACTACCCCCCCCCCACTATCGCCTCATGCACCCCTATATATAATTCTATCAATTTGTTTGATATTGTATATACAGTGGTACCTTGGGTTAAGAACTTAATTCGTTCTGGAGGTCTGTTCTTAACCTGAAGCACCACTTCAGGTTAAGAAAAATCGCTGCTGCGCGATTTTTGTTCTCATCCTGAAGCAAAGTTCTTAACCCGAGGTAATATTTCTGGGTTAGCGGAGTTGTAACCTGAAGCATATGTAACCTGAAGCATATGTAACCCGAGGTACCACTATATGAAGTTGGGGTTTTTTCAGCCGGAACTTGCCAGAACTCAGTTCCGGCACCTCTCAAATGGGCACAATAGCAGAGGTGTCTAAAAAAATGTGTGTGTTACATTGTTTTTAATGAGACCTTTTCCCCCTATGTTTTAAGCTGCTCTCATTTTTAGCTGTAAGAAGTCTGGAGTCTCTATTAGGGGAAAAGGCAGAGAATGAATGAATGAATGTTAAAGTTAGGAGAAAGAATCCTGTAGTAGTAAGTAATATAGGACAAAGAGTCCTGTGCAAAGATAAACAACTGGCTATGCACGTGTTCTGGGAACCAGGGCGCTCCATGAAATTTACTTCCAATTAATACAGTACTTCAGTATTAAGAGCATGGCAGGTATGGAAAAGACTACAATTCCCAGCACACCTTGCGCGGAGTTCCTGAGGCATAACGCGGGATATTGCTCTTTGCGCTTCTTTGAGGACCTTTTCTCTCCGCCACTGCTTCCTTTTTAAGACCCCAGTCAGGCCTTCTAAGAGGCCCAGCCACCTGCTCCCTTGGCGGCAGGGACAACCAAAGCATAAGACGGCAGAAGGGCATCACGGCTTGCAGTTCCCATGGCGATTAACGGTTCAGACGGACTACAATACCCAGCATGCCGCTGCAAGGGGCTACTTCCGGCAGCCCTGCGCTGACTTCAAAGAGCTGCTTTTAAGCGGACTGCGTTACCCAGCATGCGCAGCGGTACAAAAGGGAAGCTGGAGGCTCAATGGGCGTGCTGGGGGATGCTGGGAACTGTAGTCCTTGCTGCGTGAGGGAACTTGTCAAACCCAAAAGTTGGCCTTGGGCCAATCACTGTCTCTCAGTGACTTGCGTGAGGATAAAAACAGGATAAAAACAAATGCACCCTAAAACAATTAAAGCAGTCTGAAGAAGAAGACGTACTTCTAAAAGCAGTTGCCCTTCAAAAACATTCTTGGATTCAGTGATCTTTGGGGTGGCCAGGAATAGTGCAGGGATGTGTTTTTTTAAAAAAATTCCTGGAAGTTAATATTGATGGACACAGGTGCATGCACCTCAATAGGGAAGCCATTCCGCAAATGGGGAGCCACCACTGAAAAGTCCCCGTCGTGTTTAAGATAACTTTTGCAAAACAAAAAAACCGGAGGCTTTTCTTTTGAGAATTATGAGAATTACCTAGACAATATAGAAATGTATTTATGTATGCAGCCATGGTCTCCTGGATGATCTTTGCCCAAAGATGGAAAGCAGAAAACGTCCCAACAAAAGAGGAATGGTTACAGAAACAACTATGCAGAAATGGCGAAAGTTACCAAAAGAATAAGAAATCAAAATGATCAAGTTTTTAAGAAAGAATGGAAATCATTTATAGAATACATACAAAATTATTATAAACAAATTAAGGCATTAGCAGGTTTAATATAAAAACATGCAGCAGTTGTGAGGGGAATTCTATGGAACACAGGGGAAAATGATAATTTGGTTTAATTTGGAAATGCAGTAAAATATTATAAAAACAAGGAATTGCAGAAGGGGGGAGGGGAGTCGAAGTAAGAGATATATGATAAACCTTTTGCTTTTAAAGTTGGGGTTTTTTTGTATGTTGTAAAATAAATTATATAAATAAAATTGTTATTTTTTTAAAAAAAGAAAAGTCCCTGTCATGGGCCAATGATGACAGGGAGGAAGCCCAGAGTCAGTAGCTACCAGAAGGCTCTCTCATTAGGGGTCTACGGTACTTTGGAGGAAGGGTGTATTTTGGAGAAGGGAGAAGACCACCTGGAGGGAGAAAACACAATGTACAAGAAGCGACCGATGCTGTAAGCAATGAGCAAGGTAAGAATAATAGAATCATAGAATTGTAGAACTGGAAAAGACCCCGAGGGTCATCTAGTCCAACCCACTGCAATGCAGGATTCTCAACACACAGTTGCCCACCCCATTTGAAACCATACCGGACCCTGCTTAGCTTTGCAAATGTCCTAGCAGCTTTATTGCTGCGCCACTAGGATGATGGCCCTATAACAAGATGAGCTTGGCTGCTACCGCCACTGGCCTTCTGCTCTTGCTCTTCCCTAGGAATGAGATTCCAGCATTAATTCCAGGCTGGCCTTTGACTTTGTGGGTTACCCTGGAACCTTCCATCCTCAGCTCCTGCATCCAACTCTGGCATCAACCTCAAGGCTCTGAACACGGCTTGCGTGACATATCATGTCTCCAGAGCTATCCCTGAGAGCAAGGGTCAGCAACCTAAGGCCCTTGGGCCAGAAGCAGCCCGTGGAGGTCGTTTGACCGGCCCACAAGCTGCCCCTGAACCGAGTTGCCCACTCACGCACTGCACTGAACCGACACAGCACGGTGCAGGGACTTGCTTCCTCGGCACTAGAAATCGCATCTGCACACGCGCAGATGCTGAAAATCACCGGCATGCTCACTCCTACACGCACACATGCACGATCCGGCCCATGGAGGGATCTCTGCGGGACCGATCCAGCCCAGGCAAGATAAACCTTGCCAACTCCTGCCTAAGAGGGTGCAAGGCTAATCAAACAGTGGGGTGCACCATTGCTTTCATCTCCCTCTGCCTCTGCCATCCTGCCTCCTCTCCATGCTGATAGTCCCTCCTCCCCCAATTTAGTTTTTGGCTTTTGGCTTTAGCACTGGTGGCCAATATCTCCCCATTTTCCTTCCCCTGTCTTACTTTGTGCCATTTTTTGCACCCGGTTTAACACTGTTGGGCTCCCTCTCCCTGTTCTCTCCTTGGCTTTATTAGCGTTGTTGTTTGCAGCTGCAAAAAGTGCCAGTGGCCTTCCTCTCTGTGTCCTTCACTTGCTAACTTGAAATTTCTTGTTTTTTGCAGCCACTTTAGCTCCGGTGGCCTATTCCCTCCTTTCTTAATCTCGTTTCTTTTGCTGCTGCTGCCTCCGCCCAACTTCTCATCCTGGAGAAGAGTGACTAGTGGGGTGCCACAGGGTTCTGTCTTGGGCCCGGTCTTATTCAACATCTTTATCAACGACTTGGATGATGGACTCAAGGGCATCCTGATCAAATTTGCAGATGACACCAAACTGGGAGGGGTGGCTAACACCCCAGAGGACAGGATCACACTTCAAAACGACCTTGACAGATTAGAGAACTGGGCCAAAACAAACAAGATGAATTTTAACTGGGAGAAATGTAAAGTATTGCACTTGGGCAAAAAAAATGAGAGGCACAAATACAAGATGGGTGACACCTGGCTTGAGAGCAGTACATGTGAAAAGGATCTAGGAGTCTTGGTTGACCACAAACTTGACATGAGCCAACAGTGTGACGCGGCAGCTAAAAAAGCCAATGCAATTCTGGGCTGCATCAATAGGAGTATAGCATCTAGATCAAGGGAAGTAATAGTGCCACTGTATTCTGCTCTGGTCAGACCTCACCTGGAGTACTGTGTCCAGTTCTGGGCACCACAGTTCAAGAAGGACACTGACAAACTGGAACGTGTCCAGAGGAAGGCAACCAAAATGGTCAAAGGCCTGGAAACGATGCCTTATGAGGAACGGCTAAGGGAGCTGGGCATGTTTAGCCTGGAGAAGAGGAGGTTAAGGGGGGATATGATAGCCATGTTCAAATATATAAAAGGATGTCACATAGAGGAGGGAGAAAGGTTGTTTTCTGCTGCTCCAGGGAAGCGGACACGGAGCAATGGATCCAAACTACAAGAAAGAAGATTCCACCTAAACATTAGGAAGAACTTCCTGACAGTAAGAGCTGTTCGACAGTGGAATTTGCTGCCAAGGAGTGTGGTGGAGTCTCCTTCTTTGGAGGTCTTTAAGCAGAGGCTTGACAACCATATGTCAGGAGTGCTCTGATGGTGTTTCCTGCTTGGCAGGGGGTTGGACTCGATGGCCCTTGTGGTCTCTTCCAACTCTATGATTCTATGATTCTATGATTCTAAGTGAGGGGTTTGAGAGGTTATCCAGTTGGGTAGGAGACAGCAAGACCAGCCAGGAAGTTTGGGCTACTGTCTGTGCCACCAGTGACAAGCAGGGGTGGCCAAAGCGTGGGGCCTGGGACAGTCGCCCCTATTCACACCCACCTTCCCAGGGCAGTCCTGCATGCCCCTGCTAGAGTTGGTCATCTCAGCCTCCTGCCACCGCTCTCTCGGCTGGGACAGGGTAGAGACATAGGAACCTGCATTACACTAAGCTGGACTATTGGTCCTGCTCTAGCCCAGAGCTGCCTGCACTCACCGGCAGCAGCTGTCCAGGGTTTCAGACAGAGGTGTCTCCCAGCCCAACCTGGAGATGCTAGGGACTGAACCGGGAGCCTTCTGCATGCAAAGCAGATGCTCTACTCTTGAGATGTGGCCCTTTGCCACTAATGCCCAGTTAGTGCCATTGCCTTCCGTTAAGAGTTTGGTGTAATCCTTGATGCTTCCCTTTCCATGGAGGCGCAAGTTACAGCAACAGTCAATGCGACATTTTTCCACCTTCGCCGCATCAAGCAGTTGGTCCCTTACCTTTCCCGCCCCGACCTGGCCACAGTGATCCATGCGACAGTCATCTCCAGGCTTGACTACTGCAGTTCGCTCTACGCGGGGCTGCCCTTGAATCTGTCCCAGAAACTCCAGCGGGTGTAGAATGCTGCAGCGAGGCTCCTCACGGGGTCTCTGCCATGGGAGCATATTCACCTAGTGCTTTTCTAGCTGCACCGGCTCCCGGTGGAGTACAGGGTCAGATTTAAGGTGCTGCTTTTGACCTTTAAAGCCCTTCACGGCCTAGGACCCTTGTACCTACGGGACTGCCTCTCCCGGTATGCCCCACAGAGAGCCTCAAGGTCCACATATAGCAACACCCTAGAGGTCCCAGGCCCTAAGGAAGTTAGATTGGCTTCAACCTGAGCCAGGGCCTTTTCAACTCTGGCTCCGGTCTGGTGGAGCGCTCTGCCTCATGAGACCAGGGCCCTGCAGGATCTGATTTCTTTCTGCAGGGCCTGTAAGACAGAGTTGTTCTGCCTGGCCTTTGGCTTGGAGCCAATTTTATTCTCTCCCTCTCTTTCGTTTTTCTTTTCCTTCTCCTGCGATGAGGCTACATTTTAATATTTTAATGTTTCAATATTTTAATGTTGTATTTTAATTTTGTTTTTAAGTTGTAATCATTCAACTTGTTTTTATTATTGCTTGTAAGCCGCTCTGAGCCCGGCCTTGGCTAGGGAAGGCGGAGTATAAACAAAAAATATTATTATTATTATTATTATTATTTGTCTACAGCTGCTCGCATAGCCAGGGACTATGCTGTGGCCTTGAGCAGGCATACTTACCGTATTTTTTGCTCTATAAGACTCACTTTTTCCCTCCGAAAAAGTAAGGGGAAATGTCTGTGCGTCTTATGGAGCGAATGCAGGCTGTGCAGCTATCCCAGAAGCCAGAACAGCAAGAGGGGTCGCTGCTTTCACTGCGCAGCGATCCCTCTTGCTGTTCTGGCTTTTGAGATTCAGAATATTTTTTTCTTGTTTTCCTCCTCCAAAAACTAGGTGCGTCTTGTGGTCTGGTGCGTCTTATAGAGCGAAAAATACGGTAATCCTTCTTGCAGCAGAGGCAGACATGAGGCAGCATGATCAGTTCCACTGCACAGGGCGCCACAGAGCCCTGTGACAGTGACAGAATTGAGCAGAAGGTGAGAGGCAGGAGCATGCTGAATTTTAACCTTGCACACGGCGCCACTGAAATTTGAAAGACTGAAGTCTGACAGCATAGATGTCTCACCTCTGGAATTTTACTGGGTTAAGATACTCTTTTTTCAGTTCATTAATTCACACCTCTTCTTGGCTCCGTCAATGGGCAATTTATAGTATAAAAACAGAATACTTGTGGAAGGTCAGTTGTTATTCCATAGCACAGAAACTCCGAAACCTGCTTTATATATTTTGCCTAAATTGTTCTAAATCCTTGCCTAAGTAATCTGCATCTTATGAGCCCCAATCTCTGAGCAGTATAAGAGTCTGGGAATTTTCTAGTGCTTACCCAAGGTTCATATTTCCTTCAAGGATGAAGCTCAGCGAAGACTGTGGTGTCTTTAAGATATATGGTTTGTTTACACATATACAACCGATATGTGGAGCCTATGATGGAGGGGCCCATAGCATTCACACCCCAAGAGGGACTTGTTTCTCCCATAGCCACAGTCTTGGATTCCAGCAGAAATCAGCTATGGCTGTCTCTCTTCCTTTCATCCAGCTTCTAGGTCACATAACTCAACTCTAAACTCTGTCTTTTGTCCTCACTTTTGCAAGTTGAGGGAGGGGCCCCACCCATTTTCTGCCTAGCATAGACCCCACTTTCCTTTGTTCTCTTAATGACTCATCACCCAGACAAGCACCTCAACACAGGAAGCTAGCCTGTCTTATATTTTAATACTTGCTGGGTCCAGGGGTTTGAAAGATCTCAACTCCCTCCCCCCCCCAAAGCCCAACTTCATAACAGTAGAATCATGAAATTGTAGAGTTGGAAAGGATCCTGAGTGTCATCTATTCCAACCCTCTGCAGTGCAGGAATCTCAACTAGATCATACATCCAACCCCTGCTTAAAAGCCTCCAAGGAACAAGAATCCAAAACTTTCTGAGGCAGTCAGTTCCACTGTTGAACAGCTCTTACTGTCAAAAAGTTCTTCCTGATGTTTGGTGAGAATCTCCTTTCTTGTAACTTGAAGCCATTGGTGGAGTCCTACCCTTCGGAGCAGGAGAAAACAAGCTCGCTCCATCTTCCATGTGACAGTCCTTCAAATACTTGACAATGGCTATCATATCTCCTCTCGGTCTCCTCTTTTCCAACCTAAACATACCCAGCTCCCTCAACTGTTCCTCATAAGGCTTCTGTGTTAGGTTGACTGGTACCAGAGTCATGGCCTTCTCAGAGGTTGCCCCTTAGTTCTAGATGCTCTTCCCCCATTGCGCAAGCTGAGTTAGAAGAGAACATACATTTAATATGCTATTATTCCAATCTTTTAATTAAGTTACTTTTCTTGATGAAGTTTTACTGCTAATTTTAAAGAGTTATGCTGCCAGTTTAAATCTTAGTATATTGCTTTGTGTGTTGTGTGGTTATTCTCTATGATGCCGCTTTGTGTGAACAATTGCCCTGAGCGGTGATATATAAACATCATTTTAATGCATAAATAAAAACTTAAGTTTCCCAGAAACTGTCCATACCCCCCAGGGAAGCTTTTATACCTATTAGGCAGGCAGAAGGAGGAAGATGTGAAGGAGTATCATTAAAGGGCTACAAATGGTCAGACAATTAAGTTTTATGAATGTTTTACTACAAGAGAGGATATTGTTTGGGTTTCTTCTTGCCCTTGGTCCTGAAATAACTTGCGTATGCTTGTTAGAGCTCCTCTTGCTTGCTAGAGGAAGACAGAGTGGAATGAGCCGCCTGGGTGCTGCAGAGCTCCTTTTCTCTCCTTTTGGGGCAGCCCTCTCCTTTGTCTGGCTCCCTCCTCCGTCTCCTCCACTCGGAGCGTGGGCTGCCTGCAAACTTCAGGTCTGGGCTCTGAGTGAGTGACTCCCCCCACCCTCCACCCCCCACCTTGGGCCTCTCCAGCCAGCCACAGAACAAGCTCCCCTGGCCTGTGAACTGAGTGGCTGAAGAGTGTGGCACAAACGCGGCACCTTCCTTGGCCTCCAGCTGCAGCCCTACAGCCACTTCACGCGCTCTTGCCTCTCCCTGGTGCACCTAGCCTGCCTGGCCCTGCCCATAGGTGGCACACACACGGGTTTCATGCCAGCTACTGTGCAGGTGAGAGGAGACAGCCGGTGAGAGCAGAGCGAGGAGGAGGAGGAGGAGGAGAGGAGGAGGAGGAGGAGCATCCGCAGCAAAAGTTCAGCTTGGAAGAATAAAAGCAGCTGTCAGATAAAAGTGCCTCATCGGACTGCCTGCAAAAGAAGGGAGATCTGATCAGCCAGCTCTTTCTCAGCCTGTCCTCCAAGGGGACTGGGGCCTTGGTCAAGGTGAGTGAGGGGGCTGGGAGGAGCACCAGAGGTGCTGCAAACTGGGCAGTAGGCAAACTGCCTTGAAGCAAAATAGGCTCTTTTCTGGGACATAGAAAAGAAGGGTCCCTCCTTTTTCCAGCCCACCCAGCAAAAACAGGGGATGGTAATAAAGTAGGAATTGGGTTGTTTTGGTGGGGGCGGCAGGAAGGGGCTAGAGAAAGGAGCTATCTTGTCTTCTGAAAATACGCATTTTAGTTTCACTTTCCAGCTTTAGATGGGGTAAATATTTGGTGTGGGATTCTGAAGGTGGGTTTCTCTCCAAGTTTTCCTTTCTTTTAAAAGAGCGAAACCATGATATCCCCCCCCCCCCATCATGGGAATGGGCACCACTGTATGGGGTTTTCCTTAATAATTATATGCAATTATTCCATGTGCATTCCTCCACTTTCTGTGTGTGAAGTTGGGCTGGAGAGGGTGGGGGAGGGAGAGGATACAATTAAGACTAGTTTATTTCCCAGCTTGCTCTCCCCTTCCTCTGACTAATGTAATCTGGTCATTCATACTTGAAATAATTTTGTACAGCCAAACTTTTATTCAGAAGGAAAATGCCTTTTTTTCTAAACACATGACTCCTCAAAATGTTGCAATGTCTCCCCCCCCCCCCCGGAAATAAGCTGGGGCCATGCCTGCCCGGTTTTGCAAGACTTGCAGAGTCACCCCACCCCTAGCAGCTCCTTCTGCCCCCCTCAGTGGGTGCCATCCTGTCCCCATCTGCAATGGCAGAACTTGCAGTCTCAAATTTAAGCAGTGCCCAGTGCAACACCAAACCTCAGTGCCCCACTGCCTCTCACGCTCCATTCTAAATAAAAATTGTGGTGTCCCCCAGGCTCCATGCCTACTGCAACCAAACCAGGGGTAGTCTCCGCATCGCCTCTGCCCACCTGCCTTTACCCTGGCACTCTCGGATAAGGTGGCCTGAGAAGGCTGGTGTTTTTTGAGCAGAGTAGCCAACTGGTCGTGTTTTCTCCTCCTGCACCCCCCACATGCCCCTGTGCACCAAGGCCTGAAGTCTCTCTGGTATCCATAGCAACACCTTCCCCATGCCTGAGGGGCCTTGGCAGGGCGGGAGTGCTCCTTCCCTCTCACAACTCTCAAGTGCTCCACACATTACGTGATGCAGAGACCATCCCCGTGTAGAGAGAGAGCTGTATCGCCATGTGTGAAGAGGAAGATCGTATGCGTTTTTGTTGTTGCTTCTTCTGACATTGGTTATGGGTGATTGCGGTAAACACACTTGTGCGTATTATGCCAGGTGCTGGATACGTCTTTTCCCAAAGCAATTATCTTGACATGGGGAGAAACTTAACCCAATTAAAGCAGGCTTCTGATTTGTAAGAGCATTTTGGGGGCTCATAAGTATTACTGGAATCATCATTATGAAATACCGTATACTGCCATTATGGTTTTTATTTGTGATTATTGTTACAGTGCCATTTGTGTACATCATACTTTCCCAAGAGCAAGAATGCAGGTCCCTGCCCCAGTGGCCATACAGTCTGGGGGCGGGGCGGGACAGAGGATGGTGAGAGGGACATGGAGACAGGGTTTAATGGGAAAAGAAGCAGGTCTGCATGTCTTCCTTGCCCTGTTTGTGTGGCTGATGTTAGGTAGCTTGAGTGTGCTGGAATCTGGGTTTTAATTCAGCTGAGGACCTAAGAAGAGCCAGTGGCCCATCTAGTCCGCCATCCTGCTCTCACAGCAGCTGGAGGAGGAGGAGCTGCAAGTAACAGGCTTCCACCCTTCATGTGCTTCACCTGTTCTGTAAACAGACCCTCCATAGGGGTTCCAAGAGCTCCACTCAGAGCTGCGACCTGGAATGCAGGAATAGCCTTTGCTTGTGCATGAAAGAAATGAATGAATGAGGCTGGTAGGTAGGGTTAAGTGAGTACGCAGGAAGCAGACTCTCCTCTCCAAAATGTGACTTCCGAGTATAAACCCCAACAACACCAGAAGCAGGGGAAGGAGGGGCTGTGTTTGTGGGTTTCCCCACACCCTCCTGTCCTGTTGCTCTCGTGTGTTGTGTCTGCCTCTTTATCTTTCACTCTCTGGAGGAGAGAGGTACGATTAAGCTCCATACTAACCCGACTCCTTGCAACGTGGGCCTGCCCCAGCTTGCAAATTTGGGGTGGGGTGCCCGGGGTGCAACTCACCAGGCAGGTTGAGTTCTCTCCCCCCCCCGCCGCCGCCACCGTGCGCAGGTTTCCGTTGGCCTGGTGCCTGATCTAGATTAGCCTCTTCTGGTATTGCACCCGCAACATTTGCGCTGGGTGATGACAGTGGGGGAACGGAGCTTGGGATCTCGTTGAACTTCACACATTTCTGCACTCCCTTTTGCAAACCGCAACTGTTCCTGGTGAGTGGAAAAGAGCAGGAGAGGCGGAAGGCGGAAGACCCATTCAAGCCAGCATGGTTTCTTTCCTTCCTTATCCCCCCTCCCTTGCCACACCTATTCCTGCATTATCTGCCTCCTCCCTGCAAACTCCACGTGCCCTACCATGCAGTACCAATAGGCTACATGTGTTCCCCCCAGCAGGGCCTGGTGTCCTCCACTACTTGACGCACCATGGTGAAGGACGCAGGTTGCTGCAGCCGGTGTGCCACCTGCCTGCTGTGCCTCTACAGCTGCCGTTGGACTCGTAACAAGAAGGGTCTGGTAACCAGCAAGGTGAGTGGGCAACTCTTCTCCGGCATCTGTAGGGGTGTGTTTAGAGAGTACTGGCTGGCCTGGCTCTATTGCGTCATGAGGCATGAGGAGAGCACTGGCATGTCCTGGAGAAGAGGGGTGGGGGGGTGCCAGGCATGGACCCTTTTTCTGTCATGGGCTTTTTTAAAGTTCATTTTTCACAGTATTTATTCCCTACCCCACCGCCAAAAGGGCTCTCGGAGAGACTTGCAAAAATCAAGACAGTCCCTGCCCTCAGGCTCATAATCTAAAAAGGCATGACACACAAGGAAAAAGGAATAGGAGGGAGGAAAGAAACAGAAGCTCCAGCAAAAATTCAACAGAAGTCTTTGTTCTTAGGCAGCTGTGTTTTGACCTGTTTTCCCTAGTGTCCAATATGGCAGGATCCTCCAGCTCTCTCTCTCTTTCTCACCACCCTCTCCTATCACCCTCCGTTTTGGCCCACTCAGTGCTGTGCTCTCAAAAGTTCCAGAAGACCTGGTGCTGGAATTGGTCAGTCTGCCTGTCTCTCACAGAGAAAGATGGCTTGCCTGCCCTGGCGTGTTAGGAATTCCCTCTTACTGACTAATCATGGCCCCCTTCTCTTTCTTGACAGCAAAAGACAAACTGGTTTCCCAGCGCAGTGGGGGAATGTAGCCATGCCTGTAAAGTACCCTGGTCCTCACTGTATCATTATTATCACTTCATCTTCATCATTATTTAGTTCAACAATTTTTAATGCTGCTTAAAACCCTTTTTCTAAGCAATGTACAATGCAGTTACAAATATATATATAATACAGAGGGAACGCTTGGCTCCTGGCAGATGCAGGCAGTGCCATTCGGGACCCCTAACTGCGATTCCCCCAAATACATCAGGGATCAGGCAGGGATCGGGATCCAAGTACTTAAGGGCCTTGTGAATTAATGCAGGAACTTTGAACTTGACCCAGTTGCATATGGGCAGCCAGTGCAAGCTTTTGAAAACTGGAGTTATGTGCTGGTGATAATCCATCTCCATCAACAGCCTAACTGCAGTGTTTTGCACTAGATGGAGTTTCCAGACCAGGCCCGTGGGCAACCCCACATGATAATTATCATTATGAATTTCTAAACCACCCTCTATTAATTAGAATCCCTGAATGGTTTGCAACAACTACATTAAAACCATAATTAAAAAACAAACCATGGCAACACAGCAGGGATGGGCAGAGGTGGGCAGGCGACGGGAGCTTAGAGGAAGTAGCAGCCATGGGCAGCCACAGAGTCTGTGGCTCCAGCTCCACCCCTTTGTATACTGGGTGACACAGGGGTGGAGGAAAGGGGTGTGCTGGGGCGGGCCACCCCGGGTGTAACCTCTGAGACAAAATGCCAGGCGACACTCACCACGGGGCTTGCACCATGCCCGAGCCACACATCTCTCCTGGGAGTGCCGCGGTGGCTTGGGTGCCCTTAGGCTCCACACTGCCCCCAAAGGTCCGCCCACCGCCTCCCCCTCAGTTGTAGGGCAGCTGAGTGGGAGGAGGCAGGCAGACTCCTCAGAGGCCCAGCGGAGCATCCTGCCCCGCCCCTGGGCGCAGGGCATGCACACTGCCCTAGGCACCCGACTGGCTTGCTCCACTACGGGGTGGCATGTTCAGCAAAAGTGAGAAGAGGCATTATCTGATCACGTGACGGAAAGTGAGTTCCTGAGAATGTGGGTGGGAGGAAGCCAGGGGGATTGGCCATGGGGGAAAGTGTTCTTTCTGCTTCCCACCCCTCCTGCAGTGTAGGCCCTCTAAGCAGTGCATGGCTGGAGCAGATGGCATGTTTTTCCCTCCAGAGAGTTGAAGGCCATTTGAAAGAGGGATTGCTGCTCACAATGTATATATTCTGCTCAGGTATGCCTCCATGTATAGGGCTTTATGTCCGCTTTGGCTGGCTTCAGTTTATCTGCATGTTGCCTTTCTGTGGTAAACCAGCTCCTAAAGCATCAGTATACCATGCAATAACAATGTAATATAACAACACCTAGTAAAATATTTAGCATCTACTTTCCAAGGTAATCATTAACAATTCAAAACATATTGCCAAAATATAAACATAGAATCAACATTTCAAAAGGCCCACCGAAACACACCTAACAATCAGCTCAGTATTATACACCTAGGCCAACAATTAATTCTAAAGCTTGGGAATAAAACTACTAAAGACAAAATCCAAATTAACAGCAAAATAGTCTATCTACCCTTACTAAGAAGAAGCCAAAAGCATGGAAGATAATACAAGATCTTATGTCCAACCTTTCATTTTAAGGCACATCAGCAAAATGATTTCAGAACTAATGAAATATGTATGTTCCCCAAGGGATGTAAAGCTCCTCAAATCACTTTCAAAATTATTATCTAATCTTCAGTCTAAAGCTAAGCTGTCCTCAGAGCTTGATTTAAGGTGGGGTATAAATCAGAATCTGCTGTCAGTGCCGCAGCTCAGCCTTAGAGCAAGCAAGGCAAAAGCATAATTTCATTCGTTATTTTTAACCCACTTTTCTGTGTGGAGACACAAACTGGCTTACAAGATTAAAACATGTTGGTGTACAAATTTTCAGGTTTAAATATACTGTAGCTATTTGAATCTTTTCTCTCTCGCTTTGGATCAAAGCTAGTTGGGGAGGGAAGACATACCAAAGTTCAGATTTTATAAGGAACGACAGGTTTGATGCCAGATAGTCCTGTTTTAAATGTATTCGGAGCTGTCGTTTTTTATTTTAAAAACTGTTTTAAAATATTTTTTCTGTAAATCGCCTTGAGATGGCAGTTTAGACGGCACTTAATCAGTGATTATGATGATAATAAGGAGAAGGGCTAACATCCTATGTACACCACTTCCCAAACCAGTGTTGTGCTGCATCTAGAGCAAATGGGAGTGTGTGCACAGCCACAGCTTAATGGCACCAGATAAAAAACAAATGCAGTATCACAGGCACAGCAGATGGTAAGAAATAAAACCAAAAGCTTGCTGAAACAATTTTCAGCAAGTGTCTAAATCAGCCCTCAACAGCTTGGTTCCCTCCAGCTGTTTTGGTGGGAACCACTTTCATTATCCCTTAGTGGCTGGGGCTGATGCAAATTGAAGTCCAAAACATCTGGAAGTCTCCAGGTTGATCCAGATACTAAAGGAGAAGGAGGCTGACAGTAGGAGGAAATTCCACAGCAATGTCACTGAAAAGGAACCTGTCATGGGTACTTTCCTGTCTGATCTCACATATGACCACCTAAAGCATGTGCCTAGGGCATGCCCTCCACTGTGTAGCCACAGCCAGCCTTGCACATCTGGAGCTGCAAGTGGGGCTTCCAGGCCAGAGGGTGTGTCATCCAAGAGTCAAGAGCCACCTATTGAGGTGCATCTGCCGGTGGTTCATTTTCTAACCTGTTCCTCCTCTTCACAGTGCGACTGTGCCTGGTTCTTCTTCGTCTTCTGCGTGTGCCTTTTCGCCCTGGCCTGGTTCTACCTTGCCTTTGTCACCCTCAATGATTTCCACAATCTCAATGAGTGAGTAGAAGGCCCGGGGTGCCCTCCCCCACCTAAGATTCTCTCCAGCTACCTTTGTCATAACCCTTCCTCACCTCGGGTTTTTTCCCCTGCCCAACAGATTCATTTTCCGCAAGACAGGATGGTGGCTTGACTGGTCGATGGTGATGCTGTCTGGAACAACAACTCTGGTCACCTTCTCCTCACTGCTCCTGGTACACCCTTTTTATTTGGCTCTTTTCCCAGGACACTTGCACCGTACCTCCAGAATTCCCTGGTCTCGCTTTGGGGTGGTTGGGGGTGGGGGGAAATCAACTTCTTAAAACCCATTTGGGAACATGCTGCTCTGTCTACTAAGGACCATTTCATATAACCTATTTGTAGAGCATTTATCCTGATTTGTTAGAGGAGAGGTTACATGATGTTGCATCAAAACAAGGGTTATCCCATACTCCAGCACATTTTCCCATCACTTTCCTTATTAGAAAAAGTCAGGTCTTTGAGAAAAGTGGGTTTGTCACACAAGACATACCTATCTGTCTGAATTTGCTAGTATGTGATTAAGTCTGGGAACTCCAGTTTTTTGAGAGATCCAGCAATATCTAAGCCCAACGTTTCATAAAACTTAATAGAGCTCCTTGGGAGAAAGTTAAATCAGCACATTGAGAATACCAGTGTACAGTGGTACCTCGGGGTAAGTACTTAATTCGTTCCGGAGGTCCGTACTTAACCTGAAACTGTTCTTAACCTGAAGCACCACTTTAGCTAATGGGGCCTCCTGCTGCTGCCACGCCGCCGGAGCACGATTTCTGTTCTCATCCTGAAGCAAAGTTCTTAACCTGAAGCACTATTTCTGGGTTAGCGGAGTCTGTAACCTGAAGCGTATGTAACCTGAAGCGTATGTAACCTGAGGTACCACTGTACTTCAAAACAGACACACACAAAGTAGGAACATTAGGAGATACCTTCGGACTGAGTGAGACTGCTGGTCCATCTAGCTCAGTATTCTCTGCACTGGTTGGCAGCAGTTCTCCAGGGTTTCAGAGAGGATGCCTCTCCCAGCCCTGCCTGGAGAGATTCGGAATCGAACACAGGGCCTTTTGCATGCAAAGCAGATGCTCTACCACTGAGCCACAGCCCCTTCTCCATCAGCTGGATAAGATTAGCCTAAAACGTATACAGTGGTACCTCGCGTTAAGTACTTAATTCATTCCAGAGATCCATTCTTAACCTGAAACTGTTCTTAACCTGAAGCACCACTTTAGCTAATAGGGCCTGCTGCTGCTGCTGCACTGCCAGAGCACAATTTCTGTTCTCATCCTGAAGCAAAGTTCTTAACCCGAGGTACTATTTCTGGGTTAGTGGGGTCTGTAACCTGAAGCGTATGGAACCTGCGGTACCACTGTATAAGTGAACATCTCAGAAGCCAGAAGGAAGTTTCTGAGAAGGGTGTCTAGTGGTTAGTGACTGTGACAGTGGAATTTGTAATGCAAATAGGAAAGTATCTGCAACTTTCATAATACAGGTCTGAAGGGTTTGGGTATAGAAAGCAGGTTGCCTAATTGCAGAGTTATGGCTTTTCTTCATTTTTGAGTGGTGTCAACACCATCATCTTCGTATGAGAATGTGGTCCTTGTGCCAGAATCCAAAGTGGGTTCTTTGGTCCTAAGTCACATCACTCTCCCATTTTAATTATAGGTTCTGGCACTCTGCCTGCAGCTCTGGCACCAGCCCCTGAAGCTCCATTGGATACACAAGGTAAACCCTGCCCCAAGCACAATTCCAACTTCCTACCGGTTTCCTTTGTGGAAGGCACAATCCTGCACAAAGGTTTGTGCTGCTGCTGCTGCTGCTGCTGCATATGTTGGTGCACACCAGATCACCACCATTAGCTAGGTGGATTCCCAGTATCAAATGAGCATGCATTTATTTATGTTTGCACTTAGTGCTGAGATAAAGTACAACAGATCTCTTCACCTGATGTCATTTGATGTTAGGTGAATGACGGGGGGGGGGGTTGGCCCAAAACGGCCTGGTGGTCCCCCAACTTCCTTCTCCTTCCTCTATTTCTCCTGTTACATTTTAGTCTGTAAGCTCCTTGGGACAGGGTTCCACTTTGCACAGTGCCTTGCACACTGATGGCACTATGTAAGTTTATTTTCCTTATTAAAATGTTTAGAGACTGTCTTCCATTATAAGATAACAAGGTAATTTACAGAATAAAAGCCAAACAATTGAAACGATAAGGCACTGTAAGCAAAAATACCACAGATTTCCAGACTTTTCCAATAAAGCCAGTGCTATAAACTAACAAATATTTTCCCAATAAAGTCAGTAATGAGCTAATGTAACAATACCATGGAAGGGAAGAGGACACTGGGGGCTTGCAATGTTTTGTAAGGATGGAGGAAAAAATTGATTCACCTCACATTTAATAGAAACATGACTACAATGTGAGAACCAAAATACTGCCGTGCTTTGAAATTTACATTTCTCTATTTTTTTCTGTGCAGTTCTCCAGCTAAGCAATATGTTCAAAAATGCATACAGTAAAGTGTACATATAAATACACACTAAAATGCTTAACGGCTTTTCACAAGGACTTGTAACTGATTTGGAAATGTAGGGAACTGAGCTTAAGACTAGAAAAATAGGAAACTAAAATAAACTGAAACTGACATATTCACCATTCCCTACAAACATGCAAGTAGAACACAGGTGGAAGTGAAAAGCATACCCACATCAGCTTCCCCAGAGAGAAGCCTCCCTGCACCCCAATATATGCATTGCAGGGGACAGCAAGACCCCGGGATCCCTTCCAACTCTGCCATTCTATGATTCTACGTTCTGTTACTCACTTTCTCTCTCAAACACTCACAAGCAACCCAATTACTTTCCCATTCCAAATGCGCAACAATCTCTCTAAAGATGTTCACTAGCCCAGAACAGAACCCTGCAGCTCCCTACTTTTCACCCCCCGCCTCCCAAAAATTTAATACATGTGTTGCCAAAGCAAGCACACTTTTTTCCAGAATGGTGAGAAACCAATAGCTTTATTTAGTTGCAACAGTGTACAAAATAACCAAAGTGGTACAGTCCTTGCAGAAAGGTCTTGACAGTCTATACCAGGGGTTGGCAAACTACAGTCTGCTGGCCGGATCAGGCCCGCAAGGGTCGTTAACCCGGCCCAACCGCTTTCTGAGCTCCCTGGGGGGAAAGACAAAAAAAGAGGGAAGCTGCCGGATGTTCTTTATGCAAAGTCCTCCTTCAGAAGGAGGAAAAGCAGGGGGAGGAGGTGCTGCTGGCAGGAAAAGAGGCACCACCCAGGGAGGGGGAAAGATATTTATGGGGGGAGGGAAAAGAGAGAGGGGGGGCCCCCACCCCCAAAGCGCAGAAGAGGTGCCAGCAGCAGGAGGCCCAGCAGGCCACAATGCAGCACCAAACCCAGGCAAGGGCCCCCTCATCCAAACAATGACTATCATCAGTGCAGGTAAGAAAAAAATTTAATTTTAATATTTATCATCTACAATGCTATCTGGCCTGCATGGTGCTCTTGCGTGGAATGTGTCCTTTTAAAATGCACCTGTGGGTTACTTGTGGGGCCTGCCTGGTGTGCACAGGAATTCGTTCATTTTTTCACCCAGAATATAGTCCGGCCCCCCACAAGGTGTAGGGACAATGGACTGGCCCCTTGCTGAAAAGGTTTGCCAACCCCTGGTCTATACATACTGCCTCCTTAAATACAATTGTTGGCCTTAAATACAATTGTCCCCCCCCCCCCCCGCCCGCCCCCAGGCACTTGATGCTGTCTTCTCTTCCTTCCAGGTTCTTCTGATCCTGACGGCACTTGTGGTGGCTTCTGCTTTTGTGGGGGTGGAGGTTCAGTGGGAAGAGCAGTGGGAAAGTGCCCGCATCTCCCTGCAGGTAAGAATCCACAGCTGATGGCATGATCTCAGAGAATATGAGCCATGGCACAGCTGCCACATGAACGCTGCCCAAAAATGAATTGAATGGTGAGCTTTTGGGATATAACAAGTGTTTGCCATGTGATTTTGGCACAGGTTGTGTTTTTTCCCTTGCCTTCCCTTCTTGCTGAGCTGCTGCGCATGGCATCGCTTGCAGCAGCAACTGAAACATGGAATGATTCATAGCAGCTTCTACACAGCAGTTAACTTGTGAACCAACCCAGTGGGTACATTCAGCAACAGTTGCTTGTGCACCTGTTGGACCTTGTCGGCCAGACAACTGACAGCACAGGTAGACCCCCAGGAAAAGTCTGATACCCCCTGCCCTCTAGCATCCTACCCAGTACAGGTAGTAAGGAGCAAGTCAGGCAATCTGCCAGTGGTGGGGTGGTTCTTATGGCTGATGAAGACCGGACAGGAGGAGGCAAAGTTGATTGGAACACAGAATACCCTTGCACATTTTGACCAAGTTTTATACCACAAAATAAAGGGGTTACAAAAATAAATAATAGATATATAATGTCTTAATATCATGTATATACAAAATGTCATTTATGGTTTAAGGAGCATTATATAATCAGGCATCCTTGCTCATTATTATATTTTAAACAAAATGTCAAATTATAAGACTGAGAATACTAGATAAGGTTAAACATTGTTTTGGAATGTTCAACCTTATCTGGTACTCATTTTTTCAATAAAATTGGTTTTGTGCACATCCTTCAGCATCTCTTTTATAACATGCAAGTTTTGTCAACAGTGCTATATATCCCATATGTTTTATTACCAATGCAAGATGTCAGCTGGTTTATCTGATTTCCAGTTCCTTGCTGTGGCTACACTGGCTGCAGCGTTGCAAGTTCCAAACCTTCCACATTTGCTATGCATTTTAGACACTCCAGTAAAACATATTTGGTGGTTAAGATTATATTGCCACAAAGAAGTTCATTTATAATCCTCAACGCCTCTTGCCAAAAACGTATAACCTTAGTACAGTTTAAATTCCAGCTCACTTATTTAATTTATGAGTCATTCCTTGTGAAAGCATCTTGCAGCAATTAACACTAACTGTGGCTTTTCCTTCTGGGTGGGGACTCCAGCCCTTGATGCCCTCTGCTATTATCCTGCAGGGAACTCTGGGTTAAAAGCTTAGCTTCAGGGCCAGCCTATTCCCTGGCATTGCCCCATCATTCTACCTGTTCTGTTTGTTCCATGTTGCTGCAGCCTGATATGACTCCCTTGGAAACTCCAAACCAATGGCTAACTCTTGTTTCTGCCCTGCCAGGCAACAGGTCCCTTCCTGCACATCGGAGCTGTGGTGGGCATGACACTGCTTGCCTGGCCAGTGGCTGACTGCTTTTACCGTACATCCTGCTCAGGTACCAGGGAGGCCAAAGCTATTCTTGTTCTCTCCCAGTACAGGCTCCTACAGCAGGCATTTCGGAGTCTTCCTTAGGTGTTGAACAATGTTTCAAGGCCACACGGGGTCCCTCCTAGGACTAATCTACCATCATCATTTAAAACGTTAGAAATGTGTTATTAAAATGTGACACCGGATAGCGCTGTAGAGCAGCGAAATGTTGCCAATGAGAACTTGCATTGGGAAATATATAGTTTTCCAGATCAGTGTTGATCCAGCCCTAGTGTCCTTTTTTACCACTCATTCATGATTATTTGTGCTTGTGATGAGGCTACTCAGACAATTACACACAATCTCTCTTCAAATACTGTTTTCACCTGCAAATGTTTGGGGCAGTCATACTGCTTCATTTCCAGTCAGTGCATATCCTGTTGAAATCCTATTTATTTGTACCAAAACTGAGAAAGTGAGGGGAAAGTCGTCCCACTTTTGTCGATTTATAGCCCCTCCAGACAACAATG
Source organism: Podarcis tiliguerta (assembly GCF_965153285.1). Classification (NCBI taxonomy): domain Eukaryota; kingdom Metazoa; phylum Chordata; class Lepidosauria; order Squamata; family Lacertidae; genus Podarcis; species Podarcis tiliguerta. The sequence continues at coordinate 46,822,573 of NC_139553.1, read as the reverse complement.
ACATAGTAGCGGTGGGGAAGCATCACAGAACAACTAACAAAACAGACTAAATTCACCACTAATGCACCACTATTGTGCCAAGAGCATGTTGCAGACTACACTCTGAATAAAATGCCAGTATGGAGGGGCCCTACGTCTTGTTTATTGGCAGTACTGCATGCTGCAGTGTGTTGCTCAGCTATTTCTTTAGGGCTCTAGCAGGTGGCACCATTGCATTATTAGAGTTCCATTCTGAAGAAACAAGTAACCTCACTGGTGGGAAGAGACTAGGATGATCCCAAAGAGCTGGGGGCCCAATTCTGATATCTTACCTGGAATGTCTTCTCAATGCTAGTAATGAAGGTCTAGCTTGCTATTATCTTCTTCCAAGACTGCTGTTGCATTTTACCTGCATTTTCCATCTGTCTGTGTCTCCACAGTCCTCAGAACTCTTCTGTTGCTGCTGTATCTGGGTGCAGTGTTTGCTCTGTACTTAGCCCCACTGGGTATTGATTCCCCCTGTCTGTTGGAGTACAGCCAGCTGCCCCCCAAGCCAGCTCTGTTCGGGCACCGTGGAGCTCCCATGGTGAGTAGCCAGCACCTCCTTTGCATAGCAAGAAGCAGGATAATAGGTGGCATATCCTACTGGGGACAGGGAGACTGACTAAAGGGATCCAGAGGTGCCTTATCTCTTCCTCCACCACCACCTCCTCCTCCTCCTCCTCTTCTTCTTCTTGTTAGATTTATATTCTACCTTTCCCCCCAAAAGGACTCAAAGTAGCCTACAGATAAAAACAAGAAAAGACATAGAAAAATCCATCATTAATATACAATTTAGCATTGGTAGAATTAAAATTATACAAAAATCTGTGCAGATAATTACAATGAAAGCAGCACAGCACCAGCCCTTTCATTAAAAGCAGTCAGTTCCCAAAGGCCTGTTGGAACAAGAAAGTCCTCACCGGCTAGCAGAAAGACAGCAGTTTAGCTTCTCTAGGGAGGGACTTCCAAAGTTTGGAAGCAGCCACCAAGAAGGCCCTCTCCCATGTCCCCACTAAGCATTACTTGCCATCCAGCACCAACCTTACTACCTTTGTCCTTCAAATGCACCTGTCATTTTATGTCCATTTTTAATCTCCATCCAGCTTGCACCTGAGAATACTCTGATGTCCTTCCGGAAGGCAGTTGACTATGGAGTGAGCGTCTTGGAGACAGATGTCCTGGTGAGGTAAGGGGAGAAGAGGTGGCAGATCAGCTGTGTGTGGGAGATGAAGAGACTTCCTGGTCCCCCAAGGCAACTTCCAGAGTTCTTTCCTTCCCCCTCCATCAGTAGAGATGAATCCATTCCCCAGACCAAGCTCTTTTTCTCTTTCTCGCCTGGCAGTGCCGATGGGGTCCCTTTCATCATGCATGACGAGAAGCTCATCCGGACCACAAATGTGCAAGAGGTTTTCCCTGCTCAAGCCCAGTCCAATGCCAGCTCCTTCAACTGGACACAGCTGCAGCAACTTGATGCTGGCAGCTGGTTTCTGCAGGTGAGAGCTGTGTGGTGGTGCCAACTCAAGCCCTGTGCTTTGCTTGGTGGGGTGAAATGGGTGCTGCTGGGCTGACTTGCATGAGTGGAATAACATTGGTCTGAAGGGATACAATACGGTGGGAAATGATTTCCTCTTGTGTGGGATGGAGAACAGACAAGAAGGTGCTGTATATCTGGCTATAATTCTTACTACCAGAATACACAGACCTGGGTTTGCCAATGTGGGCTTCTCCATTGTGCCCATCTGTACCTTTATGGCACCTGCAAAGATCTCAGTATGTATCTGCTCAAAAATCCACAATACATGGGAGATGTTTAGCTCTTCCTGCTCAGCCCCTGTTTTCACCAGTTCAGCCTCTCCTACATTGGACATACCCTCCAGAATTGGACACCCACCCTCTTTTCCATTCTGAACAGAGGAGAGGTGCAAAGGGCTTCTCTCTGTCAAGATGCCTCCCCCCCCCTTCCCCGTGATGCTGGCAGGGGCTTGCCTTCAGCTTTCTCTGCTCTTTTAGGTGTGGCAGCCAATTTGCATTACGCCATGCTTCCCTGCTACTCACACACACCAACATTTTGTGACTGGTGCGCATGGTACTTTCTCAAAATTCCAAATGTTCCTGTGGGCCCAGAAAGGTGATTGACGCCTGGCTTAGTCCCTCAATAGGACCAGATCTAATGAATCCAACAGGGGCATGTGGGCTGTGGTGTTTGCTGATGATGATCTGATCCCTACTGAGCCCGGGTCCTCAATAGGCTGTGCAGATGACTGCTCTGTGGTAGCAGAGCTCCATGGACTGCATGCTAATTGGGTAAATCCTTTGATATCCTGATGTGGTCCTGCTCCAAATTCTGTCTTACTGTGAAGGTAAGTATCCTTCACAAAAGACCAGGGCTTTCTTTGAGCAGCCCTGATACTTCAGAACTCTCTCCCAAGGGAGGCTTATTCAAACACTTTCAAAACACTGTTCTTTTTCAAGAGGCCTCTGGTTTGGTTTGGTTTGGTTCTTGTTTTGTATCACATAGCCTTGCTTTGCAACTGCTTGTCAAAATGGTTATCATCAATAAACTGTTTCTATTGTTTACATTTTGGTTTGTTGAGCAATGCTGAATACCAGTAAATATTTTGTTGAATGAATATTATTGTGATTACCAGTCCCAGACCATGGAAACAGCATTCTCTCAAGTGCAGTTGCCCTCTTACTTTCTCTTGTCCCATAGGAGTGAATGGTACAGTGCTCGTTATGCTCCCTTGTAGTGAGCAAGATCCTTAGGTCTGACTGGGGAAGCCCTTGCATGCAGCAAAAATGGATGGGTGGTGATTGCCTATTCAGTCTCAATGGGGAACTAAGCCTGGGTTGAAGAAGCCTGCAGCTGCAGGGCTCTATGATGTCCTCTCTCACTGACTCCCTTCTCCCCCTACCAGAAGCTGCCCTTCCCCACAGCACGAAGCCTCTCAAAGGCAGAACGAGCTTTGGCACAGGCGCAGCGTGTTCTGTCTCTGAAGCAGCTGCTGGTTGAGGCCAAGAGGCACAACGTGTCCGTCATGTTTGACTTGCGTCCCGAGGAGGATCCCCACTACGAGGACCTCGTCAATGTCACTGTGGAGACTATCCTCCATTCAGACATCTCCCCGGAGCTGGTGAGTTGTCCTCACTGCTTGACAGGACACAGTGGGCTTCCCCTTGGAGCTGGTGGGGAAAGTGGGTGGACAGGGATGAGGCTGGCATGCTTGCCTTGAGAAATTCTGCCTGAATGCAAACAACAAGGAAGCCATGAACAAGCCAGCAGTAAATCACACTGAGCAAATAGAGCAAGTAGCTGTTTATTAACAAAAACGGGATCTACACAGGAGTGTCTGGCCTAATGAGCACAGCAAGTCCTGTCTTTTAGGTCTTGCCCCCCATGAAGCAGGGGGAGTGAGGAGGGATCTCTTGCTTACCATTTCCCTCCTTCCCAGATTCTATGGCTCCCTGATGAGTTTCGAGACTGGGTGAAGCAGCGGGCGCCCAGGTTCCAGCAGGTCTATGGCCGGAAGAAGCTGAGCAATGAAACAGAAGACCTTATGCGTATTAACCTGCCCTACCAAAATCTGAGCAGCACTGAAATCCGGTTAGTGGGGGGGGGCGATGCGCAGGAGGGAGGGCGGTGACAGTGGGGCAGGTTGGTGTCTATCCCAGGCATAGGTCAAGAAGAGAGAATTGGCTAGCAAAGATAGTTTGAGCAACCTGAGACAACATCTTTTCTTTTTGAAAAAAAAGTCTCAAGTTTTTGTTACTCCATGGATAAGTTTGGAAATATAGAATAGGCTCATTGAAATCAATGGACCCAAGTTAATCACGTCCACTAATTTCAGTTGGATCACTTTGAGCGGAACTAACTTTGGACACAATCCTACATAAAGGAGAACAATTTAGAACAGCACATGCACAAAATCAATACAGATCCAAGCCAGATATCCGCCAGGATAAAGATTTCCACTTTTAGAAAGCTTGTTGAAAGAGGAATGTCTTTAGCAGGTTCCGAAAAGGCAATAGAGAAAGTGCCCCTCTGATATGCAGTGGGAGGGAGTTCCAGAGGGGAGATACTTCCAAACCAAAGGCCTGATTCCAACATGGTGCAGAATGGGTCTCCTGATAGAATGGCATCTGCAGCAGAAGTGGATTTATGGGAGCACAACCAGTTCAGTTACACCGGACGTGGAGCCTCGGTGGCACTGCAACCATTATTTAGAATGCAGGCCAGGGTGTGTGCGTGCCACATGTTGGTGTCACACAGGGTGCCGCTGAAACGTGAGACCCCAAAGCCCACCACTGTCTGCTGGATGCTCTCACACAGGGCATGCAGGGGATCTGGCACCCTTTTGGGCTGAGCAAAGGATACAGTGGTACCTCGGGTTACATACGCTTCAGGTTACAGATTCTGCTAACCCCAGAAATAGTACCTTGGGTTAAGAACTTTGCTTCAGGATGAGAACAGAAATCATGCTCTGGCAGCACGGCGGCAGTGGGAGACCCCATTAGCTAAAGTGGTCTTTGGGTTAAGAACAGTTTCAGGTTAAGAACGGACCTCTGGAATGAATTAAGTACTTAACCTGAGGTACCAGAGTGTATCTAACCCCAGATGATAAGCCCTGAACATCGTCCCAGAACACGGCAGCAAACTCTGTGGGTGGAAACTGTGGGGCTTACGCTCAGAGTCTCCCTCTCTGCCTTTGCTTCTGGGAGCCTGTCTTTTCCCTTCAGCGTATCTTAGGCACTGGGGTTTCTCCTCCCTAGAGGCTTCACGGGAGTTTCCCTGTTCTGCTTTGGTGCCATGAATCCCACCTTCTTCCCTAGGGAGTATCGCCGTGACAACATCTCTGTGAACCTGTACGTGGTGAATGCCCCGTGGCTCTTCTCGATCCTGTGGTGCGCAGGAGCCAGCTCTGTCACCACTAACGCTTGCCAGCTGCTGCAGGGAATGGAGCGCCCCCTCTGGCTACTGGTAAGACTGGTTGGGGCAGGGAAGGACTAGACTTGTATCACCACCACCACCACCCCTGTGTAGGCAGCTCCCCAGGGAAACTGGCAGCTGCCCGTTTGCCCTTTCTCCCACCCCAATGACCTCCGTTCCCCATGTTCCCTTCTCCACAGCCTCGTGCCACATACCAAATGATCTGGATTGTGACAGACTGTGTCTCCTTTCTGCTGATTGTCTGGGCCTTCTTCTTGCTGAAGTAAGTACAGTGTGAGGAACTCCCTTCTGCATGCGCAGGGCATCCTGCAGCTGCCAACACCTAACATAGCAGGGCTGGGGAAACCTGTGGCACTCCCGTGATTCATTGACCATTAGCCATTCTGCCTGGGGCTGATGGGAGTTGTGAGGGCCACTCATGATCGCCTTCCCTGCTATATAGCCATATCTTCACACCATGGGCTGGGCTCTGCCTACCAAGGGGGCATTTAGGAAAACCAATGCACAAGTGTATTCACTTGGGTGCCACCCACCTGTCAGTCACCTGATGTCATGGACCAATCTGCCAGTCTTGCTGGTGTGTCCTTGCAGCCCTGACCTCACCTCTGCCCTGCTCTTCCCTGATCCAAACATGGCCTCAATGCTGAGTGACACTGTTGACCTACCTAAAATATTTTTTCAGGTTCCTGAGCTCCATTAGATGGTTGCTCTCCTCTTTTTCTTGGAATTGTTGGTAATAAGTTGCGGGTAAAATAATCCCCCTGTATTTGCAACATGGCTAATGGCTGGTGTGATATATCCTAGCTTCCTCTATTCCACCAAGATCAAAATACTTCCCTTGTCTCTGGCAGAACCACAGACACTACTAGCGATGAAGCTGAGGGTGGGAGGGCACACCTGTCTCTGAGCTAACTTATTCCCTCCCTTCCCCTTGCAGAAAATGGTCCCGAAGAAAAGATCCACAAGGTAAAGGGAGACGTTGGGCCTTCTGATCAGTGTGATATTTCTGCTATATTTTGTGTGTGTGTTGTGCTGTACAAAGAAAAGCGATCCACTTTCCACCATCGTTTGGGATACCTGCAAACTGACAGGGGTGACTTGAACTCTATTCAACAACTCTTATCAGTGGGCAGAGGCTGCAGTTATTTCTATTGCACCTTTCTTCGAAGGAGCTTAAGGGTAGCGTACATGGTTCTCACCCACAACGATCCTGCAGGCAGAGCCTGACTGTTTAAAACATACAAACACCTTGGCCCACAATGAATACACCATAAAGCTAGAAGTCCCCTACCCAGGATCTCCTGTGTTGACATTCTTCTTTTCCCTTTCTGCTCTTCCAGGTTATGACTCAGATGTGCTCCTGACAAAGATCCACAGCCTGTTGTCTGAGTGACATATCAGCACAAACAGAGCAGACGCCCTGTCCTTCCCATTGGTGAATGGGCAGGGCAGTTTTCACCTTTCAAAATGTCTTTTCTGGGGATGGCTTCTGGCTGTTGCTGAGACCTGGTTGTGGGGGCCTCTGCCCCCTGGAGCCAAGAGGCACAGCCGCCACATAGCCTCTGGGGAGCACAGCAGGACTTCTGCAATTATCCTGCAATCATCTCTCTCAGCATGGCCTAGATCCTGAAACTGTCAGGAAAGGACTGTACCAGTTGTGGCAAAGAACTGGAGATTCCATCTGAAGGTTTAAGTGTTGTCCCTGGTCTGGGAGGTGATAGAAATGTTCTTTTTTCTTACGTGCTTCTGAAACTGTTATCAATAAAACACCCTGCATGATTTGAGAAAGCTGAGTTAGGCTGCAATTCTTGTTCCAGGGGTGTGGAGGACAAGGACGAAGAGAAAGTACATGCTTTTTTGCAGCTAGGCACTTTGCATCTCAAACATGGCTCTCATTCAGCCTTTGCCAGCCTGGTGCCCTCCAGCAATTTGGGACTGCACTTCCTATCAGCCCCAGCCAGATGGGAGTTGTAATCCAAAACAGCTGGAAGGCACCACTTTGGTGAAGGCTGCTATAGGCTGTGATCTAGCATAGAGCTACACTAAACCATTGCTTAACATTACATATACAAGAGTTGATCAGCCCAGCGCCAGCCTCTCCACAAGAGTGACGCCATCCCTTCCAAATCCCAACCTGCCTTGTCTGTGTCAAAAGTGGCAGCCTGTTGTATCTCATTGTGCAACAGTGCCTTGTAGGGAAGGGAGGCACCCCCTCCCTCCCCATGCATCTGTTCTACCTGTGTTTCTAGCCAAACAGGCATACTTTTAAAGATACTTTGAGATCTTTCCCCTGCTCAAGAACCCCTTGCAGAATTCTTCACAGAAAACTGTGTCTTTTATTCGGAAGAGCAAACTTCTTAGTCTTTTGACATGTTGAATAAAAGAGGTTCCGGGTATAGCTCTGGTGGTAGCGGCACAGTAGTGTTTTGTTCGCTAACCAGAATTAACAACCACATTTTGAATAAACATCACTTTGTTAAAAACAAAAAAAAAAGCATTTACAAGTCTCAGGCTCGTACACTTCCCCCATCCTCTCCAATCACCTTGTAGCTGTGCCAAGCGCCTGCTTCCACTTTAAACTGCAATTTTTCATTTTATACCTGAAGGTGGGCAAACTGTGGTATTAACTGTGATGTATTGAGAGAAGCCAGCTTCAAGCTGTGGTTTGTGATCTTCACTCGTTTCAGTAAACCATGGGTACCACATAACCCCAAGGCTCTTCCCTGTGTGTTATGCTAAGGAAGAACCAAGCCAAAATATGCAGGGTGTCAAAAACTGCAGAATGCTTCCTGGAGGTTCAGTAAACTACCTCATACATTGTCATGCTACACCCTCCTTTGCTGTGTCAGGGACCAACTTCTAAGGGCCCAGCACTCCCAGTCTGGCAAGTGGCAAGGTTCCTTGTGCAGAACTCATTTGTGCCACCAATCCCCACAAAAAGGCAAGGCTAAAGTTGCTGCCCATCAGCTTATCTGGGCCTGGAACCAGTTTACAAGACCAAGGTTTGGCCACAGAGCATGTGAAAAGATTGTTTCTCTGTAGATACAGAGTGCTATAGATAGTTCCTACTTGTTCCTGAGACCAAGGGCTTGAAAGAGGTTCCTTTCTTGGCTGCAGATTTTCAGACAGCCTTGAGGGATGCTGCATCAAGCACAAGAAAGGATATTTTATTGAAACTTCACCATGGTTATTTTAATAAGCTGAAGGAGCTGCTGCAGTTTTGATAAAGATCAGAGGCTGAAAAAAATGTTGCAGCCCTAAGTCTCTGCTAATAGGACTTACACACCTGCATAACTGGGCAGTAGGCTTATTTTTATGAAAGCGCTTCCTGTGACAAAGCACCATCTTAAGAAGCAATTTCTCTTCTAGAGGGAAAGCATACTTATTGTTTTCAAAACACTTTTACTGGTGTGCAGATTTAGTTTGCTGATTAATTAACCTGCTTTGGAAGTGAGTTGATTTAAATAAATTGTAATGAGGTTGCAGTCCAAGTTTTATTAAAAACATAGGCTTGCAAATGTTGCTTTGGTATGGGCAAAGATCTTGGGGTGAAGGAGAGTATGGCACAGCTTAAAGGAGGAAACTATATACTAAATGCTTAGCATGGAATCTGAACCCGCTTAACAGGAAACTTTCCACAGTGCTTCTAGGAGGTATTTAGGTTCAGACAGCAGCAGCAGCAGCAGACGTCTCACGGAAAGGGCACACAATTATCTGGCTGCCCTTAAGACCCATTTGAACTTTCAGCATAGCTGCTAAGGGCAAGGTGTCACGCAACTGACTCCAATGGCACAATGGGAATGAAGCAATAATGCAGCTCCAGAGGCAAACAAGGCTTGAAGTCAAAAGCTGTACGAGCTACAGCTCTGCCAAAATGTGCTACCACTTAACCTCAAGCAGAGATGGGCTACTGCTTAAGCAGCCAAAGCGCTAACTATAACAGACTGTACCAGTGCTCACATAAGTGAAAACATGTCCCTGGCCAGTCAGATGGAGAATGTCCTGCGTATTGTGTTTGGGTGGGAGTTGAAATCTCTCCTGGAATTCTTGACCACCAGGTGGCACCACATCTCCAATAACTGCTGATTTGTTGGAAGCAGTGAAGATCTGGGCTGCTGCTGCTGCTGCTTGCAACCACCAATCATGGAACTTTTGAGGAGAGAAAAACCTTATTCTCATCCAAGCACAGAGAACATAGCATGCTTCTTTATACCGTGTCAGACTATTTATCCATCTAGCTTAGGACCTAACCCTTTTAACTAGAAATGGCAGGGTTGCCATCTTGGGGCCTTTTGTACTCATGTGCAAAAGGGGCCTTTCCTCTGTATTTAACCAAGGATAGAATCACAGAACTGTAGGATTGGAAGTGATTCCAAGGGTCACCTGGTCCAGCCCCCTGCAATGCAGGAATCACATCCCTGACAGATGGCCATCCAACCTGCTTAAAAGCCTCCAGTGGAGGAGAACCCACCATCTTCTGGGGTAGTCCTTTCCAATATGGAACAGCTCTTACCACCGGAAAGTTCTTCCTAACATTTAGTCAGAATCTCCTTTCTTGATGTTTGGTTTGGGTCATATGCTCTGGAGCAGCAAAAAACAAGCTTGCTCAGTCTTCCATGTGACAGCCCTTAATTGATATTTGAAGACAGCTATCATATCACTTCTCGGACTTCTCTTCTCCAGGCTAAACATACCCAACATCCTCAACCATTCCTCACAAATTTTGATTTCCAGACCCTTTATCATCTTGGTCACCTTCCTCTGCTCATGTTCCAGCTTGTCAATGTCCTTAAAATGTAGCGCCCAGAACTGGACACAGTATTCCAGGTGTGGTTTGGTGAAGGCAGAAGAGATTGGAACTATTACTTCTCTTGATGGGGACACTAGACTTCTCTTGATGCAACCTAGAATTGCATTGGCTCCCTCCCCCCCCCCCCCGGCTGCACCACACTGTTGGCTCATGTTCAACTTGACGTCTACCAAGTTTAACCGCTAGATCCTTTTCACATGTGCTGCTGTCAAACCAGATGTCCTCATCCCATATTTGCGCATCTGATTATTCCTGCCTAAGTGCAGAACCCTGACTTTGTCCCCTGCTGAAATTCATGTTGGTTGGTTGTTTTGTCCCGTTCCCCAATCTGTGCAGGTCATCTTGAATCCCGATTCTATATTCCTCTAACTCCCATCATTTCTGGGCAGCGGACCAGCTGGCTGGGGCAGATGGGAGCTGGGAGTCAAACAGCAACTAAAAAGTCACATTCCCCATCCCTTCCATCAAGCTATTCCCCCCAAACCCATCTGTCTCCTTTCCTGTGTCTAAGGCTCGGATGAAGAACCTGTGTTCCTCCAGAGGTTTCCGAGTTCCTCCCTCCCACTATCCCTGACCACTGGCAGTGCTTACAGGGGCCGGTGGAAGTTGGAGGTCAGCATCTGGTTCCCCATCCTTGACCTAAACTGCAGAGTGTAAGTAAAATAAGAGAAGGATGTATGCAAACTGTTAGTATTTCACTCCTCCCATTTTAAGGATCATCTGATCCTATTGTTTACTTTCTGTTCCATGAGAAAGGAAGCCTGTCCGTGTGACTTCTGTCTCTGGTACTACAGGATTGTACTTTTTCTTTCTGCTCTGGCTCTGTCTTGCGACAAGACAGGATGTCTGTATGAGGGCTGCTCCTCTCATACATGCTATGTTTGTATGTTCTTTAATCTGTAATTGGTAGAAATAAAGTAGGTATGCCCAGATACCTCCTCACCTCTGTCTGCACTGCTTTACTCTGCTACCGGGTGCTCACAAGAGAGCAGCTGTGAGTCCCAGAACACCTTCCCAGGAGTGCTGTGTTCCAGTTGCCGGAGGCAGCCATGGGGCCTGCAGGAGTATTCCATTACAAATACCCACTTTTAACTCTTTTCCCCCAGTAACATACGCAGCTCTTGGCCCCTTCCTTGGCTACACTGACACTTAACTGAGCCAAGTTTCTGTATTAGCATGATTTAGGATTATTTTTCTTTATGCAAAATGCTGAGGTTTAAAAGCACCTCGGGATACAGCATGCAACTTTGCAGATAAGACATTGATTGGCTGACTGGAGTGATCAGACCAGTCTATAGAGCTCATGTTTTCCACAGACCTGCATAGGCTCCATCTGGCTATGTACAGCACCAGACAGTAGGTCACAGGTGGCTCGGCTTCCTGAGGGTGGAACCGGCAAATGCCGCTACCTACCTTGACTACCACAGGGAGCAGGCGGCTGTCCTGACAGAGGCAGCAGGCAGAGGCTGCTCCCAGTCCTGCTGGTGGGAGGAAAAAATGGAATGTGCTGGCCTACAAAGAGAAGCTCTCTGTGCTGGAATGCAGCCTGCCCCAAGGAGTCATCGGCTGCTGGCTGCTCACTCGTTTACTCCACAAAGCAGGAGGGGAGGCTCCTCTTCCTTGTTCCTGCTTGCACCCTCCCCTTTCCCAATTTGTCAAGAGAGAAATTACAGGCAGCGGAGGAAACCAACATTGCTGTCACACTAGCCTAAATCATGCCGATGGCACAAGGCAGTTATTTCACTGCTTTTTTAAAAAACGAAAAGGCTTGCTGGGTAGCTTTTGGGGGCTTGCAAAATGGTTTTTCACTATACAGTGGTACCTCGGGTTACATACGCTTCAGGTTACAGACTCCGCTAACCCAGAAATATTACCTCAGGTTAAGAACTGCTTCAGGATGAGAACAGAAATCATGCAGCAGCAGCACAGCAGCAGCAGGAGGAGGCCCCATTAGCTAAAGTGGTGCTTCAGGTTAAGAACAGTTTCAGGTTAAGTACGCACCTCCGGAATGAATTAAGTACTTAACCCGAGGTACCACTGTATATCCAAGGAATGGAATCACTGCTGCCAACACTTTTGGGAGCTTGGCCACTGGCAAAGTCACTCAATATGTTGATAATTCTGCTCTCCACCTTTAGTAAGTGGGGTTTTCTCTCTTCCAAAAACACATCAACTGTACACTTCACTGCCCCTAGAAGTGGCTAATCTGTTGGATTTCCTTGCTGCACTTGGCTTTCGGCTCCTTCCATCTCAGAAGCAGCTCTCTCTCAGCTGCTCCTGGGTGAAGCTGGAGCAGGTCCCACCTCCTTTCCTAGGTGGAAGTGGAGAGTGCCAGATGCAACACGCACAAACTATTCCCTTGAGGAATAGGTTTAGTAACAGCTGTTAGGCAGGCTAGCAAAGAACAGAACTTCCACCATCAGAACAGACAGAGCTGGTTCTCCCTGTACAATCAGAGCACTTGGGTGGTGGCTCCTTTTGGGAGGCAAGTCCTGAACTAAATAGATGTGTCCTTCTGCAGGCCAACTTATGATCCTTACTCACATGGCATAACTATTTTTTGTTTTTGTTTTTTGGCAGCTCCCACCTCCAACTTAACACCTGTGGTGAGGGGAAGACTCACTGCATGGACTGACTGGTGTGGCAAATGCAGTCCACACTGTGCTCAGACACAGTCGCTGTGCCATAACTTGCCCCAGGCTAAAGCTTTGCAACCAGCATGTGTTGAATCGTGGACTTTTATCTCCAATACTAGGCCCAGACCAGCAGGCAAGATGATCGCACCCAGCACAGCAACCTTTGCCACGGGGTCAAAGCTTCTCCCATACTCAATTGGCAGACACATTCACCAGAATCCCCGTTTCCTGACTAGTTACAGGGATAGGAAGCAAGAAATGCTACGACACTGGCAGATAATAGAGATTATAGATATTTATTTGTCACGTTTTGACCTCCAGCACATTCCACACAGTTTTTTTTGGGGGGGGGGAATCGCTGGTAGAGACTGTATTGCTACAATTTATTTATTATTTATTTCATAAAATTTATATACCGCTTGATTGTAGAAAAAACCTCAAAGCGGGTTACAAAAGGGACAAAAGCAAAATAGAGCATTAGCATGAGGGATCACTTCCTCAGGAGAAACAGGGATAAGCCTGTTTTGAACCAGCTTCTCCCCAAGCCATCAACTGTACCAGAGCAGTCCAAGGAGAACAGGCACATAGCATGGACCTCTCTCTTTGCCCATGGAGTCCACAGGTCTGTCCTGGAAAGAGGCCAGCCGAAGGTCACCTGCTGTGTCTAGATATTACTTCTGGGGAGAAGAGGCCTCAGCAGCCCACCCTGAGAGACGCACAAATATCCAACACGTAGCTTCCACCCTGCTGCTCCCAAATCGCCAAAGCTTTCCCCGCCGACTGTTTGACAAGCTAACTTAGCAGGAGCCCAAGATCATCAAAGAGGAGTGCATTCTACCACTGCACCACAACTCTGTTGCCTTCATTTTTAATTATTCTGAGGCACCAAAGCCAGCCCCACCTTCCTACTCAGAGTCCTCTGAAGCAGCTGGGGAGGAAAAGGCAACAAGAAGCAAAGGGTTCTGGGAGGCTGATCTGCTTAATGCAGATCAGTTCATCCTTTGTGTACTTTAGATCACCAACTGACCCCTTTTTTAGTGTGAACGGCCCTAAGGCTTTGATGTAGCCCACCTTAGGCATAGAAGTGAAGCAGAGCAGTGGCAGTTCTTACACAATTAACCAACTCTAAGTTAGAGGATGTAGTCCTTCATGTTACTTATGCTTCTTCCCCGAGCCCAACCTGGCTGAGGCCTGCCATGCAAAGTGAGGCAGGGGACTTCCCTGAGCAACCCTGGCTCAGAAGCAGGTTAGTTCCTGCCACTGCGTAGCACTTGCTGCTCAACTCTGCTGGCTTCCCTCATTTTTAAAGGTAGGCTTACTACTACTGCAATGGCTGTCAGGGAACTGCTCTACATGTGTGCTGGGAGAGGACAGTAGTGCCATTCTAAGCTAGGGGAGGTGACAGGGCCTGGGCTGAACCTGCAAACACCTAGTGTGACTCGCTTGGAGGTCACAGCAGGAAACGGCAAGAGCGTGCTACCAAGGACCAGGGCTGCTGCTGCAAGCAGGGGGAGCCTGGGTGCTTCCTCAAGTCATGCCTCCCTAGCTGACATATTCTGCACATGTGCTTCAGAACACACCCTTTGCCCTGTGCTAACCACAAAGGACCTTTGTTAACATAAGGAAGGCTCTGAGGAAAGTTTTTTTAGAAAGTAAGTGGCTGAAGAGAAGGCTTATGCTGTTTGCCCTTCCTGAGAGTGCTTCAGGGGGCTGAAGCCTCACCTGCTCCCACCCGCCTACAGTAGCTCAAGTGAGACTCCAAACATAACATGCCCAGGGCAGAAAGAATAGCCTGCAAATATCACCCCTTTCCTGAGCGGGCCCATACCAGACAGGAATCCACCCACAGTCCCCATTTCTGACACCCTTAATTCTCCCATCTATCCAAGGAGCTACCAGATTTCCTCTAGAGTTTCCCTGGTTCCTCAAGGTACTTTTCTCATGGCAATAAAGTGGTCCCCCAACCCTCAGAATCCTAGATGTTATTTTATTAGTTCTGCCTCCCAAGCTTAACAGCGAAAGCTCACAGCAGGCAACTCACCCAAGGCCGTCACAGTTACTCAGCAGAGGTGGGCCTGAGCCAGCCACCGCTCTGCCAGGGCTCTGCACAAAGTGGGCAAGGGCTCAAAAGGCATCCGCAGTGGCAGCTGTGACCCAGCTATTCTAAGGCTTAGAGGACCCCAACATGTCCTGCTGGCAATTCATAATTAGCTACTGAAAAGCACAAGGTTGAAAGGAGGACCCCTCCCCATCCTCCCCCCAGCAGGGTAGCTGTCCCATAATCCCATCTTCAGACCCATCCCTGGGCCTTGTGTGCTTTAGTGTTTCGTCTGGTATCAAAAGGTGTAAAGCTGCAAGAAAACAGGCTGCACTTTTAGCCAATAACGTCATAGGATTCTGCATTAAAATATAGACAGTTCTTCCCAACCCCGCGCCAAGGTTTACAAAAGCTTCTATTTAATCTGCTGCTAGCTTTGCAGGTAATTATCTATAACGTGCAACTCCACCACCTGCCCCAATTCCAAAGAACAAAACTGCTTCCGTGCCCTTCTCTCCCCATTCCCACTCCCACCCCCCAGCAAATGCACCCAAGGAGTTGCCACATTGTTCTTGATGCAGTTTTGAAAAGCAACAGCTACTGCCAGTAGCGCCATCTCTGAGGGAAGGAAAGGCACTCATAATACAGACACACAAATAAAACAGTTTGAAGGCTGCCACAGAAAGCCCTGCCTTCTGCCCATGTCAGGGGGAGGAGAAGAAAAAGCAACCTCCAAAATAGTTCATCTGTAGAAAAATGCCCTTCTGGACTAGAAAAAGGGAAATGCAGATCAGGGCTCTGGTTAAGGCCAGATATGGGTTTTCCATTTCTCAGCTGCAACACAAAACAGCCCAGAAACGGACCCAAAGAGAAGTCATTTTGGTTTCTTAGCAACAGCTTTTAGCACCTGCTTGCCTGCTTTGGGGGAGCCATTGTTTCAGGGAAGAGCTGCCCAAGAACACAATGGTGAGGGCTTCACAAGGTCAGACCGGGCCTTAACTTCCAGAAGGCACCTGTAGGCCAGGTGCACAGTCAATAATGAGTTCTACAGCTTCCCACCACCACCACCCAAACAGGGCAACTTTACTTCCCTCAGCCTCCTCCTCTTCCTCCTCACCACCACCTGCTCCCATCAGAAAAGGAACAAGGGAAGTGCTCAAGAGGGGAGGGACTTCTCAACTCAGACAGCCACATGATTCACAGACCATCTTCTCACCCCATCCACAGGGTGTCAAGTCAAAGGGGAGCTGAGGCTGAGATCAGCTGGAGGGGTGATGCCAGCTCAAAGCCCTCCCCCTTCAGACAGCTCTCTGACCTATCGCGGCCAGGCCAAAACCCCATCAATCCGGAGAATGCTTATGAAGGGCAGGAAGTGTCTTTGGCCATGGGTGGAGCACTTCCTGGGCCTCTTCTCAGGCTCCTGGATGGGGCTTGCAGGGCTTAACAGTAGGCTCAGGAAAAGATGTGGCACTTAACAGGATCTCTCTCTCTTCCAGTTGCCGTTTGCTTCGCCCTTGCTTCCAGCTGGTTTGCAGAACAGTAAGACGGACACCAGGTGCTCCTTGCATTCCAGACTCCTCTGGGAGTGCAATAACTTCAGGACCAGAAGGGCACTGTGGAGGGAGGGGGGGAGAGAGAAGATGCTTAGTGCACTACTGCGCATGGATGTACAACAGAAAATACACACAACAGAGTAAGAAACATCCAGCCTTGAGGGAACTCCGGTTTCCAGATATTTAGTATCACTGTTCCTTGAGCACCTCCATTTCTGAAGGTCTGATTCCCAGTTTAGAGCCAAAGCCTGAATCCACAGAGGTTTGCAAGCTTCAAGACTCCCACACCAGGCAAATGTAGGTTAATCTGCCCCCAACAGAGGCTCCATATTAATCCACAACTGTCAGATTGCTTCTAGCCCCAAAGCCCCAGGGATTGTGCATTGTGTAATTACTACAACCTCTTGGACGCCCAGACACTTTTCACCTCTTGGTTCAAGGCCTCAAATGCATCCTGTTACGTAGGCTCATTCTGCCATCAGTATCATTTCTGCTCCAACTTCCTTGAAGTCTCCTTCTTCCATATATGCACCCTCCTGCCCATCAGCACCTTCCATCCAAAGCAACCCTTTTATCTGCACATGGCAATAGAAATCAGAGTTCAGCAGAACTCAAGGAAGGGATGAGGGATGGTGTGAGACAGAGCGACAGCTCACAGCTGCCCATCACATCTGTCATATGGCCACAAGTATCGTACACTTCTGGTTACCCTAGTTTTGGGCCAGGAGGGAGGGGGAGAGGATTAACTCATCTTCTCTGCCATGTCCTGGTCATCCTCAAAAATAAGTATGAAACAGAATCAAACATGTGAAATGGTTTGCTAGCAATACTGTCTTGAAGACCGAAGCAGGCACTAAATCTATGAAAGCAATGCTACAGAGAAGTTACTGTTCTGAATCTACAAACAGCCTGTCAGTCACCTTACTGCCTGTGGTAGTAACTGCATCCAGGTGATCAGGCAGAGAAGTATGGAAAGGGGCCCTTGCGAAATGATAGCGCACTGAATACATGGAATGCATTAGGCCCTGGCTCATTCCCCAGCACCTCCAGGTAAAGAATTCTCAGGCAGCACAGCTGGGAAAGAGTTCTGTCTGATCCTGGAAAACTGCAGCCATTCTGAGTAGACAATAGTGGATTTTCTCCAATGAATCTGAAAAGACAGCTTCACAAGTTCTTTACAAAGGTTGACTTCTTTTTTCTTTTAGGCCACACATGGCACACTTTTGAAGGCAAAGTAATTTCTATGTGCTTGTCCACAATTGGCTGACCCTTAAATAAAATCATTTCTTAATTGGTCAGTTTCCATCTTTGCCACAGTTGGCGATGTTCAGCCTACATGAATAATTAGGACTGCCAGACCATTGAATTTGGCCCACAAGGCCCTTTTAGTCAAATGATGCCCAGCTGGCAGTCACTTTACATGCATAGTGGAGATTTATTATCTGATCTGATCTACATCCTAAGTGCCAAGAGTGGAGATACGGGACGCGGGTGGTGCTGTGGGTTAAACCACTGAGGCTAGGGCTTGCTGATCAGAAGGTCGATGGTTTGAATACCCTCGACGGGGTGAGCTCCCGTTGCTCGGTCCCTGCTCCTGCCAACCTAGTAGTTTGAAAGCACGTCAAAGTGCAAGTAGATAAGCAGGTACCGCTCCGGCGGGAACGTAAACGGCGTTTCCGTGCACTGCTCTGGTTTGCCAGAAGCGGCTTAGTCATGCTGGCCACATGACCTGGAATCTGTACACCGGCTCCCTCGGCCAATAAAGCGAGATGAGCACCGCAATCCCAGAGTCATCCATGACTGGACTTAATGGTCAGGGGTCCCTTTACCTTTTACCTACATCCTAAGTGCCAAGACTGGAAATAAGGGAGCTCTTGAGTCTTAGAGCGTAGCATCACAGTGCTGTGATCCAATAAGGTTATCTCCAGTGTTAGGGATGTGGTGCTAAGATTGGATATAAGCCTTATAAGCTTTTTGTCATTGAAAAGCTAGCAGAAACGCTTCTCCCAATCATAGCACTGTGGGACTACAGTACTAAGATTGGCAATAAGCCAGTGCCTGCTCCACTGGCTGTAACTATGAATTGTCTGATGCCATATGGCAGGTGGGTGGCCTTGGAACTCCCTGCCTACAGACATCAGGGGGCTTTTTTCAGCACCTGCTTAAAGCATTTTTGTTAGGTAATGCAAGCCTATCCAGACATGCATAATGCTTTATTCTGTTTTCTTTTTATTGTTTATGTCAATGGTGTTTGAATGTTTTAAATAGTTGTTGCTAACAGCTTTTACTGATAACTTTATTGGTTTGCTATTTTCTAAATAAAACACCAAAAAAAGTGCTGTGGGTGCCCACACAAAGTGGCTGCCATGGGCAGCAAAAGAAGAGGTGCCAGCACTCCATACTGGTAAGTACTGTCACACACGAAAATGCCTGGCTAGAAGAATGGGGCCAGCAATAACTTACAAGGCATAAGGAAAATAGCGAGCAGGGAAGAACTCCATAATACCCATATATCGCCCTCCTTTTGAGGAAGAAGCAGGATTTCTTGTGCTGTACAGAGGGCATAAGCATTTTAGGAAATCCTGCTCCCAACATTCATTATGTACTTTTTGCCAGATCCTAAATACACACCCCACTACCCTGGCCTTTGACACCTAAGATATATATTTTAGGGCCCACCTTATTCCCATGATTGCAATCCATCTGAAGTGGTTTCAATGTCATATTTTAAAATTGTTGTGACTCACCCTGGCACCTCATGGTGAAGGGTGGGTAAGAAATCCAATAAAATCATAATTTGCCCACTCTCAACCCTCCCAGAATCCGAGTCACAAAGGGACAACTTGCTTCCATAATACTGGACAAGCTTTCATGTCACAAAATCTAGGGCAAATACTTGGGGGAGAAGGGGGCCAAACACATGATTTTAAATGAATTACACTAGTGTGCTTAGTATTCATTTATTAAATTTATTTTGAAAAATGTGAATAGTTGTTGTGTGGGTCCCCCTGCACTGGGGGGGGGGGGGTTAAGCCTCCCCACTGCTATGAACCTAAGAACTCCCCTCTGCTGCCTTTTGATTTTGCAGGAAAACTCTCGTTGGATCCATTCCAGGCCCCCACCCTCTAGACTAGAGGTTGTCAACCCGATCCCTGCCGCCCACTAGTGGGCGTTTCAGGATTCTAGGTGGGTAGTACGGGGTTCTATGGCACAAACTGAATCCTCCTTCCATCGAGCACTGGTGGGTAGTAAGGAAATTTTACCATCAAGAAAGATGCATTAGTGGGCGGTAGGTATAAAAAGGCTGACTATCCCTGCGCTAAAAGGTAAAGGACCCCTGACCATTAGGTCCAGTCACAGACGACTCTGGGGTTGCGGCAGTGGCGTAGCGTGGGGGGTGCTAGGGGGGCCGGCCGCACCGGGCGCAACCTCCTGGGGGGGCGCGCTCGCACTCGCAGCTCTCTAGTGGAAGAGACTCGAGTGCTAAAATCCATGGGTTAGGGGGCGCAAATCACTTGCCTTGCCCCGGGTGCTGACAACCCACGCTACGCCACTGGGTTGCGGCGCTCATCTCGCTTTACAGGCCGAAGGAGCCGGCGTTTGTCCGTATACAGTTTTTCTGGCTCATGTGGCCAGCATGATTAAGCTGCTTCTGGTGAAACCAGAGCAGCGCATGGAAACACCATTTGCCTTCCCGCCAGAGCGGTACCTATTTATCTACTTGCCCTTTTTGGCGTGCTTTCAAACTACTAGGTTGGCAGGAGCAGGGACTGAGCAACAGGGGCTCACCCTGTCATGGGGATTCAAACTGCCAACCTTCTGATCAGCAAGCCCAAGAGGCTCAGTGGTTTAGACCAGAGTGCCACCCGTGTCCCCACCCCTGCTCTAGTCTAGCCCAAATTCTTCTCATGGGTCCCTCAATGGCTATTTAGGTTTTATGTATTTAAAGAATGCACACATTCAATGTAATAAATTAATTTAATGTCATAGCTAGTGCTGCCCATATTAACAGCAGCACCAAGATCAAAAAGATGCTGAGATGGATGGAATGGAGAATTATTATATCATACTCCTTGTGTTAGAGACATCACCTTGCCAACAAAGGTCCGTATAGTAAAAGCTATGGTTTTCCCAGTAGTGATGTATGGAAGTGAGAGCTGGACCATAAAAAAGGCTGATCGCCAAAGAATTGACGCTTTTGAATTATGGTGCTGGAGGAAACTCTTGAGAGTCCCATGGACTGCAAGAAGATCAAATGCATCCATTCTTAAGGAAATCAGCCCTGAGTGCTCACTGGAAGGACAGATCGTGAAGCTGAGGCTCCAATACTTTGGCCACCTCATGAGAAGAGAAGACTCCCTGGAAAAGACCCTGATGTTGGGAAAGATGGAGGGCACAAGGAGAAGGGGACGACAGAGGATGAGATGGTTAGACTGTGTTCTCGAAGATACCAGCATGAATCTGACCAAACTGCGGGTGGCAGTGGAAGACAGGAGTGCCTGGAGTGCTCTGGTCCATGGGGTCACGAAGAGTCGGACACGACTGAACGACTAAACAACAACAACTCCTTGTGTTCCTCACACTTTCTAAGGTATTAAGCACTCACGGTTTGTTAGCTTGATCAGGCAATCACTTTATGGCAGAACAGCTGGTGGGATTAAACCAAAGCTGGAGATTCTGATTCAGCACCTCAATACAGTGGTGCCTCGCAAGACGAAAAGAATCCGTTCCGTGAGTCTCTTCGTCTAGCGGTTTTTTTGTCTTGCGAAGCAAGCCCATTAGCGGATTAGCGCTATTAGCGGCTTAGCGGCTATTAAAGGCTTAAGGGATTAGCGGATTAGCTGCTAAAAGGCTATTAGCAGCTTAGTGCCTTAGAAAAAGGGGGTGAGGAGCGGGGAAAAAACCCAGGAATCGCAAGACATTTTCGGCTTGCGAAGCAAGCCCATAGGAAATTCGTTCTGCGAAGCACCTCCAAAACGGAAAACCCTTTTGTCTAGCGGGTTTTCCGTCTTGCGAGGCATTCGTCTTGCGGGGCACCACTGTACCTGAATTATTTTTCAGCCCTGTGTAGGTGTCAGGAACTGATTGGATGCAGAGGAATGGTGGGCAGAACCAGTCGGAGAATGTCCAATGTTAAAAGCCTCAGAGCCAGGAATTGGTGTGGGATGGCGATGAGAGGGAGAAGATGGGGAAAAGGAGGTGCTGGAAGCTGAAGAGGTAACAGGGCTTAGAGAACTGGGAGAGTCTGTGGCAGAGAGCAGTCCAAACTCAGAGGCAGAAGCTGAAGCTGAAGCTGAAGCTGAAGCAGGAGAGTGGGTTGAGGGAAGCCAAGACATAGAGTTGAGTCAGGCTGGTGAAGAGTCACAGGTGTCTGTTTCCCCTTCTTGCTGTGGCAACCTCCCCCTGCCTCAGTCTCCCAGAACCAGGAGAGGCACGAAGAGGGTGTAGGAGATTTTTTTTTTAACAATAATAATAATAATAATAATTTTATTATTTATAACCCCCACCCATCTGGCTGGGTTTCCGCAGTCACTCTGGGAGGCTTACAACATATATAAAGGTAAAGGTAACAGTCGCGGACGACTCTGGGGTTGCACGCCCATCTCGCTCTATAGGCCGAGGGAGCCGGCGTTTGTCTGCAGACAGCTTCTGGGTCATGTGGCCAGCATGACAAAGCCGCTTCTGGTAAACCAGAACAGTGCATGGAAACACCATTTACCTTCCCGCCAGAGCTGTACCTATTTATCTACTTGCACTTTGACGTGCTTTTGAACTGCTAGGTTGGCAGGAGCAGGGACCGAGCAACAGGAGTTCGAACAGGATTCAAACTGCCAACCTTTCGATCAGCAAGCCCTAGGCTCTGTGGTTTAGACCACAGCACCACCCATGTCCCTAAAACACAGTAAAATATCAAACGAAAAACTTCCCTATACAGGGCTGCCTTCAGAGGTCTTCTAAAAGTTATGTAGTTCTTTATCTCCTTGACATCTGCCTGGTTCCCTGTAACTTCACTTCTCACAGTGAGGGAACCAACAGAAGACTGTTGGAGGAGGCACCTCAGTGTCCAGGCTGAACAATGGGGGTGGAGATGCTCCTTCAGGTATACTGGACCGAGGCAGTAAATTAGTGCCATGCAGGTGCAGGTTCAGATTGCTTGGGGAGACCTGGGCGAGGAGAGGAATTAGGCAGCTGCTAGGAAGGAGGGACCTTCAGAGTCTGCAACCAAGGAAAACTTGCTAATGCTCATTAGGCCTGACACTCCTGTGCAGATCC
This sequence comes from Podarcis tiliguerta, assembly GCF_965153285.1. NCBI lineage: Eukaryota > Metazoa > Chordata > Lepidosauria > Squamata > Lacertidae > Podarcis > Podarcis tiliguerta. Next base: position 46,800,294 of record NC_139553.1, on the reverse strand, counting down.
TGTTGTTGTTTTTCTAATAAAGAGTTAACTTCACTTATTTCATGTGATTTACTACTGGCTCACTCCTGATAGTAGGGGTAACCCTCACCACTGTGACTTTTCAGAACCTGTGACAATCTGAAATAGGAAAGTGCAGGGATTTGGAGTGCAAAACATCTGGAGGGCACCAGTCTGGAGAAGTGTGGGTTGCATGCATCCACCTACCTTTGTCAATCCTGAAGTTAACTGGGTACCCAGGTATGGTTGGAGGCCTGTGACGTGTTGGGATAGCTGGGAGCAGATGGAATGGATTCAAAATTGAAGTCCAGTCCTTCTCCATCCATGAGGTCAGTGTTGATTATGTAATCCACATCACATTCAAGGTTTTCCATGTACATATCGTCCAAATCATTGGGCAATCTGTCCTGATTGCCTCCACAGGGGGCAAATGTAGCTGCAGACAGAAATGGCTGGGTGCCCAGCTGGACCGCCTGGGCAGGCTGTGTGGAGCCCGGTGCCTTCAAAGCTGACAGGCTGACTGTATTCTGAGGAGATGCCATTGAAAATGCAGTTGGCAAGGAAGCAGTGCCAACCGACTCCAGCTGCTGCTCCGGAGGCTTTCTTAATGGGTTAACTGGCCTCATCCTGTTTTTGGAGGTCTGCTCCCCCAGAAGCAGAAAAGTCTGGCTGTTCAACCTGCCTCCGCTCTGCGGGAGGATCGGATCTACCTGTGTCATCATCACATCACTGGGTGGTGGTGAGTTGGATGTCAGGAGGGCTTCCAGGGTCTGTGGGCCAGAGAAGTGGCTAGCAGAGCTGTGTAGAGAGATATCAACAGGGTTGAAGAGGGAGCTGCCAAATGACGCCGCCTGAGCAGCTGAGCTCTGGCTTCGCAAGGAGAAACTGGGATTCCTCTGTGCCAGACCACCTGGAGAAGGCTGCTGAGTTGACAGCAAGGATGAGCTTGATGACATCAGATTCAGGCCGTCAATGAGTTCCAGCTCCTCTGTCACTGTGGGTGGGACACTGCTAGATGCGCTGGAGTAGACAAGGGATGGAAGGAGCGCCTCGTCTCCAAGGTCATCTGGCTCAGTTAGGATGGGGGAAAGCCTTGCACTGATGGTGCTGGCATTGGAGCTGGTCCGAGGCCGGATGCTGGTCCACACATCAGAGTCCTCGTTGCTTCTGGAAGAAGGGCTGCCAGGCCACTTGGAGTACTGGGAGCCTGGGCTGTCGGCAGTAGATTCCGGGGCCACTGGCATGGCTGCCTTCTTCCTGGGAGCTTTTCCTCTGGGCTTGACCAGCTTGCTGCTGTTGTCCATGGAGGCTGCTCTCCTCCGTGGGGCCTTTCCACTCTTGCCGCCTTCTGGATTCAGCATCCACCAAGAGCTCTTCCCTGTAGCCTCATTGTGCACTTTAATGAACTTGCTATGCAGGGAGAGGTTGTGTCGGATGGAGTTCTGGAAGGAAGTGGGAAAGGGCAGTGTGTTAGCATCATTCCCATACAGCCCATTAGACCAGGGCTTCCCAAACTTGGGCCTCCAGCTGCTTTAGGACTCCAACTCCCATCATCCCTGACTACTGGTCCTGCTAGTTAGGGATAATGGGAGCTATAGTCAAAAAAACAACTGGAGATCCAAGTTTGGGAAACCCTGCATTAGACCATTCTCCTCTCTCAAGCAGATATGGACAATCTTTTACTCTCACCCCCATATTTAATTTATGTACTTAAACTCTTTATTTTTTAAAAAAATGTGCATCCCAGAGAGTTACATTAAGCACTATAACACACGAATGAATGAATGATTGATGAAAAGAGTTAACATTCAGAGCAAATCGACAGCAATAATTAATCCAAAGGCCTGGGTAAACTCACAAAATGCATAATAGTGGGTACCAGCCTTGTTTGGGGGGGGGAGCAGATTCCATAATAGAGGAGCCTGGACTGAGAATGCCCTCCTCTCTCATGAAACCCCACACTGAATTTCAGGTCTGTAACTCCCATCACCCTTGGCCACTGGTCATGTTGGTTTATGAGTGATGGACATTCAAGAGCAACAAGATCTGGGGGAGGGGGAAGTTGTCACAGGTTCTGTGTCCTTGCTCAACATACCGTATTTTTCGCACCATAGGACGCACCGGACAATAGGACACACCGGACAATAGGACGCACTTTGTTTTAGAGGGGGGAGAACAAGAGAAAAAAATTCTCCCCCTATCTGCCCAGCACCCCTTCAGCGAAGCGGCAGGAGGCTCTGCGCAGAGAGGGGGAGAACTTTCCCCCTCGTTTTCCCGATCTAAAACAAGGTGCCGTTTAGGGTGCGTTCAGGCGGCTACCTTGGAAGCCTGGAGAGCAAGAGGGGTTGGTGTGCACTGACCCCTCTCGCTCTCCAGGCTTCAGGTTCCTTTCGACCTGCTCTTTGGGGATGGCGGAGAGAAGCCCACCACCAGCCCCAAAGAGCAGGTCAGGGAGGAGCGGAAAGGCGCAGCGGAGAGGCTCCTGCCATAGCCGCGCGTCACCTCTCCAGCCGGGAGAGGGTCGCGGGGCTATGGCGTCTTCGCTCCATAGGACGCACACACATTTCCCCTTCATTTTTGAAGGGGAAAAAGTGTGTCCTATAGAGTGAAAAATACGGTAGACTTTAGCAAAAAACAAAAAGGAAGAGACACTTCTTGGCATAAAAGTCCATGAACATGCCTTTTTTTTCTATACCAATCTAGAAAAAAAACTGCACCCAGCATTTTAAGACTGACATCAGAGACTAAGGTGACAGAAAAGGCAATTTGCCTTTCCCACAGTAAGCAAAGATGTTTGGGAACTTCTGCTTGGGAAGTTCAAACCAACATAAATATGAAGGAATATCCAGGAAGCAGGGTACAGCAGTGAGCCAACAGTCATGCAGTGAGTTGTCCTTTCACAGCTGCCCTCATGGAAAAACCATCTAAACAAATGAGACAGAGATGTAATCCAACCAACAAAAAAGGCACTTTCCAGGAAAGTTGCTTTTCCTTTCTTTCTTATGTGCTGCAAATGTAACATGATTGAAGGCTACCATTGACCTGAGCATCGTTACTGAGGGATACTTTAGGATAATTTCTAATGTCTTTACAAATTCATTGAAATGAAACTGTAATCATTTACTTGAGTGCAAAGAACATTTGAGAACATGAATATGCGTTTTATGTTTGTATGCTCCTTATTCTTTTTTCCCCCTTCCCTTTTTATTTCCTTCTTTTATATTTTATCCTATTTTCTTCAAACAATTTGAATGTTTTCCTTTATTATAAAAATTGCAATAAGACATTCACATAAAAACTTGTTCTTTCAATCCTCTGCATGTAAGTCCCCCTCTACATCCTTTGCCTTCCTACCAGTGTTCAAAACTAGCCAGGCGCCAGGTGCATTTTGCATCTGGCTTCTGACCACTTGTGACCAAGTGAAGATGCCTGGGCACCAGGATGGCACCTCCACCATCTGGGGATCATTGGATCTGCTTTCACACCCTAATACCCCATCCTGTTGAATTATGTCAGTTATATTTTATCTGCACTATCAGAACAAATTTCTGGAACCAAAATGCTTTTTCTGTGCAGCCTGAGCAGGAGCAGTTACCATTAAAAAAAGAGAGGTCGGAATAGGCCAATATATATGTGGACTGTGCCCGAATCAAGTGACTTTTCTTCTTTAAGTTCTCAAAGCTCAAACATCTGAACCAGCCAGATGTTTAACTGAGAATCAATCACAGTCAGTCCATCATTTGAAAAAATTTACTTTAGAGCCATCTGGCCCCAATATGGTAACTAGACATTCCATTTTGGCGATTGCAACCTTGGTTTAAGAAGCCATTTGGCACCTAGTTTATTTATCTGAGTTTCTACCACTGTTTCCTACTCCCACCTGATTTGCAATCACCAGCTTTTGACTGCCAAGGGAATCAGCTGACAACCCAATCACTGTGTTGTGCCACATTCCCGTCTCTTCTGGGTGGCCATCTCGGCTGATATCAAATCAAATTCCAAGAAGGCATTAACAATGGAAGATTCCAACTCCAGTTGTGTGGAATATTCAGAGAACTATTCCCATAGCTTACTTTTCCCATCAAGCCCAAGTGAAATAGAAGATAGCCCAGCTGGGGCCATTAAAATACAAGTCCTCAATTTCAACTGACCTAGGCCTCTTTTTGGCGCAAGGGTGAACCCTGAAAATGCTGATTTCTCTTCCAAACTGGAAAGCATGCTGGATCAGTGACTTAGTGACAGAATAAGCAATTCCATGAACTGGTCATTAACCTCAACTGTGCCTACACCACCAGAAGTTTGTGTATTCCAATACACAATGCTGTTTTCAAAGCCTTTGCAAACAGCTACACCAGCCTGGAGCATAGCTGTCAACGTTTCCCTTTTTTAAAGGGAATTTCCCTTATTCCGAACAGGATTCCTCGCAAGAAAAGGGAAAAGTTGACAACTACAGCCTGGAGGTCTCTGGCTTCCAAATATCTCTTCTGCAGCTTTTGCAAATAAGAAAAAACCCACCACCACCCCATAGTCGTGCCATAGCTGCCCTTGATTTAGAATGGAATAATTATTTTCCCTCCCAGTGGTTTACAAGCTGCAAGTTGCCGCACAGCCCCGCCCCACCGGGAGTGAGTCAACCAGCTGACCAACAGGAGCCACCCTCCCTCCCCAAAAGGAATGACTGCAGTTTAATTGCATAACCACAAGACTTTGGCTCCACATGCTTCAGAGTGACTTGAAACCAAGAGGTTTAGAACAGCATGTAACTTCCTAGGAATAGTAGTAAGGTTTTGTTTCTGGGTAACGGGCCTCCTCAGACAGAACCACAGTGTGCTAAGCCTTGCGTCAAGAGATGTCCTCGGCCCAACAGCAGAACTGTTCTGGAACTACAGGATGAAACTATCAAGCCTTAGCTCAGGGGCCAGCAAACCTTTTCAGCAGAGGGCCGGTCCACTGTCCCTCAGAACTTGTGGGGGGCCAGACTATATTTTGGGGGGGCAAATGAACGAATTCCTATGCCCCACAAATAACCCAGAGATGCATTTTAAATATAAGCGCACATTCTACTCATGTAAAAACATGCTGATTCCTGGACTGTCCACAGGCTGGATTTAGGAGGCGATTGGGCCAGATCTGGCCCCTGGGGCTTAGTTTGCCTACCCATACCTTAGCTCTGGGTTATCTATGGCGCCTGCCTGGTGTTTTTATACGAGTAGAATGTGTCCTTTTACTTAAAATGCGCCTCTGGGTTATTTGTGGGGCATAGGAATTCATTCATTATTTTTTTTCCAAAATATAGTCAGGCTCCCCACAAGGTCTGAGGGACAGTGGACCAGCCCCTGCTGAAAAAGTTTGCTGACCCCTGCCTTAGCTTCTCTGATGAAGATAATACTGTACAGTATTTTTTAGTATGTTGGTTTTAATAAGTTCAGAAACCAAGGCATGACAGCACAGACAGCTAGAACATGGAAAACAACCCTTGGGTTCATCTAGCTCATTACTGTCTATACTGATTGGCAACAACTTTCTGGGGTTTCAGACAACAGTCATTTCCTGTTCTATCTGGAGACTGGTCCTGGGGGTTTCTGCATGCAAAGAAATGTTCTACCACCAAGCAATGTCCCTTCAGCACTAGACTGTGGCTCAGGCAACCCAGTGCCTTAGCCACAGTCACCCCAGTAAGAATATCCAGGAGGTAGTTAAGGTAGAACCCCAACACAACGTTCTCTAAAAATCCAGAGTTCAAGGGTTGCCCAGTTTAGAATTACCGTACTAGTTCTGAAACTACAGATGAAATGAAGGATTACTATTACAGTCACACCTCGGGTTAAATATGCTTCAGCTTCAGCGTTTTCAGGTTATGCTCTGTGGTGACCCGGAAGTAATGGAATGCGTTACTTTTGGGTTTCGCCGCTCACGCATGCGCAGACGCTCAAAATGACATCGCGCACATGCGCGGAAGCGGCATATCGCGACTCGCGCAGAAGCAGATTGCGTTCGCTTTAGGATGCGAACGGGGCTCCGGAACAGATCCCGTTTGCATCCAGAGGTACCACTGTATTATTATTAATTATTATTATTATTATTATTTTATTATTATTATGGAGCAAGCAAACTTTGGAGCATCCAAAGCAAACTTGGCAAAAAGATAAAAAGCTTGGAACTACCACATGACTATGTTTCTAGCTAAATGGTATTTAACGCAAATTGAGGGTTTGCAGGCTCCCAGTTAGTGAACATGTTTCCAACACTCACTTTCCCCCTACTCTAGTGCTCTGTGACAAAGTGATTCCAACAGCACTTTCAACCACACACAAAGGCTGTCTGAACATTCACAAAAACAAGCCACCACAGGGCGTTCCTAGGTAGGCTTGGTTTTTCTACATTTTGCTGAGAATACTAGTGAGAAGTGCTTTCTATTACACGTATCTAGATTTACAGTCCAAGCACTCCACTACACCTCCAAGGCTCTGTGTGGCGGAGCAGATAATCCACTTGTTTTTGAAAGAGATAAAATACATCAGAGTGACACAATCAATTTAAATACCTTCCTACTGGTTTAATCCCAGGCTACCCATATATCCTCTTTGCAAAACAAAAAAGCCCATGTTTCAGAGAGTGTTCAGAGGGAAGAACAGCCACCTTGAATGCCTCTTGCTATACCCTTGCCATTTGGACATAGTACATGTGTGTTTCATGAAGCTACTAATAGGGCAATCCAATTTCATTCTAATTGCTGGTTGTCATGGAATACATGGAAGGAGACTGTCTGTAAAATTATAGTGAGCTGGAGCTACTTATGGTTTTATAGGGTTTAAAAAAAACCAGTTTCAGCACAGTGCTCTTCTGGTACAACAGACTTATCATACTTGGCTTCTACAATAATAGCTAAATCTAGTCATTAAGAGACATCAGGACCCAAAGTAGAAGAAAACAAAAGCCACCAAGTAAAACACAAGAGGAGTCCTGAGGGGGTCAAACAAAAAAATATGGGCAGAGTTGCGCAAAATCTATATACCCCATATATGTGATTGTGTGTGTGTTCAAAAACAAATATAGCAATATAACTGATCGATTAGGAAATCAGATACCATACCAACCACAAAGCCTTCCTGATCATTTATAGTAAGTCAGGGGTCAGCAAACTATGGCCCGGGGGCCGGATGCAGCCCACCAGGCTCATAAATCCAGCCCGTGGACCCTGCTGCCCGCTCGGTCAGTCCCCACACTGAGCTAAACTGGCACGGCACAGCATTTCCTTGAAAAGAAGCCGCGGATGCCTCGCCGCGCAGGGACTGACTTCTGCGACGCTGGCATGGCTTTGGATTGGCTGCAGAAAGCTCCTGCAGCCAATCCGAAGCCGTGGATGCCTCTGGACAGGCGGCGACACTGGCACAGCTTCAGATTGGCTGCAGGAAGTTCGCTGAGGTAAACCCGGCGCAGCCATGGATGGAGAGGCCGGCGGGCAGGTGGCAGGTCTGGGCCACGCCATGGGCATTGTGACGGGCACGTCACAGGGCTTCAGCCAGAGCTTGGTGCGCCTGCTGGCCCCATGCCTGGCGTCCGGCTCGGCACTGCTGCAGGTGGCACACTCAGCAGCCGCACTGGAGCAGCTGGAGGGCATGCTGTGCGCTGCCTACCCAGCCTGCCGCCCCCCTGGCCTTGGATGACGGGCTGCAGCACGTGGTGCACGCCACCTGGGAGCTCCAAGGCCAATGGAGCAGCTGCTGCTCGTCAACAACAGCAGTGGGCGGGCAGCGCGAGACACGCTTCTGAGCACATGCAGAGTGCGTTCCTCCTCCATGTCCAGAGCCAGCTGTGGGACCGGCTTGCAGGGTATTTATATTTTTCAAAATATAGTCCAGCCCCCCACAAAGTCTGAGTGACAGTGAGCCAGCCCCCTCATGAAAAAGTTTGCTGACCCCTGTGGTAAGTGGTTGTTTGAGTGTGCGAAGCGGGGAGGCTACAGTATCTCAGTTACTTGATCAAGCACTTGATCAAGCACCAAATTTGAAAATACTTTCCCCACCCTTTGTTCTAATTTAAAAATGCTGTATTGTTTTTAAATGCTGTATTGCTTTTAACACTCGATTGGAAGCCGCCCAGAGTGGCTGGGGAAACTCAGCCAGATGGGTGGGGTATAAATAAATAAATAAATAAATACTATTTGTATCGAAGTGTAGTTAATCGATAGTACAGTTTTAATGGGGTAACAGTCTTGAACAGGCTCTTATTATTAATGCTCAGTCTCTGCTGACCCTCAACTCTCCCCTCACCCAACCCTAATTCAAACTTTCTGAATTATAAATATATTTTATGACATCAACCTGGATAGCTCAGCTGGTTAGAGCATGGTGCTGATAATGCCAACGCTGCAGGTTCAATCCCCATACAGCTGCATATTCCTGCATTGCAGAGGTTGGACTAGATGAGCCTCAGGGTCTCTTCCAGCTCTACAATTCTGTGATTCTAAGTTCTGTGATGATGAGGGGCAGAGGAAAAAGCAATAAAGGCCTCACACATCAGCCATCTTAAAGCAAATACTATTTTGACAGCACATATTGACTGTTTTTCAGGAACCTCTGGTGTGGTTCTTAAATGCCAGGGTGCTAGTACCTGTTTGGAACTCCTCAAATGTGTGAGGAATTTGGCAACAAGCTGGGGGCAAATTGTCCTCACCAGGACAGACAGAAAATGATGTTTTCAAATAAAGTTTGATGTGCCAAATACTCATCGACTTTCCTGGGAGGAATGAAAGGCACCTCCCATATCAAATGGCAAGCCCTACCTCCATGCCAAAGCAGCAGCTTGCACTCTCTCCAATGCAGCTGAAAGAATTTCAGCCTTAGAAAGCATCCCTTCCCTCACAGCTACCTACCTTTTAACAGAGTGCTAATGTAGGCACTGGCAGAGGAAGAGGAGTGCGGGGGGAGCGCACCACCCCGGCAGCATGATCCCGGTGGGGTGCCATTGCAGTGGCCCCCTGCCCTGCGCTGGGCACCACGCCCCCACAGGCAGTGTGTCACACCCCCGGGATGCACGCCAGTCCCGCCCCGCCTGCTCTCCACCCCCCCCCCCCGGGTGGAGCATGAAGCTCCACCACTGAATGTAGGTGATGTTTGATAGCAAATGAGATCCTTACAATCTAAAGTCTAACACAGAAAGGGGAGCAGTGGAAGAAGGCAAGGGCAGCAGATGACAACGGGTAAGTGCAATTAGCTAGCTTTGCAGTTGTTAGAAAAGACTTGGGGAAGAAAGGCTTCACAGAAAAAAGTGAAGCTTGAGGAAGAACTTGACAAAAAAGTTGTTACCACAGTAACAGTAGGTTATTTCCCTCAAAGCTGTCATGGCCAGGATGCCTCTGAATGCCACTTGCTAGGGAATATACGAGGAGAATGGCTGTTGCACTCAGGTGCTGCTTGTGGGTTCCCCAAAGGAATCTGGTTGGTCACTACAAGAACAGGATGCTGGACTACATTGGCCTCAGGCCTGATCTAGCAGACACGTTCTTCCTATATCTGTAAGTATAGTACGCAAGCCTGCAACTGAAATTTCTCCAATCCACAACGTCGCAGAGCACAAGCCTCCCTCCCTCAAGTGATTAATCTACCTTACGGTGGGATTCTGACCTCCATACTACTGAGGTCTGCAAAGAAGGAGGTCATCAAAAGTTATGCTAACTAAGTTCCTAGTATTTCCGTACTAGAACAAGCTTAACCTGCTGACATTCTGCCTGCCACAACTGTTAAAAGCACAAGAACACTGCTCTTCCTCCCTTCCTCCAACACTAACCCTAATAATGCAAAGCACTAAAGGTTCCCAAGTTGCAAATAAGTTAGTTTACCTAAACCTAGGACACACCACACAGCTCATAGGCAAATCTACTACCTTTTCATACAAAGATCCTAGTGCCAGTTAAGTTCTCCTTTCACAGCCAGGAAGGGAGTAAAAAGTTGGGGCTGTGCACATGTTCTGTAGAATGTTTAACCCAAAATCAAGACTTATGGACAAGAGGCACAAAAGCCAAAAGATAGTGGGTGGAGAGTCACTTTATATGGACAACTGGTGGCACAGTATAAGCACCTGGAAGCAGTTATTCTGGGACTCAGTACAGCTGCAAGCCAACCTCTACACATGCTCTCTTCAGGGAAAACAGCTTCTTTCAAAAACTGGCAGAAACAGCACCAAGGTTTTCCAAGACAATTCAGCTTGAGTTATGAAGAGCAAGCAATGTGAGGAGGGAGTGGGAAAGTGCCCTCTGGGACTCTGCACCCAAATGGCTCTGGGGTGGGGCATGTTTGTCCTGTTCCGTCCTTGTTCAGTTAAGCACACCCTGCTTTTAATCTAGAGTTCACTCAGGAATAGGCATGGCTGACAACACCTCAGAGCAGATACTCTCTGTGGGTTTCCTAGCAAAGATGCCCAAAGATATTACTGGGATAGGATTGTGCTACTGTGCTTGCCACCTCATCTTTTTCTAATACATTATATTTCCATTCATCACCCATCTCATCTGCCAGCTGGCATGCACTGTAAGTGAGATGCTTATAGGCTGGGCCCACCAATATGCATGTAACTTGCATATCAAAAACATAACTTTTGCAAAGCTTCAACAGAACTGTTTGAATCAGACAAGCCCAGGTATTGTGGGGGAACCCTTTCCAATGTACCACACCTACTCCTGAACATCAACATTTAATGAAGCAGTGCTCAAAGTATAGTTTCCTTTGGTGCTTACCTACCCAAGAGAATTACAGTGGTGCCCCGCAAGACGAATGCCTCGCAAGACGGAAAACCCGCAAGACGAAAGGGTTTTCCGTCTGCAGAGGCGCTTCGCAAGACGAATTTCCCTATGGGCTTGCTTCGCAAGACGAAAATTGACGAAAATTTTCGGGGGGGGGGGTTTCGCTCCAAAACTCCTTTTTCTGAATCGCTAAGCTGCTAAAAGCATTTTAGCAGCAAAACCACTAATCCCTTAAGCCTTAAAAAGCCATTTTTAGCCCTTAAAATGTCAATAGCGCTAATAGCGCTACTCCGTCAATGGGCTTGCTTCGCAAGACGAAAAAACCGCAAGACGAAAAGACTCGCTGAACGAGAGTCTTCTACTTAAATCATATTGTTTTGGGAATGATACAAGTCATAAAATTCCATACACAGAAAGAAGGCAAGCAAACAGCTATCCACACCGGCATAAAGCAGCACACAAGAACAGCCTCAGATCAATGAAAAATTGGAAGTGCCTTTCTTGGCATTCCCCAATATGTGCCCTGCAAATGAAGAAACACACTGGGTTTACAAGGAGGATGTCCAAGCTAAGTAGAGGAAATCAACTTTGATGATTTCTGGTGTATGGTGATTCTCACATACCATTTTTTCAGAGTACAGTGGTACCTCTGGATACGAACGCGATCCGTTCCAGAGCCCCGTTTGCATCCAGAGCAGAACGCAACCCGCGTCTGTGTGTGTTGTGATTCACCGCTTCTGTGCATGACATCATTTTGACCATCTCCGCATGCACGAGCAGCGAAAACCAGAAGTAACGCGTTCCGTTACTTCCGGGTTGCCGCGAAGCACAACCTGAAAACACTCAACCTGAAGCAACTTCAACCCGAGGTATGACTGTACTGTTCTCTTTGCTACATCTGTGGGTTTCCATTCTAAAAGAAAGCCACTTTCCCCTGTAAGCTTATAAGCTTGCACTCTGATAGAGGCAGGTGACTCTACAAGAATGAAGACAGCCACAGTGAGTGGGGATAACCAATAAATCATTACTCTGAAATTTATGCAGCCTAACTACTTAGTAATTTCCCTCCTGTCCCTATTAATTTGGACTTGCCAATCCCATCTTGCCTGAGCTCAGTCAGTCAAGTCTGGGAACCTTAAGGCAGTTTCCTGAAAGAGACAGTAGCTGGTGCAATAAGCCAACGTATGAAAGTTTCTATAAGATTGGGGCAGAATCTGGTATCTTGTGCCAATCTTTTAACAGTCCTACTATGAAACCAATAGAAATGTTTTGCTTCCATTTAACAGATACAAAGTATAGCTTTACCCAAGCAGCATTCAAAGCCGAAAAGATTTAAAATGCTTCATGATTCATCAAGAAAATTGCACAAGAGTCTACAGACATACACGAATGCTATAACATCCTTCCCTTTAAAAAAAAAAAATATTGAAGATTTTAGTTTAAAAAATATGTGCATTGTCTCTTTTCTCAAGTTGCATTTTCTACAGATCAGTTACATTTGTTGTGAGACATGAGTGTTGCATGCAGTATAGGGTCAGTAAGAAAAGAAGGGGAAAGAGGGAGGGGATGGCGAGAGGGGTGGGGTCAGGTGGTAATGCTTATTTTCTTTACTTAGTGTATATGTGGGGTTTTGTGTCAGCGTCACTTGTATGGGTTCTCTTTCTGTTCACTTATGTTTCCTTGGTGGTGAGAGAGGTTGGGGGTAGACTAGAGTTTGGTTGGTTGTCTTTGGTTGGCTGTAGTGAGAGTTGTTTATGTGTGTAAGAGGGTGGATTTTTTGGTCGTTAGCCAGAATGATTTGTACACTGTTAGTAGATTCTTGTTGGGCTGTGTATGTGATGAAGGGGAACCATACTGGAGTGAGAACATCTTCTTCTATTTATCCCCATGTCAGTTTCAGTTTATTGGTTAGCTTTTCTAGTGAGGCCATTTCCCATACTGTTTGATACCATTTGCCCATGTTTACTCCTGACAAGTCTCTCCAGTGTCTGGCTATGAGGCTTCTGGCTGCTGAGATTAGGTGAGTTATGAGCTCTGCATAATGTGAGTGGGCATTATTAACTTGGACAATGTTGCATAAGGCCAGTTCTGGGGTGACTTCTAATACCTACTTATTTATTTTGCATATTTCTTGTATGACTGGTGTTCTTGTATGACTGGTTGGATTTTCTGACATTACCACCACATGTGAAGGTATGTGCCTATGGAGGTGCAGCCTCTCCAGCATTTTGGTGGGGAGCCTGGGCGTCTCAGCCCTAGTTTACCTTGTGTTAGGTACCATTGGTAAGTGAGTTTCAGGGTGAGTTACCATAGATTCTGGCGCATAAGATGACTTTTTAACCCCGGAAAAGAGGTTAAAAAGTCGGGGGTTGTCTTATACGCTGGGTATGGCTGCAGTGGGCAGCGGGATCCGCTCCGCACCGGGAGGAAGCTGACCGACAAAGCTGCCCAGTGATGCTAAGCCAGCTTCGCTGGGCAGCTTCCTCCCAACATGGAGCCCACCACCCACTGCTGCAGCGGCGACAGCTTCGCTGGGCAGCAGCAGTGGGCGGCGGGCTCCACGCCAGGAGGAAGCTGCCCAGTTGCCTAATACGCCGGAATCTATGGTATTTTCTTTTAGTTGAGATGGATTTAAGGGGGGGGGAGAGTTAGACCACACTCTAGTCGATTGGGTGGGATTAATTTTATAGTCTATGTTGTTCAGGCCTAACTACAGTGCTCAGATTCACTGGCACGATACAGAATGCTTCTCTAAAGATAGAAAATAAATATTAAGGCACAATATTGTTGGCAAATCCTTGTGCTTCCCGTGCTAAAAGCACAAGCACTGGGGAAGGGACTTTAACCATATTTCTGACACCTGTATGGGAGATGCCTGGCATAAGTGACAGCTCAAAACAGTTCTCACTGCCAAAACATGTGTTTCAACTGCTTTAGAACAAAACCTTTCATTAACTGTCTATCCATACAAGGGAATCCTGCAGAATAAATGACAGGAAGAAACTGTACAGTGTCTGCTTGTAGGACTGTTGTTAATTCATCTTTCACTAACAGAACATCTTCATTTACTTGGTGGACGGGGTTTGAGGGGGGTGGACGACAATGAGAATTGACTAAAGAAACTAAAGGCAGCCAGTATGATAGATATGAACACAGGTAACCAAGTTCAAGTTCTGCTGAGCCTTGAAGCCTATGGGACATCCTCAGGCAAGCTTCTGCACCACAGAATAAACTACAGGGTAGTTGTCTGTATTTGCAAAAGAGGGGAAATTAGCTCCGAAATCAAAGCAAGTCCATGTGCTTCTAAAGCAAAAGAGTATTTTTTTGTTACTACAGTGGTACCTCGGGTTAAGTACTTAATTTGTTCCGGAGGTCCGTACTTAACCTGAAACTGTTCTTAACCTGAAGCACCACTTTAGCTAATGGAGCCTCCTGCCGCTGCGCTGCCAGAGCACGAATTCTGTTCTTATCATGAAGCAAAGTTCTTAACTTGAAGCACTATTTCTGGGTTAGCGGAGTCTGTAACCTGAAGCGTATGTAACCCGAGGTACCACCGTACTTTAAATGCGAGCTTGCAAGGAGTAGATCGTTCTGGCATGTGGTGCTATTCTGGGATTCTGAATAGGCCTGTGAGAGCGGGACAGCTACCTCATATGAAGCCGCTAAAGGAGCCAACTCCCTTTAATACAGGCATTTCCCATTTTTAGGACAAATAAGGCTCATATCTGAAAGAAAGAGTGATCGTTCTAAGTGCCTTTGCAGCCTTACTGAACTTCCTCAGCACAGAGCATGCATGTTCCCTCTCTGCCCGGAGTTCTTGTTCTGAAGGAAGGGTTGTGTGAGCCAGGAATGCATGCTATGAAGGAGTTATTTATACTGAGTATCAACGCAGCTGGGTGACAAAGAACTGAAGCCCAGTATTGAAAACTATTCAAGTGACACTTGGTCTTCCACAGCAGCTTGGCCTAGAGTTCCAGATCGAGCTCGTGCCTTTCCAAGAAATCTCTGAGAACATTTACAAAGGGGGCAGGGAGTGGCCTTTCTTGGAAGTGCTGAAACAAAGTGAACTTAAGGGTCACACTGGAGGGAAGAAGGAAAAGACACACATGGGGTGGGGAAGTAGTCAGCTGTGAAACCCCCCAAGTCCATCTCCTAATACTTGCTAACTACCCTTTATTAGATACTATCAGAGGCACTGCTGGCCCAGATAAATATTTAGGCTGATCCAAGGCAAGGTTTGCCTAGGTAAAGAGAGTCATTCTAGACCACTTTTGCCCAAGCTGCTGCCCTCTGGGTACAACTTTCATCTGCCTCAGGAAGCATGGTCAGGCTGATGGGAAACATAACCCAAAACATCTGGAGGGCACCAGGACGAAGAAGGCATGTCTGGACTAACAGATTATTTAAAAAATTCATATAAGAGAAAATTGTATGGAACAGAACAAAGCTAGAATTCCTTCTCCCCATCTCCCCAAATTCCTGTCTAAAACTATGTTTTTAGAAGACATCAGCTACCATATTTACTCAAGTCTAATGCAGAATTGAATCTAATGCGCACCTCAATTTTCAGAATCTTGAAACAAAAAAAGGATTTGCTGGAGAATGTAAATGTGCCATCGAATCTAATGCGCACTGTATTTTTTGCAATGTAATTTGGCCAAAAAAGGTGAGCATTAGATTTGAGTAAATACAGTATGTGCAGGAAGGAGGTGGGGGGACGATGAGAGAACATTTCCAGAATATTTTCAGTCCCTAAAGACAGTGTTTTTACTATCATCCTCCCAATTTCTGGCAACAAGATTTCCCTAATCCAGCACAGATGACAGCTTCAGAAAGGGCTATCCTCTGTTAACTGTTTGCCCTTGGAATTTAGCTAAACTATGGGTACCTGGGACATCACACAGTAATCAGGCCAGTGTTGTGACACAGGAAAAAGGAGACTGAACCAATCCACCCCTTTGTTCAGAAAGCCACCCTGCAGAAGTCAACATTACTAGCACATGTAGAAATACACCAAGTCAAATCCAGCAGCCTCTCCATGTGGATCAAAAACTGTAGAAGAGTTAAAATCTAGGAGCTCCAAAGTCCCTACCACAATCGGTCGCAAGAGGAAGCAGACTCCCTTGCACGGACAAGGTTTATTTACTATCCTCTCTCTCCAACACTCCGCATTCATGTTCTGTGCAAGAGATGAATGCTTTTCCCATGCCTCCCTAGCTGGCACTGGAAATTGGCTTGCAGGCTGACTAATAATCCCAGTGCCAGTGCAATACTATGCACCTGTGGTTCTCAACCAGTGTACCGTGGCCCCCTGGGGTGCCTTGAATGATAGCCAGGGTGCCACAGGCAACCCTGGCCTCTGTCCCTCTTTTCTTCTCTCTCTCCTCTGATGCCCTCTTGCGTCTCAACCTTTCAAAGGCTTGGGTGACTGTTTGTTGCAGCAGCCCTGGCTACAAGCTCCAGAGGCGAATGGGGCTTCTGGGGCAGGCCAAGGAGCAGGCACCTTTGTTTGGGGGGGGGGGAGCTCAGAGACCGGGGTGGAGGCAGCGGCTGCCCCGAGAACTCCTAGGGAGAGGGGAGAGGAGAGGAGGCTGAGGGAACACTCTACGAGGGAGGGTGTGACATAACTGGGCTTCTGAGACCCAGAACGTGTTTCCCCAGAGGGGAGCCGTAGAAAGAATGTAGCTGGTCAAGGGAGCCATGGACTCAAAAAGGTTGAAAATCTCTGCTATACACGGTTCCATGTAAAAATCTGACAGTGCCCAATCCCCTGATGTTTCCACCTTTTAATTCTTTCAAGTGCCTTTAACACTGGCACAGCAGCTCTGTCAAGAAAAAGTGTCACCTGTTGAGGTCTTTGGTCTCAAAAAATTTCTAAAAGCAAAGGAGCAGTATCCTAAAACTTTTATTATGAAAAGCCACAAAGTCAAGATGTTGCTGGTAAAGCAAGGTGGAAGCATAATCTGCCAAGCATTAAAATGTTGGTTCAGGATGATACAGAAACCCTGCCAAGAAAAGGTATTCTTTTCTCCTCCTGTATTTGCATTTTGTATTTGTCTTTTAGACCACATGCCACTATATGCCTTTGGGTGCCCTGGCAGAAAAATGGCTTGGAAATGTAGTATATAAGAATAAACACAGGGATGTTGGATGTGGAAAGAGAGATAAGGAAGAAAAGGTAGAAGTGTCATAGCTCCATGTAGCTTAGCAACAAATAATCAGGAAGCAGTCAGCTTCAATCTCCCTTTCACCATACTCAGCGGTCAACAACACTCACTCAATCTTCCATCTCTGCAAGACAGGAAAGATAATACTGGCCTACCTTACAGGAATGTTGCAATGGCTCCTGAAACAAGAGCACAGGAGGCAGCACTCTTAAGCACACCACAGGAACACTATCATCCATGTGCATAAAATGTAGCCACAATGGACCATAAGAAAAGTATCCAAAATCCAAATTTGAACCATTTGCTATTATTTGGAATGGCAAAAACATCACATAGGCACTGGAGCTCCTCATAATTGTTCAGCAGGCTAGATCATGGGTAGGCAAACTAAGGCAAATTGCCTTCACAATCCGGCTGGCAGCCGGAGTACAATGTGTTCTTTTATTTAAAATGCATCTCCGGGTTATTTGTGGGGCCTGCCTGGTGTTTTTACATGAGTAGCATGTGTGCTTTTATTTAAAATGCATCTCTGGGTTATTTGCGGGGCATAGGAATTTGTTCATTTCTCCCCCCAAAATATAGTCCGGGCCCCCACAAGGTGTGAGGGACAGTGGACCGGCTCCCTGCTGGAAAAGTTTGCTTACCCCTGGGCTAGATGGTGAACAAAGCAAACTGGAGAAGGAAGGTGGCAGGGTCGAGAGAGCCCAGATGTTTTGTTCACCACTTCGCTGGATGGGTTCGGGAGAAAACTTAAGATCCTGCACTCTCTCTTGTGGCTTTACTAAGCAGAAGAACTGCCCAAATTACAGGATCACGTCCAATATGCCAGCTCCACTCCAGTTCAGACCCACTGAAATAACTGGGCACGACTCAATTTCGGCCCGCTGATTCTGATGGGTTTATATCAAGTGCAGTAACTTAGTGGGGCACATTATGCTGTTGCTGTTTTCTCTTTGCTAGCCACTTTGCAATTCATGCGAATGGAAAGTGGCGTGAATATAGGCTTGCATCTAATATGCCACCCCCACTCCCGATCAGCCCCACCGAAATAACTGGGTACGGCTCAATTTGGGTTAGCCGATTCCGATGGGTCTACTCCGAGTGCAGTAACTTAGGCGGGCACATTGTGCTGTTGCTGTCTTCTGTTTGTAAGCTGCTTTACGAATGTAAAGCGGCGTAGGTGGATAACAAACCGAATCAACCCCGCGGCGTGTTCTCTTGCTTTGTTGTTGTCGGCTGGTTTTCTGCTGTCTCCCTTTCCCCACGAAGCCACTTCTTGCCCCCTCGCCACCCCCGGGGACTCACCTTCCATCCGGCGGAGCTGTTGCTGTCGCCCTTGTCGCGGAAGTAAGGCACGGAGCGGACCATCCACTCGTAGATCTGCGCCAGCGTCAGGCGCTTGTCCGGGGCGCTCTCGATGGCTTGGCTGATGAGGTCCGCGTAAGACTGGCTGCCCCAGGCGTTGCGACGCGCCCCGCCGCCGGACCCGCCGCCGCCGCCGCCGCTCTTCCGCGCTCCGCCGGACCCGCCGCCGCCTCCCGGCGCCGCGGCCGCCGCTGCCCCGGCCGCCGCCACCCCGGCCGGTTCCTCGGGGCTCCCCAGCCCGTTGCCGGGCGCTGCCCCGGGCTCCGTGTCGGCCGCCGCCAGCTCCGGCCGGGGCAGCGGCCAAGTGCAAGAGCGCGGCCGGCTCTGAGGGGGGAACTCCGGATCCAAAGCCGCCGCCACCGAGGGAGACTCCGCCGCTGAGGGGCTCCCCGCCGGCTCCGCCATGATGGCGACGCTCCGGGTCTCCGGCCGCCCTCAGCGCCGCCACATCACCCGCCGACGATCGGACCCGCGCGGCGATCTCCCCCGGTCCTCGCCCGAGCGGCGGCTTTGCCCGCGCCTCGATCTCTCTCTCTCTCTCTCTCTCGGTGGTACCGCCCGCCCTGAGGGCCCTCCCGCTCGCCGCCGATTCTCGCTCAGAACTGAGCGCTCCGCCACGAGAGCAGGCGCCTCGGCGGCACTGTTTATCACAGACGGGGAGAGGGGCGGGGGAGTTGGAAATGAGCCCGCGCGTGCGCACCCGGTGCACCTTGGGAGCCGTAGTCCCCCAAGCGAGGCGACGGCGGGCGGGGGAAAGCGTCTCGAAGCTGGACGCGGTTTCCCGTCAGGCCAAGCGCGAGACTTTCTTTCGAGGAAGGAGGGAGACCATGCGGACTACAAATCCCAGAGTTCCAACTTCTCGCTTACGCTCTGTCTCCCTCCTCCTCCTCTCCCCCCGCCCCACCGTGCCGGCGTTACATAAGCAACCAACCAATCAGCTTCATCCAAAACAAGTGCGCCGTGCTAGGCGGCGCTGCGCTCCCACTCCTTTGGCTGGTGTGTCCAGCGGCTGCTACTCCCCCCCTTTGCCCGCCACGGCGAAGCTCTGCCGGGGCTGTTCTGTCTAATCGCCCCCCTCCCTCGCGTGGATGATGCAGCCAGATTAAAGGCGTCTTCAATGATTAATTAGATGACAGCTAGCCAACTGATTTATTAATCGATTAAACCTACACAAATTCTCTCGCTTGTGTGTGTGTACTTATTACTATTCTACACAAAGTCTCTGCGTGTGGTTTTTCTCTCTCCATATGAGATAGACATTTAGAAATTAAAAAATACATTTGCAGTTTTTCACATGTGAATAAAACTGCTTCTGTGGGGGGGGGGCGAGGGCGGGGAGGCAAGCTTCGCTCAAGTTGAGAAGATGCTGCAAGATTCAGCTTGTCTCTGAAGAGGATGAGATTCCTGGGTTGGAGGAACTCAGGACAGATGCTGCCTGCGGTGCAAGGTGAGCAAAGGTCAGATCTTCAGCCATGAAACTTGCTGAAGAGGGGAAGGGGCACCTGAAGTGTACATTTTAAACCAGCATCATACC
Source organism: Podarcis tiliguerta (assembly GCF_965153285.1). Classification (NCBI taxonomy): domain Eukaryota; kingdom Metazoa; phylum Chordata; class Lepidosauria; order Squamata; family Lacertidae; genus Podarcis; species Podarcis tiliguerta. The sequence continues at coordinate 46,780,490 of NC_139553.1, read as the reverse complement.
AGTTTAATAATAATGTTATTATTTATATCCCACCCATCTGACTAGGTTCCCTGAGCCACTGTGAGTGGCTTCCAGCAAAATACAAAAACACAATAAAACATCAAAAACTTCTGTATGCAGGGCTGCTTTCATATGTCTTCAAGAAGACATATGGTTATCTCCTTGACAACTAATGGGAGGGAATTCTGCAGGGCAGGCACCACTACCAAGAATGCCCTCTGCTGGTTCCCTGTAACGTCACTTCTCCCAGTGAGGGACCTGCCAGAAGGCTCTCGGAGCTGAACCTCAGTGCCTGGACTTTAAGGGTAGTTTCCTTAAGAGTGATTAAAGTTGTTAGGAGGCCCCTTTTCCCCCTCACTGTGATACAATTCCTAGAGTGTTCTAGGATTCAGAATGTCCTAAAGACTGCTGATTCACCTGCTGAAAATACCTTTCTTGTGTTGGCACACATCACCTTTCCCTCGGAGGGTACAAGGAGAAAGGCCTCTGATGATGAAAGTAGGGTCCAGGTGGGTTCATGTGGGGAGCTGCCCCAGAAATTACTCAAAGGGGACTTGAGCACAAGGGAGCATTCTCCCTGTTTGTGATTCCCAGCAACAGGTAATCAGAAGTATACTGCACAACACCCCTTCGATAGCTAAGCTGTGTCCATTTTGTGTTTGCACAGATCTTTGTGGCTCACGACCCCAATATCTCCTGGAATGTCTCTCCCAAAATGAAAGTCTCTGGCCACTTAGATCTTCATCTAAGCCCTTCTCCAGGTCCCTCCTTCAAGGGAGGCTCAGAAGATGGTGACAAAGGAGAAGGCCTTTCCACTGGCAACTTCTCATCTGTGGAGCCACATCTTCTGGCGGCAAATTTCGTACTTTTAACATTAAAGCTCTTTCACCTCCACTCCCCAGTTGTTATGTGTCACTTGCAAATTATATAGAACACCACAGAAAGCCAAAACTATAGAAAGTTTGAAATCTAGTGTGCACACTAGCCAGTGTAATTATTTCATTCTAATTGTGAGCATCCATCTGCCTCGGGAGACAATGGAGGAGTGTGCTTTTGGGGCTGAAGTCAAATTCCTGGAAGGTTGCAGCACCTGCTGTGGTTGTAGAGACTGGCATTGGAGAGACATGTTTTGTTGCAGCTGGGGCAGATGAAGGGATCCAATTGTGTTACTGCAGATGCATCATGGTGTTTCTCCTCTCTGTGCTTCTCCCAGAGGTCATTCATTCTTTGGTCACTGCTATGGTTACATAGCCTGTCTCCAAGCACTGTGGTCATCTGCAAGCGATTCCCACATAGCAGAGTTGATGTTGCCAGCCTTCATGTCTTGTTTGCAGACATCTTTGTAACACAGAATTGGTCTACCAATGGGCCTGGTGCCTGAAGCCAGGTCACCGCAGAGCACCCCTTTGGGGATCCTGAAATCTTACAATTTTGGGATGGTGTGTGGGGTCATGACCTTCTAATGCAAATGATATTCTCATACAAATACAGGAAAACCCATTATGCATCCCTTATGAAAATAGCCCAACCTTGTTTACTGGGTACTGTCTACACATCTCTCCAGGGTATCTGGCTGGGGGACATTCCCAACCCTACCTGGAGATTTTGGGCATTGACTCTGGGGCCTTCTGCATGTGAAACAAGCTCTTCACCACTTAGCTAATAACATAAGAAACTGCCGCATACAGAGTCAGCCCACAAGCCCATCTGGCTCAACATTGTCTATATACTGACTAGTGCAAACTTTCCAGTGTTACAGTCAGGGGACATAAGCTACCTTCCCTGAAGATGTGGAGGACTGAACCTGGGACCTTCTGCACAAAGCACATGCTATACCAAGCTACAGCTACTGAATGCTTCTTGCACTGTGATATGCTGTTTGTATTGAAAAATATTTGGATAACGATGTATCACAAATAATTTTTGTTGTTTAGTCGTTTAGTTGTGTCTGACCCCATGAACCAGAGCACGCCAGGCCTCCCGCAGTTTGCTGGTAGCTTTGAAAACACTGTCCCACCATCTCGTCCTCTGTCGTCCCCTTCTCCTTGTGCCCTCCATCTTTCCCAACATCAGGGTCTTTTCCAGGGAGTCTTCTCTTCTCATGAGGTGGCCAAAGTATTGGAGCCTCAGCTTCAGGATCTGTCCTTCCAGTGAGCACTCAGGGCTGATTTCCTTCAGAATGGATAGGTTTGATCTTCTTGCAGTCTATGGGACTCTCAAGAATCTCCTCCAGCACCATAATTCAAAAGCATCAATTCTTTGGCGATCAGCCTTCTTTATGGTCCAGCTCTCACTTCCATACATCACTACTGGGAAAACCATAGCTATAACTATACGGACCTTTGTTGGCAAGGTGATGTCTCTGCTTTTTAAGATGTTGTCCAGGTTTGTCATCGCTTTTCTCCCAAGAAGCAGGTGTCTTTTAATTTTGTGATTTCTGTCACCATCTGCAATAAATACTGTAAATCAAATGAAGAGCGGTGATAAAAACATAAGAAAGACCTGCTGCCGCTGAAACCTGTTTTGTTTTATTCATATATGTGCTGCTGACACATTTGCAGTCGCGCAGCGTTTTGTAACGTTTGTTTGTGTTATGGATTTCGGACAGCGGGGCACTTTGAGTTCATCCTTAGCGGGTTTGGGGGCGTTAATGCAAGTTAAAATGCATAATAATAATAACAGCGATCGAACCGGGGGCTAACAACAAAACGCTCCCCACCGGTTCCACCAGCAGCGCCAGCGCCGCATGCGCGGGATGCAGCGCCCAGGAGCTTCCCCGCGCCATGGATGATTCTGCCAGTTATGCAAGGCACTTCACGGCGCAGAGCTCGGAGTAGGACACCTAGCGGCGGCCCCGCACCATAAACTGACCACTGCTGCGCCATACAGGTTCCAGGGCTCGGTGGCGCGCAGCCACGCGCCGAAGATAACTCATAAACTCCGCCGCTTAACCAATGTGCCCGTTATTGCTTATGCGCGTTGCGGGGCTGGCGCGGCTTGTCAGAGGGAGGAGGCGGGCCCCGGAACATGAATCCCCACCGGAGTTATGCAGGGCGGGCACGGCGCGGCGCCTCCCCACGCAGGTTCCGGGGCGGCGCCATGGTATTGCGGCGCCGCGGCTGAGGAGAAGCTGGCGGCAGCGGCGGCAGGGTGCGTTCCGCTGAGGCGGCTCTGACCACCAGAATCTCCCCTCCTTCCCTCTCCGCTATGTCCGAGGCGGCCGTGGCCGACACGCGGCGCCTCAACTCGAAGCCGCAGGACCTGACGGACGCCTACGGGCCGCCCAGCAACTTCCTGGAGATCGACATCTTCAACCCGCAGACCGTGGGCGTCGGGCGGGCCAGATACACCAGCTACGAGCTCCGCATGAGGGTGCGTAAGGGAGGGGGCGGGTGAGGGAGGAGGGGCCGGGGCCGCGGGGGGGTCTTCTAGTGGGCGGGGTGTCAATGGGAGGGAACGGAATAGGGCGCCCTCGTGCCACGCCCAATACCTGCCTTATTTGAGGGGGCGGATTCCGACCCTCATTTTAATTCATTTTTAAAAATCGTTTATATTTATTTCTAATTACCCTGTTCCTGTAAGCAGGATAGGCAGGAATGTTATAGTTACATGGAGGCCATGGGGTAGGTGCAGTATAAAGGGGTGGTGTGGCATAGTGGTTAGATCGTTCTGTGGATAAAGAGGTGGCCCTGGGTTGGGAGAGGCTGCCCACTCTGCTACAAAGCACACATGGGCTTGAGGATAGATCTGCTTGCTCAAGCTGATCCCGCCTCACAGAATGTTGCAAGTAGTGAATGGGCTTGTAAGTCGGCGTGAATCTGCTAAGCCAGGGGTCTGCAACCTAAGGCCCATGGGCCGGTAGCAGCCCACAAGTCTTGTCTAACTGGCACATGGCGACCCCTGGCACCCCCCGCTCTTACCGGCGCACTGTGGGGATCAACTTCCGGGTTGATGGCACCTGTGCGCATGTGCACAGGCGCTCCTCCGACCCAGATGTGTGCCGAAAATTGTGTGTGCACATGCGTGCAGGATGAAGAAGTGCCTGTGCACGTGCACACACACTATTTCTGGCGCACTTCTGGATCAGAGGAGCGTTGGAAACATAGCGTGTGCGCACGGGCGCTCCTCTGACCCGGAAGAGCGCGCATGCACACATGCTCTGGCCCATCCTTTGATAAGGTTGCTGATCTCTCAGCTAAGCCTTTAGCACAGGCTTGGTTTCTTTTTTGATTTGGGGTAGTATCTGGTGCATCCTTGGTGCACACCTGCCTGATGTCACCATGGATCCCGATTGTGGCTGTGTGGGGCAGCCTTGGAGAAGAATCAACTTAAGCAGAGACTGAGTAGTGTGGGGAGTTAATGTTTCCCCCACCTTTCGCCTCCCTATGCCTTTATTTTATGTGCATTCCTAGATATGTGCTGAGATGCCACACTGAGTTCAGGGAAACTTGCTCCCTGGTAATCATGTAAAGCAGGGGCTCAAAAGGCAAGCCATTGACCTCCTGCCTTTGTAAATTTTGATACCTTTATGGTAGTTTTTAATATGTGAATGGTGCTACGTAACCCCTGGGTGGATCACACAGACCACCAGTTGGGAACCACTGATGTAATGGATTGCAACTATAACATTACATATGCAGAGAAAAGAAACACAAGGGTGCATCTGTAAGAGTGAAACCACATGCCCTCATCTGCCCCAGCTGCAACAAAACATGTCTCTCCCTTATCATTCTCTGCAGCCACAGCAGGCGCTGTAACTCTCCCTGTGATTTACCCCCGATGATGCACTCTTCTATTGTCTCTCGAGACAGAGGCCAACAACAATACAGTAGCCTACATCATGGTGTGGAACCTATGGACCCCCATATGTTGCTGCACTCCAACTTCTATCAATCCCAGCCAGCATGGCCATGGTCAGGGATAATGGGGTACAATAAACACCTGGGAGGGTCACAGGTTCTTCATCCCTTTACAGTGAGATTAGCAAAGCATTTGTTGCTGCCCTTAGGATCTTACAATCTAAAATACTAATTGGATTGGAATAGTGGGAACCAGTCAACTCAGCATAACAAAAGTAATTTTAGTTACTGGTATGGAACAGATGGCAATTCTCCAGAATGGGTATTTGTGACCTACATGTCCTTCTCAAGCAATTAGTTGCATTTTAAGTTCCTTCCCTAGAAAGGAGCTCTTGAAACACCCTCTTGACTAGTGGAAAGGATTTTTGAGTCTGCAAGGGGCAGGATTTTGCTGTATTGTAGAATAGCTAGAAGGGGTGAGTATCTAGAAGTGGTTGTCCTGGGCCTTGCCATTAAAGCAATTGTGCCACTGCACTATAATTGTGCCTGCTACCTAGCTGAAGCAGTTGCTTCTGAAGAGTAAAGGTAAAGGGACCCCTGACCATTAGGTCTAGTCACGGACGACTCTGGGGTTGCGGCGCTCATCTTGCTTTATTGGCCGAGGGAGCCGGTGTACAGCTTCCGGGTTATGTGGCCAGCATGACTAAGCCGCTTCTGGCGAACCAGAGCAGTGCACGGAAATGCCGTTTACCTTCCCGCCGGAACAGTACCTATTTATCTACTTGCACTTTGTGCTTTTGAACTGCTACTGAAGAGTATATTACTGCAATGTGCTCTACGTGGCGCTGCCCTTTAGGCTGAACTGAAAGCTGTAGCTTGTGCAGAATGCAGTGGCTTGACGCTCGGTGGGCCGAAATATTGCCATTTTATTATGCTGTTGCTGAAATAATTGCAGTTAGACTGCCAGTTGGGCTAGGTTCGTGATGCTAGTTATGGTATAGAAAGTTCTACAGTTTGGGATCAAGATTACTAAAAGATTGTATCATCCCAACATACATACCCAACCAATCACTGTCCCATGTGAGAAAGCATCCTGCAGATACAGTTCTATCAGGAGGTCTATTCCACACAATGTTGGAATTGGGTCTAAGCTGTGGTAGTACCTACCCTTTTAAAACTCCCTCTAGTTGCATGTTGGACTGGTGTTTTCTCTGTTGCTTTTCACCTGCTGGAAGTATTCCTCTTGCAGCAAGCCTTCTAAGTAGCTTGGGGTTAGAGCTCAACGTCGAGCCTACCAAGTGGCGATGGCGACGGCGAAGAGGACCTTCTTCACCGCCTCTATTGCATCTACAGAAAACAGCAACAGGAGACTATTTCAGGTGCTTAGCAATCTATTGGAACCACCTTCGTCACCGGGGCCCGGTAGGGACCCCAAGATCTCTTGCAATACTTTTGCAAAGTTTTTGCAGATAAAGTCACTCAGATTCGGAAGGAGGTAGACTTCACTGTGGGAGCAGGGCCAGGGTGGAAGAGTGCTGGAGTCCTGTCTAGTCATGTTATATGGGATCAATTCCAATCTGTTACCTCCGAGGATGTGGACAGGCTGCTTGGATGAGTGAAACCGACCACCTGTCTCCTTGATCTTTGCCCATCCTGGCTAATAAAAGCAAGCCGGGAAGGGCTGGGCGATGGGCTCTGCAGGGTGGTGAATGCTTCCCTCTGCAAGGGAGCCTTCCCTGGCCCCCTGAAAGAGGCAGTCATTAAACTGCTTCTTTAAAAAACACCTTTAGACCCAGCCAACATGGTCAACTATCACCCAGTCTCAAATCTTCCATTCTTGGGCAAGGTGGTTGAGCGGGTGGTTGCTGAACAACTCCAAGCATGCCTGGAAGATGAAGACCATTTGAATCCCTTCCAATCGGGATTCAAGCCTCACCATGGGACTGAAACTGTCTTGGTCGTGCTGATCAATGATCTCTGGCGGGCTAGGAACAAAAGTGAGAGCTGTTTCCTAGTTCTGCTGGATCTCTTAGCGGCCTTTGATACCATCGACCATGACATCCTTCTGGACCGTCAGGAGGGGCTGGGAGCTGGGGGCACTGTTATACAGTGGTTCCACTCCTTTCTCCTGGGCCATATCCAGAAAGTGGTGTTGGGGGATGAGTGTTCAGACCCCTGGGCTCTCACTTGTGCCTCAGGGTTCCGTCCTCTCCTCCATGATTTTTAATATCTATATGAAGCCGCTGGGAAGGATTATCAGGGGGTTTGGGCTGGGTGTTCATCAGTATGCAGATGATACCCAGCTCTACCTCTCTTTTAAATCAGAACCAGTGAAGGCGGTGAAGGTCCTGTGTGAGTGCCTGGAGGCAGTTGGAGGATGAATGGCAGCTAACAGATTGAGGTTGAATCCTGTCAAGACAGAAATACTGTTTTGGGGGGATAGGGGGCAGGCAGGTGTGGAGGACTCCCTGTTCCTGAATGGGGTAACTGTGCCCCTGAAGGACCAGGTGCGCAGCCTGGGAGTCATTCTGGACTCACAGCTGTCCATGGAGGCGCAGGTCAATTCTGTGTCGGTCTACCAGCTCCATCTGCTACACAGACTGAGACCCTACCTGCCCACAGACTATTTCGCCAGAGTGGTGCATGCTCTAGTTATCTCCCGCTTGGACTGCTGCAATGCGCTCTATGTGGGGCTACCTTTGAAGGTGACTCGGAAACTGCAATTAATCCAGAATGCGGGAGCCAAACTGATGACTGGGAGTGGCCGCCGGGACCATATAACACCAGTACTAAGAGACCTGCATTGGTTGCCGGTACGTTTCCGAGCATAATTCAAAGTGTTGGTGCTAAACGGCCTCGGTCCTGTATACCTGAAGGAGCGTCTCCACCCTGATCATTCAGCCCGGACACTGAGATCCAGCGCTGAGGGCCTTCTGGTGGTTCCCTCACTAGCAAAGTAAGGTTACAGGGAACCAGGCAGAGGGCCTTCTCAGTAGTGACGCCTGCCCTGTGGAACGCCCTCCCATCAAGGAAATAAGCAACTATCCTACTTTTAAAATATACCTGTTAATGCTGTATTGTGTTTCTAATATTCGATTGGGAGCCGCCCAAAGTGGCTGGGGAAACCCAGCCAGATGGGCTGGGTATAAATAAATTATTATAAATTATTATTATAATGACTATCTCAGTTGATACCTGTACAGTGGTACCTCTGGTTACATACGCTTCAGGTTACACACTCCGCTAACCCAGAAATAGTGCTTCAGGTTAAGAACTTTGCTTCAGGATAAGAACAGAAATCGTGTTCCGGTGGCGCGGCAGCAGCAGGAGGCCCCATTAGCTAAAGTGGTGCTTCAGGTTAAGTACAGACCTCCAGAACGAATTAAGTACTTAACCCGAGGTACCACTGTATTTGATTTGAATTGATTTTATGTATCTGCAGTTGTTACATTAAACTGTTAGTTAAAACAATTGCACATTGTTTTGTGTTTTGCATAAGTTTTTGTTATATTGCAAATTGCTTTGGTATGCCTAATGGGGAATGATTCATAAATCAATAATAATAAAGCAGTTGTCAATTAGAACTTTCTCTTGCCTCCTTTCAGACAAATCTTCCGATCTTCAAACTGAAAGAGTCCTGTGTGAGGCGACGGTATAGTGACTTTGAATGGCTGAAAAATGAGCTAGAGCGTGACAGTAAGGTGGGTACAGGAAATGAACATCCACTCTGTATGCATGATAAATAGATCAATAGATAACTTTCTTCTTCATTCCTGTGGCAGAGAGCTCTCCTACTCTTCCCTGTTGGATCTAGTGGTGACCCTAACAGATCAAGCAGCAGAAGGAGAGTGGTTCTGCTCCCCTCTTAAGTCATGCTCTCAATGTTTCTAGATTGTAGTGCCTCCACTGCCTGGCAAAGCCTTGAAGCGCCAGCTTCCTTTCCGAGGAGATGAGGGCATCTTTGAGGAGTCCTTCATAGAAGAAAGAAGACAGGGCTTAGAACAGTTCATAAACAAGTAAGAGTGACACCTGGGTCTTCAATACTTGGGGAAGTGAAAGACTCTGGGAGAGGAGGATGTGTCATGGCACAGTGTAGTGACTAGATTGCATATCGTGGTTGCCAGTAACTCTAGGCATCATCTTAAGCTTAGCATTGGTCTTCTCTTCATGTGGAATCCTAAGAACTGTAGTTCTCTAAAGAGTGCTTTTATGATACACTGCAGCAACCTAATGCTCTTCAGATGTTTTATACTTCAATTACCATCTGTCACAGCCAGCAGGGCTGTAGGATGCTGGGCCTGCTGGGAGTGTGGCTGTGATGGCCAGGGCTGATGCAAGTTTTTGTCCAGAACATCTGGAGGGCACTGGGTTGGCAAAAGCTGCCTTAAGTGGTGAAGAGCCTGCAGTTATGCTGCCTCAAGTCTGCTAGAAATGCTAAAATGAGAAAGCTGGTTTATTGTTAAATTATTATTTTTTAAATTTATAGTCATGACAGAAACAGTTACTAGCCAGAGACTATCAACTTATATCTTCCCATTATCTGACTTTATCCCAACCCCTTGTAATAAGGCTCCACCACTCTCCAGCTGTTTCTTTCAGGGAGGAAGTAGGGAGCCATGCCCACTTCCTAAAGCACATACAGTCGTGATTCAGCAGCTGGGCCATTTCTGCCTGGTAAACTACTAGGATGAGCCCTATCACACAAACTTATCAGACTACAGTTCTGAAAATCTGCTTGTGGGGAAAGAGAGACATGATGGCTATTCTGATACAAAACCGAAATGTTTGTAGCGCAGACAAAACTGAAGGGTCTACAATCCAGTTGTCAAGGAAACTACACTTCATACACAGAATCTGGCAGTTGTCCCTGGATGCTGAACTTTAGAAGCACAACCTTCTATATCCCTGCACAAATTCATAGATGAAAAGCCCTCCTGGGCCGGTTTCCTGGGGAGAATGCATGCTGGGGGTGCTGAGTGCCTCCAAAGACTGGGGAGATGGGATTGGTGGCAAATGAAAATAACAGAGGCCAGCCAAAATAGATGGACAATGCTGCAAGTGTCCTGGGTGCTTGTGAGTGCTGCTGTTGCACAACATGATCTTGCCTTGCCTTGTACAGAATTGGGTAGCTGATTGCTAATCTAACACTTCTTCTTGTTCTTGGCAGAATTGCTGGACACCCGCTGGCACAGAATGAGCGCTGCTTACACATGTTCCTGCAGGAGGAGACTATCGATAGAAATTACATCCCAGGGAAAGTCCGTCAGTAGAGGAGTCTGGCATTCTCCATTTTCTCTCCCCGTGCAAAAATGACATTTATTTTTACACTGCCCCTCTTCCGAACCAGCTTTTTTCTCTTTAAACCTCCTCACTTGTCTAGTGTGCCCACCACGCCATCCCACCCCTTGTTAGGCAGCAGCGTTGGGTTCTGTTGGTCTTTGGTCTCTGCATAAAAAGGTGAGAACCTGGGAAGAGCTTGTGCCTATTGGTGGATAGGTAAAGCTTGCTGAAAATGAACTGGAGACTAGTGTAAGGTATTGCAGCGTACATCAGAGCTGCTTTTCTTCCTTTGTGTAAGAATATGGAGAATTATCCAGCATGTGTAAGTGTGCTCCTTGCCACAGGTTTCCTAGGGAAGTCATGGTACTGAGACTCCTTTTCTTGGCTACTGCAGAGATGTTTCAGGGTTTTTTTGTTAGCATCTGTGCCCACCACCCCAGAATGATTAAAAGTGCGAAGCAAAAAATGCTTTTCCCTTAACTTGCTAGGAGGGTACTGTAGACCAAAAGCAGTTTGGAAGCTCCCTTTATTGAGCAGTAAGGCCTTCTGAGGGACTTCAAGTGACCCCTTCAGTATGCCTTGAGGTTTTAGCTGCTAATCCTACCCCAATAACCTTTGGGCTTTGTAGAGTTAGAGGCAGACTTGCAACCCAAAGAACAAGGCACCCTTTGGGAGCCACAACTTCTGGTAGCAGAATGGCTTCTTGTAAATGCATGGGCAAAGCAAACAGTGGTGTCTCAGAAGCAGGGTTCATGTTGAGGACTGGGCAGGAAAGGTTTGGTGGCTGGCTTTTGATGGTGAAACCTGTAGAGCAGTGTTTTCTCTGAGGATTGCACCTTGGCAAGTTAAAAGATGGAGCAAGTGGAGCCTAAACTAAGGGATGTTTCGCATGCCGCTTCTGTGTTCAGTGGATAGCTTCATCTGGCCTCTTGTCTGTGTCCATTTGGGGTTATGGTGCAAAGTTCCCTACTGTTTGTTTAATATTTAATCTGTTGGGAGGTCATGCAGATGACCATAGTATCTGTACAGCCTCTTTGTTTGACCTGAACAAGAAACTTTGTGATCCCTCCAAAACTCTGACCTGCAAGAGGTGGGGGCAGGAAGAGAGTCGTATCAACCTAAGTAATAAAGTGACTGTAATCACAAAGTTCCCTGTTCTGAAGTTTGCACTATTTGGAGTGAGCAGTACAAGTGTGTCTTGGAGGGGAGAAAGAACTGGTATATACAATTCTGCATGTTTCAGGCAAGAGGTTGTGGATATACACCACCCACCTATGGGGTAACTGGATAGCAGAAAACTCTCTTCTCTGGGCTCCCTAAGCAATAGCTATGCAGAAACTGTCTCTGCACGGACCACTCTCATCTGCTGCTGGAGAGGTGCTAACATTCCTGTTGGAAGCGGCCTGCTGCTGCCTCGTGGATCTGCATTAGCTATGAGTTCTTCAAATTCCTTCCTTCATTTGGTGCACAAGTCTGGAGATCAGAGGCTCTTGCTGCTGTATGTGTGTGTTTTTGTGTGTGTGTCTGTATTTATAGACACACACACATACATATCCATACTGATGTGGGGCTTGTAATTCAGCAAACTATGTCTTCAGTTTACTGTTTTATGTAATGTCCAAGACTTGTTCATATTAAACCACTGTGAAGCCAATATGTCTGTGTCCTCTATCAGTCACCGGCTTTTCTAAGTATTTTTGGGTAAAGCTTTGGAAAGGAGTCATTACTCTCTTACATGTCAAACGTGTCATTTGTGTGATGATTGAGTCTGAGGATTTATTGTTTATTTGCACTTGGGTCTTCTCAGGCAGTAGTCTCTGGTGCCTCTTGGGACTCACAGTCAGCACAAGGCAGAGAGACCAGCAGGAGCAACAGGCAAAGGCAACTGATACTAGTTTGTCCCCGTCCTCCATGCTGAGTTCTACAAGGGCAACATTAAACTGTGGTCTTCTGGGTTGTTGCCTCTGCACCACACTGGCTTTAAATGACATTCTTTTAGAATCATAGAATTGTAGAGTTGGAAGGGATCTTGAGGGTCATCTAGTCCAACCCCTTGCAGTGCAGAAATCTCAACATAGTATTCTGGGCACTGCATTTGGCTAGGTGTTGCTAGGAATTTTAACATTAAACTACAGTGCCTGTAATTCTTTGGGGGAAAGAATTTGCTTTAAAGATATAGTGTGTATGTAACCTGAGAGTAAGATGAAGGGAGCTGACAGCAGCACCCCATGGGCTAGCGACAAGTAAAAAGGCAGGGTGGGTGGTGGACGGGGCACTGTCTGAAATTGGTGGGGCAGTTACCCATTTGCCCAGCTGGGCTAGTCTCTGCTGCAGCCAAGCCTACATCCATGGACACTGCAGCCATTTCCCCCACATTTCTTCCAAGCTTTGCATAGCTTCCTAGCACTTTTCTCTCAGGTCCTTCAGCAGGCATTGCAACACACTTTGGCTTGCATGCACACTGTACCTTTAAAATACATTCAGAGTACACTTCTACCCTCAAAGAATTCTGGGCACTGCAGCTTGTTAAGGGTTGCTGGGAATTAATAATTCCAGCAGCGGTGAAATACCGTACCCACAATTATTTGAGGGAGGGAATGTGTTTAAAATGTGCCTTAAAGGTATACTGTGTGCATGGCCTCTACTTTTTTGCATTCTGCCATTTGTCCAAGGATCTTAAGGAGATGAACATGGTTCCCCCTGGTTGTATCCTCACAACTACCCTGTGAAGCAGGCTAAGCTGTTGGTAAGGTACTGGAGAGCAGCATCCCAGGAGCTGGCAGAGGCTGTGGAGGAGCAGTCAGCTAAGTTTGCAAAAAGGCAGCTGAGACCTGTGCCAGCCTTGCCCTTGCCTTCTAATCACCCCACCTGGAGAGCTGAGGTTTTGGAGGGCACACAGCCACTGTTTCTCTTCAGCAGGGCTCAAGGAAGTTGTAGAATGTCTACCCAACCATGGCTTCCTTGTGAACATGGAAGACTCGCACATGATGCCTTCTTAGAGGCTGCTGTATCTGGGGGCCATGCTAGACATGAGATTAGGCCTAGTCTCCCTGTCACAGGAGCGATTGCAAAAAATAAACAGAGGATCAAGCAGTCCTGAGGTCACATTGTCCAGGTATTCAACATCTGACCCAACTGAAGGGGAGCATAGTCTCATGCATGGACATTGTACCATGGTCTCGTCATCACTCCTGCAGTGGCAGGTTCTTCTGTTCCAGGAAGAGATTACATATTGGTTGCATTGAAGAACAAGGCATTCTCCCATTACCAGGTAATCCCTCCAATGGTGGCTCTCTTCAGCACTCCTACAGGGAGGGCAGATGTGGGATCCATCCAGGGTCCTGATAACTGGGTGCCAGCCTACAGGGCATGGGAACCCACAAGGGGAGCTTCATGCCTTGGGGCTCTGGGCATAGGATGAAAGGATACAGAGTGTGAATCTGCTGGAACTGAGGGCAATCTGACTAGTTCTCTTGGCCTTCCACCATCACCTGGAAGGGATGGGTGTCCTGATACACGCAGGCAATGTTTGTGCAAAAGCTCATATTTTTCATCAGGGCAGATCCCTGACACCACTGCATGAAGGTCCCTTTTCTGCTGGGGATTGAGGGGATCCATCCTCCCTAGGCTAGTTTTGGCTATGGGGTGGGCAAATTGGTTCATATGATTTTTTAAAATTTTGGGGTATTCTCTTTAATTGCATATATTCTTGTTCAGTGTTGAAATACTCCTAATTTCAGTTCAAATTTTTACTTCTTTTATTTTTTACTGAACATTCTTCTTCCTCAAGGGTTGAAGTGCCCTGATCTACTGGCCCAAAGGATGGCTTATGGGAGTGGTTGGGTGCAGGGATGCCAAAAAATGATGCCCCAAATGCCAGAATGAACAGTTCTAGTGCTTTATTAAAAGAAGGTGTAGATGTACAGCAAATCAGCCTGCCAGGATTCCCATCCTTTCCAGATGCAGGACATACAATGCAGCAAGGAGATGGCTTGTCTGTACCCACACAATTATACATATTTTAATCACAAAGCAGCATACATCAATATACCCTAAACCTCCCCTCACACCTGGCTGGTGAGGCCATAGGTAGCAACTGCCCAAAGCTTTTCCCCTCTCTGGGCCTAGAGCCCAGCATCCCAAGGTCCACAGATAAGTGCAGCATCAAAGCAAACTTATTAGCATACATCAAACCAAAGAAACATATATGAGCTTAGTCACACCACAACTACCAATTAGTTTTGGGGTTATTTTGACCGCCAAGATAGCAGCTGCAGACCTTCCAGAGAATATCTTCACCTTTGGCTCAACGCATTAGGTTCTTGCATTTTTCTAATTTTTCTGGTGCTTTGTACCCATGGGATGCAATGCTTTCCCCTGAGATTAGCATTATTATTATTATTATATTTTATTCTGAGCTGGATTGCATTGTTAACTGGGGGTGCATTGCCCTCCCATTGTGAGGTTGTTGGCTGTTGGCAACTGCCTGTCTCAAGAGTCAAGGGAGTGTGCCTCCAGGATTGAAGTCAGACCGCAGCATTTGCAGCACTGAAGTGACCTCCCTGGGGCTCAACTCTAAAGCAGTGTGCATGGAGGTCCTGGGCTACCAGGCGACAAGACCTTCCTCTTGGCCTCACGGATGTGATTCAAAGGAAAGCAGAGCAATACATTTGGCACCGGCTTGGCTGCAGAAGTTGCTGGAAGGAGGTGTATAAGGTGCCACCCAACCATCTTAGGGTCTCCACTCTGGATTTGTGTAGGGTCCTGAAGCTTTTCTAACAAATGAGTATAGCCACAAGACAGTGAGGGCTTAGGATCTGAGTTTTCTTTCTCCTAGATGGGCTCTCTTCCCAGGTTGATGAGCCTCATTTGCCCTCTGCAGCACATGCAGTTACTACCTTCTTAACCGTCAAACCCACAATTGGTCTTGTCTGCTCAATCCACTGGAGCCTGTCTTTGCATGCAAGGGAAGTCCCTGAGGTACTGGATGGTAAGATCTGCCTAATTTGCATATTCCTGCCTATGGAGCAAGTGGGAACAACAACCCATCAAAGGGATCCCCTCCATCCTGTGCAGAAAATGAACCTTCACAGGAGATCCAATGTCACACTATCACCTCTCATTGGTGGGCCTCTGGTAGATGATCTTCACCCTTTCATCATGGCTCAGCTGACTGGGGAAAGCAGCCTACTACCTGAGACAGGAAGATGCCTACTGGTGGGAGCATGGACGAATCTGGAAGGGCATGTAGGGTCCAAAACCGAGGCTGCTGTAGAGGAACTGCCCCTAGAAATTGCCTCCATAGGAAGGAGTGGAAGAGTTCTCCCAAGATCTATGCAGAGACCATGACAGAGGCAAACCATCACCCAGTCTTGTAGGATGGAGCGGGTTAGTTTGCCATAGACCACAGCCTGATTCCTGCCCTGCAGTGCCACCTTAGCACTTGGCACTGTGATGCCCTGGACACGCCACCACGCTCCTCCACACCCACATCCTGTACCACAGCAACTTCACCGGGGAGTGTGCAGCCATTGCATCCTTGCAGCCACATCTCCATGTCAAGGGTTGGAGGCTGAAACCTTCTGGGCACTCCTCAGAAAGTCGCAGTGAGGGAGCCTTAGGAAAGCAGGCCTTCAGAAAGTATCTGCCATCTCCTGTTTGATTGTCTCTAACAGTTTCACCAGACTGTTGGGAAGAGTTTGGGGGCTCTGTGGAAGTGTTGCCAATACAGATTCAATAAACAGGTCTATTTGGTGCACTTTAGCTTCATATTCACTATTTTCCAGTTCTGTCCTTTTGTCCGCATCTGTTCCTGAAGTTCTTGGGTTCATTATTCTTTCCTAATTTGGCTGCTTTGTGCAGGCTGAAGTACTGCATGTTTCTTAGAAGCTTCTGTTAAACTGCTTAGCTGCTCAGAAATACATTGTAGTTCTTCACAAATAAGCTCTTTCTCGATTTTCTCAGCATCTTGTACTCTCTCCAAGGCCTCTCTCAACTTTTCAATTTGCCTCTCCTGACCTCCTATAATTGTTTTGCTTTCCTCTTTTGCAGGCAAAGCAAATTATACTTACATTATATGTCCTGCAGCTTACTTGTGAGCCCTTCTATGCACTCTGTCTTTTGGCTAGTTGACATCCTCATCGCCTGGATGTGGTTCATCAGGCCTGACACAACTTCCTTATCAGCAGCATTTGTTCAACTTAGCACATCTCCATTTCAATTTTTGCTCTCTCTTCATCTGTTTCCTCCAATTTTGCTCTTGTGTCTTCTTGCTCATGGAATGCCTTTAAAGCTCTTGTTCATTCTACCTCTTGAAGTATTTTCTGAAAGGCAGTCTCTTTGCTTCTATGGTCACTCAGGACTTTTTCTAACTCTTATTTAACTTTTAGTATGTCTTCTTATGCTTTACCCATTGCAGCATGGATGAATTATATTGAAGTAATAACTTACAGTTTCTGGTGTTTGAAGGCTTTATTCAAGCAGGGACTTTTAACAGGATGAATAGAGATGAGAGAGAGAAAGTAGCCAGCATCTTGTCTGGAGAGAAGAACAAACAGAATGGTTCAGCTTTTACAAACATTGCCACGCAAACTCAAGAGAAGGAAATTTATTTGCTTTTCTCCCAACAAGTTTTCATTCAGAAATTTCCTTCTGTTTCTCCTTTAATATCTGGATACTTTGTGGCACTGATATTTCTTCCTGTCTTTACTTCTTCAAGTTGGTTTTGTTGTTTTCCATTAATACCTGGATCTAGTTCATCATGTCTGATACAATTTCCTTATCAGCACAATTGTTTTCTGTAGAGAAGCAACAACTTCTTCAGAAGCGCTTAAATTTTGCTCCAGCTTCTTCTCACATCTTGATGCCAATCAATACTATTTCTTTAGGTCCATGATTTCAAGAATTTCCAGATGTTCCTTGGAATTATGCTCTTTATCTTCTTGCAATTTCTGATTATGTTCTTTTTCACTTTCCAATATTCCCAATACATCCCAAAGCTCAGTTTTTGGTGCTTCACATTCTTGTTTCTTAATGGTGAGCTGCTGTGTTAGCTGATAAGTCTCAAATTTTAATATTTCCTTGAGAATGCCATAGTCATATTGCAGGTTTGTCTTTCTTTCAAGTATTTCATATTCAAACCTGCCACCATCAAGTTGCAGTTGCACATTCATATGTCTGACAGAAAGTTCAGAAATTGCTTTTTCTTGGATTCTTCTGAAATTTTCTCCATTTTTACAGCAGACAGCTCTGTGTATGCAGGCTGAATAGCATGATGCCTTTATTAATGACCTCGGGAGAGCCACTTCTCTCTGTGGTGCAAAAGATTCAGGGTTACAACTCCAGGCTGCCTCCACTCCTGGTGAATTTTCTTCCTTACTCACCTGACTTTTGAGGAAGAGCTTCCTGGGGATGTACTGACACCCTTAGTCAACTTTACCCCACAGTCTGAGGCTGAAAGTGAGAAAAGTCTTTCCAGCGCCAAGGGTGCTCCCTGAAATCATTTCAGGGGATTTCTTCCCTGTGGAGGGAGCTTTCTGTTGCTGCTCCTACTGGGCTTCCCAAGCAGGGCCTCCCTGTCAGAAGGAGCCAGTCTGTAGGCAGAGCTGCTCAGGCTAAAGGCTAGGTACTGGCCAAGGTAAATGCAGAAAGAGAAGTGGGGAAAGGGCTTTGAGGCTGTAATGCCCACCTTGAGTTTCACCAGCTGGTTGGACAACTGCTCCCACCCCAACCCCTGGCCGTGCTGCCTGGGTCTGATGAGAATGGAGCCCAGGAACACCTGGAAAGGTTGGGGAAGGATGTCATGAGGTGGAAGGCAGACAGCGAATCCTGAGGTCCGTCCTTCTCCAGCATGCCACATTTCCAGAAGGCAGCTTCTAGCTTAAGGCTCACCTAAGCCTCCATGCTTTAAACTGAGGAAGCAGCAGTGGCTCAACAGAACTCACAAGTTATGAAGTTATAGTCCCCATCCTATTCGGTTTGTGGGGAGAATAGTGCAGTTTCCCTGTGGGTAGGCAGCCTGCAGCAGGGTGACATGTGGGCCCAGGAAAATGGCTTTGTTGGGGGAGCCTCAGAACTCGTCATCAGCATGTTTGTTCCCTGTTACACCAAAGTGGGAACTGTTTTACAATTCAGGCTTGCAGCACACAGGTAGAGGTGAGTCCTTTGTGTCTTAAAATGCCTGGGAGAAGAGAGCAGTGGGTGGTGTCAGCTTCTCTTCCTTTTCAGTCTCCTCTGATATTTGGGCCATGTGACGTCCTGTCAAAGCAAAGGATTTGGCCAGGAGCAAAGAGTCTCCTAACCAACCCCTCATTAAATTTGGCAAAGTATTTTCAGGAACACGACTCACAGCTTTGGGCAGTGAATTGGCTTGGCTTATGGGTCCAAGGGTGACTACTGCATGGAATTGGTCTGCTTATGCTAATTTCTAATGGGTGCTTGTGCTAATTAGGTTGGGGTGTGCATCCTCTGGACCACAAAATATCTGACTGGTCTTATATTCTTTTCCTGCAAGGCTGCAGTTAGGTTAGTGAGTGGGAGGCTATTGCCTCTCTGGTGTATCAGCAATACTGCAGAGTTAGGCCCCTAAACCTGGTCAGATGGCAAATCCTGATAGTTGGGTCAGGATGCATATGGAATGGGTGGGGGAAAGAGGGAACTCATTTATAAACTCAAGAGCTGGTTATATGTTGGGATAGGGGAGGAAGAGGGCTGGGTAGACTCTTACGGTTTGTGTAGCAGGCTGTGAGAGCTTTTGGCATTTTCCTCAACAGCTGTTACACTGCATGCTAGTATGAAGGTGGAAACCAGCAACTTTCCATTGTGTGGGGGGTGTTGACCATGACACTTTCATCAAGTTGTGGCCTGAATGGAGATGCATTGCAGCCTTAGGACTCAACTTGATGCCTTTCCTAAATTGGTGTTTGTGGTTTTTGCATCTGGGAATAAGAAGAAAGCATTAGGTGAAGGATCCCACCAGAGGTCATCTCGGACAGACAAAAGTAAGGGTGCAAGGTAAGCAGTCTCAGCAGTGGTAGTGGATCTTAACACTTCTCCTAGAAAGATAGGAAATAGGTGCTAGACTGAAGCTGTGTGGGTTTGGAAGAGGAACTATGTTGACCAGCCAAGGGAAACTGTAACTGCCTGGTGAGGCAGCTCTTTGGCTGCATGGCCTTGTGTGGGATAGTTGAATTCGAGAGACAGGGCTTCCCCAAGCAGAATGCTGGCCATCCAGAGCCACAGCATAGATGCTCTTTTCCTGAGTTATAGCAGCTCTTTTGGCTGAGGTGTGGCATGCATGCTTGCCTAGAGAATTCGGGGATGGCCACTTCCAATCTACCAGGAAGCCTTTTTTCTGCTGGAGGAACAGCTTGCACCAGCAGAGGGAGGCAGCACTCCACAGAAAAAAACTGTCATACAAGCCGTCCTCTACGGCTGAAAAACATGAGGCATCCTAGCACCGCATGACAGAGGGGGAAACTGCTTTGGCTGGGAGGGGACTGGAAGTGACCATATCATAGCTGTCAACTTTCCCCTTTTCTTGCGAGGAATCCTATTCAGAATAAGGAAATTTCCCTTTAAAAAAGGGAAATGTTGACAGCTATGGACCATATTGCAGATGAGGGGGAGAATAAAGCTCTAGGCTTTAGTTTTATGTTGGAATGGAGATGTAAAATAACTTGTTTTTTATTCATGTCAGGCCAAGACATCCACACTTGGAAGCTTGATGGTGGCTGAAGAGATCCCCAGTGATTTGGGATCTGTTGCCAGCTGGGTGTGTGCAGGATTGATTTAATCAAGTCCACTTTAACTATTTAAATTGCCAAAAAATAACCAATTTAAAACAGTGGCTTTTCTATTTCGCATAATCCAAAACTTTAGGTAGTGCAATTTATATAAGCAATTGCGAAACCCAGATTTCCATTTTGTGCTTCTATATTTGCTTGAGTGTTAGGTAAGACTGTTTACTTGAAAGCGACGTGTCCAGCAGTTCTCAGAATCAAGGCTGGTTACATTAACCGAGCAAAGCGGGGATTTGTCTCCATAACATGAAACTGAATGCCGTGTTGACAGTCTAAGTCAGGATGACTAACCCAGCGATACATACATATTTCATTAAATGGATTAATGAATAGTCATTGGTGGATGGGGTCAGGGCAACCTCTCCTTTGCCTTGAAGCTCGCTCTGAGAGGCAGGGGGAATGGCTTCTCGCCAGTCAGAAGCTTGTATGTTTCCTTTCTCTCCAGTCCTAGCAATTAGTTTAGACATTGTATTATGTTAAATTACATTTTCAAGAGTGGTTTTGTGGGAGGGAGAGTTTTCAGTAAATGGAATTTGCAGAGCTATCTAAGTGAAAACTGAAGGACTCTGCTTTTAGGCAACACATATTACAGCCCTTGCCTGGACTGAGTCCAGCCCTGTGGCTCGTACAGGCAGGCACAATCCACTCTTTTGCAAGAGGCTATCGGTCAAGCTGACTTTTCCTGCTGTAATGGACATGTCACAATGTTTTTTGCAGATATATTTCTATGTATTTTATTAGGTCATTTAAAAAGATTGGCAACATTCTGCGTATTTGTATTGAATAGAGATTACATTCTGTGAATGAGCACATTCCGTGAATAGGTCTCCTTAATCATTTGATTGAGACATAGCAGAAGGAACATCAGCAGGGCTTGACTTTAACTTGTTTCTAAGAGTCCACTGTTTGCTTTCCCATCATACTTCACCTTTTTATTGTAATCCTTGGCATAGCCACCCAGAGCAATATTCTTAGTATTTTGTATAAGTTTCTCTCCATCACCCCCACTACCCCGCACATGGAGGCACTTATCTTCCCAAGGTAAAATTACTACTGTGAAATTCAGTATAATTCTACAAAATTGTCCATAGGGATTCTTATGCCATCACATCAAGTGTTCCCATAGATATGGACCTGCTTCTGTATGCTGGGTCTTCTACCTGTGAATTCTCTGCAGCTCTGAGAGAAAGATTTGAGTAAATTAAGCACAAGATGAGCACCAGGGCTGAGCAATATCTGGTTTATGATATATCACGAGCTAAACATCATAATGTAATGACATATCATGAAGTCTGAAATAAGGATGGAGTTATGTAAAGGCATTGGCTAGCTTCACAGTTTTCCCCACATCATGGTTTTTGGCCCAAAAAAGTACTGTAGCAATTTTAAGATTCCACTGAGTAAAGGGAGGAAATTTTGTGCTAGCTGCTATCAAACGATTTGCTGCAAAACCTATGGCACAATTATTATATGGTGCACAACTAGTCCTCCTCTCTAATTTGGACCCTTATGGAAAAATACAATCAGGATTCCTAAGGTCAATTCTCCAAATCCCTATAATGCAGTCCTGTGACTAGAGATGGGCCTATATAGGACTGAAGCCAAGTGTGCCTATTTACTCTGTACACATGGCTAAGACTTAATAAGACCCCAACTGGGCTGCCCCCCTTGATGCTGGTTGATAACTATCAAACAAAATGGTGGAAGAGCAGTTCAAGAAAACTGTTCTTTTACAGCCTTTCTCTTTAATATCTGGAAATGGGAAGGGCTAGAAATATAATCAAAGAACAAATATGGGACATAGAATTCCAAACTGATTTTACCCAATCTTCTAAAATCTATAAATCTCTACATGAACCCCAAAGATCCCATCCAGCAAATTACTTATGTGCACTGGATAACCCTAAGCATCATTGGCCATTTTCCAGAGCCCGTTTTAATGCTCTCCCTTCAGCACTACTAGAGGACAGATATCATAACATCCCAGCTGAACAAAGATTATGTCCAGGCAACTCTAAAGAGATTTAATCCATTGGGCACATTCTTCTATATTGCCTGCTGTATCGTGATACCTAAAGAGAGCTAATTTTACCATTATTAAGAAAATTACCTGGCTGTTCAGAGGAAACATGTTAAAAACCTTCTTGCTGATAAAGATCTGGATATCATCAAGCCTGTTGTGAAATTCTGTTTTATAGCAATGAGGACAAGACAGGCTGTTGTGACAGGGATTGCTGGTGAATGAGTACTGATTTTAATCTCTGGAATAGAGATTTTAGCTGAAGAAGTATTATTTTTAATGTAAATAAATTTATAGGGAATTTTTAATTATATCCACTTCTTTATGTGGTTGTGGCATTTGTTGTTTTTGTTAACTTTGCTGTCTGGTCTTTGACCTCAATAAAGATTGTTGATTGCAAACACATGCACATCATGATTTGCAATATATTGCCAGGTCAAAAATTATGAAACCAATATCACGATATGGACTTCAAACTGGTGTTGGGTTATATATTGATATATCGCCCAGCCCTAGTCAGGATTAGAGCTATTAACAGGTTTATGCAATACAATCCTTATATATCCCCTTCTATAGGCACATGCTGTGTTTGTGTATACACAAAAGAAAAGTGTAATTGTTGAGCTTTTGCTGGAATTCCAAGAATTATTTTTGCAGTCCAAAGAGGAGTAACCTGCTTCATACCAGAAAGCACCTTGCTTGTGCTTTAAATCATAGAATAATATTATTGTGAAGTTGGGCCACATGGGTCATCTAGTCCAGCCCCCTGAAATGCAGGACTTTTTTTGCCCAGGTGGGGCTTGAACCCACAACTCTGTGATTAAGAGTCTCATGCTCAAGCAGGAGAAACCAGGCTGTCCCAGAAGATAAGGGAGCTGCTTCCATAGTTGTCAGTGTTGGTGTGCCTGACTAATAATATAATCTATATTTTGTTTTCAGTAACAAATCATCCATAGTTTGGTCTTCAGATAATTCTGCAGAAGGGCCAAAATGAAGTTGGAGAGCATCTGCCTCCCATAAGAAGGTCCCAACTTCAGGCCATGGTGTCCCAAGTTAGAGCTTTCATATCAGCTGCCAGTCATTATAGAAATATGTCCCTAGTATTTTTATTTGTGAGAGCTAGATAGAGGAATGGAGCACAAACACGAGAGTACTGCCAATAGGGACTAAAATGAAATCTGAGCTTATTGCACCTTATTTATAACCTGGGGTAGGGGAAGAGGGTGAGCATGTGCCTTCCATATTAAAAAAAGAAATGCACCCCCAGCTTGCAGCCAGAGGCTCTTGATTAGCTTATTTTGCAGAGTGGGTTGACGGCAGATAAAGATCTGGCACCCATCTCACCAATGCCCTGGCCTTTTGCCAGCTGCTGGCATGAGCCTCTTGGCAGAAGCCAACTTCTAAGGGCCGTGGGGGCTTCAGACCCTACAATAAGACATTTGAAGGGGCCAGGTCCCCCTAAAGTTGATGGGCATTCCCATTCAAATGGGGTGTGTGCACCGTGTCATGTGGGATGGGGCTTACGTAGGCCCCCGCAATATTTTATTCAAGGTGGCACCCCTGGGCTACAGGCAACCACATCATATATGCTCAAGGGACCTTCTAAGCTGGGAGCTCTCTCTGGAGTTAGCCTCTTGCTTTCTTCCCAGCAGGATAAGGCTCCCTACTCTGGAAAGCAATACAGCGAAAGCTAAAGTTCACCAGGCGTCCTGAGTAGGGACGCCCTGTTGACAAGCCTTCTCCTCCTTCTTCTTCTCCTCCTCCTCCTCCTCCTCCTCCTCCTCCTCCTCCTCCTTCTTCTTCTTCTTCTCTGCCTGAGCCCTCCCTCTCCATCCTAATATCAGTCAAGAGCATGGTTATGAGCTCCCCATTTCTTTCTGGGGGTTTTCGCAAGCCCAATCCAGGTCCCGTCTTGATATCTGCCTTTGCTGCATTTGGTGATATGTGAGAACCTTCAGCATCCCCAAACAACTAGAGAGCTCCAGCAAGTGATGGCACACACTCTCAGGGCTTGCTGCTTAGGTTCTCGGTAGGGAACTGGGTGCCCCTTTGCAGGGAAGAAGAGGTGGAGAAAGCAGCAGCAGATTTGCTGAAGATCTTCCTCCTCCCCAAAGGCATCAACAAATAAGGAAGGGAAGGGAAACTGCGTCGCTTTGCAAGTCTGTGTCACATTATGCTCCTTTTCCTTGTCAAGGATGGCCTTGAAGATGATCAATATATCTGTACGTACAACCATTCTTGGGGGCTTGAGCTCTGTTTGCTTTCACCCTGCCGAGAATTTCTATTAGCTTTCCATTTTGCTGGTGGCAGCAGAGGCAGAATTACTCCACAAGGCGTCACACTCTGCTCATCCAATAATCAAATTTAAACTAATTATCCCTGAAATAGGCCAGAGTCATCTCCATGGGCTCCTATGACAGGCAGCAGTCTGGCAGTGCAGTGCCTCAGAATTCCACCAGATGACAGGAGCCTCTCTCTGATTGGCTACAACAAGCCAGGAAGGGGGGGGGGAGAGAAGCACTTTTGGAGGGAAAATAAAAGCCGTTTCTGAGGAGAATTTTTTGGACTGGGCTAGGGAAGGGAAAGAGCTGGAGTGAGATAGGGTTTTGTTTGAGAGATAAGGCTTTATTTGAGGTGTGGGATAGGGATTAGGATAGGGTTTGTCTGAGAGAGTTGGTTCAAATTTGAGTTTAACACCTGCTCTGACTTGCAGGGTTTCCACCTGTCCTGTATGGCACAGAATTTGTTCGTATTTCAATGTAAAATGCTGTATCTCGTATTGATGCAGTTTTGTCCCATAATTTTAGGTTCTCTCTCTCTCCCTCCCTCTCTCTCTCTCTCTCTCTGTGTGTGTGTGTGTCCTCTCCAAATGTTTGAAAGGGTGTGCAAAAGGCCATGCATTTAAGCCAAGCACAGATAGATTTACAAACTCATGGAGTGTGTGTGTGTGTGTGTCAAACTTCCATAGGGGGCATCCTGTGAGGCTGCAATAGATTGTAATGACTTGCTTTGAAGTCACTTCAGCAACAGATGAAAAAAATAATCTTCCACCATCCGCACTGCACTATCCTGTATTGCCACAACAAAGGTGGCAACCCTACCTCTGAGGAGAATATCTATCGCTAGAGGAAGAAGCGTCTTGGGAGAGTATTCAGACAGGAATTACCTGGAGGGCTGAGTCTGAGCCTGGGGAGGCAGGAGCCGGGGGAACAGGGACTCCCTGGATCTCATTGCAGTCAAGAAGGGAGGGTTCTTCTAGGAAAAGAAGCCCCCCAAACTAGCAAAAAGGGGTGAGGGGATCTCCTGGGTCTGTTATAGTAACTGGAATACCTCAGGAATGGGAATGCTAAGAGGGGGTAACTGACAAAAATTGCCCTTCCCTCATGAAACAAAGAATTAAGCGGTGAAGGAAGCTGTGCTCTGCCAAAAGTATTAAAACTATCTTAACTAAGCGAAGAAACAAGAGGGAAATAACAGAAACTGAGTCATGGGTGTAGCCAGGATTTTTTTTGGAGGGGCAGGACTGAAGTGATTGGTCAGTTAAGTATTTCTACTGTTTTACTTGATGGGGGGCATTTTACCACCTATACTAGAAACCTGAACACCTACTGTTATAAGAAAAATCTGCTCCTTTTCCCTTATGGGGTACCCAAGAGCCCATACAGAGTCCTTATGTAGGTTCCGTATCGGTTGGAAAAAATAACAGAGGCCAACCAGATAATATTGAGAAGCAAAGCAGCTAGTAAGCCTGATCTTTATTCAACTGGGTGCTCACCCCCCCCGCCCCATGCAGGAGGGAGGAGGAACCCCAAACATTGGTGTGCAAGCTCTTATATAGATTTTGAAATTGCCACCCTGTAGCTCAAGACCACCCCCCAATATATCATACATACATCACTGAAGGGCAGTCGACAGCAGAAATCCTGTTTGCCAGATACCTGATAATGGCCGCTGATTGCATTTACATGGGAAGTCTGGTCATTCTTTTGTGATGGTAAATACTCAGTTCCTGAATCCAGGTCACAGGCTCACCCTATTCATACACAGATACACCCTTAAGACAGGATTTGTGATCAAAGAGACAACGGGAGGTTTTCCCCTTTCCTTCCCCCTTGCAGAGAAATGTTTGAGGTCAATTTGGGAGAGCAAAAAATGGCTGCAGGATTGTTCTCCAGTTCTGTCTCAGGCACATGGTGTAGCAATTGCATGCGCTATCCTCCCCCTCCAACCAGTCCTCCAAGCTCTGGCAAGACCTGGCAGAGAGAGGGGTAGGTGCACGAAGGGGTTGTGAGGCACAAGTCAAAACAGTAGTAAGCTGCCACACCTCCTTATCCGGGTCAACCCTCGAAAGGAATCCAAGGAGCAGAACTCCCCTTCAATATTCACTGGGTTGCCCAACTCTGTGTCACTTTACCATGACGCAGACAGAAATCCAACAGGTAGTGTGTACCAAGTGGTCAGGCTCTGGTTTAGCTTCTCCGGAAAAAGGCACAAAATACAAAAGGCAAAAGTCCTTTTCCAAATTTATTGAAAAAGCTACTCAAAGAATAAAAGCTTGCACATTTTTAAAAAGGTTACAAACAAGAAAATTAAAATGTTGCAAAATATCAGTAACTAAAAACATACACACAAAGGATCAACAGTTCAAAGCTCAGCAAAAAATCACAAAATCCATTCTTCTGGTCAAACACCCTCAGGTGAACACCAGGGCAAGGTGGTCTGCATGGCAAGATGACTTGCATGGCAAGATGGTCTGCAATTTGCATCTGAATTCCCCAAACCTTTATCCTTGAGAACCCCACGTGGAATACAGGTTTAGGAACCAATCATTTCTTTGGGTTAATTACCAATTTGCCAATGGCTGTATGATGAGACAATAACTCCTGATTGTCAGAAGACCCACACAACTGAACTTTGTTTGCGGGCACACACGCTAAACCCTGTCTGTGGTACCTACCCCTTTACCCCAAATGATGAGACAAGAGACCAGAGTATGGGTTCAAATTGGCCACAACTTTATTGAGCTTCAGAAGTGGGAAACTTGACACAGGCCTTGGCAGGTAACCCTCTCAGTCCGCCTGAGGACTGAGGATATGCAGGCAGATGAGGTCCAGTGAGAGGGGACTACAAAACGCAAACTTTCACAGCATGCCCCTCTACCGACCTCATCCCGGGAGTTTGAACTACCATATTTTTTGCTCTATAGAAGAAGAAGAAGAAGAAGAAGAAGAAGAAGAAGAAGAAGAAGAAGAAGAAGAGTTTGGATTTGATATCCCGCCTTTCACTTCCTTTAAAGAGTCTCAAAGCGGCTAACATTCTCCTTTCCCTTCCTCCCCCACAACAAACACTCTGTGAGGTGAGTGGGGCTGAGAGACTTCAGAGAAGTGTGACTGGCCCAAGGTCACCCAGCAGCTGCATGTGGAGGAGCGGGGAATCGAACCCGGTTCCCCAGATTACGAAACTACCGCTCTTAACCACACTGGACGCACTGGACCATAGGACACACCTTGTTTTAGAGGGGGAGAACAAGAAAAGAAAAATTCTCCCCCTCTCTGCGCAGTGCCCCTTCAGCGAAGCGGCAGGAGAAATGGAGCCCCTTCCATTTCTCCAGCCGCTTCACTGAAGGGGCGCTGTGCAGAGAGGGGGAGAAGTTTTTTTTTCTTGTTCTCCCCCTCTAAAACAAGGTGCATTCTGCACATTCAAGGAGCATTCACCTGAAGCCTCCGGAGCGCACTGACCCCTCTCGCTCTCCAGGCTTCAGTGAAGGCAACCAGAAGCCTCAGGAGAACGGCGGGAGTTCCCACTGGGCTCCAGAGGCTTCGGGTTCCTTTCAACCTGCTCTTTGGGGCTGGCGGGGGGGGGGGAGAGCGCTGCTCAAAGACTGCCAGCCTCAAAGACCAGGTCGGGGAGCAGCGCAAAGGCTGTGCACCGCCTTCCCACTGCCCCCCCGAGCTTGTGGGGCTGGCGGTGGGGGGAAGCACTGCTTTCTAAGGTCATGAAGCAATGGGAGTGTTTAAATGATTACTTACAAAACCAGGGCTCGGCTACTAAAATCTGGTTGTGTTTAGAGTAATCTTGTGAGTAATATAAAAAATACAAAGCGAGACATTAAGGAGACCCAAAGAAAAAATATGAAGAACAGAGGTTTTGACAAATGGACTACCAAAAACGTGTGTGGCAAACGGTGGAAGTCTTTTAAAAATATTTTAATTAAGATAGATAAGGATATGATAAAAATACATAATTGAACATAAATATAGATTGGAAATGGCTGTGTATAGTGAATACTTATCTACTTTTAAAATTCTCATTCTTGATCTTATTTCTTCCTTTTCTTTATCTTCTTCTTGTTCTTTTCTTTTATATTTTACCTTTCATTTCTTTTCTTTATTGTGAATATTGCTTTGTAGAGATGTAAATACCGGTAATTGTAAATATGAGAAGAGGTAAAATGTTTTCTAATTTTTTATTGGTTACATGTATTTTCCTTTTTTTTTTTTTTGTATATTTGTATTTTTTTCTAATTTGTCCTCAATAAAATTAAATGAATAAATAAATAAAGCTTATCACACGTCCATCTCCCCGTCCCACTTGGCGGCGTCAGGCAACTTCATGTTTTGTCACATGGAATCAAGGAACAAAAGGCCTGCAGTAACCGGGCCAGCCTCTGGAAGTGCCGTGTATGGTGGGAGAGACTCCACAGCTGATTTGATCCCTTCGTATTGCAAGAGGCTCTCTGGCATCTCATGCTTGAGGAGGGTTTCCACCACTGCCTGAGCCTCGAGGTAGTTCCATGAGTTTGTGTTCCACGTGATGAAAAACTTCAACACAGCCTCTGGAAGAAGGGGTTTGGGAAAGACACGTCAGGAAGGAGTGCAAGTTGCAGGCAGCGTGGCCACCTTGAACCAACACACCTCTCTTGCGAAGCATGGCCAGGTCTGGGCACACATCTGACCTGCGCCTTTCTTCAAGGCAGGGAAGCAGATCCAACACCCCTCCCCACCTAGTAGAAACAATTAATGATGGGAGGGGTGACTGAGTTTATTCCAGACTACATGGCTTGCAGGAATGGGTTTTATAATATTTATAAAAGTAAAAAAACAACAATATGCATTATAATCTTTGCTCTAGTATTACAGAGCTGGTGGAGCTAATTTGAAGCTGTGTATACACCATACATTAAAAGCATTATCACTTCTCCCCTGTAAGAATCCTGGGAACTGTAGATTACCCTTCTACCACACAGCTACAATTTGTAGCACCCTTTACAAACTGCAGTTCCCAGGATTCTTTGGGAGAAATGTGCTTTTAATGCCTGTTTTTCCTGCAACAGGCATGCTCAGCTACCCCTCTGGAAGCTCAATCCCACAGAAAGCTGTGACGGCCACCAGCTTGGATGGTTTTATGCAGGAAAGGCTATCAATGGCCACTAGGCACGATGGCTATGCTCTACCTCCACAGTCAGCGGCAGTAACGTTTGTGAACAGTAGTTGCTGGAAGATGCAGGAAGGGAATACAGAATGCTCTTGTTTCCACAGGCCTCTGGTTGGCCACTATGAGAACAGGATGCTAGACTAGACAGGCCAATGTGGCCTCATCCAGCAGGCACTTCTTATGTCCTTACGTGGTTCACCCCGCAATCCCACCCCGCAAATAGCTTTGGAGCCTTCTTGCCTCTAGCCTAGCCCTCACCCCTTTTCCTGTTCCCGCTGGAGTCTTCTTTTGCTTGCCACGCCTGCGGGCTCTCTTCCGGCCAACGGTACCAATGACCGATCTTAAAAACTTGGGGTCGGTGAGATTCGGCAATCGCAGCACCTTGTGCCTGCTGGACCTCCTGAGCGGAGCGGGTTGTGTCTTGCTCCTCGTGAAGTAGGGTGAAATGTGAGGAGTGTTGCAAGCCGGTGCAGAGGCAGAAGGTCTGGCCGAGATGGTAGAGCCCGGCTTCTCTGTCAGGGGCTTCTTCCTAACCCAGTGGAACACCAGTATCATACGCCTCTTAGATGGGTTGGACATGCTGAAGAAGGTGCTGGAGGCCCAAAGACCAGGGTGACTTCAGAGCGGAGGACGCAGCAGGCAGTTCCCTATCAGTGGTGCCAAATCCAAGCAAATGTTAGCTTCAGTCCTGTTAAATCGATCCAGCAATTATGAACGTTAAAGAAGGGATTAATTCCTCAGGCAGTAGGAAAAGACTTTCTGTGGCTTTTTAATAGATGGGAGCCCCCAACTACTGCCACTGTTGACAGCCTGTTGCCCCTTCACTCTGCTTGAATGGGTTATGTCACAATGGTTCCTTCATCAGGTGTTTGTGAGCATGAAAATGCTGTTGAGAGTTTCAGCAATGAAGGCTCAGGCACGTTAAAGAAGGGATTAATTCCTCAGGCAGTAGGAAAAGACTTTCTGTGGCTTTTTAATAGATGGGAGCCCCCAACTACTGCCACTGTTGACAGCCTGTTGCCCCTTCACTCTGCTTGAATGGGTTATGTCACAATGGTTCCTTCATCAGGTGTTTGTGAGCATGAAAATGCTGTTGAGAGTTTCAGCAATGAAGGCTCAGGCATAACATACTGTTTGAAAGTCTGAACATTTCCTCTTTTTTTATTTAACAAAATTTATATACTACTTTTATAATTTATATACAAATTATTAGGAGAGTAAGTTAAAAATATACTGTAGTTTATTCACTTATAGGCTAGTTTACATACTTTATCCCTTCTTATACTTCTATCCCACCTTTCCTCCACAGAGCATACACACTTCAGCCTCCACCTTCTCCATTTTATCCTGACAGCAATATTGTGAGCTAGGGCCAGAGCTCAGTGGTAGAACAACTGCTTAGCATGCAGAAGGCATCAGGTTCAGTCCCCAGCATCTCCTGGTGGGACTGGGAGTGCTCCCTCTGCGCTTTGGAGGCTTCGTGTTGCTATCGCTGAAGCCAAGGAGCCTGCATTCGCTCCATAGGATGCACACAAAATATGGTATATCCCAAACCCATGTAAGGGTGTTAAAGAATACAAGACTAGGACAGATAACATAGCATCCTGCCTAAAGTCAGGAGGCAATTTGATTTACACTTCTAAGACAGAGTGTTTTACAATTAAAGAGCCAGATACACATTCCCCAGGATTCCACAGTTTTTACTCTCCCACAATGCCTCACTCCTGCATGAACCAAAGTTTCAGCATACAAAGATTTCCCAACTTCACTACACATGGTTTATATACTTATGTATTTGCTTGGTACATTTATGAACATTTATTTTATACCTTAGACTTTATAATTCTCATAACACCTACTGTACCTGAAGTGTACCAAGTGATTTTTTAGTAACTGAAGTGTAAGAAAAGTTGTGCATATACAACTGTGTTTAAGCCTGTGATATTCTTTATAGAGTGGTACCTTGGATTACATACGCTTCAGGTTACATATGCTTCAGGTTACAGACTCCACTAACCCAAAAATATTACCTCGGGTTAAGAACTTTGCTTCAGGATGAGAACAGAAATTGCGACGCCGCAGCGCAGCGGGAGGCCCCATTAGCTAAAGTGGTGCTTCAGGTTAAGAACAGTTTCAGGTTAAGAACGGACCTCCAGAACGAATTAAGTACTTAACCCGAGGTACCACTGTATTTAGTTTAGGTTATGTTAACTTCTTCCTGAAAGAACACATCTCCTGACCCAACTTTGTTTCACCAACCTCTTTTTTTGTAAATAAAACTTTTCTTGCTTGATTAACTCCTGTGTGAGACTTCTTGACTAAGTTTCCCTCACCGCGCCCCCTCCTCCCCCAAGATAGCCTATGGTAAATTGCAGAAATTCATTTAATTGGTGTACTGTGCGGTGGGTCCACTATAATTAATTGGGGGCAGTTAGCAGGGGTAAGTCCACAGCAGCTCCCTTTTAGCCTTGCAAGCTCACACCCCATCAACAACCCCACAAGGGGAATAGATGCTCCTGTAAGAGAAGCAAAATCTCTGCCTCCCAATCTCCCTTTGACCCTACTTATGTTCGAGGTGCAGATATAGGCATCTGCTTGCAGATTAACACGAGCCAGCCTGGGTCAGCCTATTAAGATGTTCCAGAGGCCGTGGTGCCTTAGAGAACTCCGGTTTACAGCTATACAGGCACGAAAATGGTGAATGAGAGCACTGCTAGGCCTTACTGAAGCTGAAGGAAGTTCCGTGTGAGGTGTTCCCAAAGTAAAGGAAGGATTGGACTCTGATAATAAAATACACACAGACTGCTTGAACAAACAGCAATATCAAATTCAGTGTTAGGCAAATTAGAGTGCAGACACTCTAAAATCACTATTCTGTCAGCAGTGTCTGGGGAAAAATGGAGTTCTGTAGGTAAAATATGTATTAAGGAAAATCACGCGTACGAGTGCCCCAAAATTCTACTACTGCTGTAAAGTAAATTCATTAGGAATTTTAAGTTCAGGGAGGAAAGGAGAAGGAACTGTCTGCAATAAACAATGAAGAATGAGTCTCACTGTCTGAGGTGGAATCGGACCTGTATGCTATGTCTTAATTTTATAAACCACCATAGTGGCATGGTGCAGAGCTGCCACAGGAGACAGTGTGTTAAAAGCAACTGTCTTTGCTAATGTGGAAGACTGACAATCAGCTGGCACAACAGTCTTTGTTCTCCCATTTAACCCAGACTGGAAGGCCACCTGTCAGTGGCATTGCCTGTCTTTAGCAGGATGAACTGAAGGAGACAAAAGCTGCTGCTAGGAGGGCAGATTTGTGAGTCTCAGTGTCAATATTCTGGCAAGGCTTAATCATTTGAGCAATCTCTGTTTCTGGCTTCTGGTGCATCGCTTTAAGAGCAGTCTTGCAATCAGCATTTTCATTTTCATAAGCCAATTGTTTCATTAAGACTTCAGAGGCTTCAAGGTTTGGAATTAAAGTACTAGCTCCTCTTAGCCCATCAAGAATGCAATGCAAGCCATTTTCTGTCACACTTCACTTCAGTTCTTTAAAAACTGCGAAGGGCAATGATTCATGGGCTCTCTGTTCCTGTGCATTCTGAACAACAGGACAGACTGCTAATAATGGAAAGGTATCAGCTATTTTTTCTTCACTGCTTCCTTCTGCCATATTTGGAATAATCAGTGTTTGCATTGTGGTCTGAGCCCCTTGCGGAGGATTGCCCACTAAATAAGTAGGTGACATGGAATTTACATTCAACCCAGGCAATTTTTTGGCAAAGGAATGTGCCAATGGAATTACCTTTGACATAACCTCAGAGGAGAGAGGCTGGAAATCTAGAGGCTGAGGGGGGGAAACAATATTATGGTATTTTTAAAGGCAGCTATGGGTTGCAACAATGTGGGAGCATTCACAGAGAAAGCTGGTGGTTGGAGCAAAGGGTTAGAGAGCTTTCCAACTGCATCTCTACACAAATGCCAGGTGTGCAAGACTTGTACAGATGCCTCAGAATGTCTATGGAGTGCATCTCCCAGCTCATTCCATTTCTTAAATGTCATAAGTAACCCCCTCTGGAAACCAGAGGCACAGTCTAGCAATCTCTAACAACAATTTTTTTCTACTAGGGATGCTAAATGCTTATCATGCCCTGCCTGAGCTAGCAAAAATAACAAATTATTCCTATGCTTTTCTTGCACATGTGAAAGCTTGCTTCCCATGATCTCACCTGACGCGTGTCTTTGGGGCTCATTCTGAGCGAATGAGATCCTAAGTTCGGGAATCGTTTTGCAGGAGATGATCCATCGCGACCGAGGGATAGCAGGTTGCTAGCTCCGAGGAGAGTCCAATCCTGGGGGCTTCCTTTTGCAGAGGTTTCCTTTTGCTGTGCCGCAAATGCTGAGGTTTTCTTTTAGCTTTGCCTCACATGCTGAGGTTTTTTTAACAAGCCTCACACGGTTCCCTTTTAGGTTTGCCTCACACACTGAGGTTTTCTTTTAGCTTTGCCTCACATGTGGCACCACTTGAGGCATTCCCAAAGTAAAGGAAGGATTGGACTCTGATAATAAAATACACACAGAGGCTTGAACCAGCAAGACTCTGGGAAGAGTGCGTATAGTAAAAATTCCTGTCCACCCTCCGGCCCAGGTCGTTTTATTCACAAAAGAACTTTTTACCCAGTGTTCGTAAGAACCAATCAGATTTCCTCTGAGCATTTCAAAAAACCCCATCTGGGGACAAAGTTACACTACAAAACTAATTTAAGCATGCATACTTCTGGGGTAAATAAAACAGAACTAAAAAGGAAGAATGCATTCAGCAAACCCGGAGGTCATAAACAGCAATAAAGGAAGGAAGGATGGGTAGCATTTACCATCTCTTTGTGAACACTCTTCCTGGCCCTTAAAATCTATCTAAAAATTAACAAACTACATCAAAGAAGCTACCTTTGGCTACATTCGGCAGTACCGCATGCTGTAGTTGAGCTGATAAATCGAATAATTTATCGCTCTGATAGAAACAGTGATTCTGGTAAAGCTAGGGGTGGAGGAGTCTGTATTTACATATACAATGGTTGGTGCGTTAACAGCAAAGTAGCTTACATGTATTGCTCCACAGATCTAGAATTGATGGCAGTCGGCCATTTTATCTGCCTAGAGAAGTAACTGTCATAATCATTATAGCTGTTTATATTCCACCTGATGCTAATGTCAGTGCGGCACTTTCTAAACTATATGACGTCATATCTGAGCAGCAGCAAATCCACCCAGAGGGCGCCCTTGTTGTGGCAGGGGACTTCAATCAAGCCTGCCTAAAGATGGTTTTTCCTAAGTTTGATCAGTTTGTGAAATTTCCCACTAGAGGACAGAATATTCTAGATCTCATGTATTTCAATTTGAAACAGGCATACAGGGCAATCCCCTTCCCCCACTTAGGCTCATCTGACCATTCTTCAGTTTTTCTATGTCCAAAGTACATCCCTCTCAGGAGAAGAATTCAGTCAGTTATAAAAACAGTTAGAATTTGGCCAGAGGGTGCTCTTAGTCAGCTCCAGGATTGTTTTGAGAGCACTGATTGGAGTGTGTTTGAACATCAAGATCTGCATAGATACACAGATGCCATACTCTCCTATATTAACCTCCAGGTTTCTCTGTCCTCCATCAATCACGGACTGTGGGTTGGGGGGAGGAGTAGCATTGTTAATCCGGGAGGATTGCTTTTTCAGGGCTCTGCCACCACCAGCAATCTCCAACATTGAATGTGTTGGTCTCGTGTGGGGCACCAAGGAGAACTTGGCTGTCTGGCTGGTGTACCGACCACCTAGCGCACCGGCAGCCACCCTGTCAGACCTGCTGGAGGTGGCGGCAGGCTGGGCCTTGGGAGTTCCCAAACCTATTGGTTTTGGGAGACTTCAAAGTCCATGCCGATGCCGCCCCCTCCTCACACGCTCTGGACCTAGTGACTTCCATGGCAACACTGGAGCTCTCCCAGTTTGTTATGGGCCCGACACATCAAGCAGGCCACATGCTGCATTTGATCTTTGGTGCTGGCATAGATGTGATCATGCTCCCCCCTGTGGAAGTGCTATGGTCTGATCACTACGCTCTGAAAGCCAAGATCGACTTCCCGCTCCTCCCCTGCTCGGGTGGAGAGCCTATTTGGGCTTGCCCGCAAAGACTGATGGATCCTGATAGATTCCGTCTGGCCTTGAGGGACCCTGCTCCTCCTGGCAACTCATTAGATGACCTTGTCGAGGACTGGAATAACCGGCTCTTGGCAGCCATCGATGAGATTGCGCCTAAGCGCCCTCTGCGACCCCGTCGAAACCGGGCCCCTTGGTTTACCGAGGAGCTCCGGAAAATGAAGCGGGATCTCAGACGGCTAGAGCGAGTATGATGACGGACTCGTGACGGAGCTTCAAGAACATCTTATAGGACGCTTATGAAAGCCTATGAGATGGCTATGAAAGCTGCTAAAAAATCTTACTTTGCAGCTTCCATTGCATCCGCTAGCTCTCGTCCGGCACAACTTTTTAGAATAATTAGGTCAATAACGTCCTTAGGAGGACAACCAAATTTAAGCACAAATTCGACCCACAGCTGTGAGGCATTTGCGAGCTTTTTTGCAGAGAAAGTCCTGTTGCTCTGCCATGACCTTCCTGCCAATTTAGATACAGTGACAGAACTGGAGGCCCCTCGATTGTCCTCGGGTCCAGTGTTAGAACATTTCGATCGGATACTCCCTGCTGATGTGGATAGACTCCTCCAAGCTGGTAGGCTACCACCTGCCTCCTCAATCCATGCCCGTCTTGGCTGATTAGGGTGTGTCCAGATGTCGCGTGGACCCTCCTGGTTGAAATTATCAATTTGTCCCTCGACACAGGGATATTCCCAGGGGAGCTGAAGGAAGCAATGATGTGTCTGCTCTTAAAGAAAACTTCACTAGATCCTTTAGATCTATCCAATTACCGCCCAGTTTCAAATCTCCCATATCTGGGTAAGGTAATTGAGAGAGCAGTTGCTGAACAGCTTGGTAGGTTTCTGGAGGAAACATCGGCTTTAGATCCATTTCAGTCCGGATTCCGTCCTGGTTTTGGGGCCGAGACGGCTCTGATCGCCCTAACAGATGATCTCTGCAGACAACTGGATTGAGGCGGGTCGGGACTGCTGATTCCCTTAGATTTGTCAGCAGCCTTTGACTTGGTTGATAATGATCTTTGGACCACCGCCTTGCCGATGTGGGGATACAGGGCATAGCCCATAAATGGCTGTGCTCTTTTATCTCTGGTCGGGGACAGAGGGTGGCACTAGGGAGGGAGTTGTCGTCACGCCACTCCTTGGTGTGTGGAATGCCACAGGGCGCAATCCTCTCCCCAATGCTTTTTAACATCTTTAT
This sequence comes from Podarcis tiliguerta, assembly GCF_965153285.1. Lineage (NCBI taxonomy): Eukaryota > Metazoa > Chordata > Lepidosauria > Squamata > Lacertidae > Podarcis > Podarcis tiliguerta. The sequence continues at coordinate 46,743,770 of NC_139553.1, read as the reverse complement.
GCGCCCCCTTGCCCAGATTATCCGGAGCTTTGGGCTGGGTTGTCACCAATATGCTGGTGACACTCAGCTCTATCTGCTGATGCATGGCCATACCGACTCGATCCCTGACACACTGACCAGATGTTTGGAAGCTGTGGCTGGATGGTTTCGTGGGAGCCGATTGAAACTAAATCCTTCAAAGACAGAGGTCCTCTGGCTGTGTCGGGATGGTATGGGGATGAGGGACCAACTCCCTTCTCTTGCGGGGGCCCAATTAGTGCCATTGCCTTCCGTTAAGAGTTTGGGTGTAATCCTTGACGCCTCCCTTTCCATGGAGGCGCAGGTTACAACAACAGCCAAGGTGACATTTTTCCACCTTCGCCGCATCAAGCAGTTGGTCCCTTACCTTTCCCGCCCCGACCTGGCCACAGTGATCCATGCGATGGTCACCTCCAGGCTTGACTACTGCAATTCGCTCTACGTGGGGCTGCCCTTGAAGCTGTCCCAGAAACTGCAGAGGGTGCTGAATGCTGCAGCGAGGCTCCTCACGGGGTCTCTGCCATGGGAGCATATTCACCCAGTGTTGAAAGTGTTTGACAGTGCAAAGTGAGAGAGATTAGGAATCAGGCTTCATAAGGTCAACTTCAGTGCAGAAATGTTTCCCATCCTCATGACAAGTAGAATTATTCCAGCGCCCCCAATAAAATAGTAAATGGATACTGGTTGCAAAAATGTGAAAGTGCTGAGTGAAGAGCAGGGCCATTGCAGAAAAAGATTTCAATTATGCCTTGTTATTTGTAATCCCATGCAATGCACCATCATTTAAAAGTGCTACAGTATCAAGAAACAGGCCCTTGCCTCGTGCCTCAGAATGTTTGACTTGTGCTAGTGGAAGGGAGGGTGGTTTATTCTGCTTGTAAAGCAACACCAAGTTTGCTTTACCAATGTGGCCTCTGGCTAAGAAGTAAGCCTGGGTAAAGCAGTTGGCAAAAGGAAAGATGTTCCTCTGCAGTGGAACAAAATCTATTCAAGTGCTTCTGCCGCACCATCACATTGGACTACTGAATGGCCCCAGACCAGATTGCCAGAAGCCCCAGAAGAATTGTGTGTTTTATGGAGCCATGTATTTTAGCTTTTAGGTGTGTTGAAAGAGAGCTTAATAAGAAAGTAAATTGACATGAAGTATGACCAACATAACAAAAAAACCCACATTTTTATTTTTTAAAAAATGGTCCTTTGGAGTTTTAATCGTACAAAACATCAATGTTTTGACGTTATACAAACAATGAACAGGACAGCAACAAATACTTATAGCTTCAGGGTCTAGAGACATGTTTTTGGACTGCAGACAAGCTGACACTTTCACAAACATCTACATGTGAGAAAGACAACCTGTTGCCAACACGGCCCAAAGAGAATAAACGCAGACATGAAGGGAGGGGTGCTTCTTTGCTCAGGGTTGTCTTTCCCCCAAGAGCAGAAGAATCAGCTCTCCCTTGAGTCTGCCCCACTTCCTGCTGGTGCTTCCTCTCCCCTCCTGCTCTACAGGATGACACGGTTGACTTGGATATACTACAGCATGCTGGAGAGACCATTTGCCCAAGAGCTTGTCATCTGCTTGTCCTAGGGTGGCATAGGAGGCAGGTAGAGCTCAAGGGGACCTGTGGTGGGTAGGAGGTGGGGACAAGGAAAGAACCACATCCTCTTCTCAGATATCTCTATCTTGGCTCAGGTCGGAGGGTGCCCGCTGGAGAGGTTTGCTTGCCACCATCTGAGACTGTGGAGTGACTTGTCCTTGTACACTGTGGCGGATCCCATATCCAAAATAGATGGCAAAGCCTAGAAGAGAAATGGAGCCCAATGGTCACAAAGCATCCACAGCCAGGCTTCCCTAGCAACCAAGAAATGAACCACCAAGTGAGATTGGGACTGTTTCCTGTTATGGTAGCTTTCACAGACAGGGTGGCTCCTTACCTATTGCCATCCAGACAGCAAAACGGGCCCAGGTACCTGAATCCAGCTTCATCATGAGATAGATATTCACCAAGATACTGAAGAGGGGAAGCAGTGGCAGGCCAGGGACCTGTAAAAGACAAACAGGCCCAATGCAAGCGGATGCAAAACACCTTACCTTTTGGGAAAAACTAGCTACCACCCACAATTTCCATTAGGATTAAAGCTTAGCCTGGTCTTCAATCGGGACTTTCCAGGCAGTGGGGTGGGGAGCCTAAAAGCAGGGGCTGGTGAAGCACAGTCTTAGACCAACCCCTATATTGTGCCTCCAGTACAAATTTCCAGCCTCCAAGTAATGGTATTTAAGGGGAGGGGAGAGGAAGCATGGGGAAAGAATGGCTTTCTCAATATTTTCTAAGGATCCTCTCCTGAAAATCCTTTCCTCCCATCAGTTCCATCATGTTCCTGAAATAGTGAGGTTGTGCAGAAGGAGACTGTTGTCTTGCTTTTTTACAGAATGAAGCAGGAGGCTGGTGCTGCTTTTAAATTAACAGTGGCTGAGCACTCAACTGGAAGACGGCATCCAAGTAGATTGCATTGATGGGAGCTGTGGGGAAGTAGAAGAATGTTGCTTGCAAAATTTCATTGGCATAGAGGGGGCAGGTTGTGATGCTAAGTCATGAATGATATCATAGATATAGGTCAACAGGTACCTACAACAAGCAGCAGTTATCCATAGGGATAGTTGCAGTTGCTGGGGTAGGTTGGGGAAATAATTGCTTTTTACACAATTGGAAGAAGAGGATTCTCATAACAAATGCTATTGCAGAAGAGATGTCACTCAGTTCCCCTAGAGCAGATTGCAAATTCTTCATTTCCCCCTATACTACAGTACAATTGTGCCTTGTATGGGGTTTACGTTCTGGGGATGGCACATATCTGCAGAAACGCATACAGCTGAACTGCTCCCCTTGGAACTGTCCCTGCATGACCATCCTTATCTTCTAAACAAGACAGAGAGTTTTTAAAGCTCTGGGCTGCTCTCACAAGACCTCCCTGGACCGTCCAAGTTCCCACAAGTTCTTTAAAGCCTCCCAGAACCTGGTGAGCAAATCTAGGAGCTTAAAATCTCTTTTTGCATCAGAAAGCCCAGTGCAAAGGAGCGTTTAAGCTGTCCAACTTGTGTGAAATTAATTTGTGGACTTCAACCACACAAGGTTGAAATCACACAAGTTAATTGCATGTAAGATGCGAATGTACTGTACTTGGGAATCCCCCCCACTTCCCCCATCAGAGTTCAAGGTTTGAAGGGAGCAAACAAAGGATCATCCAATGGATCTCTAGGACTACCCTTCCATCTCCAGTAATTTGACAATGAACAGAAAGTCCTAGTCTATTCCTTCTGCAATAGCATGCAAGTGCCCCAAAATCCCACAAGCAAAGGCAGCCCTTTGGCCAGAACTCTTACTTTGAAAGTGAGGCGTGTCTTGCTCTCTGGCTGCCTCCAGATGATGATGGTGCCAACGAGTGAAACAACCAGGAGAACCACACAGGCAACGACCCAGCCAATGCTGCATTGCATGAGAGCTGCTGACTGTTGTGCCAAGATGCCACAGAGAGTGGTGATCATCAGTGCTGCAAGACAAGACCACCAAAAGCCAGATTTATAGAGCTGAAAACTGCCCAATCGTTCCACCTGAGAATCTTTTACCTCAAGGCAGAGACCTCTAGAAGCTGCACACCAACTCACATGCTTGGGGCCAGAGAAGATGGAAGGCTCATTCATTCATTCATTCAATTTGTAGTCCACCTTTCCTCCAAGGAGCTCAAGGTGGCACACATAGTTGTGCCCCCTCCATTTTACTCTCACCACAACCCAGGGCTGAGAGGCAGCGACTGGTCCCAGGTTACTGGGGATCTGGACCCTGCTCTCCCTTGTCCTTGCCTAAACTCTAACCTACTGGTTTGCAAATCTTTTCCTCTGGGCCACAATTTCAGAATAAAAATTTGCTTGCACCACACTGGATTTTTTATTGATAAATTGGAAAACAAAAAGAAACAACTCCCAATAGTATTTGATTTAGAACACAACTGCTTTATAATATGGGACATCCAGAAAGTAGAAAACAATTCAGCTACATAAGAACATATATCATTCCCAAAATATAATGTTGGTTGTCCTTGAATCTTCCCACCACACTTGCTATCCTCTCCTATCACATCAGTGTGGCATACCACACCCTTTGAGAATCATGGCTCTAGCCACCAACAATAGGTGGGCCACAGGTTCCTCATTCCTGTTTTAACTGGAAATATCGGAGTCAGAACATGCAGCACTTATGCTTTGAGCTAACCCACCCACCCACATCCATCTCCACAGCCAAACCAGAGCTCTGCCTTGGGAAGCAGCAGGGGCTCAGCATCACCCCTGTGGTGCACTCCGGCTTTGCCCATCCAGGTGAGCAAACATGCACAGTTTAGACCCGACACATGCCAGCACTTACAGACAACTGTGCTGCTAATGTAGACAATGCGCCCTGAGATGGAAGTTGGAACATCTCCGGAAGGGCAGAAAAGGCGCCTCCAGGTGAACTTGTCTTTCAGGGCCACATGGCCATCACGGAGAGAGAGATTAATCACCACCTTCTCTTCTTCACTTCCATTCATCTCAAGCATTTCCAAGTCTTTGGAGGGAGCGAACAGGTCAGGTTGGTATCTATCAGCAAAGGCAGAAGAGTTTAGTAAAAGGAAACTGCAATTCCCTGTCAGTCCTTCTGCAAAGGAGCATCCACCAGGCCTAGACATGGCTTGGAGAACTCTGTGTGGAGTGCTGCTCACTCCAGGAAGTACCCACCTGAGGATGAGAACACAAACAGCAACCAAGGAGTATGCCAGCAGAGTGCCAATGGACATGAGGTTAACCAGGTCCTTCAGCTCAAAGAGAAATGCCATTAGACCTGCAAGATAATAGCCCCACATGACTCATGGGATGGCTTACTTATTTATTTACTACATTTCTATACCACCTTTATATTCCAAGGACCTCAAGGTGGTGTACGTGGTTCATGCTTCCTCCCCATTTCATCCTCACAACAAACCTTTGAGGTAGATTAGGCTAAGAGATGTTGACTGGCTCAAGGTCACCCAGGGAGCTTCATGGCTGGATGGCGATTCTAACCCTGCTCTTCCAGGTCATAGTCCAACATTCTAACCATTACTCCACACTGGATAGAATCATAGAGTTGTAAGGGACCCCAAGGGTCATGTAGTCCAATCCCCTGCACTGCAAGTATATCAACACGTAGTCCCCCATCCAACTTGAAACTATACTAGACTCTGCTTAGCTTTTTAAATTTGCTAGCAATTTTATTGCTGCACCACTAGGAGCGGTAATGGTGATGGAAGTGTAGAGGGAGAAAGGACAAAGACCCACTAAGATATCCATACCAGCAATGATGCCTGACACAACAGTAGCCACTAAGGGAGTCTTGGTTCGGCTGTGGACCCGGTACAGAAACCTGAAGAGTAGTCCATCTTCAGCCATGGCATAGATCACCCGTGGCATTGGGAATATGGAACCAAGCAAGCTGCATTGGGCAGGAAGAGACATAAAATCAAGACCTGGGCATATCTGAGAACTTCCATACGAAGAGAATGCAGATGGCCAACAGCTCATGAATGGAGTCTGTGGCCACCTTAGCACAAGTTACCCTCATGGTCTGCTTCTGGGTTCAAATCAAGTTGATGGCCTGACTTAAGGAACCTGAAGCCCAGGGTGTCCAAAACACTGTCTACTCCCACATCCACCATACCATCTTCTAGGATGGAGGCAGCCATGTTCCAAGCTTAGATAATGCATGGATTGGCTGGATGCAGAGTGGTGGGAGGCACCAGCTGAGGTACACCCAACAGCGAGCCCAGAAACTGGTGGTGGGATGATGGTGCTGGCCAGAGGGAAAAGAGGGAGCAGACTGGGAGAAGGAGGTGTCAGAAGCTGAAGGGGTAACAGAGTTTAGTGAGCAGGAACAGGCAGGGGGCAGTTCAGACTCTGAGGTGGAAGTGGAAGATAGAGGGAGCAGTCCTGCTGTGACCAGCTCCTCTACCCTTTGGTCTCCTAGAACACGCAATGAAATGAAGAGGGCAAAGCAGAGGAGGGGTGTGCACAGGTGCAGTTTCCGATTGCTTTAGAAAGAACCTGGAGAGGAGGAGCCTTAGGAAGTGTTGGGAGATGGCGGGGACCTTCAGTCCTTGCAACTGCCTTGTTGGAGCAAGACCTACCAAGACCTACCAGGACCACTAGGTCTGCACCGTTTTGGTTTCTTGAATAAAGAGTTAACTTCACTGATTGCTGACCTACGCTTGACAGGTAAGCAGCTACTAGGGCAAGGGCTTTCTCTGTAGTGGCACCCATGCTCAGGGAACTCTATCGTGAGACAGGTTTGCCTCAAACTTTGGTGTGACCCTTGAGGGTACTAGGCGCCCACTTCACTTGAGCCTTTAATGGCATTTAATAGCCTTTTGATTCCCTGTGTTGCCTGCTGGTCTTTTAAAGTATGGCTGATTATTTGATTTATCTTATCTGCTCTTTTATTTGTTTTATAGATTACAGCTCTTTGGCATTTTCTCCACTGGGCAAGCTTCTGTTTGTTAGTTACTCTTCCAACAGTAGGATTGTAGGATTTAAATGCTGAAACCAACTAAACTAAGAGGAAAACTGTGGCAGATGAAGGGAATGGTGATGCCACAGAGTACACAATTTGCATGAAGAAGGTCCTGGGTTCAGTCCCTGGGTTCTTCAGGTAGGGCTGGCAAAGGCTTTTATTTGCAGGTGAGGCAGTGGAAGTGCTGGACCCATTGTCTTGCCTTGATAACGGACTGGATGAGAGCCAATAAACTGAAGCTCAATCCAGATATGACTGAGATACTGTTAGTGGATAGTTCCCTAGACCAGATGGCTGGGATGCTGCCTGCTCTTGATGGGGTTACATTTCTTTTTAAGGAGTAGTTACACAGCTTGTGGGGTGCTTCTGGACCCATTGCTGTCCTTTGAGGCTCAGGTGGCCTTGGTGGTGTTGAGTGCCTTCCATCAGCTTCAGCTAGTGGCCTAGCTACACCCCTATCTGGACAAGGAGAGCCTAATTTCTGTTGTCTGTGCTCCGGTTACCTCTTAGTTAGATTACAAAAAACGCATTGTATGCAGAGCTGCATCTGAAGATGGTTTGGAAATTCAGCTGGTGCAGAATTTGGCAGCCAGGATTGCTCACCAGGTCAAGATGATTTGAGTGTATTATGCTGATCCTGGCCCAACTGCACTGGCTGCCAATTAGCTTCTGGGCCCAATTCAAGTTTTGACCTAGAAAGTCTTAAACGACTCAGACCCGCAATACCTCAAGGACCGCCCTCTCTTGTTACAAACCAACCCAGACCCTGAGAAGATCAGTTGATGCCTTTCCTCGCGTGCCTCTTCCACAAGAGGTCCAGGGGGTGGCAACTCAAGAATGTGGGTCTTTTCTGCAGTGGCAACCCATTTGTGGAATGCTCTCCTCAGGGAGGTTCAGCTGGCGCCTTCATTGTACACCTTTAAGCGCCAGGCGAAAACGTTCCTCTTTAACCAGGGCATTGGCTGATTGACATCTAATGACCTTTTAAAATGTGTTGTGGGAGCGGGGATTCTATTATGTATTTTTACGTCATGAACTGCCCTGATATCTATGAATGAAGGCAGTATACAAATTTAATTAATTCATTAATAAAATAATAATAATAATAATAATAATAATAATAATAATAATAATAATACTGGGTCCACATATGCAATACTATGAGAATCAGACACTGGAGCTAACACAGCTCTTCACGTTTCCTATGTAACAGCAGTAGAAAATTCAGTGCATGCTGCTTTTCCTTATCCCTTACCTGGTGGAGAGGGCACAGAGTGAGCCAATAGCTACCACGTAGCGGGCTGGCTCCCACCCCACAGCCTTGAAGGCATCAGGCAGGGGGCTCTCCTTGTTCACCAAGTAGTAAGGCACCATCAAGGTCAAGGAAGCAGAAACCCCAAAGTAAGCCACAAAGCAGATCAGGAGTGAGGCAATGATGCCAATGGGCATGGCGCGCTGAGGGTTCCGCGCTTCCTCGCCTGGAGAAAGGGGTCGAGACAGAAGAAAACTATCAACTTCAGTTTCTCGCACCTCTTACTCTCAGTTTGTCCCATTTCCACATTATTTTGTGCTTGTTTCTTAAAGTCACCACGACATTTCTCATGCGTGTTTGTCCCCATATATATGTTTTTTGTGTGCGCAGTTTTGTCCTGATGACTGCATCTCTGCAATTCCTCTTAATATGCACTCCCCCCCTTTTTTTTTTGCTGGAGAATTTTGCCACCAAAATTCAGAAAAGGCAGCTGTGTCTTGATTTATGTAACTTGTTTGAATGAGGCTCACATTAAAATGCAGACTGAACAGAACAACTCAGATGAGATTCCAGCAAATTCCTCTCTCATTTACTATACCCAAGACAGGCACAGCCTTGGACCCCCACCCTGCACACATAATTCACACCACACCACATTACTTCAAATATGTGAATCTGCACAGTGCAGGGGTTGTTTACTTGCCCTGCAAATCTACTACTCAGGCAAAGAACATCTCTAGGCAGGAGAACTATTTCATATGAAGTGGGTCTTGGGAACTTCCAGGTGAGGCAGTGCACTGCTGCACGGAGTTGCATTGCTAATGACTTATTTCCCCAGATCACAAGAAGAAACTTCCTGCTGAAAGCACACTACGGAAGAGCAGCTCAGCCTTGCCCTGGGAGAAGAGCAGAGATGCCAGAGGGCCCTGTTGATGCACGCAGCTCACCCCCAGTTGCTGAGCGTGGCATTTCCCTCTCTCTTGACTGCACACCTGCCTGTGGTATGTGGAAATACACACCTCCAGGGTATGTGGAAATACAGAAGGGAATTTCTCACCTAATCGCCACACCCCTCAAATGCAGATACTCTACCTGTGGTTGCAATGCAGTCAAATCCAACAAAGGCATAGAAGCACGTGGCAGCCCCAGAGAGGACCCCCTCGAAGCCAAAGGGAAAGAAGCCACCACTGCCAAAGCGCCCAATGCTGCAAGAGAAAGATGTACTTCAGCAAATTCAAGGAAGCCAAAACGTAGGAGAACAACCTCCTGATGGGCCACTCAGGAATATGTATACTTGATGAATTAAATCTCCCCCTAGAACAGCTGGTCCATGAACCATGAGGGCCTCTCCAAACTGGCTCCTCTCTGCTGCTACTTCCTTTCCTCTTCACCCCTGCTATAGCCAGGGATGGACTTTGGTACTATGGTGCCCTGAGCTAGGCCAAAATTTGGTGCCCCCACTGTTGCACTGTCGGGTTTTAGGAAGAATGTGTAAGGGTTTTGACAGGGTCCTAAAGCCTTCCTAACTCCTTCACAAAGCTGGAAAAAGCACTAACTAGGCTAAGGGAAGGAGGAAGGAGGACTCTAGGACCCTGTCAGAGTCCTCAGGCCTCCTTCCTATGGTGGGACAAGTGCTTACTGGATGCCCTCTCTGCTTGGTGCCTGCTCAGTGCCCAGAGAGGGGAAACCAGTCACATTGCCCTAAAACCATGTGCTGCACAGCACCATAATAAAAACTGGGAGCAGTGAGTGGGTGGCCACCTGTACCCAGATACTATTCTCCACAGAGCAGGACAGGCTGCTGCCTCCCACCCTAAACTTAACAGAAGCTTGGGGAGAAGGTCAGGCAGATGTTATGCAAGGGGAGAACAGCCCTTACCTGCTTCCAGCCTCGTGTTTCCATGTGTGGTTGTGATAATCTTCCTTGGATAAGGTCCAGTTCTTGACATCTCCCTTCACAAAGCCAGCAATGATGACGAAGCTCAGGACCAGTAAGTTGATAGCTGTGAAGATTTTGTTCACCAGGGCAGATTCACTTACACCAAACGACAGCAAACCTGAAAGAGAGTGAGAGATGGGGGCACAGATTTATGCCAAGTCTCTTGGGAGCAGGCCTCCAGGCTTGCTGGGTTAACGGTTATGATCACCTTCACAACATGTTCTAGGGCAGAAGAACCTATTCATGGGGCTCTGAACTACAGCGCTCCATAAACAGACTGTCACTGGCATATTTCAGGAGAACCCTGATTCCACCTCTGCAGTGATTTAAGATCTGTTGAGGCTCTCTCCCTCTTTCATTCTTCTTTGGAGGTTAGACAAGTAAGCTACTTGAGGAGGGGGGCTGTCACCTGGAAGATGGAGCAAGTTTGTTTTCCCCTGCTCTGGTGGATAGCACTTGAACCAATGGCTTCAAGTTACAAGAAAAGAGATTCCGACTAAACATCAGGAAGAACTTCCTGACAGCAAGAGCTGTTCAACAGTGTAACAGACTCCCTTGGGAGGTGGTGGACTCTCCTTCCTTAGAAGTTTATAATCAGTCGAGGTTGGATGGCCATCTGTCATGTATGATCTAGTTTAGATTCCCACATTGCAGAGGGTTGAGCTAGATGGTCCTCATGCCCCCCCCCAACTCTACAAGTCTATGATTATTGCCAAGGAAGAAGGTCCTTACCGCTGCAGAGATTGCCTCACCTGTAAGCAGCAAAACCAGAAAGAGAGCAAAGAAGTCAGGATATTTAGCCAGCACATTCTCCACATGCAGGGCAGTATGATTGTGGAAGAAATTAGAGATGTGGCCGCCAATGATGTTGTCAAAGGTTGAGCTCCAGGCACGAGCGACGCTTGCTGTCCCTGGAAACCAAAAGGAGAGCCCTTCATTAACAAATACAACCTCAGCCGCTTCCAGCCACATACAGAGTGAATGGGCCTCAGCACACCACAGAGAGATGCCCGAGATGAATATGGGAGAACAACTCACAACATCAAGATGAGCCACTTGTTCCAGAAGAAAGCAAAATGCTACTTGTCCTCTCTGGATAGAGATAGCCTGGCCACTGTTATTCTTGTTTGGTAAACTTCAGATTAGACTACTACCATACACTGTATTGCAGGGCTGCCTTTGAAGACTACTTGGAAAGTTAAGTTGGTTCAGGAGGCTGCTGATAGTAACTTGGCCAGGAAGCAATGCCTAGTGAGAAGGTTCTCTACCAGGTGTCTCTATTAGGTAAGGTTAGATGGGTAGTGACAGAGGCTTTTTTTCCCATTGAAGCTTCATTTGAGAATCACCCCTCTCTGAGTAGTAAAGGAGCCACAACATCATTAAGGAGGCAAATTAAACCTCCTGGCTGTTTAGTAGTTTTAGTTCTGTGCTGCTGTTTTGATATTAATTCCTTCTGAACTGTATCCCTCCACTCTATATTTTAGTAATTTTTAGTAAAATTCTTTTGGATATAGTTCAGTCGGGGGGAAACGGCCCCCAAAATATTTTAAATAAACTATGCATAAAATTATTTCTCAACCGTGACTGAACTGTTATGCTATTTGAATCTGTAAGTAATGAGTAATGTAAGTCAAGGTGGCCCCCTACTCCTGAGGGGTTTGGGCGCTGAGAAGGGTGCTTCTTTGATGCATTGCTGCAGGCAAACCTGTTTCTTTGCACCTGATCTCAGGGTGAAATCATTCTTGTCTGCTCATTCAAAGTCACCTCCTTGACTCTGAGCCGAACGGCACGTACCTATCATATAGGAGAGAATGAGGTTCCATCCTGTGGTGAAGGCCCAGATCTCCCCAACTGTGACATAGCTGTAGAGGTAGGCAGAGCCAGCCTTGGGCACTCGGGCTCCAAACTCTGCGTAGCACAGACCAGCTAACACTGATGAGACAGCCGCTATGAAGAAGCAGAGCACGATGGAAGGGCCTGCGTCGTCCACGGCCACCTCCCCGGACAAAACGTAGACACCAGCCCCAAGGGTGCTGCCCACACCAAGAGCTACCAGGTCCAGGGTGGAGAGGCAACGAGACAACTGGGTCTCATCAGAACTGAGGTCCACTGTGCGCTGCCGGATCAGCTTCTTGCCGAAGCTTGCCATGGTTTTCTTTAGCATTCTGGACAATTGTGTAAAATGTCCAATGCTTCCCAAGGATCTAAGAGAAGAGAATGTTGCAGTGTTAGAGCCAGCAATATGGGATGTGCGCCAGCAGGAATGTGGGTAAGGATTTTAAGATGTAACAGAACCATGCCAGTGGTAATGCAAAAATGTGACTGAGGAAGCTGGAGCCCTGTACCACTTGGAATCTGGCAATTCCTTGTTCCCCAGCAGAACCCCATAATGGTGTTCCACTCCTCCTTCCCTTTGTGGTCAAGTTCAGCCATTCAGGGCCAGCACCTTGAGCATTTTTTAAAGCCAACCTATGTTTGTTTTAAGGCTGTGTTTATTCATAAGCTGCAAGTAAGGCAGGAATTGTTACTGAAATAAAACAAAAATTGTTATGAGGGGCAGAAGCAAGCAATCAGGGAGTGTCAGTTCCAAAGCATAATGTTCATCCCGGATCCCCAGAATCTAAGTAACCTGTAACCCAAGGACAGTTGAGGAATTTTCACTGGCCCTTTTTCAAATCAAGTAGGTTAGACTGTGTGGGACAGAAGGTCGGCGGTTCGAATCCCGCCCCCCCCCCCCGACGGGGTGAGCTCCCGTTGCTCGGTCCCTGCTCCTGCTACCCTAGCAGTTCGAAAGCATGTCAAAGTGCAAGTAGATAAATAGGTACCGCTCCGGTGGGAAGGTAAACGACATCTCCATGCATTGCTCTGGTTCACCAGGAGCAGCTTAGTCCTGCTGGCCACATGACCCGGAAGCTGTATGCCGGCTCCCTCAGCCAATAAAGCGAGATGAGCGCTGCAACCTCCGAGTCATCCGCAACTGGACCTAAGGGTCAGGGGTCCCTTTCCCTTTACCTTAGGTTAGATTGTAGCTTTTAAGTCTAGGGCAGCAGTGGCTAACTCTCAGTTCTGGGGCATGATCCAGCCCTCCAAGACCCTAGTGATTTTGGCATTAGCGTTAAAAGTGGGGAGGGATTAAATTAGGCATAGCACTGGATTGGGCAGAAGCCAGTGCCCTGATGGGGATACAAATTGCCTCCTATCCAGGCATCTGTTTTGTTGAGTGACATTATGGCAATCCGGGGGGGGGGGGGGGAGGAAGGACCCTAAGCTCACACACGACAATTTCATAGAACCTATACTCAAAAGCGTATACAGACAGGCAATGGTTGTGATCAACCAAGTTCTATTCATGAGTAGACTCATTGGAATGAACGGGCCAACGTTATTTGTGCCTTTAATTTATACGGGTCTACTCCAAGTAGGACTAGCATTGGATGCAACCCCATTGGGTCTCAACCCAGAGTATTTAAGGTAAATGTTGCTGTTGGAAACGGCAGAGGCTAGCTTAGCAGCCAAAGGGATGGTGGTTACACATTAAATCCACATACCCTGCAGGTGTCCATGAAGGTTAGCAAAAGGCAGCTCTTGGGATTAATAGTGTTTACACAAGATAAAAAGGCAGGAAGATATCTTCAGCTATTAACCAAAGTTTAAACCAACTTTGGTTAACAGACAACATAACAAACTTTAGTCCAGAACATCCAGCTATGGGCCAGGCGGAATGAGACCTTGGGGTCAGTGTTAAGTCTGGCACATGATGCACAGGACAAAACTTGCACCCCACTTTCCCGAATCTGCTGTTAAAAGTCCTGTGTAGATGCAAAAGACAGCATCTTTTTTTAAAAAAGTGCTCTCAAGATTTCACAAATAAATGAATGCAACTTGACAAGTACTGAAATCACAAGGTGGTTTCAATCCCACCTAACCAATCACAGAGGGGGAAATAACTCCATGTCAATAGAGCTTGGGCTAAGACAGTGATCCCATGGAGGCAAGGAATGAAGTTGTAGATAATGCTTATGGATTGATTGATTGATTGATTGATTGATGGCAAATTTAGTAAGAGTGAAAAAGAAGAAAAGGTGTTGGCTGTCAATGACAAAAATAAATTCATTGATCCTGATGTAATTGAATAAATTAATGTAAGCAATATCAATGAAATAATAGTGACTTATATATAAGTACTTCTAACTTCGTATTAATTAATGTAACATTTTTATATCTACCTGTGCATTTTTGTAATATTTTGTTTAAGTTGTCTGCTGTTGCTTCAGTTTTATGTACACCGCTTAGAAATGTTTTTAACATATTAAGTGGAATAAGAAATTAAATAACCAATCAGTCAGCCCATATGTCCTATGTGGCACTTCCTGGTCTTCCCAGAATTGATGTAATCAAATCAGAAACAGTGTACGGAACTAAAAGCACCAGCAGCATTCTGAACAGGGAGTTTCTGTATCAGATGCTTCTCTAGGACAGACAGAGAACTTGAATTAAAGCTCTGGGGCACCCTCCATACTACAATTCCCACCAGCCACCCCCAGGAATCCAAAACAAAGAGACCCAGAAGAAATTGAAGGATACCAGCCAATCTTCTGCTTGCTCAACACAAACTAGGTTTTCCTTGTCTGTTTTTCAAAAGATAAAAAGGATTTCATCTGTGCTCTTTGTGAAAAGTTTGCACTAGGCTCAGACAAATCATAACAGTCTCATCGCAGGCAAACAGAAGAGTGGTTATTTTTACAAGGCTGGGCTAATGACATCCACACTGCCCGGTCTTAGTACCAGCACAAGTGAAACCCCCAATTCTCAACTCACTCCATTCCCACAAAGCATTTCCATTCTATTTCCCAGTGTTTCTGCCATGGAAATGCAGCACACCAAAGTTGATTTGCTGCAAAGATCCAAACTGTGCTCCTCTTCAAAGGCTTCCCTGCCTGCTTGCCCAGCAGCAATTCTTACCTATCACAGGCTACCAAGCAAGGGGTGCACAGTCTTAACATTTGTAGGAACATCAAAGTATGTATATACACCAACTGCTTCAGTCCCAAATAACTACCTTTATAGCAGGGGAAACATCTCCCTGTAATCCTTCTAACAGCAAACTTGTGGGAGATTTGCAGTATAAACAAAACAAAAAACTAACAATGCATATTCTTGTTCATGGGAGCCAGCTCCTAGGGTCCTTTAAGTACCCTCCCCAATAAAATATTGGAGGAGGCTGCCCCCCCTAAGTTGATGCGCCACATCTTGTGATGGATTATGTGGGGCGGGGCTTACCCCCCCCAATATTTTATTCAAGTTGGCATCCCGTTCTTGTTAATTAGTAAGTCTAGGGGCTAATGACCACAGAGCTATAAATTTATAGATAGGCAGACTCAAACCATAGGAATGCATTTAGTGGAGAGAGAGCTCTGTGTGGTGTCATTTCCCATGCTTCCAGTGGCAGGAAGAAATGAGAAATAAAAAACCTTCTTCTTCCTGTCAGTAACTCTCTCTTTGATGGAAAGATGGATATCTCCTTCAGCATGTCTTCAGTGGAGATGGATGTCTCCCTGAGTGTAGACTGTGTTTTAGAATTCAACTATGCATTTTCTAACCTAGAATTATTTTTGCCTGCTGTTTGCTTAAAACAAGGGCAAGACCTTTAAAGAAGTAAAAAATATCTTCAACTTACTTACTGTTTTGATTCTCTGTTAAGCGGGATAAGAAGGGGAAGCCAGCTTACTTCGTTAGTTGGACTTGCTCAAAGAAAGGTTTTATAGCCTAATTCCTATGCTTTTAAATTTGCTGCCAATGGTGGGATTTCAAAACTCCATTCAACCCACACACGTGGGTGCCTGGAGGGATAAATTGCAATTATGGTAATACATCCTCTCCTACCTATTAGAACCCATCCTGCAAAACTCAATAGGCTGAGTATCAACAGGAGAAGAAAGAGGTAGGTCAGCAAGCCTCAAGGTATATAGAGGTACAACACTGGGAAACAAAAGGGCCAACTCTCTACAACACCTGAAAGAGCCCAATGAGAATGAAGCATGTACAGTGTGGCTTCCAGGAGCTGTTAGAACACTGCGTATCAGTTGCAAATTAAGAATAGGAAAAGTAGGAGTGTGCAGGGGAGAAATGGAACTGGCTTGCTTGAACATAGTGCCAGCTCTGGATTTTGGAGACCCTTTAGGCAAGACACCCTTGACACCCCTCCCTCAATTGAGTTTACCTACACACTGCAGCAGGTCCAGGGTGCTCTTGCCAGTGGACCCTGTGCTGGGATGTGAGCCTCCAGTCTAGCAGATGCCTAACCATGCTGACATTTAACCAGCTCTGACCTTACAACTTAGTGGGATGCAACTCAGCAACATTTTGTTGCAGGTCCTGCTTGTTGTATATAACCAGCCAACTGCAGAATTTCCATCATCTGTGCTGCCTCAAGGAATCAATAAAGATGCCATCTACCCAGCCTGTCTATCAAGCTGACTGATTGCACTGTCGGGAGACAGAGGAAAGCAGAGGCCCTCTCGTTTCCTCTTTCTGCAGCATTGATCTATGAAGACTAATGACCATCTCCATCTGCTATCAGACCATCTGCTTTGTTTGCTAACAGGGAAAAGCGCTATTTATGAGCATCCTGGAGAACCCACAAGTGAAAGCATAGAAAAACCGGGATTTGGCAACATGTAACTAAAAGGAAAGTCCTGTGCCATTAACAGTTCTGTGGTTGGCAGAAGGAATCACAGGCGCAACAACAGCCAAAAACCAGCTATGAAAAAGATATTGGCAACAGGGAAGCCAGTACTAATATTTTTGGATCTATCTCTGGTTTATTTCCTTCCCTTTCCTGCTCCTTTAGAGACACAGAAAATGTGCAAAATGTTTCCCAACCCAGAGATAGTTTTTTACATCAATGGAAGGAAACTGGCATGCAGAAGGTACAAAGAGAAGATCAACAAAGAGACGCCCTCTGCAGTTGGCCAGCTGACATCCCAGAACCCAGGAGCATCTTTTCAGAAGAAGAGGATTGGGGTCCCTTCTAGTACAGCTGTGGGTGTGAAGGAACCCACAACATGGATGCTTCACTTCGGCCTCCTAGTAATCTCTCTGACCACATCCCAAGCCCTGCCTTGATGTGATTTGGCCCCCAGGCCTCAGGAGTAAAGGCTACAGTGGACTTGGCTGAAGGGCCTGGCTGCTGGATCTGCCCAGTGTGCCATCTATTCCAGCATCCCATTTTCAGAAAGGTCAACCAGATGCCTATGGGAAGCCCACAACTCCTTTCTCCTCTGGAATGCTGGAGCCTCCACAGAAGCTGCCAGATGGCTCTGTCGCCAGAGGTCCCCTCATGAGGAATGGTCTACTCAGAAGAACAGAGGGGATCTAGCTGCAAACAAGACCCAACCCAAATCAAGACCTTGTTATACTAACCGCTGAATCTTCTCTGTGGAGAGGTTATGTTACGTAATACATTTGACTATTATTGAATATGGAAGCTTATGTCTAAAGTCAATAGATGGAACAAACACCATTAGATGTACTGGTGGATAAGTGTTTAATGGTTCTAGTATTTATTTTAAAAACCAGTGAAAATTGTTTTAAACAAACAAACAAACAAACAAACAAACAAACATTGACCCAGCAAATGAGCAGCAGGAAGAGGAGCTGGCCATGAGGATATATGTGTAACTGTCTGCTATGAACCCTTGGTGGGTTAACAATTCCCTGTTGAGTTCCTTAACGTCCGGATCATGGCCACAGACAGCACCATTGGGGACTGCAGGGTTCTTTTGATGGAACCCAGAGTTTACCCTTTGAAGCCGAAATGTTAAGGAAGCATCTTGTTAGCGTGGGAGTTGCAATAACATTGCTTTGGTCCTTTGCGTCACCCTCCTGGCTCCTGACAAACAGGAGGGGAAGTGTCACCTTGATGGATGTTCGCCATCAGCCAAAGGAACGCAAACTTCCATTTCCAGCAGAGTGGAATAAAAATGGAAAAAGTTATGTGAGGAAACACATTTTTCAAGCCTGGGTCTGTTGTGGGAACAGTGCCCAGAAATGATCTCAGCAGGTGGAAGTATTAAGATTTTGCCCCCTGGCTACCAGCGACCGCTTCTTCCCACAAACCAAAGTGCCTGTTCAGCCTGTGCATGGGGAGGGGGAGAACCCCTGGATGAACACACCAGGACAGCTTCGTCCTCCCATCCCCCTGCAACCAAGCCTAGCATAAACCTCCAGAATCACACACTCCAGTGCAACAGGAGAAAGTCAAGTGCACACAGCTTACAAAAGCCAGCAGCTTTGGTTTGTTTTTCTTTATGTAACCGTTTGACTTCACACACACTCAGCAGTTCCAGGCTGCCGTGATCATGGCACCATTTCTAGAAAGACAAAAGCAAACTTGCCTGCTGTGCTCTGGTCTAGGAATCCTACTACCCTAGAAACAGTCCAGTGCTGGTCAGCCAGGACCGGAGGCCACTACTTGCTGCCGTCATGAAGGATGGGAAGCTCTGCTTGACCGGGGGGGGGGGGGGATCCAAGCAGGAGCTGACATGAGATGGCTGGACAACTACCAGACAAAACTGCCTAGCAGCATATTCCTCAGTAGAGATGTGGGAACAGGCTGGCTAAGCTGCTTAGGAAACCTTTTAGTGTTCCTACATATTTTTTAGGATTTGTTTTAATATTAAATAAACATGGGGGCGGATTTTTTTTTATTTAAGGAAGCCTTTTAGTTTGATTGAGAAAAAGCAGTTGATAATGCAAAACTCACTGGCTGGGTATGGAGTTTGGTGGGCGTGGAAGGAGAGCAGAAGGCCACAGAAGACTGCTGAGGAGCAGCAAGCTACTGCCTCTGACAGCAAGATCTGTTCAACAGTGCAACAGACTCCCTCGGGAAGTTGTGGACTCTCCTTCCATGGAGGTTTTTAAGCAGCTGGATGGATCTCTGTCATGGGTGCTTTAGTGGAGATTCTTGCATTGCAGGGGGCTGGACTGGATGACCCTTGGGGGTACCTTGCAACTATTCAATCCTATTATTCTATTATTTTTATTTATTCAATTTATATACCAACCTTTATCAAAAGCTCCCAGGGTGCTGTACATCATTAAGAACACATTTTACAGAGCATAATAATTACATAATGCAAAGCATAATAATAAAATAGTCATACTAACAATCTCCTTCCCCGCCCCCCAACATTTAAGAGGCCATACGTTATTTAATAGTCTAGGCTTGGGTAAAGAGGAACATTTTCACCTGCCATCTAAAGACATGTAATGATGGTGCCAGGCGAGCCTCTCTGGGAAGAGCATTCCCCAGTCGGGGAGCCACTGCAGAAAAGGCCTGTTCTTGTGTTCTCTCCGAACCTCTCAGGGTCATACAGAAGTGCCTCAGATGACAAGTGCAACGTTTGGGTCAGTTCATATGGAGAGATGTCTCTAATTCATGGTGTTTCTAATTCAGTGGTTGTGCCTTGTGGATACTTGGGACAGGGGGAAGTGTGCCAGAGAGTCCACTATGGATCATTAGGGGGACCTTCCCTATAAAACAAAGGATTATAAACAACAAGCGTATTAAGAGTTAGCAGCAAACCTTGGAGAGATGCAGCAGCCTGCTCACTTTAACCTGAATGGGCTTGCTACAGAAGACAGGGCGGGTTGCCATTTATCTCCCCACCTGCCCACAGCAAGCTGGGGTGGAAAGGACTCAGTTGGAGGAGCATCTCAAGGGGCAGGTTCTCCAGGTTCAATCTGGCCCTTGTTGCAAAGCAGTACCACAGAGCTGGGCCAAGTCACCATCCAGAGAACGAGACCAAATAAAAATGAGGATGAAAGAAGAGAGTCGGAAAAGGGAAAAGATGGAATAAAAGAGTCCTTAAGAAGTAGTGCCACTCGTGAAAAGCGGCAACAGGAAATCATTCCATCTGCAGAATGCTCCACCTGCTTAGAAATTTCTGCCCGCAACACTTAGTTTCAAAGTGCAGCATCTTTAAGTCATATTTTGTGACCATATTTCAGCCCCATCATCTTCATTTCATTCACTGGTGAATTATTATTTTTTAATCACCACCTTTGCAAATTGCATTTCAATGCAAACTGCAATGCTATGGGGAAAACCAAATCATGTTTAGTGGAGCAAAGTTAGTAAGCTATCTTTAACAACATTTAACGTTTATACAAATAGCATACAGGCAGCCTATTGGCAAAACCTATTTGGTGTTTCGCAACTTTCCAACTAGTTGCAGGACCTTAGCAGAATACATGCAGAATCCACGGAAGCAATTGGCGACTTGGCTGCAGACAGGATAGACGAAGCAGGAACCAGCAACTTGTAGTTAGGTGTTTATTATATACACTGGACTATTTACAGGAACAGAACACGGATCTTTTGCTAGCTCTCTCTGACACGACTCACAACTCCTACACTCATTGACACACTGAACCACTGAACTACCAGTTAGTAGGTCATTAATTATCACTCCCTTGAGAGAGCTTGACCAGTCAGGGAGCTGTCTCCATGCCTCTGTTATCACCAGGCAGACTAAACTCCTTCAGATTGCCTTCTGGCTGTCTGCCAAACCTTAATTGACTCTGTGTGAGTACCTGCACGTACACAGTTTCCCAACACAACCCCCAGTTTACGCGCATGCAATATGTGTGCGACTGTGTATATGTGCATCGCACTGAACCCCAAAGTGACCTGGAGACATCATAAAAACATCACTGAAAAATCTCTAAAAAGGCAGAACGGGGGTGGAACAGGGTGTTTTCAGGCTTTTTCAATGGGTTTTGATTATATAAGATTTCATCGATGCATGCTGGATGTTGGATCCAAGACAACTCACAGTGCTCTCCCATCCAAAGGAGAAGTAAACCCAGGAGCTTTGCCTCATAACTTCCCACCACTTTGAAAACATTAAACTACCAGCCTCCTACCCAGAGAAGCCTTGCTCACATCAAGGCACCACTGCAGCTTCTGTGATCATACAAGTTCTGGTTGAAGGGATGGATCTGATAGAGCAGAACAAGAAAATGAATTGGACAGAAAAATTGGCTTCCAGGTGGAAAAATCAAAATTGGAAACAGAATTGCTAGAACCCAAAACTAAGATATTGTGAAGAATGTATAACTTGCTGCTGAAATGGAATACACAGGATGAGGAAGTGAAATCAGCAATGATTAAATGGGCACAAGATGTTGGTCATAATATAATGCTAGTTGACTGGGAACGGTTATGGACCACTGGTGTAAAGTTTACGGCATGTAATGCCTTAAGAGAAAATATTATGAAAATGATATATAGATGGTACATGACACCAGTCAAACTAGCAGAAATTTATCATATGCCCAATAACAAATGTTGGAAATGTAAAGAAACTGAAGGTACCTTTTTCCACCTTTGGTGGACATGCCCAAGGATTAAGACCTTTTGGGAGATGATTTATAATGAACTGAAGAAAGTGTTCAAATACACATTCCCGAAGAAACCGGAGGCCTTCCTCCTGGGCATGGTCAACCAAGAGGTACGCATGAAGGATAGGACATTCTTTATGTACGCTACAACAGCAGCAAGAATACTCATTGCAAAGTATTGGAAGACACAAGAATTACCCACGCTGGAAGAATGGCAGATGAAAGTCATCGAATATATGGAATCCGCAGAAATGACTGGCAGAATCAGAGACCAGGGAGAAGAGACAGTGAAAAAAGACTGGAGGAAGTTTAAAGAATATTTACAGAAACACTACAAGATTAATGAATGTTAGAACAACATCAGATTGAATGTATAAGGTTACTGGTTTAAAATTCTAAAGATTAGAAGACTCAATATTTTAAGTTATAAGCACTGAATAAGTTAAATTAAGATATTTAAATTAAGAAAAGAGTTTAAATATGACAGAGGGAAGGGATTTGTTGTTTAATTGTATGATTTGGAATACAGGGAAGGGAGATTTGGGGAAGTCAGAGAAATAAGTTAATGCAAGATTATTATGAAGATAAGATTGTTTTTATTTTTGTTGTTTTTGGTATTCTATGTTTGTGTAAATTTGTGTGTTTCTTTTGTATTGTCTGTTGTTTTTGTTTCTCTTTTTTGCTTCTTATGTAAAATCGAATAAAATATTTATTAAAAAAAAGAAGAGCAGAACAAGAAAATGTGCCAAAGCAAAATGCTGTCCCTCTGCAATCAGTGCCCAGAAGTGCCCTAGCTTATCTACAAGGATGGCAGTTGGGTTGGCAAAACACATAATTAAACGCTTCCTCCTCGGAAGAGCAACTGAACTCACATTTCACTGCCAGAGCAAGGAAGTTAATTGTGCCTTTCAATGCTCATCTGATCCTATTAATAGATAATAATTTTACTTGAGCAGAAGGAAGCACCAGAGAAGGTCATGGTTGCCTGGCCCCAGCTCCAGCTGAAAACTAGCGTAACCTAGGTTACTGCCGAAGAAAAGGAAGCCTGGGGTAAGAAAGCAAGAAAAGGCTGTGACTGGCAGGAGCCAGAAGCTGTGCCTCCCTTTCCCTGTTGGCATCAGGTGCCCACTCTCTGGCTAATGTTAGGCTGCTCTGTTGGTCTAAATCTATTTCTGCGCTGTTATCTCTTTAGATTGCTGGCAGATCCTTCCATATTTGAAGAAATCCCCTTATATCCTACTTTTCTATGTTCAGGGATTTTGATTTTTTAATTTGGGTGGTGGTAACAGCACAGCACTCCACCCTGCAAGCCCATGCCCATGCACAGGGCGGCCTAGAAACAGGGTTGCCAAAATCTCCATACCAACTTAGATCTTTTCACTGGGCTACAAATAGGGAGCCATGCTCCAGAGAACAAGCTTGATTCAGTTCTGCAGCCAAAAAGCAAAGCTGCCAGCTACACAAACACAATATGCCATTCAAATTCTGGGTTCTTCACAAAGCTATATGAAACATACAGATTGGATACCAGACCCATTCCTTAAGCAAAGCCTTTGCTGGCGGCTCTCTAGAATTACAGAAAGCTATTTGGAGGAAGTGGTCCTTGCATCATTACACACACACTAGATGACCACAACACATTCTATTCAAGTCTGCCTTGGACAGATGCTCTTTAAATCTATCTTGTGCAAAATACAGCTGCTCTGATGCTTGTTGGGCCACAACAGAACTACAACTAGGTCTATAACTCTCCTTGGCCCAGACTCTCCAGGTGTCCCTATTTTTCAGGGACAGTCCTGGATTTTACAGAAGCTGTCCTGGTTTCTCATTTGAATGTCTTGCTTTTCCTTAGGACGTCCCTATTTCAATCAGAGAAATGTTGGAGGGTATGGCTCAATTATGCACCTCCCAAGCCAAGGAGATAGATAACTAACTATACAACTTTTAGAAGACATCTGAAGGCAGACCTGTGTAGGGAAGGTTTTTTTAATGTTTAATGTTTTATGTTGTTATATGTGTTCGAAGCCTCCCAGAGGAAACTGGTTGGGGAAACCCAGTCAAATGGGCAAGGTATAACAACAACAACAACAACCATTGTTGAATAGGATGTCCTGATTTTCATCAGAGAAATGTTGGAGAGTATGTTAGCCCCAGCCACACCTGAAGTCCAAAACATCTGGAGGGCACCAGGCTGACAAAGACTGGACTAGCTATTCAAAGCACATAACACCTATTACACTGGCTTGCTGTTCATGTCCTGATTCTTGGCCCACTTTAAAGTGCTGGTGTTCACCTTTAAAGGCTTGAGTGGTTTGGGACCAGGTTATTTGGATACTCACACCAGTTCAGGCCTTAAGATTAAGCTCAAAGGCCCTGCATGGGGGCCTGCCACCAAACTTGTGGCCACTAGAAACAGGTGCCTATGGCTCTCCTTCACACTAGCAGAGTATGCATGGCTTCTACGTTACAGTCAAACCTCGGTTGTTGGAACGTAATCCGTTCCGGAAGAGTGTTCGACTTCCGAAATGTTCGACAACCGAGGCGTGGCTTCCAATTGGCTGCAAGAGCTTCTCGCACTCAAGCGGAACCGTGTCGGACATTCAGGTTCCAAAAAACGTTTGAAAATCGGAACATTTACTTCCAGGTTTTTGGCGTTTGGGAGCCAAAATGCACGATAACGAAGGCGTTCAGAAACCAAGGTTTGACTCTAGTGACTTTTAAACAAGAGTCTGAACACTTCCTCCCTGCTAACACTGCTTTTTAATATGCAGTGTTCCTGTGTTGTTTTTAAGTGCTACTGTTTTACTGCCCCAATGCTTATACAATGTTTAATAATTATTTTTAATATTTCATAATTTTCTTGTTTCTACTTGTAAGTCACTTTCAGACACCTTCATGGAAAACCTGACAAATTATTAATAATGTAATAGCAATTATTTTTAGTTTTGGATTGTGGTTTTATTACAGTCTATATGTCTTTGCTCTTCTATAAGCTGCATTGGGAAAATTTTGCCCAAATATTTTGAAATAAATGAAATATATAAAAATGTCCTCCCATTTCTTATTTTCCCTTTATATTGGTTGTTTCCCAGTATTTACATGTTGGATTTAAGGTTCGGGGGGCAAAAGCAGGCCAGAGGCAGGTAAGCCACCTGAGTGGCATGATGCTGTCAGAAATACAAACCATCATTCCTTTAAAGAGAGACAGAGACAGAGGGAGAAATAGTTGGCAATTTTCACCTGAATGTGGGAGCTGCACTTTAATGAGCTATGGAGACAAAGACAATAATCTAGACTTTGGCAAACAAACACGACTCATGTGTTATTGGTTAAGGAGTGTCTTGCGGGTACCAAGAATTAATGATTCGTTTCAGAGTTTTCTTCCCAAATGCATTATCTTACAATCTCTTGAAGACAGGATGGGTTAAAATTAAAAGCTTAACTGAAAAGTTGGTTTATTGTGGAATTAGCATTTTGAGCTCTTAGATCTCCTTGTTTGTTCTCCTGATCAGGAGGACTTTTGAGACCGTAGCTCAGTCATGCGCAATAAAAAGATGTGTTGATTAAAAAAAATAACACAGGTGCATTAATGAAAGTTGCAAAATGCAAGAAACAGGTCTTGGTTGTTTGCTTGTTTTTCTGTCCCTTCCCCTCCCCACCCCCATTTGCTCCTTTTCATTAAATCTGTTTGCTCCAGAGGGAAACGTAATTGCCAAGCCCAAGCAATGCCAGACCCCCTGAAGAGCTCCACCACCTGCTACTCCCATCGTGAGTCCCAACAGGGAGGTGCAGACACGGAGAGGTGGTCTCCTTATGATGGCAGCCGTTCATGAGGCGTAACTTATTAAGGAAACAGCACACACCTTCAGAAGGACAAGCAGAGCTGCCTGTGGGAAGAGCAACACTGGAAATGGCCATGTTCAAGTGGAGCTGAGGCCTTGAAAGAGCCCTTGCTGCAGAGCTGGTGCCAGATCTCAGGGGCTCCTTGGCACAGTGCTGCCATTACAACTGCCACCCCAACATGGCCACCTCTATGCAATAACTCCCCACCCCACTGACTCTCCTGTCAGCCGCTCTCCACTGGGCATTTCAGTGGCAATGCACTTTTGAATAAGAACCAAGCTTGGCTCTTCTCCATGGTGGCCACCATGCAATGCCGAAATCACCTAGCTAAATAGGCAAAGGCATTGCATTTCGGGTCAGTAAAAGTGGTGGGCAGCCACTGCAGGGGAGAGCAGAGATTTGCTGCCATTGTCTATGGGCGATTGCGGGAAGGCCGAGAAAAGTGTGTGGGGCCCTCCTGAACCCGTGGGGTGCTTGGCTTGTACCCACTGCAGCAGGCCACTCAATATGCCAAATGTCGCTTATTCCAGTCACCCTCCCAGGTTCCCACTCCTGGGCAGTTCCCACTCCTGGACAGTTACAAGGAGCTGCAGGAAGAGGCTTCCACCCTGCAAAGACTCTGAGAGAAGAGTACAGAACCTCAGGCCGATCTCTTCCCTGGAGAGCAGCAGTCCCTACCCTGCAGACAAGACCCTTCATGCTGCTCTGGAAGCTCTGTTGGAAACATCAGATAAAGAACAGCCCAGTAATAGCCTGTAGGATAGGCACAGCCACACTCTCCGTGACAGACTGGGGCATCACCCTGCCAATTCGCTGGTTCCCATTTTGGGCAGGAATGGTTCACTGAGCAGTTACACTTTTACCGCAGCCTCTTTCTCAGTGAGGGATGGTCACAGAGGAAGAGTCATCTGAGCGTGAACTGATGAGGGCAAAAGTCCTGGACAGTTACAAGGAGCTGCAGGAAGAGGCAGCCAACTGCATCAGCCAGTCACTGAAGATGAAAAGCAAGCCCTCTTCCTTCTGTTGCAGCTGCTCAACTCATTTAACTTTGCCTCGACAAGTCTGCGAAGGATTCTCTCTCTCTCTCTCTCTCACACACACACACACACGTCCCTCTGCATGGCTTATTAAGCTACAGGCTACACAACATTTGGAGGCAACCCAGGGCATGGAATGAAATGTGCTTTGGGTGGGTCCCAAGTCATGCAATGCCACTGGCTGGTCTAGCTGGTGTCATGTCTCTTGCAGAGAGATTAAGAGAGGTTACTGGGTTTTCTTCTCCCACTCGCAGAACTTCCCTCCTTGGGGAAGGTCTGCAACTCAGAGGCAGAGCCATGTGTTTGGCATGAAAAAGGTCCTGGGATCAGCCGCCAGCATCACCAAGTGTGGCAAGGAGAAAATCCTCTGCCTGAAGCCTTGGAAAGACACTGCCAGTCAGTACAGACAACACTAAGCTAGGTGGACCAGTAACATAGGGCAGTTTCCCATGTTCGTAAAAGTGCATTCTCCTTGCCACTTGGCTTAGCAACCTTACTGATCCACACTCCAGCTCAGGAAGGCCATAAATGACACACAGTATGTTATAGACCCTAAGGAATGGATGAGAGAAAATCCTTGGCTCTCAGGCTTGACTAAAACCAAGTTTAAGCATGCACCACTGTGTTTCAAAAGATTGTATGTGCCTCAGTTTGACCAAACTGTGGGAGGCAGTGGAAAACAGGAGTGCCTGGCATGCTCTGGTCCAGGGGGTCACAAAGAGTCGGACACGACTAAATGACTAAACAAGAAGTGCCTCAAGGCAATTAACTGCATTCACCCATTACCCCGCCCCTCAATTTGCTCTGTAGATCAGAGATGTTGACTATAACTTCCATAATTCCCGGCTCTTTGCTAGGCTAGAGGGGGCTGATGGGAGCGGCAATTCAAGCCACCCATCATCCCAATGTTGAGGAAGGCAGAAACCATAGAGATGTTAAAAAACCCAAACCAGGAAGAGATTAGTCTACTAGCCTTCAAACTGGAGCAATTTCCAGAAGGGATTCCTTCCCACTAGGGCTCTATTTACTCAACCGCAGCTCTGAGGCATTTCAGAGCACTTTGCCCAACTCTCTGAAACCTCCAGGAGCTAATCTATAATGCGGTGCTAATGAGGTCTGCTTTAAAGTCAGCTGCTCCACAAGAAAGATCTGAAGCAGAGGACCAAAGAAAAGATCTAAACCACCCATGTCCCCTTGCTAGAAGGAAGAAGAGCATCATCTGTACAACTGGCTCTTTCATCTCACAAGTTATTAAAAAATCTGGGAGATGGTGCACTTAACACTCCAAGCACCCAAGACACAAACACACACCTGGCTGGGACTGCACACAATTTCCTGAAGTGTTCTTAGTGTCATTCAGAGGCTTACAAAAATTCCTGCTTGACTGCGTAGGGTGTGTGTGTGTGTGTGTGAACACGTGCTGAGACTCCCCTCCTGCAACCAAGAAGTGCTCAGCTCATCCCGATATTATCGGTGGAAGTCATGCAATAGGGATAAGAACAAACAGGAGAAACATTCGCAGAGCTGAATTGGGAGCAAAGGGAAGTACGCACCTGGCTGTTTTCAAAAGCTGCTTGCTGCTCAGTTAATATCAAGCACTTCTTCTCCACAGATATATTCTAGGAAGAGGAGAAACAGCAAGGCAAGTCAGAGAGCAGCTGGGAGCAGGTCTGCTGTACTGTACTCTGATTCCTGGGCACAAATAGACTGAGGAATGCTGGGTACAGTTACAGTTCCTCTTCCCCTGCTTGCCAACTGACCCTCTTCTGCTCCCCACTACCACACTGCCGAGGAACATCGGAAGCTGCCTTATGTAGAGTCAGACCACAGTCCATCTGGCTTGGAGCTATCTGCAGTGACAGCTCTCTGGGGTTTCAGAGCAGGCGCTCTCTCCGCTTTGCCTGGAGACTGGACCTTCTGCAGGCGAGACAGATCCTTCGTCACCAAGCTATGGCAGGCACAGGCAGGAAGTAGCCCCCAGGGTGCAAACCTGAGCAGAAGTCTTGCTCAAACACAGGGATGAAAGGGTTTTCCCCACCCTTCCTTGATTTCAAAAGACCTAGGAGTTTTAAGTGCCACAGGTAACAATAGCAGGATAAACAGACGAGATGGGATCCTGAGGCTAGCACCACAAGCGCCCTTTAAACCTTCTCCAACGCCCCACTGAGCCACTCCTCATCCTGGAAGCCCCCTGACCTGTTCATGCATCCTGTTCTCCATATAGCCTCAGGATTGGGATCCGGCCTGCTACTTCCCAGCAAGGCCAAGTGTATCTAAGGAACACAGATATTAGCATTGCCTCCAGTAAGGGGGCAATTGTTTTTTGCAAAGGGATTTTGGAAGCTGCTACCCCCCAATGCAGAGACGGGAAAATGTGCTGCCCTTTGGTTGGTGCTGGACCATGACTCCCATCATCCTTGAGCACTGGCCACACTGGCTGGGGCTGGCAGGAGCTGGAGTCCAGAAGTTGCTGGAGAGCATGCCTTTAGCACATTCCGTAAGCAGGATTTCACCAGAATCTAAGAGCCCCTTGCTGGATCCGGCCAACAGCTCTCTAAATCCAACACTTTCCTCCTCTTGAATGACTGACCAGATTACCCCAGGAAGCCCACAAGCAGGACCTGCATAAAAACAATGGTGCTCAGAGGCATATTCCTTCAAGTGAGTATTGTTAATGTTTTCCCCCACAGTATAAAACTGCACCAGTTTTAAGAGGGCACGTTTCATACTGGTAGTTACCTGTGGTTTAGAATAACAGGACTGTAGAATTGTAGAGCTGGAAGCAGGGCCGGATTTAGGTTTGATGAGGCCCTAAGCTACTGGAGGTAATGGGGCCCTTTATATGTCCAGCTGTCCTTTGTAAACAACAAATTGTCACTGTTTTTTGTGTTGAATACAGTCATACCTCTTGTTATGTTTGCTTCAGGTTAAATATTTTCAGGTTGCGGAACGGGTTACTTCCGGGTTTCGCCGCTCGCGCATGCGCAGACGTGGCAAATCGCGACCCGCAGACACGGGTTGCGTTCTGCTCAGGTTGCGAACAGGGCTCCTGTTCACAACCAGAGGTACCACTGTATATGCTATATGGTAATTTATGGACCTAATAGGTATCTAAAGCCATTTGCACATAACAAAATACCGTATTTTTCGCTCTATAAGATGCACCAGACCACAAGACACACTTAGTTTTTGGAGGAGGAAAACAAGAAAAAAAATATTCTGAATCTCAGAAGCCAGAACGGCAAGAGGGATCGCTGCGCAGTGAAAGCAGCAATCCCTCTTGCTGTTCTGGCTTCTGTGATAGCTGTGCAGCCTGCATTCGCTCCATAAGATGCACACACATTTCCCCTTACTTTTTAGGAGGGAAAAAGTGAGCCATATAGAGCAAAAAATACGGTATGTATTTTATCAAAGTAATTGTTGAACTGAAATACAATTAAGAAGTATATTAATCCAGTGGTACCTTGGTTTGCATACGTCTTGGATTACAAACACGTCGAACCTGGAAGTGTGTGTCCCAGTTTGCAACCTTTTTTAGGATTACAACCCTTTTTTTTGGGGGGGGGGATTATGAACGAATTTTCTTGGAGGCCCCATTGGCAAAAGCGCGCCTTGGGTTACAACCTGTTTTGGTTTACAAACGGACCTCCAGAATGGATTATGGTAGCAAGCCAAAGTACCAGTGTAGTGAAATACAGTTAAGAAGGATGTTAATAGTGAAATAATTATTAAGCTCTAACTTAAAATTTTGTAAATGTACATCCAGGTTTTTCTCCCTTTTATTTTTGGGGGGGCCTCCAAGAGAGTGGGGCCCTAAGCTATTGCTTGTTTAGCTTATACATAAATCCGGCACTGGCTAGAAGGGACCCTGAGGACCATCTAGTCCATGGGGAGGCAAACTAAGGCCCCATCGCCTTCTCAATCCGGCCTGCGGACAGTCGGAGAATCAGTGTTTTTACATGAGTAAAATGTGCCCTTTTATTTCAGATGCATCTCTGGGTTATTTGTGGGGCATAGGAATTCGTTCATTATTTTTTTCCAAAATACAGTCCAGCCCCCCACAAGGTCTGAGGGACAGTGGACCAGCCCCCTGCTGAAAAAGTTTGCTGATCTAGTCCAACCTCCTGCAGTGCATTTGGGAACTGAACTTGCAACCTTGGCATTATCAGCTCTACCCACTGAGCTACAACAATGCAGAGGCAGCAAAGGGAGGCACTGCCTTCTCTGCTTAGGCACTACGGAGACAGGACTCAGCCAAGCAACTGCTGCAGCCAGAAGCACCGAATAGTGCCAGGGGCTGTTCCGGGCAGAGCTCAGTTCCCGCACCCACACTCTTTTTTAATTTAGCAGCTGAAAGCCAGAAATTGGACAAGGAATTTCCCACGGCCTGGACAGTCTGAATCAACACCCCGCCCAAATCTGTAATTTTTTGCTTTCTTGTTTTTCCTCAACCGCCGCCCCCTCCTACTCTTTGCAATGAAGAGTTCTAGAGGATGTGTCAGCCTGCCATTCTTTTATGACAACATGGTTGGTTCCTCACAAAGGTGTTGTCCGGCTGTGAAGCCAGCACCAACGACTGAAGGGTCCATAGAGGCAAGCCAACGACCACGGGGCTTGCTTGCATTCTCTCCCCACCCCCGAGATCCACTAGGAGCTGTTCAACAGTGGAACAGTCTCCCTCGGGTAGGTTGTGGGCTCTCCTTCTTTGGAGGTTTTAAGCAGAGGTTGGGTGGCCATCTGTCACGGATGCTTTAGCTGAGATTCTTGCATTGCAGGGGGCTGGACTGGATGACCCTCAGGCTCCCTTCCAACTCTATGATTCTATCATACGGGCAGAGTCTTCCCAATATTCTCTTTGTAGAGGCACTTTAGACATTGGTTTTTAGCGTAAAAGCAAGATATAGATAAGATAGCCAACAAGAAAATGCACATGTATGGAATTAATGCAATGAAAAATGCATACATAACATTGTACCGGCAGCATCAGACTGATGGACAGGAAAGTTGGGTGACTGGTATATCAGCGTTCCATTATTATTTTGGGGCGGGGTGGGGCAGGGGGGCGGGCATTTCGGCAAGTTAGGAGAATCAGTTAAATCAAACCCTCACAAAAAAAGCAAAGTAAGGCAGAGTAATCTGGAGTGAACACAATAGAAGGGGTTGGCAGTTGTTATGAAAATGCCACAGGAATGATACGATCTCTGTCTTGGCTACTGTTCTCCCCTTCTCCGAATTCCTGGCAAGTCTCCTTACAGCGGCTGCCTCTGCCATGTTCAGGAATCTGATTTGATTTTTCATCCCAAAGCGCCCCAATCTGAACTTCACCCTTGCAGGGCGAGACACAAACATACATAGAAGATACGGGGACAGATGTCTGTCTACAACTGCCTTGCCCACCTTTCCAAAGGGCAGGGGTTGCTTTGGGCAGGGCAGGGGTGGTGAATTTGGAAAACAGCCCTGGTCGCCAGTAAGGATGTCTGCTGCTTGGGGTAGGAACCAACATCAACAGCAGCTCAGGGAATACTCCAGCCAGGATGTCGTTAGGAAAAGGTGTGGAATGAGAGAGAGAAGCGTGCTCAGGTCTTTCTCACAACCGGATCTTACTCCCTAAACTATAGGGGGAAAATGGATGATGCAACCTCCCGGAGCGAGCTCGATGCCGTCCCACTCCCCTCTGCCCTGCAGACAGATATTTACGGGGGCAGCCGCAAGCTAACCCAAACCCCCTGCCACCTGCGGGGCACCAGGGCGCAATCTGCTCCAGATGCGGAACCTTCTTTCAGGGAAGGGGGGAGGTCACGCGGCGCCTCTACGAAGCGGGGTTTTGTGTGTGTGTGTGTCTGAGCATGGACAGAGCGTGCCTCCCCGCGCAGAGGAGGCGGCGGGAGGAAGCCCTAAAAAGTTATAGCGCCCGAATCTTCGCGGGAAACCGAAGCTACACCTGTTGAACTCCTGCCTGGCTGGTCGGCGCGCTCCCGGTAGGGAGGCGCTGACGCAACCCGGCACTCCGCTTGCAAAAGAGGCAGCAACTCGGCAGTGAGTGAGTGAGGAGAGGGGAAGAGAACGAGCCGCGGCCTCCCCGGCTTTCAGCAGCCCAGCGCCCCCACACTGCCCTGTCCCCGCCTCTCACCAGCCAAAGCAGCGCAGATCCGGCGCCTCCCGCAGCTCAGCAGCCAGCAAATCCCAGAAAGGAGAATCGAGGGCGGGCGGCCAGCAATATCAAGTGGCGAGGACCGGAGGGGGCGGGCCCATGGGGGGGGCAAAGCTGCGCCCGCCTCCTCGAGGTGCTAGATGAGCGAGGAGCGCGCTTGTGGCGCCTCTGCCCAGCGAACAGCATCGTGTGAACGAAGCGGGCAGTGCTAGCACCACCGTGCAAAATGACACGTGTCCTAGACAGCCTGCCCCTTCCTTGGAACAGTTTGAATCATAGAATTGGAAGGGGATCCAGGGTCATCTAGACCAACCCACTGCAATACAGGAATCTTTTGCCCAACGTGGGTCACGAACCCACGACCTTGAGAGTCTCACGCTCTTCTGCTGACCGAGCAAAGTTCTGTCCACAGCTTCACTGGCTGCCTCTTCTTCCAGAAACATAAAGCAGCACTCCACCTGACAAATAGCTCAGTTGGTAATGAGACTCTTAATCTCAAGGTCGTTGGTTCGAATCGAACCACACATAGCGTTTCAATGGGCTGGACTACATGACCCTCATGGTCCCTTCCGACTCTATGATTCTATGACCTCCGTCTCTCTCCACTAAATCCCTCCATAAAAAAAACTTCCCCCAGTGTTTCTTATTCCTACAGAATACTCGCAGCACAAATCCTACAGAGGCCTACTCAGAATAATGCCCTGTTCAATGGGCCAAACTCTCAGCTAAGCTGGTATGGTGTTCCTTTACACAGTGTGTAAAATAATATTGTGCGGTTAGACTGTGCCCATTAAATTAATAATTATGGGGGGGGGGGGTAAATTGTAAAAGGAAAGTTTGCTAAAGACCAGGAAAAAGGTTTGGAGCTTTAAACCTTTTATCATAATAAGCTTAAGTACACAGAAAAAGTTTTTCAGCAAATCCAATAAAACTTGTTTTAGTTTAGATTTTTTTAAAAATAAGATGAAAATGACGTTTTCTTTGTAATTTTGCAAAATATACTTGTAAACTGCATGAAAGGCACTCCCTGGTGTTAATTTTTTTTATTTAATTTCCTAGTTTTCAAATGAATGAAGATTTTGACAGATTTTTTTCTGAGCACTTGTGGTCAAAAGAAAGTACTAAAACAACTGTTGTTTGAGACATTTCATTCCGATCTGCTAGGCGGAGCCTGACAAAGAGGATGATGACATCCTGCCCCCTCTTCTCCCCAGCGACAGAAATCCTGGCTACGCCCATGCGTCTATTTAACCCAGGAATGAGGTGCCCACCAACTTGTCTTTAAATTCATGCAGGAAAAGGCTCTCAGTGGCTACTAAATCTGATCAGTCTGAGGCAGCGATGCTTCTGAATATCAGTTGCTGGAAACTTCAGGAGAGACAGGCCTGCCTTACGGTCTTGTGGGATAATTATTGGGAGTTACAGGAATTACAGGAGGAAAATCGAAATGCGTGTGAGAAGGGCTGAGCAGGTGAAGGTTGAAACATGAAGGCTGTGTGCACAATAGTGCCATGAGACGAGGACAGAGTGACATGTGCAAAGCATCTATTGCTATAACTGTTGAGGACAAAGGAAGGAATGAAATATAAGAAAGTTGCTATGCTTTGTGATTAAACCACAATAAGCTAGTAGAGTGGCTCGGGGTATAAATAAATTATTATTATTAATTATTATTATTATTATTAAGTACTGCCATATAGGGACACGCCTGCCCCTTTGCTTGTAAGTGTATAAATGCCTGTATTGTACTGTTTTCGCAGTTGGTGTGCCATGCCTCACTATTTGCTGGCTGAGGTTGTGTCACACTGGCCTTGCAATGCCTAAATAAATGTCCGTCTATTTGGTTTCCGGATTCTGTGGTCTGTTCCAGGCTACCCAGGGTATTTTCCCAGCACCGAAGACACATCTGTACAAGAACACGTTGCTTGCATGGTTTTTCTAGTAATCCTATTTATTGGGGAGCAAATAATTCCCTACAGGTCTGAAAGTGGAGACTGGAGAGGTTTCAACTATGACACCACTGAGCGTGTATCTTTCCTGGGGGGAAACTAGGCTGCAGTAGAAAAGGCCCTGTTGCTTATTACCTGAAGTTATTGCCATGGGAGGTTAAGACCCAGGATGGCTTTGCTCAGCCTCCATGGTCAGAGGCAGCAACACTTCTGAATGCAGGAGGGAGGAGGGCTCTTGTGCTCAGGTCCTGCTTGTGGGTTTCCCGCAGGCATCTGATTGGCTACTGTGAGAACAGGATGGCACACGAGATGGGTTGCTGGCCTGATCCAGCAGACTCTTATGAGTCTGACCATTTGCCTACACTGACAGCTGTCAGCTGTCCAGGATTTCAGGCAGGGCATCTCTCTTAACCCTACCTGGAACTGAACCCTTGTGAATAGGAAACAGATGTTCTGCCAGGAGCTACCATTCTCCAGAGATTAATGAGCCTGGTGCCAATCCACACCAATTGACCCACCTGGCCTTGCTTTATTCACTCCACCAGGCAATGGATCCAACACTTCTCAGGCAGGCAGAGAGGGCTCCCTCTCCATCTCAGCCTCGCCTTACAAGATCCTTTTATAACTGGAGATACCAGGGGTTGAACCTGGGGCCGTCTGCATGCAGTTATAGAAATCCTGTGTTCCCCCCAACACCTCTGCCGTTTCATTCCAGACTGATTTATATATCACCCTTTAGCATTAGTTTGCAGGGCAGTTCCCAATACCTTTGAAATGAACAGTGACTCTTACCTCCGAGTGAAGATGCGCAGGATTAGCCTTCAGCAGTAAAATGTCAAGAAGCAATGTGTTGTTCCCTGCACATAAGCCTCTTTAGATGGATGCTTCTGACCTCTGAGGCTGCTTCTTCCTCCTTCCCTTGCGTCAGCTGCTCCCCAGCATGAGGCAGGCCTGTTTCCTTCCCGCAATTCACTCTGCCTTGCTTGCTTTAGAGGGGATGCATTCATTCATTCATTCACTTCCAAGCTCTGGGGGAAACCAGAGCTGGGATCTTGCTGCTTCCAGATGGGGAAATGTGTAGAAGCGAGAGGCAGGTGCTTCTTTCCCTCTCTTGCCCTCATAGGCTTAGCTCAATCACATTAAAACACCTCACCACCACTCCAAGACCTGTTGTTCCACGAGGAGGTGGTGAGGGCAATTGTGTCTTCCAGTTAGTACGGCAGTGCTGAATTCCTTGTGGATTGTGCAGGCTCTGCTTCCTCTTCTGCTGAGAGAAGTGTTGCTGTTTTTCTCCTCTTGAGAGGAGTGGGAGACTCATCCTTCTTGCCCCCAAGATCTGTTCTTGGGGTAGCCTAAACCAGCTATTGACTTCAGAGCTGCTGTCCATTTGCCACTTAGCAGTTACCGTATTTTTTGCTCTATAAGACTCACTTTTCCCCTCCTAAAAAGTAAGGGGAAATGTGTGTGCGTCTTATGGAGTGAATGCAGGCTGCGCAGCTGTCCCAGAAGCCAGAACAGCAAGAGGGATTGCTGCTTTCACTGCGCAGTGATCCCTCTTGCTGTTCTGGCTTCTGGGATTCAGAATATTTTTTTCCTTGTTTTCCTCCTCCAAAAACTAGGTGCGTCTTGTGGTCTGGTGCGTCTTATAGAGCAAAAAATACGGTAAGCACCAGGGACATCCAGAGAAGCAAACCAGCTGGGGCTGATGGGTGGCACAGTCCAACAAGCTCTGGAATGCCAAAGGATTCCTATCCCTGATCCAGATGTTGTTGGGACGGCAACTCTCCATCAACCTCAGCCAATGTAGCCAATGGCAAGGGTTGATGGGTGTAACATCTGGAGGACCACAAAGTTACCCACCTCTGCTCTAGGCAGGGATGGGGGACTTCTGGCACTCCAATTTCAGACTCTCAGCACCTCTGCCAGAAGAGCTTCAGTTCAGATGCAGTGCCTAGCAGGGTGTCTAGCCAGCCTCACAAGATGCAGCATGATATAGGTGTCAGTGCCCTAAGGGATGTACTCTGGAAGATGCCTCTGTTGGCAACTATTTTCTTAATCAGTGGGTGTGTCAGCCCTCCTTAAGCTTTCCCCAGGTGCCATCCATTTTACAAAGGGCTGGCAAGTGTGCATGCACACAAAAGCTTATACCAAGAACAAACTTAGTGGGTCTCCAAGGTGCTACTGGACAATTTTATTTTTTTATATATTTGGAGCTCAGAGGGGATTCAGCACTGTGAGTCACTGAAAGGCGCTTGGACCAAGCCAGGAGGAGATGGGGGAAGAAAATACTTCTTCAACAGGGTGCATGGTTAGGTTACAGTTAGTTGCCAGGCTAAAACGTTCTACTTCCACCAGGCCTTTGGTTGATTAACATCCTTTTAAATATGTTTGTAGGAGGGGGTGGGGTGGGGGTCAATGGTTTTTGTTCTTGTTCTCATTAATGCATTTTGTGTTTTTATGCTGTGAAGCACCCTGAGATCTGCAGCTGAAGGGGGGGGCATACAAATGAAACAAACAAACAAACAAACAAACAAACAAACAAACAAACAAACGGACTTGCTCCCACAAGAGGCAGTGATAGCCACCAACATGGGATGCTTTAAAACAGAGCTTCATTAATGTGTAACCCAAAAATTTTGGATCTGCTCCAAGCTGAGGCTAAAGTTCTGCATTTGTTTCGCTGGATTTTTGGATGTTAA
The DNA here is from genome assembly GCF_965153285.1 of Podarcis tiliguerta. Lineage (NCBI taxonomy): Eukaryota > Metazoa > Chordata > Lepidosauria > Squamata > Lacertidae > Podarcis > Podarcis tiliguerta. The sequence goes on along the minus strand of NC_139553.1, from coordinate 46,706,901 downwards.
CTTGTAACCCCAGTTTGCTGTGCCAATTACTCAGTTTTGGGGTGTGTGCAGTGATGTCACAAAGCGTGATTCGCAGCACAAAACTTTGGCATCGGTTTGGAAGGAACCCAAAATTTAGGGGATACATTTTAATGAAGCTTTAAAATAACTTCAGGCAAACTCATGGGAGAGAAGGCCACCAATGTTGTTTTCTGTCTCCGAATACAGGTTGCTGAGAACCACAAGTGGAGAGAGCGGTGTTGTGCTCAGGCTTTGTGGAAGGCTTCCCACTGGGGATCTGGTTGGCCAGTGTGAGAGCAGGATGCTGCCCTAGATAGGCTGATCCAGCAGCTAGGCTCTTACGGGACCTCCAGAACAGTGTTGCCAACAATTTCAACTGCTCCCTGCCCCTTTAACAGCAGTGCTGTCATGCAGAAATTAATTTCTGATCACTTGGTCTCATTTAGGGGCATTGCTAGATGGCAAAAGTACACCTCAGAGCACAGGCTCCTGAGTGGACCGAGATGGCAGTTGCCTGTGCTCCCACAAACACCCTGCTTTGCAGGATCTCTAGCTGCTATGTAAAATAAAGTTGCCGTTGTTTTTGGAAAGTGGCAGAAAAGCCTTGGGACTCAAACCCCCTGCTGAGGTGCTCCCCTAGCAATGGCCCCATGCATGTCAGTAAAAGTTTCACCAGGGTCATTTCAGCACACCTAGTTACTGTAAAAAAATAAAATAAAAGGTGCTGGTGTAATGAGATCAGTAAAACAAACAAAATGTTGACCACACTGAGAGCATTGACAGGAGTGGCTGCTGCCTGACCCTCCACCTCCAGCGCAGAGGAAAGCACCACGCAGAGAGCACCCCCATCTTCTGTGCCAGGATGCTACAGCTCTGGGCTCTAACCTTTGTGTGCTTATCCAGAGCTGCAATTTGGGAGAAGACAAGGGAACTCTCAGCTGCTCTGAAAAGTGTGAACACCAGACTATGTTAACCGGGATGCTTTGCAGCACCTCCAGTGATGCAAGCTCTTGGCTGCTGTCATCAGCTGCCAGGCTCATCGGTGCCAGCAGACCCACCCTTTCCCCTTCCTGAGTCCAGGAGCGGTTGGGGAGGTTGGCTTAAGAGGGATTCAGCATCCTGGCATGCTCTTAGAGATCTCAAGACTTCTAAGACAGCAAACAATAACACTTTCCTAGTCTGGGGCAGAAGAAGATAGCCTGTAGAACCAGTCCTTTTCTCCTTGAAATGATCAAGGTGAGGGTACTGCAGCTAAAGGAAGCCACTCTTGAAAGACCAGCTGGGAAAAGCATTGGTGAGATGGGAACAAGGGCTAGGTTAGCGACAGCCCTACCGTAGACTAGGCGCAAGACATTTTGGCAGGGGAGTCCGAAAGTTAAGTGAAGTTTGCCACAACAGCCAGTTTGCAGTGCCTCATAGTGGGGCCAAGCCTGGTCTTCTGCCCCCACCCAAATGCATCACAGCGTGAAGAAAACACTTTTTTAGGATTTCATATTTATTTCATTTTATCAACTTATTTGTTTACCAAATTTCTATACTGCCCATTATCCTAGCATCACAGGGCAGCTTACTATATAAAAACACAAACATATATATTAATCATTATATACCGTATTTTTTGCACTGTAGGACGCACTTTTCCTATCCAAAAAAGTAGGGGGGAAGTGTGTGCATCTTATGGAGCAAATGCAGGCAGGAGGCTCTGCTCAGTGCTCCCTTTAAAGAGCCACGTGGAGTGTGTGTGCGGCTCTTGGGGGCTTTTCCCCGAGAAGGGAGAGCCCTCAAGAGCCGCACACATACTCTGCATGCTCATTTAAGGGAGCGTGGCTCTTGGGGGAGCCTTAGCCGCGAGCAGCTTCATCCCGCTGCCGGGGAGAGGCTGCGCGCGGCTATCACAGAAGCCAGGACAGCAAGTGGGATCGCTGAGCTGCGCTCTCACTTGCTGTCCTGGCTTCTGGGATTCAGAATATTTTTTTTTCTTGTTTTCCTCCTACCAAAAACTAGGTGCGTTTTATGGTCTGGTGAGTCTTATAGAGCGAAAAATACAGTATATAAAAACACCCACACCCACCATACCCTACTTCCCATTTAAAAGGCCATAGACTGCTTAATTAGCCAAAGGCTTGGGGTGGGAGGAATGTTATTATTATAATAAAATATAATAATAATAATAATAATAATAATAATAATAATAATAATAATTTATTTATATCCCACCCTCCACAGCCGAAGCCGGGATCAGAGTGGCTAGCAACAGTAAAAATAACACAGTTTACATAAAATCATAATCAATTAATTGAAATACATTCTAAAATCAATTCAGAGTCAAATTAACGGCAACCGTTGGGCTAGAGTTCTATGAGGATTACAGAAGGCGGGGAGGTGTCAGACTGTGCCCTGACCAAAGGCCTGGTGGAACAGCTCTGTCTTGCAGGCCCTGCAGAAAGATGTCAAGTCCTGCAGGGCCCTAGTCTCTTGTGACAGAGTGTTCCACCAGATCGGGGCCAAGGCCGAAAAAGCCCTGGCTCTGGTTGAGGCCAGCCTAACCTCCCTGTGGCCTGGGACCTCCAGGATGTTTTTATTTGCAGACTGTAAGTTCCTCTGTGGGACATACCAGGAGAGGCGGTCCCGTAGGTACAAAGGTCCTAGGCCGTATAGGGTTTTAAAGGTTAAAACCAGCACCTTAAACCTGATCCTGTACTCCACCGGGAGCCAGTGCAGCTGGTATAGCACCGGGTGAATGTGATCCCATGGCGAGGACCCTGTAAGGAGTCTTGCCATGGCATTCTGCACCCGCTGGAGTTTCTGGATCGGTCTCAAGGGCAGCCCCACGTAGAGTGAGTTACAATAATCAAGTCTGGAGTTGACCGTGTTTTTTAATTGTGTGGGATTTTTGTTGTCTGGGTCCCTCCTCCAAATAGGAAAAGCAAATCGAATGGAATTCGGGGTGAGGGTAAAAAATAAATAAATGCAGGGCTAAAAATCGAGTTACATCAATGAAACAAAATGGCAGCTAAGCAGAATGCTGCCTTCTTGGTGAAGATGTGCCAGGGATGAAAATAAGGCATTGAAATTTATGGCACAACAGAAGAAGCTGGGCCATAATGTACCACACTTTGGTCTCCCCCCCTTTTTTTCACAAATGGGAGGGAATTATTTTGTTCCCAGTAATTCAATGCGTCTTATGAGGACAGCTGCCCAGTAGAACTCAGGAGCCTCAACAAACCTTGTACATCAACATCACCAGCAACTGAGGCAAGGAACTGGGTATGTGGAAGGGGCCTTTTATAGACCTGAGAATCATGGACCCATGGATCTATGAATCATGGATCCATGATTCTCCAAAGTTACTCCAAAGACAAACCCAGACTTTCCGCAGTCCCTCTTAGCTGCCATGTATGTGCAGAAATGGCAATCCAGCGCATTATAAGGAGATGTGTCTTAAAAGCTAATTAAGACAGGACCTCTGAAATTGCTCTTCCCTCTCCAAATCCAGCCATATCACCCCAGGCTACTGTAGATGTTATGAGATCAGGTTTATTTAATTCATTATTATTATCTACCGAATCCAAGAAGCCATTAGTAGATCACTGTCTGCTGGTTCATCTTCTGCTGCTGAACAATCTTGCCAAAGCCACCTCTGCCCACATCGTAGTCTGTCCGGTACTCATCTCGTACCTGGAAGAGGAGAAAAATGAGGCAAACGTCTTACAGAGACAGATACAAGGACCAATATTCTGGGCATGTTGATGTCAAGAAGGTATGGGGGTTGTGCGTGTTTTAAGTGGCCTCTTATGACCAGAGCAGAGGCAAGGCCCACCAGATTGATGGTGGCCAGTATTCTAGGTGGAAAAGAACATTGGGATACTAGCGGGTTTTGCTTCATAGCCCAACATGGCTGGGTCGCCTAGAGATTCTCCCAAAGAGCACAGGGTTAACTATTTATCCTAGAAGACTCAGTTTGCTTTTCTCACCTTGTCTGCAGCCTTAAGTCTTGTCTTAAGTCAATTCTGGCAGGACTCTTTCTAACAATAATGGCCTGATAGCCTTTACTGAAACCTAGTGGGATGAGACTCATGACTGGAAGATAGGAACTGAGGGGCATAATCTGTTCAAAAGGAATAGACCAAACAGGAAGGGAGTAGCAGCATTGTATATAAAGGATGGGTACACTTGTGAAGAAATCCATGACCTGGAGCATGGAAAGCAGATTGGGAGTATATGGGTAAAAATTATAGGAGGGAGAAATAACGGTGACCTTACTGTGGGTGTCAAGCCAGACTGAAGACTTGGACGATGCCTTACTAGAGCAGATTACCAAACATTCAAAAAGGAAAGAAAAAATAATCACGTAGGACTTCAACTTCCCTGATACCTGTTGGGACTCAAGCTCTGCCAAGAGTGTAAGATCTGACAAATTCCTGCATTGCCTCACTGCCAATTTTATAAATGACTTGGACAAAGGAATTGAGGGGATGCTTATCAAATTTGCAGTTGACACCAAACTGGGAGGGGTAGCTAATGCTGCAGAAGACAGAATCAGAAATGAAAAGGACCTTAACAGATTGGAGAACTGGGTGCAAGCTAACAAAATGAATTTCTATAGAGACAACTGTAAGGTTCTGCACTTAGGCAGGAAGAACCAGGTGCACAAATATAGGAATCGGGACACCTGGCTTCCTAGCAGTACACGTGAAAAGGATCTAGGGGTCTTGGTAGACCACAAGCTGAACATGAGTCAACAGTGTGATGCAGCAGCAAAAAAAAGTATAGTCCCCAGATCGAGGGAAGTAATAGTATCACTCTATTCTGCCTTAGTCAGACCACACTTGGAATACTGTGTCCAATTCTGGGCACCACAATTTAAGAAGAATGATGACAAGCCGGAACGTGTGCTGAGGAGGGACAACAAGATGATCAAGGGTCTGGAAACTAAGCCTTATGAGGACAGCTTGAAGGAGCTGGGTCTGTTTAGCCTGGAAAAGAGGAGATCTGATAGCATCTTCAAATATATTAAGGGCTGCCACATGGAGGAGGGAGTATGCTTGTTTAATCCAGCTCTGGATCGTAGGACTTGAACCAATAGCTTGCAAGAAAAGGGATTCTGACTAAACATTCAGAAAAACCTTCCGATAGAAAGAGCTGTTTAGCAGTGGAATGGACTCCCACAAGAGGTGGTGGACTCTCCTTCTTTAGAGGTTTTTAAGCAGAGGTTGGATAGCCATCTGTCATGGATGCTTTAGCTGAGATTCCTGCATTGCAGGGGGTTGGACTAGATGACCCATGGGTCCCTTCCAACTCTAAGATTTTATAGTGAAATTTGACTTTGCTCTTGTAGGGCATTTAGCCAGCAAACCCCAGCCTGAGAATGTAGGGTGGGAACCCTGGGCAGAGCACATATCCAGATGAAATCAGGTCAAATACTAAATTCTCAGAGCAGGCTTTAAAGCTTGAGTAAGACCAGTCGTAGGCCAGCTCAAATAAAACTCTGATAGGCCACTTTTTGATAGAGAACAGCAAGATTCCAGCAGTACCATCAACGCTAATTGAACATATGTAAAGCTAGAGCTATACAGAGCTCTGATGAAGCCTGATTTTGCTCCCAACAAATGATTTGGTCTTTATGATGCTAAAGGAATGCTGGTGGATACAATAAGAAATGAACTTGGAATGCTTCTGGAGAAAGCGATGGCAGTTTCGGTGAGTTGCAAGGGAATGGAAGTCCTGCACTAAGGTGGGGGGAAGTGTGTTTTTCACCTTTGTGCTCCAGGAATACAGAAGATAAAATCTTTGCCTTCCCATAAAATGAGACCCATAACTGTGTATTCCTGCAGCCCTTGTGTGGGAGTGGGCTTTGGTGTGCAGCTGCCACTTCATTCCAGACTGGTAGAGCACTCTTAACGGATGAGCAACCCTTACCTGGCCACCTGTTTTCCCACGGCCATACTGCCGCCCTTCCTTAAACCCAGCATCCCAATCTGTTCGAATGATGCGGTCATCCAGACGGGTTCCATTGATGAACCGCATAGAATGCTCTGCTTCTGCTCTTGTGTAGTATCTGGAACACTACTTTAAAGAAAATTCATATTGCTAGAGGGTTTATGCCAGCTGGTCATAGGCCGATGAAGGGGAGAACAGGGAAGCTGAAAATCAAACAGCTCATAACCTCCACAAGTTCAGTTAGCAGGTAAACATCATAACCATGCTATGCACTCTATGTGAAGTTGCCTGAGGGTGTGGTCCAGGAAATCCAGATGGAGTAGACTGCAGCAGCTAGACTGCTGACGGGGACAGAGAGCCAACAGCCTGGCTATGAGTCCTGGCAGACCTTCTCTTGCCTTGTGTTATTCAAGCTGTATTAGCAATTGGGTATAGTGTATAAGGAGCAGCACCTAGCTCTCCCATTACCCTGGGTGATGGGTTGGTGGTTGGGTCATGTTTGTTGTTATCTTTAGTGTAAAAGGAGTTTTTGTTTTCGTTATTAAAACCCTTTTAAAGTTATTTTGAGTTCCTTGTTCTGCATGGTCTCCCCAGCAAGCTCTCTGCTGCACTACTAAATTGCAAATAGCCAACAGACTCTCCTTCTTTGGAGGTTTTTAAGCAAGAGGTTGGATGGCCATTTGTCATGGATGCTTTACCTGAGATTCCTGCATTGCAGGGGGTTGGACTAGATGACCCTTGGGTCCCTTCCAAATCTATGATACTATGATTCCAATATCATTTATGTGGAAATTGCTCAAATTTGTTATTTTCCCATGTGTTTTTCTTAGTGTTTATAATGATTTATGCTCTTGATAATTAGGTAAATCAATTTGTGTTGCAAGTATAGAACATGGTTTTAAGTATGGAAAGAGAGCACACAAATAAATGATGGTGATGATGATAAACATGCAGCACCTCCCATCTACACTGGCTCCTAAATATGGCACCAAGTCATTAATATAGAAATCAAAAAGTGGGGCCAGAACACAACCTTGCTTCATGCCCCATGATGCTTAAAAAACATTAGTGAGACCACCCACAGTCTACTTCAATTAATAGAAGGTAAGGATACTCCACGAAGCAGAAGCCACAGGGGGTTTTCTTCACTTTGTCTAGCCCCATGACTATGCGCTTCACATCCCCACATTTGGAGAAGAGCTCATGAATTTGTTCCTCTGTGGTGTAGAAAGAGAGATTGCCCACATAAAGTGTGCAGGAGTTTTTCAGAGTTTTTTCTTGCAGGTAACAACTTCCCTGGAAAAGGAAAAGAAAAATGGAGAAGCATAGATAATGTCACCTAAAAACCCACATATTCCTTTTTACATTGCTTAGCACCATCAGGTTTTAAGAGTTGTGCAAAACTCAGATGCAGCACAGTGCATACGCAATGGCTTAAACATTAAATGGGCAAGATAAAGCTGGAAGAAGGGATTTTGTTTACAGAGTATCTATTGTTATTTTTAAAAAGTACACATTCACTACTGTCTCTAAAGTGCTTGTTGGACAGCTTCCTTTTCCAACGAGCCTTTCAGGTGGAGATGCATATCAGCCTTTGTACTGGATCCGAAATGTGCTTTTTTTTGGTGATTGCTTCAGGGTGCTTTGCGGGAACCATAAGTGGAATAAATACATACGTACCCAGTGCTGGATTTACGTACAAGCTAAACAAGCCATAGCTCAGGGCCCCACTCTCTTGGAGCCCCCCCCCCAAAAAAAAAATTTAAAGGGGAAAAACCCCCTGGAGGTACATTTCCAAAATATAAGATAAAAACCAAATAAAATAAAACCTACATACAGCAACAGTGTTTTGTGTTGTGTAGGCTCCTATGATGTAAGTAATGGGCTTCACCTGCTAGCCTGCTCCCTAAAATATCACCGGTTTGCTCATCTCTATATATAGGAGGCCTACATTCTGCATATTTTGTTATGTGCAAACGGCTTTAGATACCAATTAGGTCCATCAATGACCATATAGCATATATTCAACACAAAAAAGCGAGAAGGACAGCTGGACAGTAGCTTAGGGCCTCATCAAATCTAAATCTGGCCCTGTACGTACAGTCGTCCCTCAGCGGATTTCAGAGGACAAAGAAAAAGGCACACGGGGTCGTGTTTTTTGTTGTTGTTTTTTAAGGAGGGAAGAAACAACAACAACCCATGAGAGGAATCCCACGAGGATATTGGTGCTCTTGTCTATGGTGCTGAAAGGAGCAGGAGAAAAAGCTCCAGGCATGGCTGGAATAGCCCCGTCGGTTGGAGCCCGGCGCTCTGCGCCCATTGCAGCCATGCGTCGTGCAGGGGGAGGGGGTGGCTTGGACGGGGTGCCCCCCCGGAAGAAGGGACCCCCCTCCGCGGACCACGGGCGCCTCTGAGCGCGTGCAGAGCGAGCCCCGGGCGGCGCTACCTTGAACTGCTGGTCCCGATAAGTGCTGAACTCGCAGTACGAGTCGCTGTTGAGGCCGCTCAGCGTCGCGCTCAGCAGCCCCGACATCCCTCCTCGCCCTTCCTCCGTCGCGCCCAGAGACCCTTCCTTGTTTTTCGAGGAGCCCTCTTGCTCGCCTCGCCGCCCAGCGGAGAAGCCGGCCAATGGCAGAGAGGGGCGGGCCCGCCGTGCCGCAAGGGCTGCCGGGTGATGTAGTCTCCCCGCCCCCCTCGTCAGACGCCCTCCTTCTTCTTCCTCTTCTCTTCCGGTCCTCCGCCTCCGCCCCCGCCGGAAGCACGTGGCGCAAAAAAAGTATAAAATGAAGGCGGGAAGGGAGCGAGCGGGGAGGCGTGTCTTGCCGCGTGCTGGGCGCGTCGCTTGTCGGCGGAGTCAGACATGGAGTTCGACATGGAGGTACAGTAGCCCTCCCGCGGGGCCGCGCCCTTTCGTTCGCGTGCCCTTCGCTCGCTGCCGCCTCTGCTCTCGAAAAGCCCCTCAGGCGTCGCAGCCGTAATACGAATAGTTAAGAAGAATGTTAATAATAATAATAATTAATTCGAGGGTGGGAGAAGAACTGCAAAGCCAACGCTTGCGAACTAGCTCCTCAGGCATAATTAAAATAAAATACATGGGCAGGAGAAGAATTGCCAAGCAAGGTCTTGCAAACTCGCCCCTCAAACAGTAATAAAAATTTAAAAATATGGGTGGGAGAAAAACTGCAAAGCAGGGGCTTGAAAATGGCCCCTAGAAATAGTAATAAATATATATATAAAATGCATGGGTGGGAGAAGAATTGCCAAGCAAGGTCTTGCAAACTGGCCCCTCAAACAGTAATAAAAATTTAAAAAGATAGGTGGGAGGAAAACTGCAAAGCAGGGGCTTGAAAATGGCCCCTAGAAATAGTAATAAAAAAATATAAAATGCATGGGTGGGCAAAGAACTGCAAAGCAAGGTCTTGCAAACTGGTCCCTCAAACAGTAATAAAAATTTAAAAATATGGGTTGGGAGGAAAACTGCAAAGCAGGAGCTTGAAAATGGCCCCTAGAAATAGTAATAAAAAAATATAAAATGCATGGGTGGGCAAAGAACTGCAAAGCAAGGTCTTGCAAACTGGCCCCTCAGATGTAGTAGTAGTAATAATGATTATAATAATGTTGATAATAACTTTTAAAAATGCATGGGTGGGAGAAAAACTGAAAAGCAAGGGCTTGAAAATGGCCCCTTAGACATAGTAATAAAAAAATATAAAATGCATGGGTGGGAGGAGAATTGCAAAGCAAGGGCTTGAAAATGGCCCCTTAGACATAGTAATGAAAAAATATAAAATGCATGGGTGGGAGGAGAAATGCAAAGCAAGGTCTTGCAAACTGGCCCCTCAAACAATAATCAAAATTAAAAACTATGGGTGGGAGAAAAACTGCAAAGCAAGGGCTTCAAAATGGCCCCTCAGAAATAGTAATGAAAAAATATAAAATGCATGGGTGGGAGAAAAACTGCAAAAGCAAAGAAAGCAATTGAAAACTGCCCCCTCAGACATAAAAAGCAACAAACTCAGTGCTACAGTAGTTTCAGTCAACAAACTAAAGTTTCAGTAATTTCATCCTGTGAAATTTAATGCATTAAAAAATTAATATAAATAAATAAATAATTTCAGTGCTGTTTTCCCCAGCTGTTCCTAAGGAGGAAGAGACTTAGTGAAGCCCTTGCAAAGAAGCACAGCTGCTTCCTACCTTCCTGTTATAAAACCCACGCTTCCTTAAATGCTTTAGCATTTTTATTCCTTCTACATGTGGAGAATTCCAGGCAACTCATAATGAAGATGAAAAAAACACTTTAAAAACACTTTCCAGAAAGGAAATGTACACTGCACATGCTCTGAGGCATTTGTTAGACCCCCTCTCCAGAGAGTCAGCTTGGTGTGCTGTTTGCTGGGCTGGGGTGAAAGTAAGGAGATAACAGTTAAAAACATCCCCATTCAGCTGTGATGCTCACTGGGTAGAGCACTGATGGCAAACACACATTAATAGTGGGTTATCCTGGGCGAGTCAACACTTTGCAGCCAAATCTGCCTCGCAGAGGTGTGGGAATACAGTGGTGAGGGGGGAGAACAACACGCAGTATGTCATGTGATTCTTGGGAGCTCCTTGTGGAAAGCATGGTGTATTACAAGGAGGAAATAAGGACTCCCTAGTTACAGAGTATCTTCTAGGAATGCCTTCTGTGCTACTGTCCTGATTATTCACTGAGCACAAGCCTGATACTGCAGGGGCCAAATTCCTACACACTTAAAATGATTGGACCCCACTCCTTGTGTGTAGCATCCGTGCCCTAATATTTGTGCAGTGAATCTACTTTGCATCACCGTTAACGGCACACAGAAACTTCTCAGCTTCACAGGGAACAAAGCTTTCAGAATGTTTTCAGAGCAGTTTAGGCGAGTGGACCGAGTTGCTTGCTTCTCTTGGGATTGAAACCTCATGTGGATCCTGCAGTCCTGGTTGTCTGGCACAGACTGGACCAGGAAGTAGTGCCAAGAAGCAAAAGTCGTTAAAGAGCCCAAAGGCAAAATAGCTAACAAAAGATGAGAGCCAAAATGATGCAATGGTTAAGAGGGCTGGACTATGACCTGGGAGACCGGGGTTTGAATCCCTACTTAGCCATGATGCTCACTGGGTGACCTTGGGCCAGGCACCATCTCATAGACAGGGTTATGGTGATGAAATGGGGAGCAGGAGGACCACATACACCACCTTGAGTTCTTTGGAAGAAAAAGGTGGTGTGTAAATTAATAATAATGCTGAAAGGATGCAAAATAGGCTAGGGACTGAGAATCAGGAACCTGAGAGGTATAGGCAGAGAAGTAAGGTTTCAGGGGAAAGGAAGATGGATACAGTCTGACTTGGAACTAACCAGCCATTTTTATTTATTTTGGGACTGCAGGTTTCTAGTCATATCTAGTAATAGTTGTGAATGTGAATCACTGGAGGAAATAATGCAGTAGAATCTGTAGATGGGAATAACTGAGGAATATAAACTGAAATGCTTCTCTCTTTTCTCCCCCCCCCCTTTTTTTTTAAAAGCCGTTTTTCTCCGTGGAAGAATTGGACATAATTGACCCAGTTATGGAAATAAAAGGTATATAAAATATTTGCATAAAACTAATACCTTAGGTCCAGGTAAAATGTTAAATACTCTGGGCAATAGCCATTGCTTCCCTTTCCTCCATGCTGTTTTATTTCGTTCCTGCTGTTCATTTCAGTGAAGCAGTCTGCCCCTCTGCAGATGATTTCCTTAGCAGATTGCATCTGCCACCCTGTTGCACTCTGTATTTTAGTCTAATCCACACCACTGCTTGGAAGGAGAGGGTAAGTTAAGTGAAGGCAGCTGTGCCCTCTCGTTGTTCTTGTCATAGTTTGGCATCATGGTTACTGTAACTTAATAACTGAAAGGGCAAAAGCGTGTAGTGCATGTTTTTAAAAGCACACATGAATATGTCATAAGCACAAATGTCCTTAACAAGCATTAACTCACTAGGTTACCAAATACACAGGCTGGTCCTAGTGCTTATGTTTGTTAGGGTTGCCAGCTTACTAAAATAATATTTAAAGATGCAAGGCACATTTTTATCATGACAAGGGGAAGGCATATGGAGGCTGCCTATGCCTTCTTGTTTGCATGCTCAGAGGATGCAGGTAAACAGGCAGGAACAGCAAGGATGGGGAGAACCAGGGGGCTCCCACTCTGGGGAGTGGGCTTTGGCAGGTGCCAGACAATGTCAGCCTATGATGCCAACCCTGAATAGAAGTTCCATATAGGATATCTGTCTGTTCAGCTTCCCTTGGAAAGCCCTATTTGTTGCTGGAGTGATGTGGAGAAAAAATAAGCTAGCTGCCTTCAGTCTACTTTGTAATCTTATTTTACTTGTTATTTTTCTTTCAGAGCAAATTGAAGGACTGATGAAAAAAGAGATTGTCATGGATGTAGACACTCTGCTCGAAAAGACAGAGACAGTGACTAAAGAATCCATTACCAATATTCAGAAGGTCAAGGTAGACACAGAGACTGTTTTGTTAAAAACAAGTTGGACTGGAAGTTGGGAAAAATTGTCTTCCTAGAAATCTGATTGGTATTTGGGTGTAGTCTGATGTTCACTGTTAGATAAATTTTTAATATCCGGCTTTTACTCAGTAATGAACAGTACAGTCTTTTAAAGGCCTGCTCAAAAATAAGTCTCACTGAATTTAATGGGACTTATTCACAGGTAATTGGGTTACTTAGGATTGCAGCCTGAAACAATGAGCAATACAGTGGTACCTCGTGTTGCGTTACCTCCAGGTTTCGGAATCTTCGGGTTATGGCTGTGGCAAACCTGGAAGCGGTCCTCCAGTTATGAAATTTTCAGGATACAGCCAGGCCTCTGGAACAGATCCCATTCGTAACTGGAGGTACCACTGTATTAGGAAATGCATCTGTGGCCAGAAACAGTCAGATAGCAGAAGAAACATCAACAACATTAAAACAGACCTAAAATACTGTTACATGCCACCCCAGTCTCCAGAGAGAAAGATTTCAGGGGTTCTGGCATTTCCCCAACGTTCAGTATCCTTGGAATGGAGGTCTGCAGAGACTGTGGTGTCTTTAGAATATATGGTTTTATTCACATATGCAACCTCTACATAGGATGTGGGTCACAGTACGAACACTGCAAAAGACCTTTCTTCTTCATTAGTTGCAGCTTTGCGTCAAGCACAAATCAAGCATGCCTTGTGTCTACAGCTTCCAGCTCAGTTCAGACTCACATCTCTGGCTATTGTTCTTTGGATATCTGGAAAGGCTTGGTTTTGTTTTCCTAGTAGCTAGGAAGGCTTGCCCATTTGTTCTGTGGGCACAGAGTGACTTCTTTGGTTATGCTAATCGTAGCTCTTAGCTAGTCAGTCAAAACCATTTCCTTGGCAAAGGAATGGGTTTGGCAAGCTGGCTCTTGGGCATTCTAACGCTGCTCCCCAACGGGCACATGCGCACAAAACACCACAGGTTTGGAGGCGGCACCGGGAAGGATCTTTTTTGCATTTGAATTTTTATTAAAGCTTGAGAGAACAGCAAAAATAGTACTGTATACAGAAATAAATATCAAGCATATTTTAAACATGTGAACTTCCCTGAGACCTGTAGGCACAGGGCAGGCATGTCTAAAGTCCGTTTCGGGGGCCTGACAGTCAGTTTAATCTGACCCCTGTGGCAGTTTATTTTCCTTAAAAAATTTTTTTTTTCCTTAAAAAAAACAACTTTAGGGTAAAATCTTAAAAAAAAGCTCAACAACTTTGGTTGGCCCTTCACTTCATCAAATCTGGCCCTCTTTGAAAAAAGTCTGGACACCACTGGTATAGGGTGATATACAAATTTAAATGATGATGGTGATAATAAAAAAGAGGAGAAAATTAAAGCTAAAAGAAAGCAGTTAAAGATGATGAGAGAAGGCACAGGGGTATCATCCAGACTGACTCCCTTTCCAAACTCGTAACAATGTGTTGTTAAAATGCCTGGATAAATTTTAAAAATGTATTTGCCTGTGGTCGGAAGTTGTAGCAGAGGCTCATTCACTAGGGCAAACGAGGTACCACCCCACCAACCACAGTCCACTCTCTGCCAACCTCGACTTCCTACTTCCAACCAGTCCAAGGGCTGCCAGCTGTCGGCTTCCTCCTCCTCCGCCATCCCATTGATAACATAGCAGAACTAAGCAGGGAGGAGGATGGGGACTAAATTGAAATAAGTTGCCTGTTCTGTCATTAGCTCTGGCTCCATCTGCTGTTTGTCTTCTGCCTGCAGCTCGTGTCCTAGTGGGCACCATCCACCACTGTAAGATAAAAGAGTTGTTTCCTAAAGGGTCTCTCTGAAGAAAGCATTCTGTAAATAGGGCACCAAAGCCAAAAAGTTCCCATTCAAGTTACCTCAGAAGGGGCAGTCACCTGGTTGTGGGCTCTTGGGGATCTATGTGTCCTTGAAAAGTTCGTTCCAACCTTATGCATGAGTCCATGTTATGCAATATTCTTTAGGGTAGAATGTGTTTGTGGCTGATAAAATATCTTGATGTGACACAGCTTGTATGTTCATGTGTGTGACAGAAGTGATAATCGAGAGTGATTATCGGAAGGGAGAACATATGGTGTCTTCTGTTTTTTTATTCACTTACATCGTCATCTCAGATCTTTGTATGGAAAAGGATGCCATAATGTGCTTAACAGTGTGACAAGCTCCCATTCCTCCTTTTTCCAGTTTCCAGGAGGATTGTACAGCTCTGATAATTGGGATGCTTTTCCTAGAAAACATTTCAAATGGCTTGTATGGATTTTGACAAGCTTCAATTTCCGCCCCCATAGGTTGAAGAAGCTGCACTCAGTTTATGGAATTGGACCACGGCAAGAAATGAAAACTGCGCTATGGCTGATGTGCAAAAAGTTCAGTGTATGTATGACATCTCTGTCATAAACACTCAGCATTTACTGAAAAGAGTAAAATATTTCCTGTTACTTTGAAATTTGTATAAGTCTCAAAAGGGGGAAGGGGTACTGCAAATGACAAGGACTCCAGACTTGCTATGGGTACCACTGCCTGGTTTTGTATTTTTAAATGAAAGCACACTTTATGATTATTATTTTTTAATTGCCACCTAGAGACTGACCTAAATTAGGACAGGGTGACTGGTGTACTGAAAGAAGCATGTCTCACTGGCTAGAAAGGATGTGCAAATCTGACAGCCTCAGGTCTCTGTTTATTATTTTTCCAGTTTTAAGTTCAGCTCTGCTTATTTCCACATCAGATCATGAATACCTTTTTTTTTTAAGCCTTCAAATCATCAGATTCTTAGGTTTAGAGCTGGCATGTCCAACAGGTAGATTGTGATCTACTGGCGTTCCTGGTAGATCCTGGTTGATCTCTGGCCCCTCAGCGATCTCCTTACAAAAAAGCCCCCAAAAGCCCCCAACTTTGCCTTTCCTAAAAAAGCTCCACAAATTTGGCTTCTTAAAGAAAGCTCAACAACTTTGGGTAGATCACTGCCAGACTATTTATGACAATGGGTATATCACTGCCAGTTTTTTATTCTGTGAGTAGATCACAGTCTCTTGGGAGTTGGGCGTCCCTAGCTTAGAGTTTCTCCTAATATAAACATTCTTGTATGCAATTTTTCCAGATGTTCACAATTGTGACACAATTTACCCCATACAGTGGTGCCTTGAATCCGTTCTGTGAGTCTCTTCGTCTAGCAGTTTTTTCGTCTTGCGAAGCAAGCCCATTAGCGGATTAGCGCTATTAGCGGCTATTAGCGGCTATTAAAGGCTTAAGGGATTAGCGGATTAGCTGCTAAAAGGCTATTAGCAGCTTAGTGCCTTAGAAAAAGGGGGTGGGGAGTGGAAAAAAACCCCAGGAATCACAAGACATTTTCGTCTTGCGAAGCAAGCCCATAGGGAAATTCGTCCTGCGAAGCGCCTCCAAAACGGAAAACCCTTTCGTCTAGCGGGTTTTCCATCTTGCGAGGCATTCGTCTTGCGGGGCACCACTGTATATGCATTTTTGTATCTTTCTTTTTTTTGCCCTAGTATATGCATGCTTATGTGCATTTTACCCCAGTATATGCATTTTTGTTACACTTTACTTGGTTGCATAATTGCATTAGAAAGTTCAGAGAAGTGCAGATTTTGAAGTGTGGCTATGTTTAAGTGCAAACAGAATCAAATTTCTTCCCCATCCCCTACTTGCAAGGAAATATGCTGACCTCTTCCATGTTTAGTGTACTTAGTGGTGTTGACAGCAATAGATAACATATGTCTGGTGTTTAAACATGTGCATATTGTTTTACAGTGCTCCACGTGGCCTGCAAACTGATGAAGTCCTCTGAAGGAGATGCTCCTTCTGAGCAGAAACTGCGGAGGCAGATTTTGGTAATTGCAACTAAATAACATACTGTTACTCTCTAAAGTTCAGCTTCCCAAAATGCTGAAAAACTAAATAGCCTATAAAGTTGCAACTGTTGCCTTTTTTTTCTTATACTGATAGATTTCAGTTGGTGCTACATGGACCTTAAGAGGGTGCTAGACACAAAGAAATTGGTTTCAAAGGTTGTTTAAACTTGCCTGGGAAAATATCATATCCATTATTTAGAAAACGTTTGCAATGATTAAACAGTAATAATAATTAATGACTCAAATGACGTACCAAAATGTGTGGTTAGATGTTTTGTATTCCACTTCTGTTCTTTTATAATGTATACAATCATGGAGTACAAATCCCAGCCCCTTCCCCAACCATAAATGTTCAGTACGTTGTTTTACTGTCTGCATTGTTCCATAACTATGGAACTATGGAACAATTGGTATCTGAATCTCCAGTCCGGTTGAATAGCTCTCTGGAGTCCAGTGGAGTTTTATTTCTTTAACATCTTATACCAAGTTATCCGTCCATAAGCAGCCATTAATTCCTATCATTGAGATCCTTCCTCTTTGCTTACTAATATATGTAATTTAATCCAAAGCCCTGTGCTGCAAAAGTCATCTTCAAAATCGTTTCTGTTTATTCTTAATTGTTCAGTAAGTTTTTTCTGCCAGTGCCAGGATCCACACTTGTTTATACCTGGTTGTTTTGTTTCAAATATTTAAATGCAGGTACAGTGGTATCTCAGGGACGTGGATGGCGCTGTAGGTTAAACCACAGAGCTTAGGGCTTGCCAATTAGAAGGTTGGCAGTTCCAATCCCTGCGACAGGGTGAGCTCCCGTTGCTCGGTCCCTGCTCCTGCCAACCCAGCAGTTCAAAAGCACGTCAAAGTGCAAGTAGATAAATAGGTACCTTCCTCTGGCGGGAAGGTAAACGGTGTTTCCGTGCGCTGCTCTGGTTTGCCAGAAGTGGCTTAGTCATGCTGGCCACATGACCTGGAAGCTGTACACAGGCTCCCTCGGCCAATAAAGCGAGATGAGTGCCGCAACCCCAGAGTCGGTCACGACTGGACCTAATGGTCAGGGGTCCCTTTACCTTTACAGTGGTATCTCGGTTTACGAACAGCCTAGTATACGACTATTTTGGATTACAACCAATTACAACTTGGAAATGGGTGCTCCAGGTTGTGTGGTTTTTTTGGATTCTGAACGAACTCCGTTTGTGGCGGCACTTCTGTTTTGGGTGCCACACTTGCGTTGTCTGGCAGCGGAGAAGGGGGTCATCACGGTGTTTCCTGCAGCTGTGAGGGAGAGAGTTGTGAGCCTTCCAACCATATGGCTGGCCGGCATGCAGCTTCCTTCCCAAGCTTCTGCGGGGATTGCTCTCCTCCCTCAGTGGCAGGGTTGGGGGCTCACAACTCTCTCCCAAGCCCCTGCGGGAGGAGAGCAATCCCCACAGAGGCTTTGCCCGCCAGCCATATGGTTGGAAGGCTCACAACTCTCTCCCTTGCAGCTGCGGGAGGAGAGCAATCCCCACAGAGGCTTGGGAGGGAAGCGTCCCCTCAGCAACCTGCAGCTCAGCTGCTTTGACAAGAGGGAGATCTCAAAAGATCGTGCTGATTGGGGCATTGGGCAGAAGTGTCCCCTCAGGGAGTTAGCTGCCTCCCCACCCCATGCATGCTCCTCATCCCTTCAGTGTTTTTCCTTCCCTCCCCACTTAAGCCCCTCTCCTGCATCAAGTTAGCCACCTCCTTTCCCACAAGCACCCCATGTGCGCTCCTTGCTCCTCCAGTTTGAGTGTTTCCACACACCCCTTAAACTCCCCCCTCCCGTCTTGTCCCTCCAATGGCAATGGGTAGGTCGCTGCCAGTTTTTGATACTGGGTAGTAGATTGCAGTCTGGTTTATTGCTTTCATTTTATGGATCAATTGTCTCATAAGATAGTAAAATTCATACAGTGGTACCCCAGGTTACATACGTTTCAGGTTACATACTCCGATAACCCAGAAGTAGTGCTTCAGGTTAAGAACTTTGCTTCAGGTTGAGAACAGAAATCATGTTCCGGCAGCGCAGCAGCAGCAGGAGGCCCCATTAGCTAAAGTGGTGCTTCAGGTTAAGAACAGTTTCAGGTTAAGTACGGACCTCCGGAACGAATTAAGTACTTAACCCAAGGTACCACTGTATTGAGTTGCTGTTTTAGGGGTTGCTTTTCATCGTCTGGAGAGGATTAAACCATTTTCCATTACTTTCTATGGAAAAGCACACCTTGGTTTAAGTCCACTTTGGTTTAAGACTGGACTTCCGGAACGGGTTAAGGTTGTAAACCAAGGTACCACTATATTTTATAATAATTCTAAAGTATTTGCTGTTTGCAGTTTTTTATGAAGCAGAATGTCAGGTAGGGTCTACCTCACATTTAACAATCAGTTTTATTAACATGGCTAATGAACTACTTTATTACCACAGTTAATAAATTATAGGTAATAAACCCGATGATAGACGTTGTGCTCACATGCTCCCCTGTTGCTCCTCCTTGCACGCACCTGCTTTTGACACTTCTGTTACGGCTTGTTTAAACCACAGCTCCCCACTACACCCAAAATGGGGAATTGGTTTACTCCTGGCTTACTTTCTAGGATATGAAACGGGTGTGGCTTCATGTCCTGATTAGTAGACCAGTACTGCACCACTTCCCTAGTTTGGTATAAACAAATTGCAGTAGTCCTCTATCCAAATTGAAGTCCCAGGTCCTGAGCACTGGGTAGGGTAGTTGCGTGAACAAGATTAGCCACAGGCTGGGATCCAAACAACAGCACTTGTCAAGAGCCAGAGGAGCCTCCAAAACAGGAAGCCCAGGAGAAGCAAACGTCAAAAGGTCATAAACCAATGTCCATAACTGAGTGCAGTACAGAAGACTTGAGTCATCGCACATAGGTTTGGAGGTCCGTCAAGAGGTAGAGCAAAGAAGTCAGGTTAGAAAAGTCTGGGAGCTGAAAGATGTGTGTTGCTTCAGCAGCTGCTAGTCATCAACTGAGAACTTGCATAGTCTGGTCTCTCAAACTCCATCCAGGACCAAGTGCATTTAATTCTGCTCTTGAGCAGCCCTTTATTGCCAAGGACCCCCTTGCTCATGAGCTGCTATGTTCCTCTGAGTTTCCACGTAGGGGGTCCTTTACTGGGTGGCCACCTGACCTTTTTGGCATGCTGTCTGGAGCTGGGAGGTGATTCAGACTCAGACTGAGAAGCATATGAGTCAGGGAACCTTCCTTTGGGTCCTTCCAGGACAGCCTTTGGAGAAAGGCCTGGTGAGGTGTCTCCATGGATATTGAGGCCTTTCGGACCAGTTCTGGAGTTGGACTGCTCTTTCCTCCTGGGAAGTCTGGGTCTTTTTAAGAGGTTGAATCGTCCTGAGTCAGGTTAAAGCCTGGCAAGATACCAGAAAAGTTACCCTGCATTGCCAGACCAGTGGTCCATCTAGCTCAGCATTGTCTAGTGCTGGATGGCAGCGATGCTCCATGATTTCAGAATGCAGCCCTTCCCACTCCCAGTAGTGCTGTCCGGGAAGGATGTGACAGTTGCATTTAAGCAGGTGCACAGAGGCATGAGGCTATGCATGGTGGGTGAGCATGCAGGTTTGATTCTTGGTCTCAGCTCAAAAAGCCATAAGCCAGGATCACGATCTCTAATTTAAACCAGCCAAACTGTTGTAAAGGTCTCTCGATTCTGTTATTCTATTGAAAATATGTACTGGTTTTGTAGGATTCCATGTTTTGTTTTAAACTTACGAATTTATTTTGTGATCCAGATGGCTACAAAGACCGGGAAAGGATATGCAAATGTTGGAAAATCTGATCTTGCCAATGAATTTTTTGAGATTGCTTTGGATGTAAGTTTGTGCCTTCCTGTGCAATAATGTTTTTTTGGTGTGTTTTTAGCAAATACCATGGTTTGTTGGTTGTTTTTAAGCATATTACCTGCTTCATTTTGCAGAGTCTGAAACAACTGTACGCTCTGCTGAAAAAGAGGAGTCCTAGAGAGATTGATATTTGTGAACACAAATCTGATATAGAGAGTGGCATGTTCAAAATTATCTCTTTCCAGGCCGAATCGGTACGTTGGTGCAAAAAATAAATGCCAATCTGCTGTGGTAGTGCTATAGCAGTGTAATGAGTGTTGTCTTCATTCGTATTGTTCATATGCTTGTTTGTTTTTTAAATAAGATTTTTATTGGGTATTTTATACTTATAACAAGAAAGACAATAAAAAAAAATTTAAAAAAGCAAAAAGCAATACATAAATTCAACAAACAATACATCCACAATAGAAACTGAAATAAAAACAATACAACAATACAACATAAAAAAAGAAACAAAAGTAAAAACACACATCCAAATTTTAGATCCACATCTTTCATTAGCTTATTTCCTCGACTTCCTCACACCTCCCTTTTTTGTATTCTAGTTCAAGTTATCTAATTCAACAAATCCTTCCCCTCTTCTTCAATTTAATCTTTAATTTATCATAATACAATTTAATTTTCAATTTCCCAATTTAATGCATTAACACTTAATGTTCATATCATTCTTAATAACCCTTCTGCTAAAACCGTGTAACTTCATTCCAATATACTTCTAACATTCATTAATTTTACAGTATTTTTGTAAATATACTTTAATTTTTTTCCAATCTTCTTCCATCGACTCTTCTCCCTGGTCTCGGACTCTGCTGGTCATTTCCGCCATTTCCATGTAGTCCACCAGTTTCATCTGCCATTCTTCCCGAGTGGGTAGTTCTTGCGTCTTCCAGTACTTTGCAATGAGTATTCTTGCTGCTGTTGTGGCGTACATAAAAAAAGTTCTATCTTTCTTTGACACCAATTGGCCGACCATGCCCAGGAGAAAGGCCTCTGGTTTCTTCAGAAAGGTATATTTAAATACCTTTTTCATTTCATTATATATCATTTCCCAGAAGGTCTTAATCCTTGGGCACGTCCACCAAAGGTGAAAGAAAGTCCCTTCCACTTCTTTAGATTTCCAGCATTTATTGTCAGACAAGTGGTAGATATTTGCAAGCTTGACTGGTGTTAGGTACCACCTATACATCATTTTCATTAAATTCTCCTTTAAGGCATTACATGCCGTAAATTTCATACCGGTGTTCCATAACTGTATTGTTCATATGATGTGCTTTCTGCAGTTCAATGGCTTCCAACATTTTTAATTCATAGAACTTGACACACTCTTTCTGTGAATGTGTTTCCAATACAAACATAGTTTTCTAGAATTTTGAAACATCAGTTTAAAATTGACCTGTGGCACAACGTAGCAGTTTACTGGCCTGTTCTTTTGCTTTCTCAGGCAGTTGCTGAAGGAAATCATCAGAAAGCAGTCACATGTGTTCTTCAGTGCAAAAACATCCTGATGAGCCTGCCACAAAATGTGAGTAGCCATGAGACTGTCTTTATAATAGTTTTTAATGCATTTGTACTCTATTCTGTTGCAGTGGTGCTTCACTGAAAATTAGGGGAAATGTTTCAACTATTCCACACACATCTTGGCCTTTTAACACAGCAGTACTTGATAAACATTTGTTTCATATATTTGCAGACCTGTTACCTCTCCCGCCTGTGCTATAACTTTGGTGTGGAAGAATACACACAGAAGAGATATGAAGAGAGCTCCTTTTGGCTCTGGTAATTTCATGAGTAGTCTTTTGTTTATTCAGTATATATTTATAAAAAATATTTATGTACCACTATTGATTAAATAAATGGAGCGATTTACAGTGGTTCCTCAGGCTAAGAACTTAATTTGCTCTGGAGGTCCATTCTTAAGCTGAATGGGGTCTCCCATTGCTGCTGCCGCACGATTCCTGTTCTCATCCTGAAGCAAAGTTCTTAACCCGAGGTACTGTTTCTGGGTTAGCGGAGTCTGTAACTCTGAAGCGTCTGTAACCTGAAGCGTCTGTAACATGAGGTACCACTTAAAAACCATTTAAATCTTAACATCATAAATTTTTATTGAAAGATGCCTTCTGAACCACCTGCATAAGCCTGACTGAATAGAAATGGTTTCCGCAAGCATTAAAATGTTGCAACAGAAGGTACCTGCCAATAGCATATGCTGCCCTTTCCTCCCAAAAAAGGCCAAGCAGGCATCCCCCCCCCCCCCCCCCCGGCTATAGAGATAGAATGTCCTGTCTCGGATGTACCAAAGGCAAACAAGCGTTGGTTTGAATTGTGTCGTTTGGCACCATCTAGTGGCTTAAAAAGCTGTTTGCAATTGCAGAAAATCTAGTCTTGTGAGAGCACTTTTCCTAGGGAAGTTAGCATGCATTTGGAAGGTGGAGACAGCAGCTTGGGTGGTTTGATGAAGAGAAGCAGTGACCCGAGAGGGTACAGCAACTCTTTCCCTCTGCTGCTGCGCTCCAGATCAAACCCTCCCAAAGCTGCTTTTTTCTTAAAGGAAGCAGACATTAGACCAAAGTTGAGGAACCCGTGACCTGTCATGGCCAATGAACAGGGGATTGCACCAGCACAGTCACGCTTCATGTTGCATCCGCTTCAGGTTACGTCTTTTCATGTTGCGTCCCGCGGCAACCTTGAAGTACCAGAATGGGTTACTTCCAGTTTTTGCCGCTCACGCATGTGCAGAAGCGCTAAATTGTGCCACATGCGTGCCCAGACGCGGCATTTCGGCTTGCGGCAGTTCTGTGTGGATCCCGGAATGGATCCTGTCCGTAACATGAGGTTCCACTGTACATCTTTTAAAGTAAACAGTCTTCACAGAAAAGCTCCATCATGAATTTATTTCTGGTAGAGGAAGAGGTGAACAATCTTGAATCCCATCTTGTCCAAAAATATAATTCATGTTGGATTTTAAGCAGCTGACTAGGTTGCTTATTTGCTGGTACGTTTGCTGACATAGGCTCTAACTTGTCCCTTGAGATGGCAGGGACAGGCTAGGACACTTATTCCTGACAAAATTCATTTATGAGTAGACAGCCAGCTTCAAATTTGCCATTTGAAATAAGACTTGAACACTTTCATGTGAGCTGATTATTCATACATGGGCCCTGGATTTTTCTTTCAACTAAAATTTCATGGAGGACTTTTAAGATGGAGCAGATAGCAAAATTGGGGAGATGGGTCTATGACTGAAGAGCCCTCCATGGAGAGGAGGACCACCTACCATTCAGAGCATTGGGGAATCTTCAGGTGATTAGTAAATGACACTCCACTGCCTTCACCATCTTTGCAGTGGATAATCTACAGTATAATTTCTTCACTGTGGAACATTGCATGTAAAACAATAAGAGAAAAATTGGTACTGTGGACTGGATATAGTTATTCTTACACAGTATGCTATTTCCTGTGAATATAGCCAAGTGGGTCTTTTCTATGCTATGAATAATCAGCTAGTCTGTTGTCGGTTTCCCCCTTTTCAACAGCCAGAGTTACGAAATTGGAAAGATGGATAGGAAATACTGCAATGGAAAAGCAATGCAGGTGAGAAATCTTTGTAAACCACATGTAGCCCAATGGAGGAATCCTTTTTCCTTTGGGGTTAGAACTGATTCATTTATGCCAGCCTTTTGAGCTTATATATTCATTTATTTTTAATTGTAGGCTAAAGTACTGCGGTTACTAAGTAATGTCTATCTGGATTCGGGGATAAGAGGTCATGAACAGAAAGCTCTTGTGGCTGTCACCATGGCGAATGAGGTGAGGGAGCAAACAGCTGTTTGAAAGACATGGGATTGAGTGATTTGCTTGTGCTCTAAGCATATGCATTGGATTTGCTTCTGCTGAGAGTTAAGTGCTGCAGTCAGTGGAGCTACTCCAGAAACAGGATCTTTCCCCCAAGCCTCTTTGCTTTTATCACTAAACTCTACATTTCAGTCTGAAACAAAATTTTGTTCTATCTTCATCTTATGACTCAAACAACCTGCAAGCAAGGGTTCACCATTAAACTTATATTTGGAAGCATTCGTTTTTCCATTAACTCCCCTCCTGGGTAATCTTGAACTTTTGGTCTGCAGAAGAGTCTTCTGTAACTTGAAAGCTTGTATACTGCATTGTGAACATTGTTTGATCTTAATGAAAATTTTGTCACTGACCCTAAGAGTTATGCTATATTGAACCATTATGGCTGTATGATTTTAGCAGGAACATAGGGTTATGGAGTGATTTTGACACAATGCATCTGGTTTTCCATGAAGGTTGTGCACAGTTGCCAGACATTTAAGACTTCTTACACAGAATGGAGAATTCAGGGCTGCCTTACAGGGTGTGAGGCCCTTTGCTGTTTCACATAGAGACATGAGAATTCAGGGCTGCTCTGTGCAGCAGCTTTATTAGCAGTGCAGTACCAACTCCTACTCTCAAAGCAATAGCTGCATAATGTGCTTGGAAGAGTAATTTACCTGCTATTACTGCCCTGTCCAGGGGCAAAGGAGTCTTTTCCTTTTATCCCTTCTTCCCCTTGTAGCGGCAGAGTGAGGGAGTGGCTTCCTTCCTTCTTTGCTCCTTCTTAGTTCATCTATCTCAGGGGTCAGCAAACTTTTTCAGCAGGGGGCCAGTCCACTGTCCCTCAGACCTTGTGGGGGGCCGGACTATATTTTTTTGGGCAGGGGGCAAATGAACGAATTTCTATGCCCCACAAATAAGCCAGAGGTGCATTTTAAATAAAAGGACATTCTACTCATGTAAAAATGCAGTGATTTCCGGACCATCCATGGGCTAGACTGAGAAGGCGAATGGGCCAGATCTAGCCCCAGGGCCTTAGTTTGCCTCCCCATGGTCTATCTGATTGTGGCCGATGCCAGCGTGGGAGTGCTGTGGGGAAGTATGGAGTTTATTTGTTTTGTTTACAAAAGAGCAGATGTGTTTGCACACCATACATTTAAAGCACATAACTTCCCCCAAAGGGTGCTGGGAACTATAACTTTGTAGGGGTAAACTTCAGTTCCCAGGATTTTTTGGGGAAGTCAGGTGTTTTTAATGTATGGTGTGAATGCAGAGAGCGAACAGCATCCTCCTTCACCCCTTTAAACGATCTATGGTGTCACGGGCAGCTGATACTCCTGGGGTCTCTGCTATCTCAGAAGAAGACGGGAAATTGGAGACAGTAAAGAGGCAATTTCTCCTCTCCCACTCTCCATATGAAAAAAATAAAGAATATAGTTTTGAGGCTCTGGGATGAGAAATTATAATCGCAATGCTGGCTGACTTGTTGCTAAGGATGTTTAAAATTATTCTAGGAGATTATTTAGAATATATATTTTGGGGAGTGCTGATGAGAGGGCCTTGACATTCTTTCAGAGTTATGAATAAGCTAAGCTCTGACAGCAGCCAGTTAAAAATATCCTGAATATGGTGAAGAATAGTTTGGCTGTCAAAATAATGTCTTGATTTCTTGATTTACAGGAAGATTCGCATCCAGCTGGTTTGTTCTTGAAAATTAGGATTCTCCTGAAAGGTGATGTTCTAGAGGCAGAACTTGGCGCAGGTACCATCCTTGGTTCAAAATAAGTCACATGTGGCATCATGCCTGTAAAGGAAGGTTGAGTTGTGAGGGAAAGTGCCAGGACTGTTTAATCTATGGCAACAGAGGCAACTTCATTTTATACTGCACGGTGTTTTAGTTGATGAGCCTCTGCTGTTTTTAACAAAGAGTATGAACTGCAAAGTAGAAAAATGGCTGTTACAGTACAGGTGCTTGCACTCTCAGTCCATATTCACCCAAGTAAATATTTTCCTTCTTCAGTGCCATTAGCATAGATTTGTTTTTTGTTTTTTTATAAATGTTTTATTGGGTTTTACAATAAGTATAACACAACAAAGAACAAAACACAATACAACAAAAAACAGAAAAATACAATAACATAACATATAAACACAAAACAACAGCCAAATATAAAAAAATAAAAATAAAAACAATTTTTATCCTCATTATATTCTTAGCATTAACTTGTGTCTCCGACTTCCCCAGACCTTCCTTCTCTGTATTCCAGATCTTATATTCTATCAGCAAATTCCTTCCCTCTGTCTTAATTTAATTTTGTCCTAATTTTAATATCTTAATATAATTACATTTCCATATATCTTAAAATATTTAATCTTTCTTGATCTTTAAATTTTTTACTAATAACCTTTTGCATTCAATCTGGTGTCATCAAACATTCATTATCTTAGTGTTTCTGTAAATAGTCTTTAAACTTCCTCCAATCTTCCTTCACCGTCTCTTCTCCCTGGTCTCTGATTCTGCCAGTCATTTCTGCCAATTCCATATAGTCGATGACTTTCGTCTGCCATTCTTCCAGCGTGGGTAGTTCCTGTGTCTTCCAATACTGTGCGATGAGTATTCTTGCTGGTGTTGTAGCGTACATAAAGAATGTCCTGTCCTTCTTATGTACCTGTTGGTTGACCATGCCCAGGAGAAAGGCCTCTGGTTTCTTCGGGAAGGTGTATTTAAACACATTTTTCAGTTCATTATAGATCGCCATTAGCATAGATTTGGAGGGATATTTGTTTTTATACTATGCACATTCAGTATTTTCTGAGACCCCACCCAAGTTAATCAAATCAGCTACAATCCTGTCTATCTGGATTCTGTGATTAGCACTTGGAAATCAAAACCTGAACAGTATTGATGTTTCTGTTTGTCTGATTTTATCTTCCTCTCCACCCTTTGCTTTCAGTGACACACTAACCTTGCCACTTCCTTCCCTCTCCAGCTATTGATGAACTTCTGCGTCATGGGTTTACCCTAGACTTTTTTGTGGATGTAGCAAAACTGCTTCTGGAGCATGAGAGGTACAGCTATCTAAGGGATCCTGACCAGTAGTAGTTTTTCATCAAGCGGAATAGACGCTAAGGAAGACAAAGGAACTCAAATTATGACATGGCTTGTCATGGTAGAATTCCTTAAGAGAAAAATTACATGAGTATTGGGAATGATGAGAAAATAAAGGGGCAATGGTTCTTTCATCTGGGCACATTTAGGTGCTCAAACCGTTTTGGAGGTCTGTTTGGGTGAGCAGATTGAGGCCTGCAGTTAGTATTATTGCAGGTGTACATACATTTGGTGTATGCAGTTCTAAACGGTCGGTTGTCAGGATGGCAGTGTTTCATGAAGCTTTTGGTGTGAGAGCATCAGAGAGTGAAATTTTCTCCCTTTAGAGGGCAATGTGGGTGGATAGGAATCTAGGTTCTTTTGCTATTGGAAACTCAATTCATGAGTGCTACCTGCCTTTCTTGTTGCCAGTGACTGGCAGTCCATATGCCTAACCTGTTTGCATGTTCTTTACATATCTAGGCAGACCATCGCACTAGACTTCTTGGACTCACTTTCTGAGAGGTTTAAAGGATTCCCAGATTTTGGCAAAATCAGTCTTCTTCAGATTGAACTCCTGATACAGACAATGAATGAGTCACTTGCCCAAAGTATAATTGAAGGTGTTATTGCAGGTCTGTGCCAGTTTTCTTTTGATGCTCCTTGGTGGTAAAAAGAAAAAATCACATTGGTCAAGCCTGTCTAAAAGGGGCAGTTTTAAGAGGTATCTGAGAGAAGGCAAGGGGTGGTTTCTGCCAAACATCTACTGGCAGGGAGTTTTACAGGGCAGGGCCTGCACACTAAACGCTCAGTCCCTGATGAAGGCCAACCCCCAGAAGTGTCTCATCAGAGGATTTCAGTGGCTGAAGGGGGAGTATAAGGGATCAGGTGGTCCTTAAGGGGCTTCAGGCTCAGTAATGGTCCCCTTCCTCTTGTTGCCGCCCCCAGGCAGCAACTTCCTTTTTGCCATCCTACATGCCATTCCAGTTCAAGATATAGGAGCTTCGGGAACTGGGAGCCCACAAATCAATTTCAGCAGCTCCATATGATAACAGTTAAGGCCAGTTAGTTTCTGTCTCTGCCCAGTTATTAACAATGGCCTGGGCTTCTAGACAAATGTAGGCTGGTGGGTTTGTGGGGAAAATGGGGCAGGGGAAGGTGGTTTTGAATCCCTGACCCACTTTTCCACTGCAAATGCTGCCGTCCTCCTCTTCCCTGGCTGTCCTGTCAGGAATGGGCCACACTGGTTCAGGATATATTGCCCTTAAGATTATCTTAAGCATATTTGCTTGGGTGAAAGTAACAGGTAGGACTTAACTTTGATTGAGCATTCTTAGAACCAGGCTTTATGTAAGATGCCAAGAGTCCAGCTTTAGATAAAGTCACATTTTAGTTTGGCTTTGAGGATTTTTAATAGAGTGCACTTTGCTTCTGTCCTTGCAAATATGTTTGATGCTCTAAAATTGGTGAAGTGCTGAACTTTGTCTCCTCAGACCACAACCAAGGAAAGTTTATGCGTCCTGAAACCCTGGATCACCTGCACCATGTTCTGTGGGACAGAGCTACCAAGTATTATAAGGTTTGGAGCCATGCAAAGTTTTTCTTCTTGTTTTCTTCTTGCACTGGCTCCCAGTGGAATGCAGGATCAGGTTTAAGGTGCTGGTTCTAACCTTTAAAGCCCTATTCGATCTGGGACTCTTGTACCTACGGGACCGCCTCTCCTGGTATGCCCCACGGAGGACCTTATGGTCCACAAACAATAACATCTTGGAGGTCCCAGGCCTCAAGGAGGTTAGACTGGCCTCGACCAGAGCCAGGGCCTTTTCGGCCCTGGCCCCAGTCTGGTGGAATGCTCTGTTGCAAGAGACCAGGCTCCTGGGGGACTTGACATCTTTCCGCAGGACCTGCAAGACGGAGCTGTTCCACCAGGCCTTTGGTCAGGGCTCAGTCTGACCCCTCTCCTTTTACAAGACCCTGCATACAGGTGGCCTCTCTAACTCTTCCCACTGGCTCATACAAATAGCTGAGCCTGGGGAGTACTTAAGGTTCCCAACCCCTATAGTTATAGTTATAATTTGCTGGTAGCCATGTGATCTTATTTTGATTTTAATCCGATTTTAAGCTGTATTTCAGTTGATTGCTGAATTTTATGTCTTAATGTATTATATATTTTTGATGTTAGCTGCCCTGAGCCCAGTTCTGGCCAGGGAGGGCAGGATATAAATTAATTTTATTATTATTATTATTATTATCATTATTATTATTTGACTACCATATGTGGTTAACTCCTTATGTATGGTGAATGCAAGCAGCCTGTGGGCTGAACCCTGAATGTAGCATTCCTTTGGAACACCTTCCCACTCACCCTGCACTTTGCCAATATTTTGGGTATCTGAGCTTTCAAAATAAACAGGTACAGGAATAAGTTTAGCAGACATGGACTGGTTATGAAATGAAATAAAATGCAGCCTCTTTCATTTTTTATACTCGAGGTTCCTAAGCCAGTATTTTTCAAGGGCTGTGTTAGTGGTTTTCAGCAAGGATTGTTGTGCTGGATTGCAGTACATACCTTTCAAAATGCAGGTGGTTCCTCAACTCTGAGATCTAAATAATCATGTTATCCTAGCCTGCTTGGCTTTGAGAAGTCACCATGTTCTCCAACCTCCTATTGATGAAGAACAGTACAACTGCATACTTGTTCACAACCCATGAGCTTGGAACTCACAGAATACAATCAGTTTAAGACACAATGCTTATTTTCTAGGAAGAAAAGTATTATGAAGCCCTTGAGTGGTACACTTACTCATTCAAACTCTGCTCAGGCAGACAAATAGAGAACAACATTGCCTGTTTGGAAAGGAATATAGCTGCTTGCTTTCTTCGCTTGAAAGAGCCTCTCAAGGTATTTCTCCAGCCTCAGGTGCTGATGTTTTTTCCAATTTAACCTCCATGAGCTTATGAAAAGTCTTAAAATTTGCTTCTGTTTAATATTATCAGGCCTGGGGTGTTTTGTGGGGTGGGGGTACGGGCAAATCTTCCTTTCGAAATGTGGGAGATGTAGCAGCCAAACCTAACATTGCTTATTCTTGCTACATAGTAAGATTAGGGGCTGACTGCCACAGAGCTGTGTGGCTGATTGGCAGACACTCAGACCATAGAAATGCAACTAGTAGAGTGTGTGACGTCATTTCCCTACCTCTCTTGAGTGGGAACAGTCAAAGATGTATCCCCCCCGCACCCCGCTCTTTGACCAGCTGTGCAGGAGGACGGATGTCCACTTGCTCCAGATCAGGCAGTATGCCTTAGACTGCTTTTACTGTAAATATATGTATTTTACTGCTGCTGTAGCTGAGAACCAGTGCAAGACTATGAGTAAGTATATCATATTTTAAGGCAGCTTCCAGTTGTCTGATTTCTTTTTTAAGAAATCTTCGCAGCTGGACTTAATTAAAAGAAGGCCTGGCAGCCAATTCCTTTAATTTTGCTGCTAAGGGTGGGACTTTTAAACTCTCTTTATCCCACACACATGGGTGCCCGGAGAGATAAATTGCAGTTAATATATCCTCTCCTATCTATTAAAACCCATCCCGCAAGAAGGATGTTTTTTCTTTATTAATTTAATGTTGGAGATGTATGCTATGCCAGCCCAACAAAAGGTTGTTAGGAGCAAGGTCTGCAATCAGGTCTTGTCATCGCCACCCAGTAATGGAAATCATTCGCCTTCAGAGAGGGAAGGGTCCTTGTCCAAATTCCTCCTAGTGTTTAGGTTATTAAAGTTTAACATTAATTTATCTGAAAAATGAGGTTTCTCCTTGCATATATTCGTGTGGTAGTTGATAGCTGAAGCTATGGTTCTATCACCCGTGTGGCCTGTTGCAAAGGCACAGAAGACTATACTGCAAACACCTAAAGGAACATCATTTGCAGCCCAGGCAACTCTTGCAGCCAGTTCTGCCTTGCTCATAGAAGCTCTTGGCATCCTCTGACCCTCACCTGCGGCCACAAACTTGTGCTTGCTCTTAACTACTCAGGAAACAAGGCTGTGTGCATGTCCCTTCCTCACGTGGTTCCAATTCATCTCCCCACCTCAAAAGCCTCTAATAGGAAGCTCTCATGTCCTGCTTGTTCTTTTCACCTGCATAGTTGCAGCAGCAGAGGCAGCCCCTTTTGCTAGAAACCTACAGTGCACAGCAGAGCATTGGATTGCACTCTTGTTCTATTTATTTGCAAAAGTATTTACACGCCACCCTCTTGCCAAACATCAGTATATAGCAACATAGTAACAACACAAAGCATAGAACTTGCGAGACAAAATGCCCAACTTCTGAATGAGGCCAGCTGGGCCTCTGTAACATGGGAGACAACTTAACAGTGCTGCCCTAGATGACTTCAATAATCAGGCTGGAATATAAGGGCTCAGGTTAAGATATCCTGGACCCCACATTATTCAGAGCCTGGCCTATCAACACGAGACTTCAACCTGGACCAGTAGCTGCAAGCCTGCAGTGACACATTTTAATGAATTCAATGGGATTTAGTACTGAGCAGGCATGCCCAATCTAAATATTATTAATTATTTCATACTACTTAACAGACTGTTGCCATATGTATGCATTCAAACTGCACAGTTAAAAGTAATTTATTTGTTATATTATTATTATTATTAACAACAACAAAAACTGGCTAAAGGTAACCCTAAATGAAGCAACAGAACAGTAGGTTTTTTGTCTTGCGCGATTAATATAACCTCATGATGATAATAGTTTTTCCCTTTGGTTTTTGAACCCCCAAGTCAAGGGTTGCCAACAGCTTCAAATATATAGGCACATTTTGAATTTTGAGAGTGTACGGGGGTGCCAGTCACAAAATGGCTACCACAAAGGAGGCGTGGCATAACACAAAATGACTGCTTTTGTCATATGATACAAAATTAGAGACAACCTTATGTTTACTATTGGACGTCAACCATGTCATGCTAGTCCTTATTATGTAGATGACACCCACCCACCCTCCCGGATACTGGTGCTGCCTAATATAGGATCATACTTGTAGTGTTGGAAGAGACTCTGAGGGTAATCTAGTCCAATCCCCTGCAGCAGGAAACATTTCCTCAGGGCCAGGAAAGAGATACAAGGTAGCCACACACCATTTTCATTTCACAGAAATCACTTGGAACAGACATGCACTTGTTGCTGCCTAACTTTCTTTCTAGGAGGGCTAGAGACTTAAAAAATAAAAATAAAATAAAAGAAAGCGCGAAACCTTGGGCACCTGCCCAGGACCACCACTAGAAGACTTCCTGGATGCCAGGCTGGTGGCTCTTGCCCTAAGTTCTCTGTGAAATGATGTAAATAATATCAATGTGTTCTGTGCATCCTGTGTGTTTAATTGTTGTTAGTTGTCCTTGCTTTAATACTTAATCAGCAATCCTGCTAATCCCTCTGTCTGCAGGCTAAGGAGGCCTTGAAGGAAGCAGAGAGGCACCATCCTAACTGCATATTCACTTATTTTTATTTCTATAAAATTGCCATCTTGGAGAACGACGTGACAGCAGGTAAAAACAGGTGGTGGAATATTTAGTCATATTTTCTGCTTTGGGATTTCCTATCTTGCCCAGGAGGACTTAGAGGTAAAAGTGGGTAGGGAACTTTGGGTTATGCAGTTTTCTGTCCTTAAACTCATTAAACATTACAGCTTCTAACTTCAGCAAGCTGTCTCGTTGTCTTCTCTATACTTGTCCACAGCTATATTTGTAACAATACCGCCTTCTACAGGAATAGATTTCTGTTGTTGAAAAGGGTATGCAAGTTACGCAGAGGAAACTCTGCTTTCTGCCTCCCTTCTATGTAGGACTGCCAAATAGGTGTAGTGAAGCCACAACCACCCACTTTTTACAGTGTGGATTTGAGCCTATGGAAATTGAAACCTAGAGCATCTTAAAGGGGAGAGAGACAGGCCCATGTCACATCCTAGCAATGAAGTAGTGAATGGTCAGTGTCAGTGGGATTGCCCAACACTATCTCATGGAATAATAGCATGCTTGAGCAACTTGGCTTAGCATTATTAATGTTACAGAGGGACAGAATTCACTGGCAATTATAGTGACGAGATCTGAGGCTTTGGAATCTGTTACGTCAGAACATGTCATCTAGCAGAATGATAAGGGGGCTACAGAGGTTTCAAGATTGTGTGTTTTTATTACTCACTTATTGCATTTATATCCCCTTTATATCCTCTAAGGAGCTCAAGGTAGCCTACATGATTCTTCCTCTTCCCATTTTATAGGTCTCCCAGGTCCTATTACATCACTGTATGACTGCAGCACCATACTGGCTCTCTGTTTTGAGTGCCACGGTCAGTGACACTCATCTGGGAATGCCAGTAACTCTCTCTTATCTTAGAAAAGAGATACATAGTCATGATTAGATAAGGGTTTCCTATATTGATAGCATGCTTCTTTCCTGGTTGCAGTTATTGGGAGTATTTATATGAATGCTAACTGTAACTATTATCCCTCTGTGTGTATACCATCGGTGGTCAAAACTGTGGTTTTGACCACAGTTATTTGGTCACGTATTTGGAATCAGGATGGTATATTTTGGGATTTCAAATATGCCACGTTAAATCCAAGTTTGTTTCTTTGTGTAAGGATGAGAGTTGCTTTTTAGAGAACTTTTACACTTGCTACAGTCTCCAAACTGATTCGACTAGCAAGCCACTCAGAGAAATCTTTCGGGGTGAGGAATATCTGAACTCTTAGCATGCTGGTTCATACAGTAGAATCACGTTACAAAAGCTAAGGCCATAATATCATCTTGAGAACCAGTGCTATTCTTCTAGAAAAGGAGATGTCAGAACTCACCATGAGTGCTTCCCTTATTTTCCTATAATGGGCAACAGTGCCCACTTGAGAGGTGATGGAACTGAGTTCCAGTGAGTTCCAGCTGAAAAAAGCCCTGCTGAGAACTCTGGTTTGTTAAAGGTGCCGAGAATTATACCCCATGAGGAGAAAGCTGCAGTTCCCAGAATTTTTGGGTTGAAGTCATGTGCTTCAAATGTGTGTTGAAGGTACTTGAAACATGAGGTGTGGATCTGCCTGTTTACCCCTGGACTTAGCTGAGCTCAGCTCATTGTCCTCTGTGCTATAGTGAGATGCATGATATCTCCAGTTACATTAGAGTTGTTATTTCTGTGGGTTGCATCTATGCATATAGCTCAGCGTATGCAGATCTGTCCTGGTTTGTCCTTGCTTTTGGTTATACATACAGAGCTAAACACACTCCATCTGTGGATTATTTGGCAAAAAAATGGAATGCCTGACCTTTGAAGGGATCAGATTAGAGGTTTAGTAACCATAGTAATGAGCACAGTGGATAGACAAGCCATAGGATAGGACACCTGTATGCCTGGAACAACCAGCTGCTGATCTGAGAAACCACAACCGCTCTTGTATGAACTAGTACAGCCTATCATTACTGTCTTCTCTGTTTCCTCACCTCCACCTTCTTCTTCATTTTTTTAAGCTTCCCATGCAATTGATGAAATGGAAAGGGCCGTAACGGACCCAGACTCAACGACCTGGATGTCAGAACAAAGTTTGGCTAACCTCCTGAAATTAGCTGCCCAGTTTGCTTTAGAGGTAAAAAAAAAAAAAAAAAAGTCGGGGGGGGGGGGGGGCTTCTGTCCTGATTTTCTGTCCTGATTTTTGTATAAGTGAAGCACCTGCAGCTTGTATTTCTTTATTAAACTTCCGCAGGTCTACTTTGCAGAAAAATGCATTGGGTCTAGAAAATTTGGTTTTCTTTCTCTGGCTTTGTTCTTAGTAGCCCTTGCTGGTGTGCATGTGCACATAAATCAGTGTGTGGCATTTGACCCCTTTCTGTGGGAGAGCTCCCACTTACAAGATTAAATGGGTTTAATAAATACTTCCATGGTTGCTTGAGATCGGGTACACAAAACAGACTAACATATCCTGGGGGCGGCCATAGCTCAGAGTGTCTGCTTTGTATTCAGAAGGTCCCTGGCTCAATCTGAAGTTTGGGGTGCCTGAAATTCTGGAGAGCCACTGCCAATCTGCATAGGCAAGATTGAGGTCAATGGGCCAATAGTCTGACTCAGCATAAGGCAGCGTCCTACATTCCCATGTCTCTCCCAGCGCTACCTAGTATCTAGATTGCAGAATTGTAGCATTGGAAGGGACCGCAAGGGTCATCTAGTCCAACCCCCGGTAACGCGGGCATCTTTTTGTTTGTTTTATACACCTCCCACCATATGAAAATTTTGCAGTAGTGCACAAAGAGAGATAAGAAGATAAAACTAAAATACAGAGTTAAGGCAGAGTTAACTTGTGTCTGTGAGATCAGCATAGACAATTTCCAGCAATGCTATCCGGACAAAGCCTGTTGATTTTTTCTTTTCTTTTCTTTTAAGAAGTCTTAAGGAGGCTCCTGAAAGAGCAGGTTGTTGCCACCATCCTAGTTTCATGGGGGTAATGTATTTACAAAGGGTGGGTGCCACCACCTGTAAAGCTCTGCCCCAGGCAGTCATTTAAATGAACTTCCAGGGACCGTGGCCCTTATAAGAGGACCTCACTTGATGAACTTTTAATTGCTTTTGCTTACCAGAGACTGTGCCAAGACATTTCATTTCTGCTATGTTTGAATTCATGGTACTCCAGTCTTGCACTGTGACAGCAAATTCCTTTGATTGTATGTGAATGCCCAGCAAGTACCATATTTTTCTGTGTATAAGATGCTCCAGTGTATAAGATGCCCCCTATTTTGGGGGACTCAAATTTAAGAAAATGGGGGGGGGATGCCAAAAATCACTAACTCAACTGACAAATGCTGACAATCGCTCACATCGCTGAAGCCAACAACAGCCAGCAATTACACGCCCAATTGACACAGCAGCAGCCAATCCAAAGCAGCCCTTGCAGCAGCAACCAATCACCCGCCCAATTACCGCAGCCGCCACCAATCCAAAGCAGCCCTTGCAGCAGCAACCAATCACCCACCAAATCGCCACTGACAAGTTCTTGCTCTGCTCATGGCTGCAACCAATCACCAGTCCCCCCCATGCACTATCCGTGTATAAGATGACCCCCATTTTTTAACATTATTTTAGAGTAAAAAAACCCCGTCTTATATACGGGAAAGTACGGTACTTGCATTCGCTTAGGAAGTTGCATTTACACAGACTCAGACTATTGGCCAATCTAATTCAGTACTGTCTATCCTCACTGACCAGCAATGGCTTTCCAGAGTTTTCAGGTAGCCTTTGCCTGCAGATGCTGAGAACTGAAGCTGAGCTCAGAGCAGATGCTCCACCACTGAGCTGTGGCACTTCCTTCCACATCCTCAGTTAAAAATGGTGGCAAGCCATCTGTTGCTTTTTATGCCCTGAAAGGAGCTCTGGTAACACCCAGCAGTCCACAGGTGCACTCCCTAACCTGGAAACTGGAAACTTTCAACCTGTTAGTTCAGAAACCAGCTGCTTCATTTCCAGTCTGCAATTGTGTGGTGCAGTTCAGCAGAAGTGGTCTTTGCTACCAAATACATCTTTATGGGGAGGGGGGAAATGGAAGTTGGCTGTCCTTGGATCGGTGTTTGCTTGTGGGTTTTTTTTTTTCCTTCAACCGAAGCTGCTTTTGTATCCCGTTGCTTAGAAAAACTGTTTGCAGGGAAAAAGTGAAAATAAAACATGAGAAGAATTCACTTCTAAACCAGCATGTCTAATGCAGTCTTAAGAGTGCCATTCTCAGGTGCTTGTTGAGAAACAAGTCCCACCTGCGGTCAGTGGGACTTCAATCTCCAGCAGGTGTATTTAAGGTGGCAGCCTTTGTCTAGCTATCCTGTCTCCTCCACCCGGGGCTCTTGCAGTTTCCAAAAGATGAGAGTTGTTGCATTGCGGCTACTTAAAGGCTTTTGTCATAGCCTACAGCTGCCCGGAACATAAATGTGTTTTTTATGAATATGGAGATACTTTTAACCTTTTAAAATGAATTCAGCCACCTACTGTTATTTTCTATCTCATTACTCCTCTTCCAGTTAAGAGGTGGTTCAATTAAAATATGTTCGATGAAGATGTTGTTTAAAAACATTTTTATCCTGATGTTCAGCCGAAAAGGCACCTAGAGTGGCTTATATAAGATGAATAATAATAAGAAAAAACAGTTCCTGCTCACAATCTGAAAGATAGGACACAAAAAAAAAAGAAGAGGAGGTTGGTTGGCTGGTTTTTTGTTCTTGTTTTTAATATATATTTTGTGCTTGTTGTGAACTGCCCTGAGATCCGCAGATGAAGGGCAGTGTACAGATTTAATAAACAGAATAAAAATCCAGTTTTTAAAGTTATAATAAGCAGCTGGAACAGAAGCATCTGGGGGGGGGGGCAAATACAGCTGGATCATGTTTGCACCATATGTTTAAAGCACATGGCCTCCCTCAAGGAATCCTGGGAACAGCCGTTTGTCAGGGTCCTGGGAATTGTAGCGGTGTGAAGGGTAAAATGCAGTTCCTGGGATTTATTGCAGTAAGTGATAGGTAGTATGCAACTAAGTTTTGCTCAGAGAAGAAGATCCACTGAAATTTACGGGCTTAACTTAGCTCTGCTCATTCATTTCAGTGGGTTACTCTGTGTGATAATCAGCTATATTTTATGCCGTGTGCTTTAAACTATGTGGCTGTGGCCGGAGCTCTCAGCAGATTTGGCAGAGAACCCCCTGCTTCCCATCTCCCTTTCTGCTGCTTTCTGGCTGCCTTTGGATGGAGGGAGGCCTCAAATGGAGCTGACCTCCAAAAGAACAAATGGAGTAGTCCAGTAGTTCAGTCTCCTGCCGTCTGATGTGATATATTGCAGTTTCTCACATTTCAGCTTGTATTAAATGAATTCTGGCTTCCATTCTGTGTTTTATACCGTATTTTTCGCCCTATAGGACACACTTTTCCCCCTCCAAAAATGAAGAGGAAATGTTTGTGCGTCCTATGGGGCGAATGCAGGCTTTCGCTGAAGCAAACCGTGGGAGCCTGGCGCGACTTCGCACAGCTCTCCCACGGCTTGCCAAGAGCTGCCTGCAGGCTTCGGGTTTCGGGCTTCGTGCAGCTGTCCGCAAGCCATGGGAGCCCGGCGCGACTTCGCGCAGATATCCGCCAGCCTGGGGAGACCGGCGCGACTTCCCGCCGGGCTCCCTAGGCTTGCGGATAGCAGCCTGTTCTGGGGTCGGGGGAAGCTCAGGCCTGGTGGGGGGGAGAATTATTTATTTATTTATTTCCCCCCCAAAAAACTAGGTGCGCCCTATGGGCCAGTGCGCCCTATGGGGCGAAAAATACGGTACTTTTGATTGAAACGTCCCCCATGATTTGGGGGCTCTTGTAACCTGACAGCTGTTTGACATGGCAAAACAGAAATAAAAAAAAAATTTTTGTATTTAAGCTATGCGTAACACCAAACTAATGATACATGTTCTTTATCTTTATATGTTATATCACTGATTAACTAACGTCATTCTCCACCTGCAGAATAGGCAACATTGTGCAGCTATAAAGGCCTTGGAGTGTTTATCTCTGCACTTGGATGACTGTGGACTAATAGCTGCAGATTTTAAGTGAGTAACAAAATACAGAACTATACTAATTTCCTTTGTCATTAAAATGTTCTTAGTATTTGAAATGCAATAGATCCAGTGTTGTTGCCCGAGTGGAAGAACCCTCAGTCCTGATTCATAGCTGAAATTCCTTACTTGTGTCCCAGACTGGAATTCCGTTCTTAAAAGATATCCCTGATTCTTGTTCTTCTTAATGTGTGCCTGTTGGTTCCTGGAGGCTTACTGCTGATGTTTGCCATTAGATGAACCCTTCCACCGGTGGAGCTAGTCTGCTAGGGCCAGTGGGCCACGGCTCCATCCACTTCAGCCTGACCCCGGCCCTCACCGGCCTTCTTACAACTAAGGAAGGGGTGGCTTGGGCTGTCATTGCCTTGGGCTCCCTGCCTTGCACCCTAGGAGGCGCAATGGGCCCCACTGCAGTTGAACAGGGAAGGGATGCTCAGCCTCTTCTTACCAAGCAACCTCATACTTATATTACTCTGGGACCAGAGATAACCGCGATGCTGCGTTGTCCAAAAGGCCACCAAATCCAATGCACGCTCAGCCTGGGCGAAAAGGGGAAAACACTATCAGAAAACGCAAATAAGCACGTAAAAGCAACAGTTTAGAGGTACTGCTGCCTGCTAATGGGGGGGGGGGAGTGTCTGAACCATAGGCAAGTAGGTTTGAAACATATGGAATGTGGGGGGGGGGGGAGAGATGAGGGGACAGTTGCAGAAGTTATGCCCTGCAGGATGCATTCTGCCTTCCCTTATGTGCTTGTGTAGGTGCTCTGCCCTGGCATTCCTAGTTGCTGAAACAGAGCCTGGTGTTGTGTTTCTGTGTTCTGGAGCACTGAGGTGAAGTACCTCTTAGGAGCCCAGGCACATAATGGTTGGCAAAGTGCTCAAATTCCCCTGTGCGATGGGAGGCCAGGTTGTTTTCTCGCAAAGTGCTCCCTTTGTGTGTGAAGTACCCTTTCTACATGCCTACCTATTACAGAATTGTTCCATTTGAGCACCTAAGTGTTTACAGCATGAGGCTAGAAAGATACAGCCCTGTGATATAAGCCCTCTTGGCTGAGTCACCTCAGTGGACCTCTTGAATCCTGGTCTCCCTGTCTGGGGTTTATATACTGGCAGTAGCATGCTGTGTGATTGAGTGGGCTTTTGTAGTAGTAGTAGTAGTAGTAGTAGTAACAACAACAACAACAACAACAATCATAATTTGTTGGTTGGTACCCCGCCCATCTGACAGGGTTGACCCTGCCACTATGAGCAGCTTGCAACATATATAAAAACATAATAAAACATTACACATTAAAAGGCTTCCCCTTGCAGGGCTGCCTTCAGATGTCTTCTAAAAGTTATATAGTTACTTATCTCCTTGACATCTGATGGGAGGACATTCAACAGGGAAGATGCCACCACCAAGAAGGCCCTCTGTCTGGTTCCCCGTAGCTTCAGTTCTTGCAGTGAGGGAACCGCCAGAAGGCCCTCAATGCTGGACCTCAGCATCAGGGCTTAAAGTGGTGTTGGAGACGCTCCTTCAAGTTTACGGGCCAGAGGTGATTTAGGGCTTTAAAGGTTGTCCACCAACACTTTGAATTGTTCTCG
The DNA here is from genome assembly GCF_965153285.1 of Podarcis tiliguerta. Taxonomy (NCBI): domain Eukaryota; kingdom Metazoa; phylum Chordata; class Lepidosauria; order Squamata; family Lacertidae; genus Podarcis; species Podarcis tiliguerta. The sequence goes on along the minus strand of NC_139553.1, from coordinate 46,666,533 downwards.
GAAAAGTACAGGGAGACAATATAGGTCTTTCAGGACCGGTGTTACATGGTCTCGGCAGCCACTCCCAGTCACCAGTACAGCTTCCACATTCTGGATCAGCTGTAGTTTCCGGGTCACCTTCATAGGTAAGCTTCCCCCATATGCTAAACTCTGCCGTGGTTATTTTTAAGCCCCTCCTTCTCATTTAGCTGATGGGATGGGCATTTATTGCAACGAGGGCTAAAAAGTTCCACTGTTGAAGAGGGGTCATGGATAGAAAAGGTGCAGGCTATGGCATGGGTGTGCTCCTCCCTGCGCTACCTTCTCCACCCGCATTTCTTGCCATGTTTCAGCCATTCCAGCACTGGAACATTCTTCCAGTATATCGGGGAAGCTCTGCCAGCAGATCAGTTATGCTGGTAGCATATGTCAGATTCTGCCGATGTTAGCAGGGCTTCTTCCATCAAATCCTTTTTTAATATTTATACATTCTTTATTAGGTTTTCACATTTTTATATGCCTTATCTCTCACCAATTCAAGCATCAAATTTCAAGGTTCTCTGAACCTTCAGACTTCATCCCCTCCCTCCCATGGGTTCATATATTAAAAGTTTAAGTTTTCTGCATCTTAAGCTTTATCCAACTATTGTATATCCCTAATTATCACAATCAATTTCACATTACAAATGTCATTTCAATGCTACCAATGATTTTAACTGTTTACAATGGTTTTTTAAGTAAACTACAAATTTACTCCAGTCTTTGACAAATACTTGATCCTCTTGGTTTCTGATCTTCCCTGTCAATTTCTCCATTTCTGCATATTCCATCAATTTCATCTGCCATTCTTCCTTTGTTGGTAATTCTACTTCTTTCCATTTTTGGGCTAGTAACATTCTCGCTGCCGCTGTTGCATACATAAAAAAGTCTTTTGTCTTCTCTTGGTATTTCTTCACCTATTAAACCTAAAGGATGGCTTCTGGTTTCTTAACAAATGTATTTTTAAACATTTAATTCATTATAAATCATTTCCGATAAGTCTTTTACCTTATGACATGACCACCACATATGTCAAAATGTACCTTCTCTCTCTGTACATTTCCAACACATATTTGATTTGGTTTTATACGTTTTTGCAATCTTACTTGGTTATGTACCAATTGTACATCATTTTCATATAATTTTCTTTCAACAAACAGCATGAAGTAATTTTTATTTCCTCTTTCCACAACTATTCCCAAGATAAAAGCTGAATATTTATACCCAAAATCTCTAGCACAGTGTATCATCACTGCCTTAACTTCTTCATCTTTCGTATGCCATTCCAACAATAGTTTGTACATTTTTGATAATATTTTCACCTTATTTTCCAGCAGATCACTTTCAGATCTTGATCTTTCTGTAATAAATCCTCTTTTTTAAAATCTACTTTAAAAACATCGTTTAATTGGTAATACTATAGCCAATCTGTTAATATTCCTCTTATTCAATTTTAATTGGCCATCTGCCTCTATCAGCAATTCTTTATGGGTAGCCCGATACCCTTTCATGTTTACTTTTTTAACTGAAACTGCTTCCAATGGGGAGAGCCACCATGGTGTTCTTCGCTCTAATAAGTTTTTGTATCTATCCCATACCTTGTGGATTGATTTCCTTATCACGTGGTTGAGGAATCCTTTGTGTACTTTCGTTTTTAATATTTAATGCTGTATTGTTTTTAACACACTATTGGAAGCTGCCCAGAGGCTGGGGAAACTCAGTCAGATGGGCGGAGTATAAATAATAAATTATTATTATTATTATTATTATACCATAAATATGCATGCCACCCAAACCTATTATCATGTCCTTCCAGATCTAATAAATCTGTATTTTTCAACAAAATCAAATCCCACAACCAGCAAAGACAGGACACCTCATAATATAGTTTCAAACGTTCCATCAAATCCTAGAGCTCAGGCAGTGGATCTTCTGTATAAGATTGCATCCCAGAATTGCAGAATAAATGATAACGATGAGATGCATGGAGGTGGCATGGCCTTTCCAGAGGACAGGCTGATGCTTCGAGTCAATAGGATTACTAAGAATAATTTGCTGTAATTTATTTTGCCTACAGGTGTTTGGTTCCACTTATAATGTACAAAATCAATGGGAAGACTGGAGAAGAAATGTGAGTTGCCCTTCATTCTTACAGCTGTTGTTATTCACTTTGTGCAATCAGCTTGAACTGATTTGCAAAGTAAAGATAGAATCCAGTAAAACAGAATTAGCTCGAAGTTCTGCTGTTGCGTTGCCTTTTGGACCTGGACTCAAAATTTCATCTCAGCCATGGACTCCAGATGAGGAGTGATAGTAGCAAAGGCACTGTTTGTCAGCCTTTGCTCTCCACCTGTGCAGTTACAGTAACAGCAGCGCTCCTCAAGGCTGTTGGGAAGATGCAGTAATATGAACTGTTAATGCATTTGCAGTTCTTCACCATTTTCCTAACAGTGAGAGGTGAACTTTGCGAGAAAGTACATTTTCCTGAAGGGAGGAGGGGATCCTCAAATGGGTTGTCCCTCCTGCCACTTGATCCACTAGGCCAGGACTGGGCTGCTTAGAGGATTAGATGAAGAACCCGTAAATCACAGGAGGATTTTGAACGAAGAGGCGACTTGGAGGGACCAGGAAAGAAAAGAGCTTTTGGTTGAACAGGAGAAAGAGAAAGAGGCCATGTTTGTTAGATCTCTTTTCCTTGATTTGTAGGGCAACCTCATTCCAATTCTTTCCTGCCTAACTCCCTATGCAGGTCGGGTGACAGAAGGTTTCTGTCATTCTTGTTGGTTAAGGAGAAATAAAGTTTTCTGGATTCTTTGTGAGAGCGTATCTACCGAGAAAGATGACCCAGCCTGCTATGAGGCCTGGTAGCCTTCTATTTTCCAGCAGATTTCTCTGATGGGAAGGCTGGGGGAGCTGTCTCCCTGACTGCAGCCCCTGAGGGAGGTTATGGGAGTGTTGCTCCCAAGGTTCGGCAGTCAAGCCTTGTTAAAAACTGGGTGCATGCATCTGCTGAGGCTTCCTTCAGCAGGCAAGTCCTGCACTGTCTCAGTAGATGGGTGCCTGTCTGGTAAGCTTTTCAGTACCACATTCGAGAATCCTCTCCTCCCTGCAGGAAGATGTGACATTGGACCTACTGTGAAAGTTTGTTTACTTCAGGGAATGGACGGGACCTTACCTGCCCTAGGAGTTTGTTGTTGTTCTAGGCTGCAGATTTGGCATCTCAAGGACTCTAGTCTGCACTGTTAAGACGGCACAGGGCTAAATTGTTTTCTGGCTTTTTCTATTCTCAGGGAGCATTGTTCAAATTTTTATGTTTAGAGGTTTTTCCCTCTCCTCTATTTTGCCTTTTATTGGCTTTTGTTCCCCTCGTTAGGCCGCTCTTTCCTGGTATGTGCTTTTGCATTTTCAGTTTGCCTCTCTGAAACTAGTGAGCTTGTTCTCCCAGTTGAGGTCAAGATACTTAATTGTGTAAGGACCTGCTTAATGGAGCAAGTGGGAGAGAGAAGCCATCTGATATTCTTTGTCGAAAATGAACCTGCACATTAGGTCCAATATCACATTTTATCTCTTACATTGCACTGTTTAGAGCAAGTTTGGTAACTTCCTCCCCTACTTCATTTTTAGAACGTCTGATTTGGAGAACCTTCTAAAATATTTGACTGCAGGTATGTAGCTTGCTATGTTATAGCACTTCTCATTCACTTAGCAAGTGCAAAATAATTTGGGGTGCTGGTGGAAAAAGACATCTTGTTTAGTTCAATTCCATGACAGAAGCTTGCTTAGATTATTTTTTTAAAGTCCCAGTTCCTTTATCATTTTGCATATTCCTGCTCCAGCATACTATAGATATGATGAAGAATTCGGAAAGGACATGACGACATTTGAAACAAGAGTCAGTGAAGTTCAATGGTTTAGGAAGACTGGTAAGTGGTAGTCTTAGGGTTTCATGGAAGAAGCTCCTTCTGGGATGAATTGAAATTCCCCTCACTTCTCTTAACAGTTTAGAGGCCAAATCCTAGACTTAGACCAACAAGGTTATAAGCTAAGGAGAATAGGGTGGGAAGATTTTGCTGATGTGGTCTTAGCAGTGTATCATTAACCAAAAGGCATCACAGTTCCCTCTGGGGACAGATACTTAAAATGAAAATAAAATACATTTAAAGGGGTCACAACTCTCCCTTTCAGTCACCAAAAAATAAGGAACAGCAATGACAGATTGCAGTAAATCTGTTGCTTACATACAATGAACGGTGTGGGTTTTCTTGCACATTTAAGGTGTGCACCCTGGTGATTTTGCTCAGCAGTTACTCATGGCAACTGATTTACATGACCTTTTTGTCACATGAACATTAATTCCACAGTAGAAGTGAGGAATTCAAAAAGACCAAAAAGGGGGGAAGGCAACATAGGTTGTATAGTAACAATATAGTTGAAGGGGTCTCTGTGGAGTTCTCTGCTTATAGTCAGAATCTTGTTTTGTGGCACAAACGTTTTAATTGACAAAATGATCACCTATTGAAATAAGATATTGATGCCAAACGACTAGTTGTTTCCAGTTGATCCTAAATGCATGTCACATCATATTTGAAGTTAATACTGAGCCTACTTAACCTGTCAGAAGAGACAAAGCAGAGTTGTTGATTTTTGTGGTGTGTTTTAAATCCTGTTCTTTCTTACTTGCTCTCTAAGCTTGGACCTTTGCTGCCATGTCGGGGGGCTGCCTGAGACTAACAAAGGATTTATTTCTAATTTCATTCAAGGTATGTGCTTCTGCCAACATTCTGTGTGCTGCAATGAATGGTTTTATTTTCAGCTCAGCGAGAGTCCGCAAACAAAAAGCTCTTCGGAGCATGTCACTTGGTACTTCCCAGATTTGAGTGTGTCAGTCATGTGCCATGTTACTGAACCGGGTCACAGAAAGCTAACAGTTGATTACTGTGATTTGGCAAGTTTGCCATTGCTGCAAATCTGTTACTGATTTTACTGAACCATAATTAACTCTATCACATAGGGAGAAGAGGCCCTACCAGCTTTAAGTCCTACTGTACAACTTTCACTAATACTCAGTATGTCAACCTGGAATTGTTAATAAGAAAATATTTTGTTGAGCCAACTGTGTTTAAACTTAGTGGCCTGGGGTGGAAATCAAAATCACTTCTGTTCCATTCTGAGGAGTGCTTTAAACTCCTTGCCCTGGGTTTTGACACTTAGACGTTTATTTTTAGGACCTAGCTTATTTTTTGCAATTTTGTTTTAAACTGTTTTTAATATTGCTTAATATTGTGTTTTAATGCTCATGTTGTTGTTCCAATTGGTGCAACCTGCCATGGGACCTTAGGGTGAAGGGTGGGTAATAAATTGTAATAATAAATAACAATAATGATGATGATGATAACACTAATAAACATTGGTTAGCTGGGGATTCAGTAGATGTAGAAGCAGCCTTGTGATTTACTGCCAGCAGAGATCTATTTAAGGTAGAGAAGCTTTTGGAGAAGTCAGGTTGCTGTGTCCTGTTGAAGTGTAAAGGAACGTGTTGAGCTATAACAGAGTGTGGGCAGCAGGCAGACAAGAGTATCCCAGCCATCTGGCAAATCCACTTGGAATCCAGATCCAAAAATCCTTTTTTCAATTGTGGTCAGATGCGGTTCTGAACAGTTTGCTCACATTTTACATGGGTGTTCGGTTCCAAAGGGTCCACGCATACAGTGGACCCAGCACTGAAAGAGCTCTTAAATTCTCCACCTTGCTTGCCAGGCAAGGTCATCTCAGTATGCCATCTCTGAAAGCCTTGGGATGTTTGCATGAGATATCGCAGGAACTTGGATTGCCCTGCAATATCTCGCAAGAGCATCCCAGAGCTGGTACACTGAGTGAGCCTTGTCCCCCGTCCCCCCGCCCCCAGCAAAGCAGAGAGCTTGAAAGTTATTTTTGTGTTGGGTATACCCAAGTATTCCCAGGGTGAACTTTGAAGCTCTGCCTGGCTTGGTATATGGTTGAAATAACACATACGTGCTGCCAAATAAGTTTAATGGTTTGTTCCAACAGCTTCCAAGTAGAGGACTGTGTGTATCGTCATAGATTTTGGTAGAATCAGTGAAAGCTAGAACTCTGCCAAACGTGGATATTTCTGGACTTAGCCCATGCTGGCAAGGCTGGTTGAGGGTAGCTATTAAGAAATAGTGGCTCATCAGTGAAACCACCACCAGGGCAAGATATTTTCTACATTGGACAGAGGGGAGAGTTCCCAGGGTTACTGTGGGCAGAGAAAGATTTAGGATTTCAGCTTCTATGGCATAGGAAAAGAGGGGAGCAGGCAGGCTGTGCCCACAGGAAAAAGGTGTTGTTTTACACGAGGCTTCGGTTTTCTCTCTCAAAAGTGTCTTTGGGAAGGAGAAGGGTGGAGCCAGAACTCTGGACAGAGGTCATGCAGGGCAGAACCATCTTATTTAGGGAAGTTTTTAATGTTTGATGTTTTATTCTGTTTTTAATCTCTTGGGAGCCACCCAGAGTGGCTGGGGAAAACCAGCTGGATGGGCGGGGTATAATTATAATTATTATTTATTGATCCCCTCTTGAGATTAATGCCCTGAACTCTCCAGTGTAGACCGAGGTGTAAATACATGCCCAATAAACCATATTTCCTAAAGACACATAGGTTTCTCAATGAAAACGCTGCCCTGCCTGAGCAGCTAGAACCCCCTGGAGCCTGGCTACCACATGGCAGATTGGGGGTGGCATGCTTTGTAACAGGATGTATTTCAGAAAGGTGGGTTGCTAGGCATGGTCTTCACTGCAACATTCAGAGTCTTTCAGGCTATAGTTGAGATGCTAGGATGGGCTGGTAAGTTTAGGGGGAACCACAAACATCCCAATTAATCATTGTCATGATGGTGGTAAATATTGCAAATTTGAGAGGATTTGTTCAGATCAGTAGACCCTCTTTTGAAAGTGAGTTCAGAAGAAGGGGGTTTCCCAGGGAATAAGTGGACCATCCTGGCTTAACCTTTGAGAAACTGTTCCAGGTTAGTTCAGCCTCCCTAGGGCAGCATTCACTGACCATGTGACATTGCCACAGGTGGGGAACGTGGGAACATCACCAAGTTTCCTTTTACCAAGCCGCTTCAGCATCCTATCTGTGCTTCAGTGGAACTCTGCATGCTGCCTGTGGCTAAGAGGTGGAAGATCTTTTAATGGCAGGAGCAGGACATGTTTCATAGAATTGTAGAGTCCAACCCCCTGCAATGCAGGAATCTCAGCTAAAGCATCCCTGACAGAAGGCCATCCAGCCTCTGTTCAAGAGCCTCCAAGGAGGGAGAGCCCACCACTTCTCATGGGAGTCTCTTCCACTGCCAAACAGCTCTTACTGTCAGAAAGTTTTTCCTGAAGTTTTAGTCAGAATCTCCTTTCTTGAAACTTGAAGCCATAGATTTGAGTCCTACCCTCCAGAGCAGGAGAAAACAAGCTTGCCCCTGTGGCAGCCCTTAAGATATTTGAAGATGGCTACCATCTCTCCTCTCAGTCTCCTCTCTTGCAGGCTAAACATACCCAGCTCCTTCAAGCACTCCTCATAAGGCTTTGTTTCCTGCCTTGATTTCCATGTTTAACACGAAAGATACTGTTAGAAGGGTTTCTTTGTCACCATGTAAACAAGGCCTACCTGAACTATTTTCAGTTTTGCTCAGAACATCAGCAATTGGTTGTGAGCTTTGAAGATGAATGCTGCAGTAAATACCCGAAAGGGCTTGGGCATGCCCCTCAAGCACTTTGCGCTCCAGAGCTCCTATTGCTTCTGTCCAGGCTCTTCATAGGAACCTAGGAGGGTCAGATTTGGCGGGAGCAGAGAGGTAGAAGACTTGGGCTCTGCAATGTGGAGGGAGAGTGGGAAGGGAGAGTTGGAGTGTGTTTGTGGAGAGAAAACCCTCTGGCATCCAAAGAAAAGGGACAACAGTCACATTTCTATTAAATGTTTCCTGTTGCAGTTTGCTCGGCTTTGTCCTGCTGAGAAAACCGTTCTGCTTGACCAGAGATTATGCCTGCTTATGGCTATTGCCATTGGTCTTGAAATGGGACGGAACAGCTCTACTGGCCAGGTAGGGTTTGGATGAAGTAAGAATTCTACACCCCTCCCTTCTGTGGGTAATGCTTTATGCAAGCTCGAAGGTACAGCCAAGTTTCTGTTTGATGTGGATTCGATGCTGAGAGGACAGTCGCCCACTTCCTCTTTGGAAATCTGGGAATTTATGTACCACTTTTCATATAGCAGCATAAGCAGGGCTCCACCCCCCCCCCCCAATAAGTTACGCAATTTCAAACATCAATTAGAAACATTAGAATCACATTTGGAGGACTCTGGGTAAACTGGACTTCCTCATGGGATATCCAGGCCATCTTCCTAGCCCTTCCCACTTCACAAACTTGCACACTTCCTCCCCTCTGGAATTTATCTGGAGAGTTTTGCAGCTGCATTTGAGCAAGTCAAGGAGTTAAAATCCTATGTACGGAATGCAACACCCCACCCCAACTGCCTTACCCAGAGAATAGTGCAACTGTAATGGTTCAAAAGTGGAGTTTCCTCCCCACAATTATATATTTGTTTTCAAATCAGAATGAACTACTGATGGAGGCCCTCAGACACATAGAGATTTGTTGGAATATTGGGGCGTATCTGAAAGAGACCGGTGAGTTGGAGATTATGCAATACAAAGTGCTTCTGTTGACACAATATATATCTGCCCAAAGAAGTGGGTGGGACTCTCATCTTGCTTTGGTAGACGCTGGTACAGTGACTTCTCTTGGGATGCAGGAAATACATGCAGCCCAGGAGAATGAAGAACAAAAGCATGATGCTGGAGAGCTGGGTGGGAAGGTATGAATTATTGCTGCACAAGTTTCTTGGAACCTAGGCATATTTGCTCAGAAGTCAGTTCCACTGAACTGAATACAATTTATGCCCAAGTCAGTGTCGATTGCAAGCATAGTGTTGTAAGTATACTACTTATAGTTGCTGCTTACAAATGTTAAGCCATATGTGGTGGTTGGTGGAAGAGCTGGAAGGAATAAAAAAAAGCTTGACCCTGAGACATATGGTGAGAAGAGACCAAAAATGCCCCTGCAGCTGAGATCTTTTCAGAGGTTCAAGCCTGCTTCAGATGGTAGTCACCATCTTTGAGGACTACCTGTACCCCTGAACATCCAGTGCTCTCTTTAAAATTCCTGGGGCAGACTGCGGATGAAATTCCTGGTTTAAGACGGCAGATGAAACTATTCGTGATGGAAACTTGCAAGCAAACACCTTGTTGCTAAGGAACCTTGTTATCCTTAGAACTGAAGCAAGCTCCTAGCCTTTGTCTTCACTACCCTTCACAGAAGACATGTCAAACTCAAAATAATATTTTGGTGTGTAGTCTTGGCTTCCAAATTTCAGATATTTGTGTAAATAGAAGACTGCTTGTTGGGTTTAATGGCAAAGCATCTGCCTGAAGCAGTCACCTTTTGCCACTACATAGCAGGGCCAAGTTTGTATCCCGGGTTTGTATCTTACCCACAGAAACTAGTACAGTGGTACCTCTGGTTGTGAACGGGATCCATTCCGGAGCCCCGTTCGCAACCTGAGCAGAAGGCAACCTGCGCATGCTCGTGATGTCATTTTGAGCGTCTGCGCAAGTGGCGAAACCCAGAAGTAACCCTTTCCGGTACTTCCGGGTTGCCGTGGGACGCTACCTGAAAACATTTTAACCCGAAGCATCTTTAACCCGGGGTATGACTGTATAGCAAAGGCAAAGGATCTATATTCTCCTTCAGCTAAGTGTCTATCGATTTAGGGGTCTGCTAACCTCAGTACACAAGCTGATTTAGCGACCAGCTAACATGTGACTCTCCTTCTACTCAAAAGGCAACTTTTCTGAAGACCCATCAGATACGTTACTTCTTCTGTACGAGTTTGAGGCCAGAGTTAAACTCGGTGACCCGAAAGTAGCCGGTCTTCTGGATACAATTTTGGAAAGGCCCAATATCGATACTAAGATGCTGGAATCAATTGCCTGTAAGAGCCATGTTTGCATTTCATTTGCTTGGTGGGACCATGTGTGCTCCACAGCCCAGTGAATTACTAATCTTTTGGATCTCTGTGGGGATTGCATTCACGGGCCTCATATTGCCACAACCATTTCTTTTGCTTTCCTGTTAGTAGTTCAGCTGCAGCCTGCCTTGTAGAAGTTTTGGACCAGAGTTAGTGGTAGTGGAAGAAAGACAGGCTTCTGCCACTCAGACAGTTCGCTTTCCAGTATCTGGCATTCTGCTCCCCGCAACCCGATTGGCAGTCTTTTGTCCATGGCAGTATTATTGCTACAGTGGCCACCAGCTGATCAAAAGAGGTGGTTGAATTTGTTTGATACCAGCTCAGGTAAACGGCAACATTTGAAGCAGGAAAGATTTTCAGCTTCCCCTGTGCTTTTGACTGGTGCAGTCAGCATTTTCCTCACCAGGCAGACTGATGTAACATAGCATAGCAACAGAGCTTCACACTTCTGAAAGTGACTCTTATTGTCTTGCCTTCCTTTCTCCAGCGTTGGCCATGGCTCCACCTGCTTACTGCCCTTCACTCGCCAAGAAGGCCCTCAGAAAGCTTTTGACTATTTGCAAATGTGAACCCTTCGATGGACTCACTTTCAGGTAAGGATGAGCTACACTAAGGGCTATGCATCCTGGCCAGCGGAATCTCAGTGCGATCTGCTTTGCAACCTTGTTTACAAGTCCAGGGAGGGGAACTGACTGTCAGCATTCTACTACTTAACCCGTGTTGCTCAAATAGAACTCAGCAGGGAAGATGATGCAGACAAAACTAGAGTTAGTTGCCTCTGCCCGCCATTGGTTTTGGCCGCACCAACTGTTAAGTCTCCCTGCCTTCCTGCCCTTTAAATCCCAATGGGTACCTGCTACCACTTATCGCAGCTGTTTTCTTAATGAGATGGGGTACGTGTTGTAAGTGAAGTCCTTGATGAGGCCTCTTTCCTTACGTTCTTCCCAGCAAAGGAACCCACCTGCATTCCTTCCTCCATCTGAGTGACCCAATTGATACCACTGGGTAGTGAAGGGCTCTGCCCGGGTGTTTATACTTCACCCTCTGAAGAGGTTGGAAGTTTGGAAAGGAATCTACTGTCCCCTTGGAGAAACTTTGCTGTGTGCTTCTTTGGGGAGGAGTGTCAAACTGACAACTGCTTTGCAGATGAGTCAGAAGGGCATTCTACACATGCTTGCATTGAATTCTCTCTCCCTTTTCTTTGCCGATATTCAGCAAATGTATACATAGCTTGATTCAGCTTACTCTGCCATCTGATGCGCCTGGAGCAGATCCATATGCACTGGTGGAGTCACAGGACTACTTTGAAGAAGCTCTGAAAATTTTGGATAGCATGGTGAGGAGGAAGTGCCATCAAAATTATTTCCACATGCTTCTTTCCTGGTAATGGCAGTTGGGCTGGGAATTCATAGCTGTCAGGGTTTCCTTTCTTCCGGAGTCACTAGAAGTGGCCACCTGTGCACTATAGACCTTGCCAGATCTAAGTAATGATATATGGCCTCAATATCTAAAAGGTTTCGGGTGACTGACATGCACTGCTTCATGTGGTTGGGTAGGGGCTTGTGAGCTGAGCTGTTCTGAGCTGTAGCCCAGGTCCTTCTGAACCAAAATTTGTCTGTAGCCAACATAAGTGCTCAAGAAATCCTGCCAGATTTCCTCAAAAGCTATTGTGCTGCATCAAACTCTGATATTCTTTGTTTCTACTAGAACTACAGCCTCAACGTGAAAACCCTGATCAGTGCTGTTTTCTCCTGGTTACTGGCAGGTGCTGCGGTCCAGTTATCCAGATGAAGAAATATTCTGGCTCATGGTTAGAGCTTGGAACATAGGCGTGTACTACAACTCTTTGGCCAGATATGTTACAGCTGAGCAATGGTGTCGCGTAGCAATGTTCTTCTTGAATCACCTGAGAGATATATGTACCAGCTACAGGAGAAAGGTATGGAAGGATGAACGAAACAGCTTAACTGTGGTTCTAGAATACGCAGGGAGATGGCCTGTATTGAGCAGGTGCAAACACCATAGCATGCAGTGGATGCAATATGCTAAATGGTAGGTAGTCTCTTTTACATCCTGGAATCACTAGCTGAGATCAGCCATGTTAATCATGAAGGGACCTTGGGTTAAGGAATTTGCCACTGGTGGATGGGGGAATAGGCAGACAGACACACTATCTTGGGTCAAGTTTTCCCCAAAGTTTTCCTAGAAAGCTGCTTGACCTAAATACAAGGGGCTCAAACTGCATTAGACTCCCAGCATTCAATGCATGACACTAATTTGGCTTTTTTTGTGATTTCTGCCCACAGATGACCGCCTTTTACCAAGTATTGATGGACAGACTTCCAGGAGCAAAGGGACCCTCTCCAAATAAGTGACAGAAATCAAGTCCACAGCAAAGGCAGCTGGTGCTGTACTCAACTTACCATCATTTTGTTGCCCAAACCAGATAAATATTTTGGCTCATGGTTAGAGCTTGGAACACAGGAGTATACAACAACTCTTTGGGCAGATAGAATACAGCTGAGCAATGGTGTCGCGTATAATACAGCTGAGAAATGGTGTCATGTTAGGTGAGATAAACTACCACCTTCTAGTTTGTTAGAGGTGTTTGTCTGGAGTGGGGTTGTACAATGAATAAAATAGTTTAGCAGTTGCAATGACATTTGTGTTTTCCTATTTATTGGTTTAACTTTCCACCTGGTAGAAGCAAGAAGTTTCTACACCAGGGTACTCAGCAATTTCCTTCAGCCCCCACCACCCCAGAGCGCTGCCATGCTAGCTGGGGTTGAGGGTAGTGAGAGGTATGTCATGTTGGCCATCCCATTCCTACACTCAAAAGGCACAAACTAGAAAGCAGTAGCAGCTGTGCAAAACGTAGGGGAAAGTAACACTCAATTGTGTTTTTGCCTCATCCCTTCAGTAAGCTGGCAACTATTCATTTTGTCACTGGCCTGTGCTGGCTAGGACAAGAACCATGCAGGATCTGTATAGCACATAGTAGGAACTACTGCTGTCATTGGTTGAGGTGTGTCCCTCTGCTACCAGCCTACAGAAATTCATACAAGTATTGAACAACCGTTTTCCTACAAGTGGGTGGGTGGTTCCATTCACACCGCTAGGCAGGACTGCAAATCAAATCAAGCCACCCTTTGGAAGAGGGTCTCCTCCAGTTCCTTTCTAGCTGCCAGTGTAGGCCATCTGATAGTCTGCATGTTGACCCACAAGGAGGCAGTCTAACACACAGCAACTTTTATTTACCTTGAACCTGCAACACAACGGGAGCAGTGCATGAGAAAGGAAAGTATGTGTTCCTGGATTTGTGGTGAGAAGTATACTACCCTAGACTAGGCCCCCAGAGCCAGTGGCAGCCAATACATTGATGACAAGCCATAGCCCCAGAATAAATCCTCAGCAGACAAGTTCATTGCAACTGTTTATTAAAAATATATGTCTCCTTGGAAGAAACACTGGTAAACCAACTAGTGTCATGATTGATACTTTCAGCTATGCCATGGGTACATAGGCCTTTTCTCCATGGGCCTAGAAGACAAGGCGACAGGCTATTAGAAAAGAAAAGGAGTTAGAACCTAGAGACTGGCCACCTCAGAAGCTGCTGCTTTTGTGTACAGGCCAGTTCTCAAGAATGTGCCTTGCAGTGCCGGCTGAGTAGAAGTCGCATGTGGCAGCCCCTTGTCCAAACTCCCTCCACCAGGAACTTGTAAATGACAGTTCCCTCATCTTTATTCTTCATAGTCCTGCCAGCAAACAGCAGCTCCAGTGCTACCAAAGTTCCACTTGGTTTCTTGCAACACAGCCGATGTGGAAACAGCTTCTTGCTTACCAGAATGAATCTCCACAGGATGAGTTTTTCACCCATATTTAACAATGAGGCCCGTGCACAAATATCACAATGAATGACAGAGCTACCTACCAGCTATGGAGTGGGCAGCATCACCCTGCTGCAATCTGAGGCCGAGTCCTACTCACTCCCTTAGGACCAGTAACACTGGGGTCTCTTCCCATAACATCCATTGCTGTCATTCCATGGAAAACGGATGCCTATGAGTGCCTGATTCGAGAGCTGGATGGGGCAAGACTGGGAAAATGAGCAAATCTCCTTTTGAATAACAGGCAAGGGCTTGTACCAAAGTAGGGAGTGCTTGAAAACTTCTCTCAATAATGATCCAGCTTATTTTCTTGCTCAGCGGGCAAACAAGAAACTTTTTTACCCACACAGCTTACACATTGACGGACATGATTAGGATGAGCATATATCAAGGCTTCCTGGAAGCAACTGCCTCAGTACATGTAAAACTAACAGTCTGTGCCTCACAACAGCGTGCATTCTGAATTCCACCTACCCTTTCCTGTCTTGAAGAACTGCAAGCTGAGGTTGGCCATGTGGGGTAATGGGGGCTCATCTCTGAACAGAAATTATACAGAAATGCAAAATAAGAGGGATGGTGTTCTTCACTGAGCCCCTGGTGATGCACTTGTCAGGAAGGGCTTCCAAGTGTTACAACCAGAATTTGACAAAATTCTGCTAGAATAAGGATTTCCAGAGAAGTCTGTTCTGAATGTGGTTGGGATATTGTATCCATCTAGGATGCAGATTCTCTTCCCATTGTCATCTGCTGCTTTCAGCTTCGCTGTATGGATCTCAAAATGTTATTCCACCAGAAAAAAGTCAGTGGGATGGAGTTCAGCCTCCCTACAGAGAAGTGGCCCCATCACAACAAGGAACAGCTGGTGTGCTCATTCCACATGGTCTGTAGGTTGGGTCTGAGTCTGGAATCTATTTACAACGGAACAATCTTAAAAAATAACTTAAAAAACTGGATTGTATACCCGTTAAGTTCATTATTAAAATCAAAAGCTGGGAATAATGAAAAGCCAACACACCAACACAAACATGATTTTGGTTTAACGCCAGCTTAAAAAAAACAAACCAAAAAACCCAGAAGAAACCTCTCATGCAAACACATCAGGTGACATAAAACAATGTGCAATAGGTAGCATTTGCAATTTGCTTTATGGTGCTCATATCAACTGCTGAAGCTTCACATGTGGTCCTGGGCTCTCTGCACACATCACAACCACAGCGCCAGTTGCAGTTCTTTCCAAACACAGCCTTCCCTACAAAATTGGATTTCCAAAAAAACACTCAGCAGCACCCAAAGAAACCAAACACTTGGTACCTTTAAATCCACCCTCAGCCACAATAGGGTTTCTAGGCCACATGGCTGAGATATGACAGTAATATAATTCTTGCACTAACAAAGTACCACTTAAGCAGCCCCCCTCATGTTTTTAATTTTATATGCGTTCTGTTGCCTTCCCTTCCATCACAGTGCTGGGTGAACACTGCAAGCTGCCCCAGGTTGCCAGTCCTCAGCATGTTTACAGGGGCAGACAGTGTCCTTATCTGTTGCCTTGGTGGCTCTTTTAAGCTAGTCCTCATCTGCTACCTCCCATCTTGCTTCTTTATTTTAACTCTTGATAGTAATTTTTTTTTAATTAAAAAAACACACAAAACTCTCAAATGGGGTTTGCCTCCATTTCTAAAGGAGCAACAGGAAGGTCCATGCAGGAACGGGTGGGGACAGTCACTTGATGAAGGAGATTGGTCCATCCCAAGAAAAAGAAAACAGGACTAGAAAACTCAATTGTCAACCATCTAAAAAAGGGACAGGGATGGTCTTCATGCTCCCCGCCCCCAAGGGCAGGGGGCTGGGGGAGGGGTCTCTGATCTTCTCACAAGTTGATTGGAAAGTGGAGACTTCACAGTTTCTCAGGGGATGGGACCCAAATATAATGCCCAGATTGGTCTTCTATTATCTGTTTGATTTTACTGTAAATCTCTTCCAGAGAGTCTCCTTGTACAATGGCTGGAAAACACAAACCAAAAACAGTTATTTACTAGTGTAGAAGAGACATCAAACTTGGCAAGCTCCTTTCTATCTACCTGAGGAGGGAATTGTACTGCCTCCTCAAGTTCAAATTCTAACATCCATGTTAAGTTGTGGCATCAAGCAAAAGATTGCTGGAAGCCAATAATATCTCTATCCCTGTGCTGTATTGTGCGTGAGAACAGGTTTCAGGAGCAACTAACTGCAGCAGAACCAACTTGCACTACTTGTTCAGCACTGGAAACAGCTTTCTGAGCCAGCCTACTTTAAAAGACACCAACACGTGAATTTCATCTTGCATTACCTTTTCTAAAGCACACCATGTAACATCTGCTGTAACCTCCTAGGGATACCCTGTACCCTGCTAGAAACCTGATGGAGATGGCAGGAGATTGCTGCAACCTTTTCAAAGGATTGCCAGCCCTGACACTTTTCCAGCCTAGCCTAGCCTGTGCCTTAAAGTCTCCTCCTTTTAAAATCCTTGGTGAGCACAGGTACAGGTGTTGACCATTTCACATGGGGTTCTGCTCCCAGGCCTCACATGCCCTGCCTTGCCCCCATTCTGCCCTCTTCCAGGTCCAGAAGGACCTGCACACCAATTGGACAAACCTAAAATGGTTTCTGCCTGTACCCTTTGCTTCACAAAAAATGTGAGTGTGAATGTCATCACCAGTCATTCAGGAACAGTCTAGATTCTCACCTGTAAAATATTCTCCAAATTCCTGCTCCAGTTTCATGGCTTTGTCAAATACCTTGTTGGCTTGTTCGTATGTCTGCCTCCGGTTCATCTCCCTGCCAGCCCAAATGGAAGAGACTCAGTACAAATACACGAGACCTGGCACAAGCCCAGGCACATTTCTGGCCACTGTGTAAGAGTGCAAAATCCAAAAATAGGCTTGTGTACAGCTCCACTGGCAATGCTGCAATTGAAACAAGTCGCTTGAAGCTGTAAGTCTTCAGTTCAGGGATAGGTAGCCTGAACAGAAGGTGATGTTGGTCTACAATTCCCATTAGCCCTTGCTAGAACACCCAGTGATCAGGAATTATAGTTGTCTGTGGAAAGCTTTCCTTTCTAAGGTGGGCCTATCGGTGGCTGGAATCCCAACAGGCAAGCGCTGTGTTGAAAGAGCATGCAGTGGCCCCTAAGCTGACCCAAGTGCAGAAGAGGCAGCCACTTTCTCTTCATGGCATCCCCTTTTCCCCACTGCGTGTACACGCACACACACACCCTCCAACAGCAGGCAGGATAACAAATATTCACAGCTGCCATACTACTCACATGAGTGCTTCGATGGATTTTGGCTTGATGAAAATGGCGATTGGGTACAGTTGTGCTTGCTGCAACCTCTTGATGGCATTGCCAGACACATCAAGGATACAGTGCTTCCCCTGCAGTACCGAGGGTGCCAGTTATTACCAAGCCTTTTGCTAAGCAGTTTCAACAAGCCCCCACAAACAAAAATCCCACTCTAAGATCACAACACACGCCCTGGTCACTAGGTGAGTATAACTACATCAAAAATCAGATCATGTCTGGGTCACTCTAGGGCTGGCACTCTCTTGCATGCAATAACCTCCTGAACCTGCAACATCAGTCCCAAAAGGGCCTCAGTGTTTTATTCCCAATTAAAAGTGATGCTTTCAAGTGTCCCAAGCCCACAATAATTTAACTTGAATGTATTGCACTTTGTGCTAACGGCTCAGTCACAGGGCAGAGAGAACTCATGAACAGTACCTGAGAAGCTATGACAGAAATCCTAAGGAGGTTGCAGCCACAGCTATCACATGTTGTCCTGGACACAGTTACTTACCCGTTCTGCTACAGCCCGCACAGACTGAATACTGGTCCCATAGAGATTGTCATTGAACTGCCCAGCCTCAATAAACTTGCTGTCTTGAATGTCCTTCTCCATCTGCTCCCGGGATGCCACAAAGTGGTAATCCTGCCCATCTACCTCATTCTCACGCCTAGGCCTGGTAGTGTCTGGAATAGAACATAGCAAATCTGGAATGCATCAGCCCTTTCTGTTGCTCAGGGAGCAATGTCCACAACTATGGGCTCAGAGTCCCCATCTTCTCAGGCAAATTAACAGGTATGGCTAACTTTGGCTGTACAACCCAGCATCTGCAGTATGTTGAAAAAAAGAAGGACCAACTAACAGCAGAATCCTGGCTGCCATGTTGAGCCCTCTCCATCCCTTCTCATTCAAGTATTCAAACAGGGTGCAGGGCTTACAGCCATTGCTTAGGTGCAAGTTTCTCAATTTCACTTTGAATTAACCCATGCTAGGCTATCCCAGAACACTCTTCTCCCTGCAGGGGACCAGCACTTACGTGGCACACAGGAACCAAATTTGTGTGGGAACTCTGAGATGAGATCATCATTGACTCGGTCTTTCGTGGGTCCCAGAACGATCACTGGTCTCGCATAGTGAACTGTAAACATAGCCACAAAGATATGAGGGAGCCTTAAAGTGTTGCCTCAAGTCAACTCTGAAAAAACTACCCAGGAAAAGCAGAGGAACATGAGAGCTTCCACTCATTGTAGTGCAGCAAGCTCTTCTTTGCCAACTTACTTTCTTGCCGGGTCACAGGTTCATATGACAGAATTGTGTCCTCTTGCCCTTCTGAAAGAAATGGAGAGGAAACAGTCAGCCTGTGCTGCAGATGTCTTTGCAGCAACAACCTCCCAGCCACCCAAAAGTGGCAGGAGCAGAGTGGCAAAGCACACACAATTCTCAGGTACAAAGCTGCATTTCTCTACAACGATTAGTGAGAAGAACTGCCTTCCCTACAGTATGTGCTCCAACTTTAGAGGGAAGAACCTCTGAGAGAAGCCATCTTCCAAAGAATGCTATCCCCAGCACTGAAGGGCAAGTGCCCTAGAGGCACACATTCCAAAGCCTGCAAAATAAATGCAGGCAGCAGCCTCTGTACCAAGGGAAATGGGCATCATCTTTGCATCCAGTTCAGGATTACCCAGTTATCAGACTGAACTTTTAGCAACATTAGATTCCACCAATATTTGCAAGATGGTATCATAACTCCACAGGGACAGTATCTGAATGGGAACTACTTAGCATTCAGGCCCTAGAACTAAAAAGAAAATGCAGAGTTTGTGGCTTTGTGGAACCTATCCATCTTACATCCACACACACAAATACATGGTTGAAGATTTATTCTAAGTTCTGTCCCAACACATGTTTGGAGACCTAGCTCTAAAACAGCCCTGAAAGGGGTGGGAAAACAAGTCTTGTCCTCCAACACAGAGTGAAGCAAGCAGAGGATCTTCAGGGTTTGCATGCAGAAAGTATGGGACAAAGGGGAGGGACACTTACTGGAACTACTCTCGCTGTCACTGGTGTTTGATGTCACGCTCTCTGCAACCAAGAAAGAGACCCTGATTCAGTACAAACAGATGCAACAAGAGAAGACAGACACCAACTGATGATGACAAGAACAGGGGTGGGGTGGGGAGGGAGAGAGAAGAACAGTGCAAGGGCAAGCTGAACAGATAGTTAGTACATGCTCTACGTCCCCACCTTATGGTAACTTGGTGCATTCTTTGAGGAAATATTGTCTCCCCTACTCTCTAGAAGCAAAAAGATTCATGGATCTCTTGCCAAGACAAAAGTGCAACACCACATATATCCTGCCACCCCCAGTAGCTCATCCCCAGCAGGTGTACACAGGGGACCCCAAGCACAGGCAGGAGAAGCTCAGACACACAATCCTGTTTCTAGTCTGCTTCCTTTTCCTAGTCATTAAGGCACAATCTTATCACTGAGAGTTACAAGAGGGGGTTGGGAAAAGGAAAGGTAGGTGCTGGCAGAGCAGGCAGGTGAAGACAAGACAAAAAACTACAGGGCTGCCCTAAGATACTGCAGGCTGAGGGATTCCCATTTCTATATGGCATGGGTGAAAAGGGGCTCTCAGACAATGCCAACAGGGCAGAAAGCAAGGCTTCATCCACTTAGGATTTCCTAACACCAGGACCTCCTTTCTGCCTTGCCAACATCCTTCCCTAGAACTTGCTTGCAAGTAATCAGGAAGTCCTGGCCCGTTTACTGTACTCCTCACTGCACTCTAGTGGTGAGCTGTCTTTTAGGGACAGGTTCACAAAGCCTATTCACTGGCCACATGCTAGAAGTGGGCTCAGTTCTCTTGCTCCATAGCAGGCTACGGCCCACATGATGTTCAGAAGTGGCCATGGTCTGACTGGGCTCAGGGATGGTGTGGCTGCTCCAAGCGTAGAAGCTTGTTTCCAGTCACACACATGCTAGCAATGAAAAGTGATCATGTGCAGTGAAATTTCACTTACTCAGGTTCTTTGCGCCATAATAATCGTCACTTAACCCAGGGAAGTCCTGATTCACAGCCAGCCAGAAGTGGGAGAGGGGAGAGAAGAGAAGAGAAGAGAAGAGAAGAGAAGAGAAGAGAAGAGAAGAGAAGAGAAGAGAAGAGAGAGGAAGAGAGGAGAGAAGAGGAGAGGAGAGACAGAGCCAGGACAGCATTAGTGACAGGAGTGCAGAATGGCAGAGAGCTGCAATAGCAAGTGAAGTTAAAGCTCCTGACCAACACTTTCAAAGATCCTCTCTGCCCCAAACCCTCTGGGCATTCAGAATTTCCTGCCCAAAGCTCTAGGCTCAGCCACCTCCCGAAGGCCAAGACTATTCAGTTTCCCAACACATTTTAGCACCAATGTCTCTGGGTATTTCTGAGCCCTACTTAATACTGCTTAATACTAGATGATCTAGTCCAGAGATGGGCAACTTGTGACTTTTCAGGCGCTGCTGAACTCCCAACTGTCATCATCTCTGACCACTAGCTATGCCAGTTATAGCTGACGGGAGTTCAGAGTTCAACAGCACCTGGAGAGCCACAGGTTTCCTACCTCTCTGTGGAAGAAGCAGAGTATAAGACCCTGTGTTTTTGAGCCACCAGACTAACCAGGTCAGTGTCACCAAACTGAGTCCCTTGTTCTTCCAAAATTCTCCTGGACAACTAGTATCAAGAGGCATGGACTCCAGCAACAAGTCCAAGAAAAACACTGACAAACAGATGGCTTTGTCCATTTCATTCATTTCCCCCATTAATCCACACTTGCCACTCTTAATTCTACAGCTGACTGCAGGTATCAGCATGAAACTGTTTGTAGATGAACAATACAAGAGGAAGGAGCTAGCCCCAGGTATCAGCCCTGTTCCACAAAGCCCAGACTGTGAAGACCTCTTGCAGAACTGGAAGCTTTTCCAGGCATTTCAATACACTCTCTGGCTCCCACAAGCCCAGCATTTGCAACCAAGCTTTTTGATTGCTGCTTTTATTGCAGTGTCAATGACAGGAGAAGGCACGCTGGCCCGTGCCAGTATGTATGCTTTACATGCAGAAGGTCCCAGTTCAAGTCCTTGTATTTCCTCATTTAAAGAAAAAGGATGCAGGTGAAAGGAAAGTCACTGGAAAAGCACTGCCAGTCAGAGTAGACAATACTGGGCTAGATGACAAATCATTTGTCCTGGAATAATTCTGCCTCGTATGAAGGCATTAAGGTAGGTTAATATTAGAGCCCATGACACAGGGGCAGCCAAGCCACACGAGCCTGACAGCAAACACAGGGCAGTTCTTTCATCAGTGACCTGTTCCCATATATATGGCATTAAGAGAGTGTTCTCCATTAAGTCACATGTACTATTGCTGTTTTAGAGAGTGCCTCAGTAGCCCAAATTATGCAACCTTTATGTATTGCACTGGTGCACATCTTTTTGCCTGTTGGCTCAATCTATTTTGCATCACAGGGCGGAGAAGGGAGGTATGCTGGCAACCAAAGCCCTGTATTTTCACCAGCAGCTTCTGTGATACCCACAGGACTGGGCTCTCCAAAAACACCGGATGGAGCAAGCTGCATTACTGTATTCTTATACAGGAATTTTGGCCTATGACAGTAGAGAAGGGAGAATGTTGGTCAGTCACCAGAAAGTTAGGAAAAGGTGGCATACTCAAGAGGTTGGCAGATCCCCTATCAAAGGACACAAGTTTCAAGGGTGGTCTGGAAGCATAACTAGTGCAGATAAGGTAAGGGAGAGCAAGCAACAGTGACTGCGGATACCAGGAGCAACTGGCAACCTCTGCTACACCACTGCTTGTTTCAACTTGACGACAGCAGGGAGCAGAACACCTCTTGGACTTGGATCATCTCTCAACACAGGCAGCTGAACAGCAATGCTCACTCCAAGGGGCTGTTCGTGGCCTTGGGGAAGCTGAGGCCTTTCTGGATAGTGCAGTCCCCATTGCAGTACCGAATCCAGCAAGGCCTCACTACCACAGGTGCTGGAACAGTACTTCTTGTGAGCAGCATGCTGCTCCTTGGCCACAGGAACCTCCCAAGCCAGAATTTGAGCAGGGCAGCTGCTACTTACGGTCCTGTACGCTGCTCTCCTGAGCCATGTTCTCTTTGCTCTTGTAAAATGGGAACTTTCGAGAGAGGCGGAAACTCTTTTTACGTTTCGTTTTGATCGACTGTGAAGAAGATGGAGATGGAAGGAGGGGGAAGAAAGAAAAAAACAACAAAAAGAACAAAAAGAACAAACAATGGAGTTTAAAGCATGCAAGAAAAAATAAAATGAAAAGGCAATGATGATCAGTGTCAGGGAAGCTACCCCCTCAAATGAAATAATGGAAATTACATGTAAACGGGAATAAGAGAAAAATTACGTGCAGAGAAAAATGGGTTTAGGGATGGTGGAAGATGACTAACCAATCAGCATTTCCACAGCAACAAAGATGTGTCCCTTATGGCCCAACCCTTGCATCACCAGAAGGGTCACTAACACTTCCCTGTCTGTGGCTTCCCCACCACTCAATATATTCACAGTCCCTGCATTCCGTCAACAACTTTGAGCCAGTTCTAGTGCATCTGCGGTTGGCAGTCAGTAATGTAACCTGTGCCATGGGGCAAAAGCAGGATGCTGCAAGACTACTGGGCCAGGGCTTTGGGCTTTATCTTCATGTCCGAGGACAAATCAAGTCTGAGGAGTTCCAGTCCACAAGTTTTTCTTAAGGATGCTCCAGCTACCAAACTTAGGCTCAAATAATTCCACCAACCCCTGATCTAGATTAACTGTTGTACCACCTTGGACAGTGCATGATTACATTTATTAAGTTACCTCGTTAACCATTCCTGCGTGCCAACCCTCCCCCCCTTGAACAGCACTTACCCGATTGGACTCTATCATTCCAGTTCGGGCATGGAACTTCACAGTTTTCAACCGTGCTCTTTCCTTCTTTTCCACTCTGATTACATCAAGAGAAAAATATATTATTACATTCAAGTGTGGCTCCCCGCACACCACTGATCCTTGTTCCCTCCCCAGGACCCATTTCTTTCTCAGACATACCACAATGAGTGGTTAGCTATTCTTCCTACCAGGTCTGCGGTTCTACATTAGATGGGGCAAAGTTTACAGCCACAGCCATTCTCTGTGATGGGTAGCACCTTCCCTGCCCAGCAGGACATGAAGAAATGTTCACTTTGCTTGCCATAAATAAGTGAAGAGCCAAAAAAAAGGCCACCCCTCCCTGACTAGCTACTTTTAGCAGGCTATTTCAGGCACACCTGAAAGATAGCAGGCTGGCCACGGGTGGGCAATATCAGCTGGGATCTAGCTCTTATTACAGAATGAACACTCACCTTTTCTTGCTGGGAATGACGCCAATTTGCTCGCTCTCTCCATGAGGGGTCACGAGCCTCGCCTGCCACCACTCATCATCTGAGGCATTGATCACATGCAAGATGTCCCCATAAGAAAAACTCAGTCCTTGACTGGGCAAGCAGCTGTCCCGAGTTCGGTCATAGTCAAAAAGGGCTCTGTACAGGAATGAAGAACATTAGGAGTATAGGATGATGCCTTTGGCAAGTCAGATCACTGATTCACCTAGTTCAATACTGTCTACACAAGGAACCTCAGAACTGGGGGCCAAATGTAGCCCCTCTCCATATTGTTCTCAGGATTCTTACTTGGCCATGCTTCATGTCCTGCTTGAGTGCCGTTGCCTGGCTGGAATGCATCTTGTGTGGCTGGAATGTAGCCTACTGTATTAAACTGGGACACTCTGAGCTACTTTTCTCTGGCCCTGCCCACTACTGGCATGTGGCTCCCAACCTTATGAGGGAACATGGCTCTGGGGCTTTAAAAGGTTCCCAAGCCCTGGGAACCAAGCTGCAGCACTACAGGGTTTCAGGCAGGAGTTTTTCTGAATCCAACCTGGAGATGCTGGGAAGAAAACTTGGGGCCATCTCCATACAAAATGTGGGCTCTACCACTGAGCTAAGGCCTTCCCTTCAGTAAGATCTCCATTGTGCTCAGGTCTTTGTTTCTGATAAGCTCTCATTCACACAAGATTCTTGTAACTGGACACCTTGAGACATATCCATATACCAAGTAAAACTATTTCTGCCCCACAATTATTCAGGTTTCCTTGTGCAGCAGCTGAGTAGCTGGCTGGAGAAAACAAGCAGGCAGCACTGGGTTAACTCCTCCAATTCAGAAGGGCAGTACAGCTGAATGGGCCAACTTTCTGGAATGGAATTGTGGCCCAGTGTCTGTTCCTAGAACTGTACTTCATGCTGGCTCTCAGTGCTAAAATTAAGATTTTTACTTTAATTATCTTGAAAAACCATAATATTCAGCAGTCAGAGTGTTAGCTAGCCCACTTGGAAGAAGGAAGTGCCATAGCCAAGCAACAATTTGCAAAGTGCCTCCACTGAGCACTACACATAGGATTCAAGCAAAGCGCTGTCAGAGGGCTTTCCACAGAAGCACATGGCTGAAACTGTTTAGCAAGTCCATCAAATAGGCTCCAGCTATTGACACTGAATTATGTATATATTTAATTATTCTGTATCTTAAGAATGTTGTACAATTGCTTTTTATGTTTTGTAAACTGCTGAGAAACAATCTGTGCATTAACAGTTTGTTGACTCTCCACGGGCAATACAGCTCTAATTCAAAGAGGATAACCAAGAAGCTGCTCTGAAACACTGGATTTCAAGTACAGTGGTACTTTGGGTTACATATGCTTCAGATTACATACGCTTCAGGTTACAGACTCCGCTAACCCAGAAATATTACCTCGGTTTAAGAACTTTGCTTCAGGATGAGAACAGAAATCGTGCAGCAGCAGCATAGCGGCAGCAGGAGGCCCCATTAGCTAAAGTGGTGCTTCAGGTTAAGAACAGTTTCAGGTTAAGTACGGACCTCCGGAACGAATTAAGTACTTAACCCGAGGTACCACTGTATCAGTGAGTTTCTCTAACAGCTACAAATCTGTGGCTTTCAAAGTCTGTAACTTCTATTTGTGTTCTCCAAAAGTGGTGGAACTGACTATTTATTCTGCCAAGCAGGATGCTCCAAAGTTCTTTGCCACCCTGTCCTAGGACTTCAGTGGTTATACCTTGCCCAACAGTTTAACAATCTTTAGGGTGCTGTCATTTCCAGAATTCCACTTTCTCCCCACTAAAGGGGCTACTTTCTGCTATACTGTATTCTTTGAAAGGCAGACTCCTACCTGCTGTGGTCTCCTGCAAGTACCTTTAGCATTCTCCCGGAAGAAGAGAAGGCGAGAGCCCATGTTGGACTTAGGGATTTATTTGCTGTACTGGGGAAGGCACCCAGGCAGTACCTCAGCCAGGGTCCGTATGTGCACTATGAGACTGTCTTGCAACCCAACACAATTTTTCAGCAAGCCTAGTAATTACCACTACCTGCAGCATGACAGACCATTCCAACAGTTTCAGTTAAAACCTGCCCGAAACTACCCCACCCGGAAGGGTTGGGCAGGTTAGCCCAAGTGCAAAAGGACTTGCAGAATGCTGTCTCAATCACAGGAGCAATCAAGAATGTTACACAAGCTAGCTTAACAGTTAACAAGAAGCCCTTACAGCACAGGCAATCTATCTTTAAAAAGGCAAACTATGTGAGCTGAAAGTGTCTATGAAGGTGGGGAGCTCCAGAAGACATATCCATCAGCAGCAATGAGCAACAAACCAGTTGAAATCATCCATGTACTTCAATGAGCCAACCACTCTCAGCTACAAAACTGGCTTGTGCTTTACGTAACTGGATCAGATTGCTTAAGTTTGGTATCTCCCCCAAAGTTAGGGAAGACCCAAGTCTCTGAAATCCTTGTGCCCAACAACTCTTCCTGAGGCAACAGATTTGTTAGCCTCTTACAGGCATAGTGTCAGCAAGCAAAGAAAAAAGAAACAAAGGAATAGCTCTGCTGCTACAGGCTCATCGTGTCCCTCCCTACCTAGCTGTTCTGTCCAATTAGCTGCTCAAAGCAGTTATCCTGTGACAAACAGAGAAGTGGCAGCGGACAAGTCACAGAAGACTGCACACATAGGGTAAATCATAGGTAGCCTGCTGACCTCAGCAACTTTGTATTTTATTTAACAAGATTTACACATCACTTAATCAACAAAAAGCCTGTTCACATAAAATATTCATTATAAATATAAAAAGTTAAAAACAAGCTGACCTATTACAAAAAAACCACAAAGTATAAATAAAACAAGCAGTTTTAAAACAAACATACAAAATAAATTATGTGTTAAAATTACCTGCCTGTTTTTTAAAGCAGGTGCCAAAATACTGCAAAGCTGCCTGCCTAATAGTAATACTTTTCTCATCTAAAAATGGCTTCCCTTCCAGAAGGCAATAGCAATCCAACTCCTTTTCTTTCTACAGATAGCAAGATACAGAGGCAGATTTAGGGGAGTGATTTGTTCGCACTAGGCACTGAGCCTAGATGGCACCATAACAATGACAACAACAGAGGGTGAGAAGCAGAGAGGTGGCACCAAATTTTGGTGTCACACAGGGCCCCATTGAAATTTAAAAGCCCAAGGTCCACCACTGCAACACACAGAGGACACACACATGGGAAATACAGACTAATATAGCATGGTGTCACAGAGAGGTGACAAAGGCTATATTCAATTTAGCTACACAGTGTCTTGGCCTAAAGGATGACACTCAAGGCATGTAGCAAACTCTCCCAGCACAGCCAAGCCACTGCTGAGTGTGCTTGAGCCGTGAAAGGTACTGCTACCAATGAAAAGGCAACATGTGCCAGTAAAATCTTTGGTCTAAAAGAACAAAGCTAAGCATCACAAGATACCTCCTTTTCCTGGAAAAAAGAGACTTCCAAAAAAATCAGACAGACCTTCTACTAGTACAGCACACTCAAAGAAATGTCCAGGAGGACCAATATGTATACGAGAAAGGGTGGCAACTTTACTTACCGGACATAGAGAGACCGCTTTTCACTTGTCCGAAGAGAGCCAGATCCTGAACTCATGCTGCTGTTCATCATCTGTTCTCTGAGGTCATGGATCTTAGACTCAAAACGGCTGTACTCTGCAAGAAAAATGATGCTGGTGAGTTCAGGGAGGAAACAGGCATACAACACCTTTGCTCACCTCGTGTCCCCATTCAATTAAGCACAGTATATATTTTATCTGCAAGGGACCAGAAAGAAGCTCCAAAATGCACATTGTGAAGACAGTTCACATTAGCTATCAAGGGCCAACTGAGATCTGGGCCTAGAAAGCTGCAGATTGTATAAGTCGGATCATGGCATTCCTGCTCAATAGTGCAAAATGCATATAGATGTGCTAGAGAGACAGCTCACAGTGACCGATGAATGTTGAGCAACTGAGTATCAGATCCATGGTACAATTGTATGGTACAAAAGGGCAACTAAAGTGATTGAGGGGATGGAACACCAAATGAAGAAAGGATAACGGATTTGGAGCTTTACAATTAAGGCGGTGCATGACAGTTTAAAACATTGTGGGTGGTATGAAGAGAACATTGAGTTTTTTCTTCCTCTCACAATACTAGAACTCAGTCACCCAATAAAAAATAACTGACAGCAAGTTCAGTACAGGCTGTAGAAAGCACTGTTTTCATACAATACATAATTAACTTATGGAATTCACAGCTACAGAAAGTGCTGATGGCCAAAGATTAGCTGGTTCATAACACCTCCATTTTCAGAGGCAGCAAGTGTCTGAACACCAGTAGCAGAAGGGCAGCTGCACTCCTGCTCTGGTAAAGAGCTTTCTCAGAAACACCTGGCGACTGCTGGAAACAGTCTGGATGAAACCTTGTTCCAGAAGGCTCCTCATATGTTCTTAATCATCAATATGCACCTAGGTACTCAATATGCACGCAGTAATTTATTATTATTGAATTAATTAATTTTATAATGAATGATTTTAGATTGTTGTTTGTGCTGTACTTTTGTACTGTTTTATTGTTGTTAGCTGCCCTGAGCCCGGCTTCGGCTGGGGAGGGCGGGATATATATATATAAAAAAATTATTATTATTATTATTACATAGGTGATGCTATCAATATTAAATAGATTTAATGTACCCTGCTCACCCCTTTTATTTAGTCCACCCTAAAAAATAGGTTATAGCAATATATTACAGTTAAGCAAGGTATTCAAGAGAGGTGGGCCTTTGGCTTTGCGTTCTGAATTCAACGCTGCATCCTCTTTTTGTAGGAAAAATAATTATGCTCTATATAAGTACCTAGGATATATAGTTGCTAAATAAAAGTTAAGTAGTAGTAGCAGCAGGTGCACACTCAGCGTACAGGGAACTTTGGTAAGGGGCTGAATAGAGACTGTGAGGGGTTTTCTTCAGAGTGGGCTAATTTAGCAGAATAAATACCCTTTTAGAAGATGTGCAGAACCTGAAAGCTGTATATATTCCAATTTTATACAGTTTCCCCTGCCTGCAGTAGGAGACAGCTTCCCACTGCTCCTGGGAGGCACAGACATTCTCCAACAGCATATAGGCTGCTAGACCATTCAGCTTCCAAGATTCTTGTGCATGGAATTTCACAGAATTGGCTATGTGGCACAGACAAAAGCCTAAGAATTTTGACTATTTTTTTTTAAATAAAAGCTTTCTAACTCTGGCAGTGGTTCTAGGGATTATCTAAACCAGTGGTTCCCCAACTCCCAGACCAACTGATAATTGTTGGTGGCCTTAGCAGAAAATATAGATTTTTCTGCCTGTTGTAACAATTCTAATGTGCTGTGTGCTGGATGCTGTATGATTTTTTTCACAGCATTTTTACTGCTGCTTTTAAATTGTATTTTATTATATTACAGTATACATTCCACAGAATTCAAACTGTAATACTGTTGACACACATCTTGTGCTTAGGTCACGTTCCAGGGATAGCACATAAAATCAAAATTGCATATAGTTAATAAACAAACATACATACATCTTGGAACCACCCCTGAGTAAGCAATCTTACTTTCTTGAACTGGCATGTCAAATGGGTCTTATTCCCCAAGCAACAGAGAGAATTCTGAGTTGTTCACCCTGTTTACCGGGCTCTGGAAGGCTCTCACAAGATCTTGCGGGGCTGTCTGAGATCTCAGGAGTACAGTGGTGCCCCGCAAGACGGAAAACCCGCTAGACGAAAGGGTTTTCCGTTTTGGATGTGCTTCGCAGAACGAATTTCCTATGGGCTTGCTTCGCAAGACGAAAATGTCTTGCGAGTTCCTGAGATTTTTTTTCGCTCCCCACCCCCTTTTTCTAAGGCACTAAGCTGCTAATAGCCTTTTAGCAGCTAATCCGCTAATCCCTTAAGCCATTAATAGCCGCTAATAGCCGCTAAACCGCTAATAGCGCTAATCCGCTAATGGGGTTGCTTCGCAAGACGAAAAACCGCTAGACGAAGAGACTCGTGGAATGGATTCTTTTCGTCTTGCGAGGCACCACTGTACTTGAAAGCCTCCCAGTAAGTCAAGACTCTTTCTGCACCAGGAAAACCCTGTGCAAAAAGAGCTTTTAAGCTCTATGCCTTCAGTGCATTTAATTTGTGCAATTTCACTCGGCCAGCCTCCAACTGCATAGTTGAAAGTGTATATGTTAAACACACATAAGTTGCAAGTTGACTATACAATACAAAAATAAAAGCATCAACAAAATACAGATAAAAATCAACATGAATCACTTAAAAGTTCTCTTCTGAATATTGCTTCAAATGTACCATTAGCATTTTCTTCAAAACCTTAAATATGAAGGTCAAAAGATGCAAACAGCAACTGTATACAAAATCAAAAGCAGATTATCATCTTATTTGTGCTTCACACACAACCCCCCGCCCCAAATTATTCTGATTACAGGAGAAGGGCATCTTTCCAAGCAGCTTACGAGCAACCTAGAACTAGCTGCATCCACATACAGTGGTACCTCTGGTTATGCACTTAATTCGTTCTGGAGGTCCGTTCTTAACCTGAAACTGTTCTTAACCTGAAGCACCACTTTAGCTAATGGGGCCTCCCACTGCTGCTGCGCTGCAGCAGTGCAATTTCTATTCTATTCAGATATAAGCTAGGTGCCAAATGTGGTTACAGTTGCCATAACAGAATACCTAGTTGCCATTTTTGAGCCAGGTGGCTCAAAAGTCCTATTTTTCAACAAGACTTTTTGGTTCCTGAAATTCATTCTAATTGTACATAAAATTCTATTCCACAGGTTGTGTTGCTCGAGTGCAAAACAGTCAAAATCCAAGGATTCCCCAGGCATGCACCTCCAGATGGTGGAGACGTCAGGCACCATCCTGGTGCTTGGGCAGCTTCACTTGGTTGCAAGTGACCGACAGCCAAGTGCAAAATGTGCCTGGAAAAATGTTGAACGCTGGTGCTATGTGTAGAAAAAAAGAGTCTATAACCACTAGGCTGGCCATCTGAGCGGTCAAATAATGGAGTTGCTCAAATGACTAGTCAATATATTGCCAAATATTTTAAAATCATAAACAAGTTTGATAGGTATGCATGTTGTTTCAAAACAATGAATTATTTTATAATATTTCTATTTCATCTTTCCCCCAAGCAGCTCAAGGCAGCATAAATTATCCATTTAGAATGCCAACCACACCGTGAGGTGCAATACTGACCCAACACTGCCTAATCAGCTGCATGACTGATTTGAACCTGGTCCCTCTGATCTTAGTCCAACACTATTAGGTAGCAGCCTTTGCCACTGATGACTACTTGCAGTAGTGTTTGGAGATACCTGCTGCTATAGAAGGTGGCCAAAGACAGAAACTTTGATATGGTGACAGATTTTCCACCTACTGATGCAAGGCTAGGGGGCAAGCAGTCCTTGCTACAAAATTAAACTATAATAAGCTGACACAGTGGTATTCTTGGAATGTTTGACTGCAGTCAAGTAACAGGCAGTCAGGTGACAGGAAAAAAAAACCTAATAACCAGTTCAAACCATTACAGCTTTAGCAAGTACACAGTGTGGGTCTGCAGGATATACCCACTAAAATTTAGCCTGTAAAGCAGCCCTAAGGAAGGGGAAGAAGGGATAGCAAATGCAAAGCAAGTGAGCCACACTCTGCATAAGGTATCAAATAGCACCTGTTGACATACACTTTTTCTAGTCTGAATGGTGCTACTGGTCCATAGATTTACAGAACAAGTGGTACTGCTGGGTGCATAGTGGATCAGGTCCCAAGATCTTTTAAGTGCCACAGGTAAGATATTATGTCAAGATGACTACCTAGAAGGGAAGGGACTCAATCCTGATGGCAAGAAGGATCTATTGGGAAATGAATTAGGGGTAAAGGAACTGAACAGGAACTAAGTTGTGATGATCTGAGATAGGGTGCAAAATAAATTAATCCATTTATCTGGAAGATCTGGATGGGAAATTTGTTGGCTTGAATTCTGCAACACTGAGATTCTAAAATCTGAATTGGAATATATATACAAACAGTACATGCACATATACTGTAGGAAAACTTTATGCGAATTTGTATGTATGGACCATGCCACAAATCTTTTAAGTACCTTGCAACACTCATGCTACAGAGACCCCGGCAAGTTTTCCTGGAAAGCAAATATTGACAAAGCACACCAGAACAGTCAATGTAATGCTTGCAGTCTCATGGACAACAGCCCCTAAACCTCTACAAACAAGAGGAATGGGAACAAAACCAAATGGGCAGTACTGTTTGGGAACAAACTCTGATCAGAGCTGTGCAAATGCGATTAATGAGATTAATGTGTTTGAAAATAGCAAGGTTCACTGATCCCACCACCACCAACACACCCAGAATCTTACCCTACCATTGGTTTCATTGTTAAAATGGAGGGATTTTCTTCAACAGGGAAGAGGTAGCATGGATATCCTTGGCACACCAAAACTATGGCTAATAATGGCTTAGCATGAATGCATGATCAAGCTGGTTCCCAAGAAGGCAACTGTGGCCACGTTGCTCTTCTCTGGGCTTTTTAAGTCAGTGCAGGATGGCAGCAGTCAAGGTTTGGTCTGTCATGACATCTGAACCCAGGATTGTGGGTAAGGTCTCTCCTCCTTAACCACAATCTGCAATCATAGGACAGACCTTGGCTACAGTAAGTGTGAGGTCCTAATGAAAAGCCACCACATTTGCGTGGTCATGTTAAGTCATATTTTGGCTTACTGAGATGTAAAGCAGGCAAGGCCTGGTTTTCACTAGGACAGCCCCTTTCCCTCACTATAACTTTGGGCTCTACCTTTCTCTCCAGAATTCTACCACATTCCTCCTTTCATTGCACTTGCTTCTTCGTCAGTAGTTATTCATCCAGGCATAAAGTTGCTGCCATGAACAACTGATGCTAACTCTTATTTAAAGCTTGGTCATATTTAATATTTACATTAAACCAGGGGTCGGCAAACTAAGGTCCATGGGCTGGATCAGGCCCAAATGCCTTTAGGATCCGGCACGTGGATTGGCGTGGGGATTCTGTTCGTTTGGGCTGTGCCATTTTCCCCCTGTGCCATTCCATCCCCCCGCCTTCCTCACACCACGGCGGTGCTTCCTCCCTCCCTCCTCCTGGCTTCTCCCCGCCCTGCCTAGAGGAGGAAAGGGGTCTGGGCTAAGCTGGCTGAGCACCATTTTAAGGAGCCCCTCTCCGGAGCCAGCCCTTTCGCGCTTCTCATCTTCCCTCCACTGCTGCCACCCTGGTGCTCCTGTGGGCCAGAGAGCAGAACGGATGAGCTCGCTCTGCCTACCCAACAAGAAGCAACAGCAGCGCTGGTGGTGGCAGCAGCCCCAGGGAAGGTAAGCGCAGCGGCTGGGGCTGGGGAGGAGGACTACCTGCCCCCCTTGCCTCTTCTTCCAGCTTTCCCCCACTGGTGCCGCTTCTCCGGCGGCCTGCCACAAGGTCTGGGAAAGTAGACCAGCCTGCGGCTAATTTTTTTTGCCAACCCCTGCTTTAAACCATCAATTCCTGTGCTTCTGGCATCCATAGATATACAGCAATTTAAGCAGACCTTAATCTAAATGAATATCTTGTTTTAGTTAAAGAAATTGTAACCTGCTCTTCAGCAAAAACAAAATAAAACAAAACTCCTCCCAGAGCAGGCTATAGATCACTACAGTCCTTGCCCTCAGGCTAACAATCTAGTACAGTGGTACCTCGGGTTACATACGCTTCAGGTTACATAATATGCTTCAGGTTACAGACTCTGCGAACCCAGAAATAGTACCTTGGGTTAAGAACTTTGCTTCAGGATGAGAACAGAAATCGTGCTCCAGCAGTGCGGCGGCAGCAGGAGGCCCCATTAGCTAAAGTGGTGCTTCAGGTTAAGATCACATTCAGGTTAAGAACGGACCTCCAGAACGAATTAAGTACTTAACCCGAGGTACCACTATTTGCAAAAGCAAGAACCTTAAGTATCATATTGGCATTTCTTTTTGCAGCTCATTGAAAAACAGAAATCCTGTCTATGTAGCGTACAGGCAACATAGAAACTGAAAACTACTCTTTTCATTGAGTAAAGAAGCAGCTACTAAAAAGCAGTTTTTTCTCATATCTCCTCCTACACCATGTGCATGCATGAAAACATGCCATAAGCAGCCATATCCACACATGCGCATGCACACACAGCCACAAATTTGGTGAACAGCCTTATTCTCATCTGGGTACCCAGTCAAGCACCTGTTTTAACCATGTTAAGAATAAGTAGGAGTATCTCTTCTCAAAATTATAACCTAAACTCTGCAAAATCAATTCCAGCTTCTAATGACCTCTATAGATTCTGCGCTAAAATTATTTGGCAAAAACTTGTAAACTAAAACAATTCCAACTCAGCACTAACTTGGTCAGTAGGCTTGTGCTGCATATATTAAAAGTTCTTATGCAAAATATATAAAAAATATATTTAAAAAGTTATTATGCAAAATATCTAAAAAAGCAGACTGAAAATGTTTTTGCTATGGCTCACAACTGCAAAGAAATAGATGCAAAGATTAGCATTTATGCTACTTATTTCTAATGCAGAATGTGACTAGGTAGGTTCCCTTGACCTTATGTAACTATCCACTTTCATTGTGCAATTTTAAAAAATTCCTTGGCTTTTATTCACATACTTCCAGCTGATCTTTCCTAAGAGTTTTATTTATTATATTTATATCCAGTACTTAATACAAAGATCTCAAGGCAGTATACATTGTTCCTCACATCTAACATTTAATTCTTACAACAACCAGTAAAGTGTGATTTACTGGCCTCAAGTCACCAACAGAGCTTCATGGCTGAGTGCAATTTTAAGCCAGTGTCTCCTGAATCCTAGTCCCACACTTTAACCCCAACAATACACTAGGAAATAATAAAATTTGGCTAAATCATCATCTAGTTATATTTACTTGGATAGAAAAAGAGTAACAAATGTTTGAAAAAAGTAAACCTGTCAGCTCAAGTTTGCCAAGAATTATTGAAAAGGCATTGATCAAAGTTTGGAAATATACTAAACCTCTTCAGGTAATATAGTCTCTGTACCATTAGCTGCGTTAATCCCCATTAGACTGCTGTGGTAGGCCATGCAGGATTTCCCCCCCATGGTTGGAACACACCATTTATTTTTTATTTGCATTTTCAAAAACAGGAACATAGAGCATATTTAACCCCCTCCCCTCCCCCACTTACAACTTTGTACCAAATACAGCATGTATACATATACCATATGACTTCCCTTTCACCCTTTTCCTAGTTCCTTTGCTTTTCTACTACTCTGCATAATTCAACTCTTTTTAATCATCGTTTGTTATCTATCAAATATTTCAACTCTGCTGGTTTTACTCAAGACCTGCTAAGCTATGTATTTGTCTATACTGGTTCTTGAAATAGTCAATAAACCTTGTCCATTCTTCATCTTCGTTGTCTCTTATCCTGTTCGTCAGACCAGCCAGATCAGCATATTCGAACACTTTACACTGCCATTCTTCCTTAGTGGGTACTAGACTTGTTCTCCACCTTTGTGCCAATAATATTCTAGCTGCGGCAGTGGCATTTTATCATAAACAGGCAGGAGACGTTATCAAGGGCCTTTTCAGCAGACCATGTAGGATTCTAAAGCTGCACTATAGAATGTAATAGAACTGGTTAGTGGACCTTTCAATAAGTGAAGAGAAAATGTTAATGGCTGTACACTAGAGAAGTGGCACGTGTATTATCCCAACTTGATTACCAGCTTCAGGCTAATGTTACCATAGCTAAGATGCAGAGCCTCCAGATACGGATGGGCTCCCAGCATCCCAGTGAGCATGCTCAATGGTCAGGAATGACAGGAGTTTTAATCCAATATCTAGACAGCCATAGGTTCCACTCCTGGTGTAGCAACTGTGGAATACAGCTGGGTCTGAAGCAAGCATAACAGTAAATGAAGTTTTGAAAATCCTCTTAACCTGGGCTAAGATGGGACAGAATTTCCACTTGGTACTATCCTGATATCTAGCAGAGACTAGAACAGGCAAATGAGTTCAGCAGAGATGAAAATATGCTACCTTGTTCATGTTCAGAAAAACAGTCCCTGAATGACAATTCCATTGCTACCTAGTTTATCTATTCATAAACCCAAGCTAAGACTGACCACTCTCCTTCTGAACTGGCACATGAATAATTCCTGCTACAGAAAATACCACCTGTACTCTGCAGAAATAGCCAAGAGAAGGGTGGGGGAGGAAGTAGGTTTAACATTAACCACAGGCAAGTTTAGCATAAGCCTCTTACTGGTAACACAGCAGCTCCCAGAGATTCTTTCTACCAAACACGTCACTACTAGTAGTAGGTCCAATTCAGGTGTCAAGCAATATCCTTAAAAGTGCCACATAAAATTGGGCAGACATGGCTATTAACCTTCAGGTAAAGTAGTAAGAGTGCATGAGCCAGGAGGGACTCTTGGGCTCATTAATACATGCTAGCAACTGACAACTAAGCTTTTTAGAGTCACAGCAACTTAGAAGCAGCTTCCACAAAGACTCGGCAAGGGCTCCAAGGTCCTTATTCCATTCAGAATGGTTAAACAGAAATCTGGAGTTAAATAACCAGTCTTCAGGCTCTGCAGTTTGGCAGGTGTTTTACTTCCAGGCCCTGAGGCACAGAATAGTGCCTGTTCTCAAAGCTTCGCAGAATCTAGTGGCAGGAAACAGGGCAAGCAGGAAAAAGGGGCAAAACCAACTCAATCCTACTGGATCCAAGAGCAAGGATTAGACAACACAGTGAAATGAAAGACATAAATAAAGAAGACAGGTCAGCCTCAAAAGCCAGAAAGGAATCAATCTCTAGGTAGAAGGAGCTGTCAGCTACACAGCTAAGTAATAATAATAATAATAATAATAATAATAAAAAATTTTATTTATACCCCACCCTCCCCAGCCATGGCGGGGATGAGGGCAGCTAACAAACAATAATAAAAACAAGTTGAATGAATACAACTTAAAAACAAGATTAAAATACAACATTAAAACAATTAAAATGCAGCCTCATCACAGGAGGAGAAAGGAGAAAGAAAGAAAGAGGGGGAGGGAATAAAATTGACTCCAAGCCAAAGGCCAGGCGGAACAACCCTGTCTTACAGTACTGTAGTGAGACCCTTGTTTCCATTGGGATGCTGGTGGCGGATGAAGCTTGATATATGGTGAGTGGCCTGCACTTATCTATACCTTTGGCTGTAGTATGTTAGACAACAGGTAATACCATCAAGGATTATTTTGATTTGGTAATTGTTAAGGGTTTAAAGATTAGGAATTTTGCAGTGTGAGTGTAGACTCACATCCCCATACCCCTACATTATACCTGGTGACAGTTACAATTCCCTTTTTGTAATAATAATAATTTTTTATTTATACCCTGCCCACCTGGCAGGGTTTCCCCAGCCACTCTGGGTGGCTCCCAACAGAATATTTAAAACATGATAAAACATCAAACATTAAAAACTTCCCTAAACGGGGTTGCCTTCAGATGTCTTCTAAAACTTTGATAGTTGTGACTTATACCACTGCAAAGCTATAAGGTAGAGGGCAGCAACCTAAGGCCCATGGGCTGGAAGCAGCCCATGAGGGTCGCTTAACCGGCCCATGAGCCACCCCCGAACCGAGCCTCCAGCCCAGTGAGTCCCTGCACACTGCGCTAAACCAGCGCAGCATGGCGCGGGGACTCTCTTCTATGGCTCCGGAAATCGCTTCTGTGCATGCCCAGATGCCGGAAATCACGTCTGTGCATGTCCGTGGTCCCAGAAATCACTTCTGTGCATGCCCAGACACCAAAAATCGTTTTTTGTGCAGGTGTGATTTTTGGCGTCTGAGCATGTGCAGAAGTGATTTCCGGGGCCTTGGACATGCGCAGATGCGATTTCCGAAGTCGTGCTGTGCTGGTCCGGCCCACTGAGGGTCTCCACAAGAGTGATCCAGCCCATGCCCAGTAAGCCTTGCCAACCCCTGCTTTAAGGTATATATATGTTTCCTACAAACATTCCCAATCTTAATACTCCAATATAATAATAATTTATTATTTATACCCCGCCCATCTGGCTGGGCTTCCCCAGCCACTCTGGGCGGCTTCCAACAAAATATTAAAATACAGTAGTCCGTCAAACATTAAAAACTTCCCTAAACCAGGCTGCGTTCAGAGCAAAGAAGTCAGCACTGTGGGAAAAAAGTTGTTTATTGCTTTTGTGATGTACAGTCATGGGAAAAAGAAAGTGCACTCTCTTTGAATTCTGTGGTTTTACATATCAGGACATAATAGCAATCATTTGTTCTTTAGCAGGTCTTAAAATTAGGTAAATACAACCTCAGATGAACAACAGCACATGGCATACACTGTGTCATGATTTATTCAATGGAAATAAAGTCAAGATGAAGAAAACATGTGTGAAAAACTAAGTACACCCTGACTGTTTCCAAAGGAATTAAGAGGCTAAGCAGCAGACAGGGGCTGCTAATCAAATGCCCTTGCTTAATTGATCATCAGCAAATATGCCCACCTCTATAAAAGCCGAAGTTTTATTAGTTTGCTGGTCTGGAGCATTCAGGTGTGTTTAAACACAATGCCAAGGAGGAAATACGACACAATGCTCTTAGAGAAACAATTGCTGTTGCCCATGAAGCTCAGAATGCTTCTAAGGCCATCTCCAACCTATTTTAAGTCCATGATTCTACAGTGAGAAAGATTATTCAAAAGTGGAAAACATTCAAGACAGTTGCCAATCTTCTCAGAAGTGGATGTCCCAGAAAATTCACCACAAGGTCAGGCCATGCAATGCTCAGAGAAATTGCAAAAAAGAGTTATATCTCAGACTCTATAGGCCTCAGTTGTCATGTTAGATGTTAAAGTTCATGACAGTATAATTGGATAGACTGAACAAGTATGGTTTGCTTGGAAGGGTTTCCAGGAGAAAGCCTCATCTCTCTAAAAAGAACATGGCTGAATGGATTTGGTTTGCAAAGTTGCATCTGAACAAACCACAAGACTTCTGGAACAATGTCCTTTGGACAGATGAGACCAAAGTGGAGATGTTTGGCCATAATGAACAGTGCCACGTTTAGCAAAAACCAAACATAGCATGTCAGCACAAGAGCCTCATACCAACCGTCAAGCACGGTGGTGGTGGAGTGATGATTTGGGCTTGTTTTGCAGCCACAGGACCTGGGAACTTTGCAGCCATTGACTTGACCATGAACTTATCTGTATACCAAAGTATTCTACAGTCAGTTGTGTGGCCATCTGCCCAGCATCTGAAGCTTAGCTGAAATTGGGTCATGCAACAGGACAAGGATCCCAAACACACCAGCAAATCTACAACAGAATGACTGAAAAAGAACAAAATCAAGGTGTTGCAATGGTCCAGTCAAAATCCAGACTTCAACCCAACAGAAATGCTGTACGGGACCT
Organism: Podarcis tiliguerta; assembly: GCF_965153285.1. Lineage (NCBI taxonomy): Eukaryota > Metazoa > Chordata > Lepidosauria > Squamata > Lacertidae > Podarcis > Podarcis tiliguerta. The sequence goes on along the minus strand of NC_139553.1, from coordinate 46,627,264 downwards.
TAAGAGAGCTGTGCATAAATAAATGCCAGCAAACCTCAATGAACTGAAGCAACATTGTAAAGAAGAATGGGCCAAAATTCCTCCATAACTATGTGAGAGACGGATAAAGGCCTACAGACAACAATTACTTCATGTTATTGCTGCTAAAGCTATTGAATCATAAGCAAATGAATCATAAGGTGTACTTTGTTTTTCACATGTGGCTTTTCCATTTTGGCCTTATGTGTTAAAAAAAAATCATGACACAGTGTATGTTCATCTGAGGTTGTATTTGCCTAATTTTAAGACCAGCTAAGGAACAGATGATTGTTATTATGTCTTCATATGTAAAACCACAGAATTCAAAGAAGGCGCACCTTCATTTCCCCCACATATAGTGTTGGAAACCTATTGCCTCAACAGCTATAAATCAAGTTCACATTCTGAACTACTGCACAAGCTGCTAAAATCCTGTGGCACCTTGAGGACTGGAATGAAGCTTGTAAACACTCTTACTCCCCTGCTGCCTCTTGCATCTGCCATAAACTATGAGAGATAGCAGCAGCATGATGTGAAAGACTTGGTCTGTGAGGAGCTAATAACTGACTGAGTATGCAGTAATTTCTGCACTGGGATTATTTCTTCAGAGAGATACTGAAATCCAGAGATTCAACAGGCAAGGAGAAACTTGTATACACCTTTAATTATCCCTAGCAACTCTTGTCTGTTTTACTGTATTGTATTTAAAACATTTTGTAAGTTGCCTCAATAACTTTGGGCTGTGAACAAGGTAGAACAAGGTAGAAGCCTCTCAAATGAGCAAAATGCAGGTGCTGGAACTTCAGTAAAAGAGAGCATAAACCTTCCAAACAGCAGTGAGCCTTGGGGAAGAGAGGGCAGAAAACTTGCATTGCACCCTTTTTCAACAAAAGGAAAATTTAACTCTTAACAAATGCTTTCAGGGAAATAAAAAGTAGCCCAGTGCTGGTATCTTCTATCCATGGCCAAAAGCATGCTAAATACTTCTGAAAGTTCAAAATAAGTTCAAGAACCTGGGTGTCATTACCCCAACCCAGTCAGGAGAAATCTGTTTGTTCCAAGGTCTTCAAAGCCTCAGGTTCCCCAGTGCTATTGGACTTGGAATCAATGGGGCTACTGTCCACATATCAACCCCCACACTTGTACAATGAGCCTTAGTTTTTGACACGATGGTTTTGTGTTTGCTGTAAACCCAACCCCCACTCTCCTACAGGATTTGTTTCTATGGTAAACCCAGCTAGTAAGGGAAGCAGTTGCTATATTAACCTCTAACTGGCTGCAAAGCTTCAGTATTAGGCTGAGCATCAAGCTGCATGAAGGTTTTTGTGAGAGCCAGGAATACATCATCCCACACTAACCACAGTAGTTTACTCACTCAGCTCAAGTTGACAGTGAGGTGCATTTTGACTGGGAGGGTTAATCTCTTCCTTTCTGCAGCTGACAGCATTTTAGCTGCAGGTTGCACACAGCAGAATTGCCACAAATGCAAGCCTGAGAAGCGAGCAGATTGAAAACCTCCTACCTCCAGTATACCATTTCATCATCAATGCTTGAAATGAATTCCCCACTGTGATAAAATTATAAAGGCAAAACTGTTAGCCTATCAGGCTCACACTGTATTGTAAGATAGCAGCAAATAATAAATGAATCTTTTCCTGAAATAACTGCAAGTTTAAATACAATTAAAAGATTAAGAAAATACTATCCTTATGACAGTTTTAGCCATACAGTACAAGATCCAGAAAGACAGAGATCATGTTGACTATCTACAGTGTCTATTCCTGATCAGTAAGCCTCAAGGCCTCACTTGGTGCCATATCTTATGTGCAGTGCCATTAGAATCACTACACCCTGAGGGAGGGATTGCAATTCCAAGGTAATGCCTGCGTCTTATGTTAGAAGACATATTTGTATCCTGCCCATCTTCTTTGAGAGGTTTAGACTAAAAACTATCCACTTAAAATTATTTTCACTTAGGATTTGCTAGCCATATCTAGCAGAACAGATAGTCCCACAGAGGTATCAGGATGTTCCTTCTACACTAATTTCTCTGGTTATATGCTTAGGGTACTGGGAGCAAGCGAGAACTTTTCTTTTGCTTTTCACAGTAATTACAGGTGAAACTCAAAAAATTAGAATATTGTGGAAAAGTTCACTTATTTTAGTAATTCAACTTAAAAGGTGAAACTAATATATGAAATAGACTCATGACATGCAAAGCGAGATAATGTCAAGCCTTTGTTATAATTGTGATGATCTTGGCGTACAGCTGATGAAAACTGCAAATTAACAATCTCAGAAAATTAGAATATTAAATGAAATCAGCAAAACAAGGATTGCAAATAGAGCAATATTGGACCTCTGAGAAGTAGAAGCATGCATATGTACTCAGTACTTGGTTTGGGCCCCTTTTGCATCAATTACTGCCTCATGGCATGGCATGGATGCTATCAGCCTGTGGCACTGCTGAAGTGTTATGGAAGACCAGGATGCTTCAATAGCAGCCTTCAGCTCTTCTGCATTGCTCGGTCTCATGTCTCTCATCTTTCTCTTGGCAATGCCCCATAGATTCTCTATGGGGTTCAGGTCAGGCAAGTTTGCTGGCCAATCAAGCACAGTAATCCCATGGGCACTGAACCAGGTTTTGGTATTTTGGCAGTGTGGGAGGGGCCAAGACCTGCTGGAAAATGAAGTCAGTATCCCCATAAAGCTCATTTGTGGAAGGAAGCACGAAGTGCTCCAAAATCTCCTGGTAGACAGCTGCGTTGACCCTGGACTTAATGAAGCACAGTGGACCAACACCAGCTGATGACAGGGCTCCCCAAATCAACACAGACTGTGGAAACTTCACACTGGGCTTCAAGCATCTGGCATTGTGTGCCTCCCCATTCCTCCAGACTCTGGGTCCTTGGTTTCCAAATGAGATGCAAAAGTTGTTCCACTGGGGCCACTGGGACCACTGAGCAACAGACCAGTTCTTTTTTTTTTTAGCCCAGGTAAGACGCTTCTGACGTTGTTTCTTGTTCAGGAGCGGCTTAACTAGAGGAATACGACATTTGAAGCCCATCTCCAGGATCCGCCTGTGTGTGGTGGCTCTTGATGCACTAACTCCAGCCTCAGTCCACTCCTTGTGAAAGTCCCCAACACGTTTGAATGGTCTTTTCCTGACAATCCTCTCCAGGTTGTGGTCATCCCTGCTGCTTGTGCACCTTTTTCTTCCACACTTTCCCCTTCCGCATAACTTTCCATTAATGTGCTTCAATACATCACTTTGGGAACATCCAATTTCTTCTGCAATTACCTTTTGAGGCTTTCCTCCTTATGGGGAGTCTCAATGATGGCTTTCTGCACAACTGTCAGGTCAGCAGCCTTCCCCATGATTGTGCTTCCTACTGAACCAGACTGAGAGACCATTTATAGGCTCAGGAACCCATTGCAGGTGCTATGGATTGAATAGCTACTGCACCTTTTCACAATATTTAATTTCTGAGATTGTTAATTTGGGGTTTTCATCAACTATACGCCATGATCATCACAATTATAACAAATAAAGGCTTGACATTTCTTGCTTTGCATGTCATGGGTCTATCTCATGTATTAGTTTCACCTTTTAAGTTGAATTGCTGAAATAAATGAACTTTTCCACGATATTCTAATTTTTCGAGCTTCACCTGTATACCATCATTGCCAAGCTCAGACCACTCTTTGATCCCTTTCCTGAGACTGAAAGGCACGACTTCACTCAGTCTTATAGCAGGGAAAAGAAACCAGAACAAGAAAAACTACAGGTTCTGACAGTAAGGGGTTTGTTTTCTTTTACTGCATGATCACATTCTTCAAAGGCTAACAAATACGGGCATGGGTATTTTAAAGGCTGAACACAGCTTATGGGTCAGTTCATATCTCCACTACTTCAATGTGTTCAACTGCATTCCAAATATTCCATTCACACACTGCCAATGTACATGAAGTTCCACTGCTATCTTATAATCCCATTATTTTCTGTTCTACCCACAGTAATGCCAATCCCTGCTTGAGGGTTCCTCTTATTTATATGTTGAGTGTTAACACAAGTGCATGTTAAGCTGCCTTAGAAATGCAGTATCATGTAACTTCAGGAAGGAGACATTCAGATCTGTGCTAAAATATAAAATAAACTAGAGGAGGGAGAAAGGTTGTTTTCTGGTGCTCCAGAGAAGCGGACACGGAGCAATGGATCCAAACTACAAGAAAGAAGATTCCACCTAAACATTAGGAAGAACTTCCTGACAGTAAGAGCTGTTCGACAGTGGAATTTGCTGCCAAGGAGTGTGGTGGAGTCTCCTTCTTTGGAGGTCTTTAAGCAGAGGCTTGACAACCATATGTCAGGAGTGCTCTGATGGTGTTTCCTGCTTGGCAGGGGGTTGGACTCGATGGCCCTTGTGGTCTCTTCCAACTGTATGATTCTATGAAAATTGGGGTTTTTTAAGTTGCCACCTTAGAACTTTTGATTTAACCACCCAGTTAGCCCTCAGCTACAAAGCCCATCTGCCCTAAAGTAATGAAGAATTCCACAAGCTCAGAAGTCTGTCTCTTGCATTCATGGCCACCACAGAGTCTTTTTGGTTTTAGACAGGTTCCCACTAGCCCAAAAGCTCAATGCTGGGAGCAACATAGCTTAAGAAGGCCCTGAACAGCAAAATGTTTGCATACCTAAAAGCCCTTCAGATGCTGCTGGCTTTTCTCAGAGGTCTCTGGTGCTACGCTCTTCAGCATGACATTAAAAATAACAAAGCTCCTTTTTACACTGACTCTGGATACTAATGGAGCTGTCATTTAAACATATTATACAGTTCAGTAAGGCCAAACACTTCAAAGCCAAATGGCATTTCTAACATTTAGCTAGCAGCTGCTGTAAATCTCCAGCTCCATTTTTGCTGAACACAAGCACCCAACCCACATTGTGGCTCAGGTTACTTTACTAAATCTCACTTTGCAAATGAAACCTGAAATACAAGTGTACAAACCAACTTCCCTTTCTGCACTAACAGGCAACACGCATCATGGACTAGTCACTACACAGAAGCAAGTGATGGCTGTAATTGGCAGCTTTTCCCTGTTCAGTTTTTCTATCTCCCTTACCTGGTATGCCTGCTGCACTTGTAGAATTTCTTCCACACCCTTTTTAAGGAGGAATGTAGTAGAATAGAACAGGATCAGAAAATATCCATGACCAAGTTACAATGTACAGACAACCTTCCTAGAGAAAATAATGCATAAAACAGGAAGACACCTGTGACAAAATAAGTGAGGCCATGTCAGGCAACACCTTTTGCTGTGTACTATTTAAGTTCCTGAACTAAGTGCAGCTATGGGTCAGCAACATGCAAAGCTAGGAAACAGCAAATCCCAGTTGTTCAGGTTTTTCTCTGGAGAATCTCTGGATTACTCACCTTAGCAGCTGCTACTCAGCCTAATACAGCTAGCTCTGATTGCTCTCACCCCACCCGCTACTACTTTGTGAGGGGATTAAATACACCACATCCTACTTTTAAAATGTTGCATTCAGTGTGAGGTTTATCCTTCTCAAGCACAAGCACAAGTTCAGTGTTCATATGGCCATCTCTCTCTCTTTGTGATCAGCAACTCCTTCTCCCTAGCCACTTACTCCAATCTGAAAGTGGCTGGCTTCGGTCAGTGAAAAACTATATAACTAATGATACTGCCACCAGCCTTTGCATCCTTGAATCTTTCAGCAAGGATCTAATTAAAGACAGGTAACCAACAACCACAGCTCTGCCCAAAATACTGTAAATGGGTCCCTACTCCTAGACAGTTCTTGAGCTTCAAAACCAAATATTTATCACAGGCATTGAATAGCCACTGGTTTTGGAAGGGAAAGACTGCGTATTGTGTAGCAAATTCTCTTTGGGAATAGCATAACCACCATTCAAACACTATCAAGTCCCACAACTCACATCAAATTTGCACCAAGCACGACCACTGGCTACACCACCCACACACTTGGACGCAAGCCACACACTAATCCCAATTGCAAGGACACAGCTTTCCAAGAAAAGGAGACACCTGTTGCCTTTATGTGCACTACACAGCTTGAGCCTGGCACAAGACAAAGGAGGCACTGCTCCTTACAATGCAAAGGCTATTCATGGTCACAGTGATCCCCTAAGAAGCTCCTTCAGCTCATTGCCATTGGGTGCTACTTCCAAACACATGAAAACCTGTAGAACCACCCGTCATCCCTACTGGCTGCCACTGGCCTCTCTTACAGAGAAGCTCTTTTAACTCCAGCCTCAGTTAGCCACCTACAATCCTTTGCAGCCTGCCCTCCCTCCAGCTTGCCATGCTTACAGGCACCTATTCTGCCATGGGGTTTTTAGAACAGATTGAAAGGGGACTTGCAGAAGGGCGAGACTGCCTCTCAGGCCCAAGCAAGCCAATTTGTTTCTCCCTCTCAATTTGTCCCTTCCCTGGGAGGAAAAGAACATAGCTCAGTGACCAGCAGCTGCCACTCAGTGCCAAGCAGGCATTTGGCTGGTTAACGTCCTGTGGCCTTTTAAATGCGTTTGTGGGAGGGGGGGCATTGGTTTGTTTTTTATTTTATTATGTTTTCTGTTGCGCTCATTTTGTATTTCTGTGTTGTAAATTGCCCTAGGATTTTAGGATGAAGGGCAGCATACAAATTGAATTAATAACGATAAGCAAAACTGAGCCAGATAGACCAATGGTCTGACTCGCCACAAGGTAGATTTCTATTCTCCTTTAGGGGCACTAACTGGCAGAGGGCGAGTAACCATATTCACAACAGCCATGCTTTTTATTTTAGATATATATATATTAACTACATACACCCATCAGTGCAGTGCAGCAGCTAAGCAGGACTTCAGGGTCCAAATCGCTCACCTTACTTGCTGGGGCTACTCGCCCCACGGGTGAGAGAGCCCTTTATTTCAGCCCAGCCTACCTCGCAGGGCTGCTGTTAGGGCAGCATTTCGAGAACCGCGCGGGTCAGGGGAGAGAGAGAGGCGGAGATAAAAGGAGAGATACGACGCCTCAACCTTCCCGAGGAGTAAGAAAGGCAGGGTCCGCCGCAAAATGACTGTTAAGTAATTAGATCCACCTTGGGGGAGGGGCGCTCGAATCCCTCGCCAGCATGTGCCGCCCGCCCCCTTCCCGTAAACGCCTGGCTTAACAGGAATAGCATTAGCAATATTATTATATTATTATTATTATTATTATTTTACACCCCCCCCACACACACCCTTGAGCCTGAGGGAGCTCGCCGGCGCATCGCCTCAAGGAGACTTAAGGGAATAAACGAGCCACCGCCGGGGCCATCTGGCCAGTCCGGGAGGAGCGGTCAGTTTCAACGCTAACACTAGCGCCCCCGCCGCCGACAGGGATGGGGGCAGCCGGTCACTCGCCTCCCGGGCTACCCTGTGGGGCGCGCACTCCCCCCGCCTCCCCGCCGTCTATTTCTTCACTTACAACAGGAGCGGGGCTTCTTTTTTCAAAAAGGGATCCTCCTTTACCTGCCGCGGCGCCTTCCCGCATCAGCGGCAGCTCCTCCCACCCGCCGCCCAGTCCACCCTACCCTGGCCGGGCCCCTTATCGCACAAAGCGAAGCCACCCGCACGGGCGGGAACGCCGAAGCCCCGCCTCCGCAGCCGGCTTCGTCCAACTGGAGGCCCGGCCCTCCGCGCTCTGTCCAGTCGCGGGAGGCCCTCCCTCAATGCAGGCACCGCCCTCCCGTGTGCCGAGCCTTTGCCCAATCGCCGCGCGAGCTCCCTCTGAGGCCTGCCCCCCCGGCCCAATCGCAAGCCCGCGCTCCCCTCACACATGTCCCGCCCGCCGGTCCCGAGTTCGTCCAGGAACCAATCCCAACCCCGCCGCAAAGCCGCCCCGCCCTCCTCCTCCAAGTCCCACTTCCGATACTCCGCTTAGCGCTAAGGTCACCGTCCCTGCTTCTCACCTCAACCTCTGTCTACTGACCCACCGATTGGCACCGCCCCTGCCACGTCAATCAATATTTTTCCTCCAATGACCGCAATTGCTAGCGCTTATCGTCCAATAACCCTGTTGCATGCTGTGTCCGCAGACCGATTCCCCCCACATTGGATGCGTATTAATGCAAAAAAAAAAGGGGGGGAGGTAAAGAACCCCTGACCGTTAAGTCCAGTCGCGAACAATTCTGGGGTTGCGGCGCTCATCTCGCTTTATTGGCCGAGGGAGCCGGTGTACAGCTTCCAGGTCATGTGGCCAGCATGACTAAGCCGCTTATGGCGAACCAGAGCAGCGCACGGAAACGCCATTTACCTTCCCGCCAGAGCAGTACCTATTTATCTACTTGCACTCTGACATGCTTTTGAACTGCTAGGTTGGCAGGAGCAGGGACCGAGCCACAGGAGCTCACCCCGTCGCTGGGATTTGAACCGCCGACCTTCTGATCGACAAGCCCTAGGCATACACACAAGCTAATGGGAGATGGTTGCCACCTTTTTTTTTTTTTTTGCACAGCTCCTGTGCAACTGTTAGGCAGCAAGCAAATAAAGCGAGAGATGCAGTTTCCCCCAGGATTCATTTGCAAGCCTCTGGAAAGCTTGACCTGTGGAACTTCTTCCTGCTATACAGCTGTTTGAGGCACTGAAATCCCCATCAAGGTGGGGCAGGGGAAAGATGGCAACTCCAAACCCCACCCCCATCCACTGAATCATTAAAACAGGCCTTGCTGCCTCCTGTGCAATATGACTCCAAAGTCCAATTATTGGTGCTGTTAATAAAGTTTCAACGTGAAGCACTTCTTATTCATAGTGTCACCCCTTCCACCCCACATGTTTATCAAAAGCATTTTTATCCCATTTCTTCATACCAAAACACAAATTCCATAACATAGTTGTCAACTTACAGATTTGAAAATAAGGGACCAGCAGCCAAAATAAGGGATTTTGGCTTAGCTTATACAGAAATCCCGCACTCATGGAGCCATGCTGCTTTGGCTGCGACTGACTGTGTTTTGCAGGGGGTTGGACTAGATGATCCCAAGGGTCTACAACTCCCACCAAAGAAGAGTGGCAGACAAAACTGACGTAGAGGTGGCAAAGCTTACAGGCAGAATTAGAAACCAGGAAGAGGACCTCTTTAATAAGGAATGGGGAAAGTTTATAATTTATTTGAAAAGCTATTGGAAAGAGTTACATACATTGGTAGGATTGACAGAAAACTTGTAGTAAAAATTTGAACTATGGATGGACAAATGATTTATAAAAATAGAGTTATGAAAGGGATGCAGAGGGGGAAATCTGCTGCACTGGTTGGAGGGTATGCTAAGCAGCACATCGGGGCTGCCATCGTCCTGGCGTGAGGAGTTCCATCGGCCCTTTCCTGCCTGAGAGAGAGGGAGAGAGACTCTCGCCCAGGCTGCCCCAACCCGGCATGAGGCGGTTGCGGTGCCGCCACGGCCGCTGAAGCACCACCCTTCTGTGTCCCTCCCCAACCCCTCATCTTCCTCCTCCCTCAGGCTGCCTCCTCAGCCGCCACCACCACAGCCACCTACGGCTTCCCCTGGCAGCGCGGCGGAAGTCTCTCAAGAGCGGGGCTGCCGGCCCGCCTGCCGCCACCCATCTCCTCACAACGCGCCCCTGAGGGGGAAAAGGAAGAGACGGAGATGCGGCAGCTTGTGAGCGCGCTCTCTCGAAGCGGAGGACCCCGAGCCGCTGCTTCTCTCCCGAGCTGGGCGAGCATGAAACCCAGGAAATTTAAGGGACATCATCAATCTGGGACAGCAGTGGGAAACGGCGCTGGGATAAGGGAGTTTCCTGCCAAATAAGGGACGGTTGACAGCTATGTTCCAAAACTCATAAGTAAATGGGGGGGGGTGTGCGGATACTCAACTCTAAGCAAGAGCAAAGGATCAGGCACAACATCTGCAAAACACATGGCTCAGGGCTGGTACAAGACATTTTGGCACCTGAGGTGTACCACAAAATAGCACACACGTCCCTCCAAGGAATAAGGGACGAGTGAAGGTCTACACTGGGAACAAGGGGAGAATAAAGACCAACATCTGCTGCCCCTGTGGATCCTGCCACCTGAGGCGGTTGCCTCGCCTTGCTTAATGGGTGGCCCGGCCTCTATATCGCTGAATTGTAAAGACCCTGAGGGACCAAGTACATTCTCCAGACAGGGGTCACAGAGACAGGGATGAACAATTCCATGAAAGATAAAGCTATCTGGGGCTATTAACTGAGATCTTTGTGTTTCACTCCATCCTTGGAAGCAGTACGCCCCTCAGTACTGGAATCACAAGTCATCGGAGCCCTCTGGTCCTGTCTGCAGTCTTCCAACAGGGATCTGTTTGTCCACTTGAAACTAGAGTGCATAACTAGAAAGGTCTTTGGCCTCAACCAGCAGCCAGGCTTTCCTTAAGTTATTTAAGGAATAGGGCTCTTGCAGGGCTCATGCAGTGGTGGGCCATACACCACTTTTTAATTTTTTAATTTTAATTTTAATTTCTGTTTTTGGATCAGGTCTTCTGCTTTTCAGATCTCTCTCCTAAACACACAGACACTTCCTGCTGAAGAGGAAGGGCAGATGTGCTTCCCAAAGCAACCACTGCAGAACGCCTGATAGGGAACTAGAGTCGCAGAAGGAAGCCTCTCAAGTTCCTGACTCAAAGAAGGTGGCAGGAAAAGATTAAAAAGCAAGCCAGAGCAGGTTCACACAGTCCACGTTTAAAGCATGGAGGGGGAAAATAGGCAAACTATCCCCATCCCCACTAACTCCCCTGGCCTATCACCCACTATTCCAACACACAGCACAACACCTCCAGATTAAAATATGGCAAGCCAAAGGCCTACACTGTTTAAAAGACTTCTACAAAAACACAAGAAATACAAGACAAGCTAGGGGACACGCGAGTACCTTGCCTAGCACACCATCAACTACATGCCATGTTAAACAATCCAGCAGTAAAATCAGCAGCCACTGGACCCTTGATCAGCTTTGAAAACATTCTCCTGATAGCAGGGGGGCATGGCAAAGGAATTGTTTCCACAATATACAAAATGCTGCTCCAGAATCCCACAAACCCCCTTGACACAATCAAACAACAATGGGAGCACGACATAGGATATGAAATTAGCCCCACTCAATTCTCATCCTGGAGAAGAGTTACTAGTGGGGTGCCACAGGGTTCTGTCTTGGGCCCGGTCTTATTCAACATCTTTATCAATGACTTGGATGATGGACTCAAGGGCATCCTGATCAAATTTGCAGATGACACCAAACTGAGAGGGGTGGCTAACACCCCAGAGGACAGGATCACATTTCAAAACGACCTTGACAGATTAGAGAACTGGGCCAAAACAAACAAGATGAACTTTAACAGGGAGAAATGTAAAGTATTGCACTTGGGCAAAAAAATGAGAGGCACAAATACAAGATTGGTGACACCTGGCTTGAGACCAGTACATGTGAAAAGGATCTAGGAGTCTTGGTTGACCACAAACTTGACATGAGCCAACAGTGTGACGCGGCAGCTAAAAAAGCCAATGCAATTCTGGGCTGCATCAATAGGAGTATAGCATCTAGATCAAGGGAAGTTATAGTGCCACTGTATTCTGCTCTGGTCAGACCTCACCTGGAGTACTGTGTCCAGTTCTGGGCACCACAGTTCAAGAAGGACACTGACAAACTGGAACGTGTCCAGAGGAGGGCAACCAAAATGGTCAAAGGCCTGGAAAAGATTCCTTATGAGGAACGGCTAAGGGAGCTGGGCATGTTTAGCCTGGAGGTTAAGGGGTGATATGATAGCCATGTTCAAATATATAAAAGGATGTCACATAGAGGAGGGAGAAAGGTTGTTTTCTGCGGCTCCAGAGAAGCGGACACGGAGCAATGGATCCAAACTACAAGAAAGAAGATTCCACCTAAACCTTAGGAAGAACTTCCTGACAGTAAGAGCTGTTCGACAGTGGAATTTGCTGCCAGGGAGTGTGGTGGAGTCTCCTTCTTTGGAGGTCTTTAAGCAGAGGCTTGACAACCATATGTCAGGAGTGCTCTGATGGTGTTTCCTGCTTGGCAGGGGGTTGGACTCAATGGCCCTTGTGGTCTCTTCCAACTCTATGATTCTATGATTCTATGATTCAATGGACTAGAATGTGGTCTAAACCTCCCTTTGTCCATATCAGCCAAAAGAAGGAAACTCACTCTGAAACTCACAGGTGGTACTTAATACCACGGAAATCGGCATTGATACGCTCAAGAACCTCACTAAGATGTTGGAGAGGCTGCACCTCTACATGTGGTGACAATGTCCTAAAATCCAACCCTTCTGGATAGCAGTCCTTCAAGAGATATGCAAAATAACTAAACAGGTATTAGAAGTCACCCCAGAACTGGCCTTATGCAACATCGTCCAAGTTAATAATGCCCACTCACATTATAAAGTGCTCATAACCCATCTATTCTCAGCAGCCAGAAGCCTCATAGCTAGACACTGGAGAGATCTGTCAGGAGTAAACATGAGCCAATGGTATCAAATTGTATGGAAAACAGTCTTACAGTGGTACCTTGGTTTTCGAACATAATCTGTTCCAGAAGACAATTCGAGTTCCAAAACATTTGAAAACCGAAAACTCAATATGGAAACCTCAAAACGGAAAATTCAAACAGGAAGTCACCTCAGAAGTTCGACTTCCAAGGTGCGTTCGAAAACAGAAGCATTTACTTCTGGGTTTATGGTGTTCCAAGTTCAGAAACATTAGTCAACAGAGACGTTCAAAAACCGAGGTACCACTGTACAGTGGTACCTTGCAAGACGAATGCCTCGGAAGACGAAAAACTCGCAAGACGAAAGAGTGTTTCGTTTTCTGAGTTGCTTCGCAAGACGGATTTCCCTATGGGCTTGCTTCGCAAGACGAAACGTCTTGCGCCTTTTTTAAAAAACCGCCAATGCATTCCTATGGGAAACCGTCAATACACAGTGGTGCTTCGCAAGACGGAAAAACTCGCAGAACGAAAAAACTCGCAGAACGAATTAATTTCGTCTTGCGAGGCACCACTGTACTAGAAAAACTAACCAATAAACTGAAACTGACATGGGGACAAAAAGAAGAGGACACCTTCAATCCAGTATGGCTCCCCTTTATCACATACACAGCACAACAAGACGACAAGAATCATACGAATCAATCTGGCTTACCTGACTCAACAAGCCCCGCCCCCGTCACAAATGCAAACTAATCCCACTGCAGCCAACCACAGCCAACCAACCACCAGTGGCGGAGCTTCATGCGCCAGCACCGGGGGGGGGGACGGAGAACAGATGGGGGCATGGCTGGTGTACGTCCTGGGGGTGGGGGTGCGCTACCAGGATCATGCTGCTGGGGGCGATGCGCTCCCCCCACACTCCCCTTCCTCTGCCAGTGCCAACCACACCCTGGGCCCCCAACCTCTCACACTACCAAGGAAATGTAATAAATGAATAGAAAGAAAACCTACCCAGCTGACGCTGACACAAAACGCCACATGTACACTATACAACAGAATACAAGCCTCACCACCGCACCCCTCGTCTCCCCACTCTTCTTCCCCAACATTATATGGTACTCAGCACTAAGGTCTCACAGCAAATGTAACTGATTTGAAAGAAAGAATGTACAACCTGAAAAACCTGACATGTACTTTTGTCAAGCAAGAAAATATTTAATCAAAATAAATTTAATAATAATAATAATAATGCAAGCCAGAAGTGATGTTCAGCAACACCAACCTTGTGGTGCGGTTACAGCTAGTGATCTCTGCAGAAACTGTGTGGAAGAAGTCCCCACCCATGAACTGATGGGCAAGGGAGTTCAAGGCTGCTGGTTCAGCTCTGCGCCATCGACTTCCCTGTGGAGAAATCCTTGCAGGAAGCAGTCGAGGCAAAGTTGTAGAGAAGTGATTTCAACCCTGCTTTCTTCGGGGACTGGCAACCTGGCTGAGCTTGGCGGGGGGGGGGGGGGGGCTCGGATAAGCAGTCGAGGCAGCAATGCCTCTACCTGCTCTTTTTCAGTATCACAAATGGAGAAAATGGTTATGAAGGATTAATTGGGACCTGTGCCAATAGTTCCCCATCCTAAGCTACAGAGATCCAACCTTATTTTTCCAGCCTAGGAACAAGCAGTGTGATTACCAAGGCCAACGTCCACATCCCCACTGCCAATCTTGCCAGTTCCTCCTTTCAACAAATCTCAGGCACTGCAGAGACTCCATGTTAAAGAGCCCAGGGTTAAAATCCCCACTCAGTCATGAAACTCACTGGGTGACCTTGGGCTATTCCCTGCCTCTCAGCTTAACCTACCTCACAGAGTTCTTGTGAGGAAATGTTGGGAAGGATAGGGTTCTGTGCACCACCTTGAGCTCCTGGGAAGGAAGGTGGGATAGGAATGAAATAAACCAGCGAATCCTGACTTTGAGGCATTCTCATCCAGCGTTTGCCAGCCCAGAAGCCTGGCTGTCCTCTCAGAACTTTGGCCGAATAGGACTTGGCACCAGGGCACACAACTCAAAGGGAGATCCTGGTTCTCGTGAAAGGTTCAAGGGGAGCAGGTTGGAGCGGGTCCCCCCCCTCCGGGAGTTTCCTACCTTCAGGCCTGTACTGGGCTACAATGGTGACCGTCTGCCCGGCCCTCTTCAAGGCAGCCGCCGCTTGTTCATGGGTCGCGTTCCGGAGATTGACGCCATTCACCTGGACAAACAGACCCCGCCTCTGTCAACTCACCTTGAAAAGGGGAAGCTGGTGCCACCTGCTCCTCCTATGATGTCGCTGCACACTTATTTCCCACCATGCAACATTCCACCCCTCCCCCCACCCTGCGACAGCCACAGCCCCACACCAACCCTCCCAATCCCCCATAGCTGCACATCCCAGGCCCCTCCTGCATCCAAAATGCTGGGAGCAACTTGTCTCAGGTGCTCAGCTGCATGACAAACGCCACAGCTTCTCAGGAAGTGAAAACCAGACCTGGCCAAGCTTGGTTGTTTCTTCCTGGAGGTGGCCTCCCTGGCCTCTGCACACTTTCGGTGCATTTAAGGGGCAATCGTTACGCTGCAGGGCCCCACACGCAGGCTCCATTGAAGCTCAAGCTGGGAGGTTCGGCTGCGTGTTGGTTTTTTCCCTCCCTCTTCTCAGAGTGAAGAGGAAGCAAGCTTCCACAACGCTGGGCTGGGCTAAGCCAGACCGGTCTGGTGAGCTGCTCTGTGTGGGCAAAGCCGCTCTGTGTGGGTTAACACCTTAGTGCCTGGGGCAGAATCTCTCCAGTCCTGGAGAAGGGCTGGAGGATAGGTTGGGGGGTGGGGGAGGCGGGTGCTCCCACCTGCTTGCTTCCCAGTTCAGAGGTCAGCAGCAACTGTGTACCAGAGCCCAGAGAACTCTCCAAATCCACCTCCTCGCATTAAATAAGACCTCAGAGCAACACCAGTAAAGGGGCCTCATGTTCCACTCACCGAGAGGATGCGGTCTCCACGCCGCAGCTCCCCACTCAGGTCCGCTGGGCCCCCTGCCAGGATGAAGGAGACGAAGATGCCCTCGCCATCTTCACCCCCCACAATGTTGAAGCCCAGGCCTGTGGAGCCTTTATGTAAGGTGATTTTCCGGGGCTCCCTGTAAAGGACAGAAGGCAAACATGAAGAGGATACATAGCTGGGGGCAGAGTCAGGGCCCACCTGAACATTATTCAACATCCCATGTGCAACACACAGTTGGCACCCAACAACTGCTACCCACTCTGAACAATCGGTAGAGCTGCAACCATAACCTAAAATATCAAAAACGTAGGGCAACACCTTCAATAGGGAAATAAGAGTAGTGGGTGGGTGGGTGGGCCAACGGAGTTACATTTTACTTTTCAGAGCAGAAACAAATTGCCAGTATGGAGAATGAACTGGAGAGTTCCTACCTTTCCATCTCATGGGAAGCTGATACCATTTCTCTGCATTGACTGGCTGGTCTTATGCATGATCCTATATCTCTGGGCAGTTATGATATGTGCACTCTATAAGTCAGAAAGATTAGTCCCCACTTCTGCACCAAGAAAAGGTGAATTCTGTGTCTGGTGTAAATGATGCAAAGACGTATATTTTGCAGAATATATTCTGCGGCTGCTGCTGCTGGTGGTGGTGGTAGTCGCAGAAGGAAACAAAGTAAAGACACTACCTGTGTCTTAAGGAGAAGGTCCGGGAAGGTTGGTGGGGGAATAGCTGGCAAGTGGCTATTGTGAGGCAGGATTCCTTTAGGTGCCAGAGATAGAGGGAAGGTGTGGCTTCTCTTCGCAGTCCCTCCGGTGACAGCCTAAAAGGGAGCTGGAAAAACACCCCACCCCTTTCTGAGACCTTCCAGTGCCCTTGTAGGAAATATATAGAAAGCAGAATGCAAGCAGCAAGATTCCATCCACCCCTTTGGCATGTAAATCAACAAAGGCCAACTCTGAAGTGCCCCCTTTGCTGGCACACGGCCCATTCCTCCCTCCCCCTGATGCATGCAGACTTCCAGCATTACCCCTTTCACTTTGCAGCCCTCAAAGCTGGAAGCCCCCCATACAACCCCATTGCTCACTAGCTCTGCCTCTTCCTTTCTCTGGGCAAATGAAGGTGCAATATTAGGGCTCTGTTACCTTGACCCTCTGTGCAGGTGCCAAGTCCTGGGCTGGAAGAGGCAGGTGTACCCCGGGAGGATTTCTGGAAGCAGCACTGTGCCCAAAGAACAGCCAACTGACCCCAGGGCTTGTGAACAAGGCTTGGACCATGCCCCTGCTTGCCCACCCAGCAAGGGACCTGACAGACCCCTCCCCAAGAAGAAGTACAGAACAGAGAGCCCTGGTACCTGGTCTTTCTTTTATGCCTGGCAATGGGTTGCTGCTGGAAAGGGCGTTTCCCATAAGACATGGAGGAAGAAACGTTGACGGTGATCATAGTGGCAGCTTCTCTGAGTGTGCAGACTGGGGAGCGCAGCAGCAGCAGCCTGCATTTTATCTGAGCTTCTCCCAGCCCTCCCTCCTCTGCCCTGCTTTCGGGCGGGAGGGGGGCTACAAGAGCCATCATGAAAAGGTTGAGATGAACCAGACTCCAGCAAGCCCATGGTGTTGGGAGAAGGCATGCCAGGCGCCATTAACCCCTGCTTCCCTAGCGGTCTTTGTGCCACGCAAATGGAAAAGGTGGAAAATGGAGTTTTTAGGGGATTGTTCTGCAAGCTCCTGCCCTTTCTGAGTGTTATGTACTAAGCTTGGATCCTAGAACAATAGGCAGGTAGGATCCTAGAATGCAACAACTGATTGGCTTGCAGGAGAAGACCAATCAGGCTCCAGGAGAAAGTTAATCAGTCTATTAGGCTGGTAGGATCCTAGAATGCAACAACTGATTGGCTTGCAGGAGAAGACCAATCAGGCTCCAGGAGAAAGTTAATCAGTCTATTAGGCTGGTAGGATCCTAGAATGCAACAACTGATTGGCCTGCAGGAAAAGACCAGTCAGGCTCCAGGAGGGAAGCAAATGTACCATAAACAAGGCCCTTACAGCTCATGCATCCCTGGTGCCAGTGGTCAGCCATATCCTCACCACCCTGGCAGGGTCTAAGATTTTTGGCAAGCTGGACCTGGCCCAGGCCTATCAGCAATTGCCAGTGAACGGGGCCACCACCGAGGCACAGACGATTGTAATGCAAAGGGGCACGTTCCGTGTCAAGAGGCTGCAATTTGGCGTCAGCGTGGCACCAGGCATATTCCAAAATCTAATGGACTCTCTCCTCAAAGGAATTCCCAGTGTCACCCCTTCTTCGATGATGTGTTGATCGCTGGGGGAGTTCAGGGACCGACTCCGCACCGGCCTGCACCGTTTCCAGATAGCCGACCTCAAGGTGAAGTGGGAAAACTGTCTTCTAGGAGTGCAACAGGTGAATTTTCTATCATTTACAGTGGACACAGACAGAGTCCACCCGACTGGGGGCAAGGTGCGGGCTATTTTGATGCCCCGGCACCTAAGGGTAAGGTGGAACTCCAGGCCTTCTTGGGACTATTGAACTTTTACCTTCTTATCCCACAAGGCAGTGGTAGCGGAGCCCCTACACAGACTGTTGGACAAGTGGGCCCCATGGGTGTGGGGACAGCGCCAGGAGGCCGTGTTCCAAGCAGTCAAAGACCTGCTCATCTCGAACTCAGTCCTAGCGCACTTTGATGAGAGGTTGCTGGTGGTGCTGGCATGCGACGCCTCGCCCTATGGCGTTGGCGCCATCCTAGGCCACCAACTTCTGGATGGAAGAGAGGTGCCGATGGCTTACTTTTTCCAGACCCTCTCCACAGCCGAGAGGAACTATTTGCAAATAGACAAAGAGGGCCTGGCAATCGTGAAGGAAGTAAAGAAATTTCACAATTTCTTGTATGGGTGCCCCTTTACCGTAGTGACCAACCACAAGTCACTACTTGGCCTACTTGCCCCCGAGAAACACATCCCTCAAGTAATGTCACCCCGCATTCTCAGGTGGTTGATTTTCCTCACCGGCTACCAGTATAAAAGGGTCCACCGGCCCGGGAAGGTGATGGGCCATGCGGACGCCCTCAACAGACTGCCACTACCTGAGACCAGCCCTGACCCAGCACCCGCACATGACGTCATGACCTTGGAACAGCTTCCTGACTGCCCCATTCAGGTGCTGGAAGTAGAATGCCACTCCATGAAGGACAGGGTCATCTCCCGGGTCCTGGACTGGGTGTGGCGGGGATGGCCCAGTAGCAACCCCAAACCGGAATTTGCGGGCTATACAGTCCACAAACATGAACTGTCAGCCCACAAGCGGTGCCTGTTATGGGGAAGCAGAGTGGTCATTCCCCAGCCTCTTCGCCAAAAGGTCCTCACGAAAGCCCTACACGAAACACACCCAGGGGTAGTGAGAATGAAGGCCCTTGCAAGGAGCTATGTGTGTTGGCCGGGAATCGACGGGGAGATAGAGGTCTGGGTTAAATACTGCCAGACCTGCCAGAAGTCCTGCCCAGATCCCCCAAGGGCCCCCGTCCAACTCTGGGTGTCTGCCCAAGCGCCGTGGTCCTGCCTGCATGTGGACTTCGCTGGCCCCTTCCAGGGATGGACATCCTTCCAGGGTCGCCCTGGTACCATCCACTTCCACAGCCGCAGCCATCTGAGTACCACGTACGCTGTTCATGACCCACAGGTTCCCCGACACCCTCGTCTCGGACAACAGAACAGCATTCATGCCAGAGGAGTTCCAGACCTTCACAACGCAAAGTGCCATCTGCCACGCACAATCAGCACAGTTCCACCCTGCCACCAACAGCCAAGCATAGCGCATGGTGCAGACCAGCAAGGAAGCCCTCCGCCACATGACGTAAGGGGACTGCAAGTACCACCTCGCTGCTTTTCTCCTAGCCCAGCATAGCACCCCCAGCACAACGACCGGCCAAACTACTCATGGGCCGGCGCCTCACAACAAGACTGGACCGTCTTCAACCTGATAGAACCCAGGACGAGGCAGCAGTGGGGGAAGGTAGGAACCCCCGGACCTTCCAGCCCCGCAACCCAGTGTACGCAAAGAATTTCGGGGCAGGCCCGGCATGGGTACCCGCCACAGTCACCAGGGCGACCGGCCCTATGTTATATGAGGTGCTAACAGAGGTTGGGTAAGCCTGGTACTGCCACTGCTATCAACTACAGTGACAATTCCCAGGGGGGGGGGGAGAGACAGCGAGGAGGGCTGGACAGAGGAATCCCAAGGGGACAGCAGAGGGGTGAGGCCCATAGAGCAGGAGGAGCGGGTAAGGGAGGCAGAACTAGGAAGTCCAGAAGCAACCCCTGAGGCCGAGCAGCCACAGGAACCAGAGTCATGAGCAAGTGGACCAGGGGCACCTGGCCCAATGGCCCCGTCACAGCTGGCAGCCCCAGAACAAGAGCCAGAACCAGGAACCCTTACCAAGACACCTGAGACCACAATGCATACATAGGTGACCGGCATACCTCAATGACTACGAATGCTAACCTTCCGGGCGCAACGGGGAGGGGTGTTATGTACAGTGGTGCCTCGCAAGACGAAAAGAATCTGTTCCGGGAGTCTTTTTGTCTTGCTGTTTTTTCGTCTTGCGAAGCAAGCCCATTGACGGAGTAGCGCTATTAGCGCTATTGACATTTTAAGGGCTAAAAACGGCTTTTTAAGGGGTGGGGGATTAGCAGTTTTGCTGCTAAAATGCTTTTAGCAGCTTAGCAATTCAGAATAAGGGGTTTTGGAGCAAAAAAAAAAATCAAATTTTTTTGTCCTTTTTCGTCTTGCGAAGCAAGCCCATAGGGAAATTCGTCTTGTGAAGCACCTCTGCAGACGGAAAACCCTTTCGTCTTGCGGGTTTTCCGTCTTGCGAGGCATTCGTCTTGCGGGGCACCACTGTACTAAGCTTGGATCCTAGAACAATAGGCAGGTAGAATCCTAGAATGCAGCAACTGATTGGCTTGCAGGAGAAGACCAATCAGGCTTCAGCAGGGAAGCAGAATCAGCCAATCAGATGGGGCTCATTGTATAAATAATGTATATAAAAGCCTGAGGTTTGGGGGGACAATTCAATCACTGTTTTACAAGCTGCAATAAAGAGTATGAAATCACTACAGGACTCAGAGTATATTTTACTGAGTCTACTCTTAATGCCATGAAGGGTTGTAGCTGAGTGACAGAGCACACACTTTGCTTGCAAAAGGTCCCATGTTCATTCTCCTCACATCTCCAGGTGAGGTCGGGTGAGATTGCATCTGAAATCCAGGAGACTGACTCCTGCTTCATGTACACCAGACATGGAGGTGGGGGGGCGCAAACCTTTGGTCCTGCAGATGTTGCTGAATTGCAGTTCCCATCAGCCCCAGCAAGCATGGCCAATGGGCAGGGATGACAGTAGTTGCAGTTCAGCAACATCTGGAAGGTCAAAAGTTCCCCATACCTGCTGTAGATAATATTGAGCTGGATGGCCCAATATGGCTCCAGCCAGTGTCATTAATCTACAATAATACTGAGGAATAGAATTCTCTAGTGCTAGACAGATAACCACACTGCCTTCTAATCTGGGTGGTTGAATGCAAGCTGATCTTGTCAGAAATGAAGCCTGCTCAGGGTCTAGGGTGTGTGTGCATGTGTGCGTGTGCGTGTACACACAGAATTGTTGGTCCACCAAGCAAAAGGGTGCATTTTGGGGGCCAGCCCCCCTCCATTCTCACATTCTTGGGTTTGGGAATCTTTTGTTTCTCCAACCTCTAAACTGTAAACAACCCACTTGCTTCCTGGTCAGGATCCCTGACCCAAACCAAGGCTCCTGAGGGTCACTACAAGGCACAGACCCCTTTTCTTCCTAGCCAGGAAGTTCCGCGGTGCCCTTGTGTGGCCAATAGCAATCTGCACAGTCATGTGGCTTTGGAATAAAATAATGGATCTGGAGCCAAGGAGGTCATGCCCTCCAACACTTTTCAGGGCTTTTCCCTGTCATGGAATAAGCAGCGATGGCTGATGCCCATCGCCGGGCAGAAAACAGGGAGGCCAAGAGCAGACAGAGGCAGAACCAGTGACAAGCAGAGCCCAGAGCCAACAAATTTTAGTTTTGTTTCCATCTTCCGCCCTGCTGAGTTGTACAAAGAGAGCGCTAAGACTGAGGAGAACGTCCTCACTTTACTGAACCACTCTCCATAGTGAGTCCCCACCTGCTTATCTTCACAGACATTCATGGCCTTGCCCATCCCCTCTAGAGGACTGTTAGCTCTCAGAAGAAGAGCCTCTGTCCCTTCTGGGTACAAAGCAGGGTCTTGCACACAGCAGGGTGCAATAAAATGTTGGCTGGTGTACCAGCCAGTAAAACTGCTTGGAATTTTTTGGGAAAAGCAGCATGTAAATACTTTAGCAAACAAACAGTTTTGCCCTTATCATAAGCAGATAAGAAGAGATGAATGGCTCAGCATCCAGTTCTCACAGTGGCCACCAGATGACTGTGGAAAACCCCCGAGCAGGAACCGAGCAAAGCAGCACTCTTCCCTGCTGTGGGAACTGACATTCAGAAGCAATACTGGCCCTGACCATGGAGGAAGGGCTTAGCTACCATGGGTAGTATTGCCACTATCATTCTGTTTAGCAGTTAAAAAGTGCCTTCTCAACTGTGTAAAGTGTTTTCAAACGCATCACCTCAGTAATCTGTATAACCCAACTGTGGGAAACCTAATACTGTTTGGAAACCCCGGCAACCAGCCATTCACCAGCACTTTCAAAGTACAGGCCTTTGCCCCAACAATCTGATTTCCAACAATGCTGGGGGGGGGGGGGGAGCGGGTTACAGGGCTGCCCTGACTTGCAAGGTTTTTGGGAGGGATGCTGCAGCAATGTGTATTAAGTACTGGGAGCATGAAAAATAGTTGTTTTCCTCATCCATATCCCCATTTTTCAAACATGATGGTGAAGCAGTTGAAGAAGACTTCCAGCGCTTTGGGGCTGGACCTTTGATGCCTTGTCTGTCCTCCATGACAATTACGCAGCAGAAGATCCATGCAGCTTTGCTCAATTTGGATAATACACGCAGTCCACAGAATCCACCTTTTCTGGTGCAGGATTCTGATTTTTATTTTCTCAGTGGTAAATGATACTGAGCCTCACCCCACACTCTCCATTTTGGAGACCCACATTTCTGGAAGCCGTACAGCCACCCCACATCCCCAGTCATGCCCCACAGCTGCCTGCACTCATGGGAGAAGCAACAAGAAAAAGGAGGTTAGCAAATGGGGCAGGACTCTGCATGCCTCGCTTGCTGCCAAATCAGCTGGAATGGAACTGGCCCTACAAATGTCTATCGGAGAGGAAGTTATACCCATGTTCTTTAGAGATGAACTACCAGGTTCTTCCAAGGGAGAGGCAGAGGAGGTGGGGCAAGGGGGTTCTTGCTCACCTGGTGAAGTCCTCATCCCCAATCATATGGCGTGGCACAGGGGAGTAGCGGGCAGGCGCGACCTGGGGCGGAGCAGGGTAAGCTGGCTTGCTCTCCATTCCTCCAAGGTAGCCCAGGCCAGGGTTATGGCTTATGTGATTGTCAGCCAAGGCAGAGAAAGCTAAGGAGACACAAAGAAGAGGCATCAGTGAGGTAGAACCAAGGGCTGTGGTAGGGCTGAGGTGGGGGTGGGGGTGGGGACCCTTGTTTAGAGCAAAGGCCCTGGGCCCCAGGTGGGGAGCCTTCTGAGGCCCACATGGCAGCCGTGGACCAGAAGGGACCAGAAGTGGGCAGAAAGACCTTTGTGCAGTAGGTTACATGGCAGTCACCAGAAAAGTGAAAGGCTTCCATGCACTCATATCTCTATTGCCATCCAGGCAAGGAAGAGACATTCCTCCAACTCTACAATCCTATGATTCTGTATTTCTACAGTTCATGGGTAAGTTCCAGACAGGCAAAGACATTCAAGCTGGCTGCTGAACAGATCTGGTGAGAGGTACGTCCTGAAGAGCAGTTGTGTGGCTTAGCTAGAATCCCACAGTCCAGATGGAGAGGTCTAGCTGTTCTCCACCTCTAGGCTAAGAGATACTCCAGAGAGCACCCCATCTTTCTCCCCCTCGCTCAGTGCCCCAGGACTATAAATTCCCTTTGGTGCCTGTGAGGTCAAGAGTGGGATGAAATCTGCCCACCCACCCACCTTATTCCTTGCCTTCTCCTCTTGGGTCTGGGGGGGGACCAGTAACTCAGCGCCTGACATGTTGTCTGGTGCAATAACTGACCCAATACATTTTGGCAGCTGAGGCTGGATCTGTTGTCCCCGTGGCTCCTGCTGCTCAAGGCAACTGTTTCAACTTGCCTCATGGGTGGGCTGGTCCTGTCCAGCACCTGCTCTAAGGGCAGAGGTTTGCTGATAGGAGGAGGGGCCAGAGACAGGAGGGGCCTTACTGGAAGTGTCTGACAGCACAGAAGCAAAACCTCCCCTTGTGTCACAGACTAGTTGCACACAGAGGAATGGTGGGAGGCACCAGTTGAGGAACCTCCAAAGGAAGAAGGCTCAGGTAGGACAAGGATGAGTGGTCAGAGAGAGAAGAGGGAGAAGACTGGGAAGAGGGGATGTCAGTAGCTGAAGAGGTAACAGGGCTTAGTGAGCTGGGAGAGTGTGGCAGAAGCAGGCAGAAGCAGAGGCTGGAGAGGAGGAGGGCCAAGAGGCAGAGATGAGTCAGGCTGGTGAAGAAGCCAGGGTGTCTCCCCCTCCTGCTGTGACTAGCTCCCTTCCCACCTGGTCTCCCAGAACTCGCAGAGGTATGAAGAGGGTGGAGCAAAGAGAGACAAGGCATTGGGAGTCTCCGATTGCTTGGGAAGGGGGAGACGTAGGCAGCTGTGGGAAAGCGGGGCAAGACCTACCAAGAAGAGTTGCTGTGCTCATTAGGCCTGAGCAGATCTTGTTTCTAATAAAGAGTTCACTTACTCTGTGTGATTTATTGCTGACTTGCTCCTGACACTTTGACATCCCGCTGGGACTCTCCATGAGAACTGATCCCACACTTTCTGGTTCCACAACCACCACCTCCTTCTCCTCCAGCTCCGGGGCTTCCTGGTGCCCTGACAGAACCTGTCCCAACTCACTGGGACCATGCACAGGACCACCAGTTCCCAGCTCCCCCCCCCACTCTTCTTTCTGATCCAAGCACCCACTCCAGAACACCTCCACAGGGCTCATGACATCCTACATGCAAAATAGCTTCTCTTCCACTGAACTCTGACTCCCACCCTAGGAGCAGGAGGCAGGGGAGGGCAGGTACGTACTGCTGGCGTAGTCAGGTGGCGCATACATGTCGTTGAGGTGGGAGCTGCCTGGCTTGGCCACCTTCAGGTACACCATGTCCGAAGTGTTCTTCAGTGCAGCCACGGCCTCCTCATGTCGGACGTCTTGCAGGTTGGTGTTGTTCACCTGGAGAGAGTGGGTATGGCAGGGGCAGGAGAGAGAAAACAGCCAGAGGCTTGTCTGTGTTGCACATCTGACAGACTGAGCCAACTGAGATGGGCCAATGAGAAGAACCTTGCTAAACCAGATGCATCCACTCCTGTACCCCGCTGCCCACAGTGCCCAATTGCAGCAGTGTCTGATACTGAGGTAGACTGCCTCTGAGCATGGGTGCTCCATCCCTATCATGGCCAATGACAAACATAACAAAACGACTCCAGTATCCTACTTCCCATGGACGTAGCCAGGGTTTATGTTGTGGGAGATAGGCTTTATGTCGGGCGAGGGCAGAACTGAGTTACCTGTGGTGCGATTGGTCAGTTGGTTAAGTGTTTTTATTTATTTACTTGACTGGGAGGGGCACCTGCCCCCCCCCCAGGCTATGCCAATGCTGCTTCCTGCAGCCGGCGATTGGATGGGCCTGAAGGGCTGCAGGTCTCCCCAGTTTTACATTCCCAGTTAGGCAGAGATAGACTGCCTCTGAGCATGAGTGTTCCATTGTGAATGAAAAGCCTAAACAGAGGCCTGCCAGGATCAGATCATCTAGCTGCCTTTCCACAGTAAACGAACGGATGCTTCTAAGAAGCAATGCCAAGCCACAAAATGTTTTGGGGTGGCCACACAATTGGCAGGCACTGCCCAGCACCCAGCTCCCTTGCACCGAGAGTTGATGCCATCCATGCTGTCACCCATCCCAACACTTCAAAGAAAACAAGTCGGGTGCTCACTGCTAGCAGTCGGTCGCCAATCTGCAGCCGCCCATCTTTCTGAGCCGCACCACCTTCTATGATCTTGGTGATGTAAATGCTGTTGTCTCCAGGGATGTGCTGGTTCCCGAGACCCCCGGCGATGCTGAAGCCCAACCCTGGAGAGAAGGAGGTGGGGTTAGGGAGCTCTGCGATGGCTGCGCTGGGATGTGGAGAGACCTGCCTGCCATGGACCACGTAAGAACATTAGGAGAGCCTGGATGTGGGCTTAGGCCAGGGCCCATAAATCCAGGATCCTGTTCTCACAGTGGGAACCCAGATGCCTGTGGGGAACATGAAAGCAGGATCTGGGTGCAACAGCAATCTCTCCTCTTGCAGGTTGCAGCAACTGGTATTCAGAAGCATTAACACCTCCAACTGTGGAGGCAGAGCACAGTCACCCTGGCTAGTAGCCATTGATAGCTTGATGCTCCATTAATTTGTTTAATTCATTTTTATAGTCTGGTATGTAATCTGGTATAAAATCTCTGGGGTGTTGTTTTTTTTCCTCCCAGGCTACTGCCCCTAGGCCCATCATCCCTCCCCAGTTTTTCACATTTCTATCCTTTCCTTTAAAAAAAAAAAAAAAAAGACTAGTAAGCAATAGGTGGGCGAGAGAGCAAAAAAGTGAGTTTCTGGGTCACTGAATTCTAGACTCTTAGAGGAGCAGGTTGCAGGCATTGGGTTGGAGGGTTTGCTGAGGAGGAGCAAGGGACAGGGGTGTTGAGACCTGTGTCCCTGGCCCCTCCTCTCCGGTGGGCTCTGTCACATACTAAAAGCCACAGAACCATGCTACACCAAAAGGAATTTTGCCAATATCCAACCCTAAGGAGCTGAGTCAGGGCCATGACCTTCTGGAGGCCCAAGAGATGGTCTGTGCCTCTGTTGACAGCCTGCTGGAGACCTCCTTCTCAGCAGCAGAATCTGACTCTTGATTGCACAGGTAAGATGGAACCTGCCCCTGGACTGCTGCTCCTTCACCACAGAAGGAGCACCAACTTCCGCACGATCCCTGCCAGTGTCTTTGAGCAATCTCTAGTTTTTCCCTGGAGCAGCCTCACTCTCTGAGTATAAGGAGGTTGCCTTATACTGAGTCAGGCCCTCTTGTACAGCACTGTCTCTACATCAACCAGCAGCAGGCAGGCAGGGAGTCTCTCCCCAGTCCTACCTGGCCATGTTGGGGATTGAACCTGGGACCTTCTGCACAGACCATGGGCTCCAGCAGTGAGCCATGGGCCTTTCCACAGGAAGCTGTCTTACACCGGGTTGGACCATGGGTCCCTCTTGCCCGGTATTGTCACTATGCTACCTGGCAGGATCTCACCAGGGTTTGAGCCAGGAAATGTCTTCCAACCCTACTTGGGCTTGAGACCAGGACCTTGTGTATGCAAAGCTGATGCTTCACTACTGAGCCACAGCCCTTTCCCTTTGACCTCAGCAGCTCTTGCTCCAACCACCCCACTTTGCCCTGGACAACTGGGACAAACCCACCTGGGTGTTTGGATCCACCCAGCACTGACCCCTGCTTGGCTCCTGGCCGCAGCCCAACTTCGCGACAGGGGCCTAGAGACCACTGGCCTCCAGGTTTATCCACCAGCCGGGAAGCAACAGCCCCAGATCCATGCTAGCACATGACTGCCAGCAGGGCCCACACCCAGGGCAGTCACCTTTGGGTCCTTTCATCAGGTTGACCTCCATGATGGTCTCTGGTGGGGGCTGCCTTCTCCGCACCAGGAGCCTCACCACAGGCCCCGCTTCCTTCAGGGCCTCCACGGCCTTGCTGTGCACGACCTCGGAAACATCGACCTCGTTCACTCTCAGGACACAGTCGTTCACCCTGCGCCACAGGGGCAGAACAGCCAAAGAGGAGATGGTGAGGGAGGGGAGAACTCCGGAGGGCTAGCATAAGTATGTATATAAATATTTTAAAGAAAAAGGCCCTCAATCGCTCCTTAGTGGTTCCCCAGCAGAATGCCCTAAGATGGGCAGGTGCAGGGCCCAAGGTGAGCAACCACCCCAAACCCTCCACCCTTACCTCCTGCTGTGTCCTCATTTTGCTTTGTAAAATTCAATCGATTTTCTGGGGGAAATTCTGTTTTTAAAATTGGTGTGGTGGGGGGGTGGAAAACATGGCAATATGGAAAAGCTGGATGGGAGCATGGGCATTGACCTTGGGCCAACTGATAGATGAAGAAATCAAATGTTATACTTATGGTGCATTAAGAGAAAATATCATCTGCCAGTTGTGGCCCAGTGGCAATACCTGCAGTTGCAACTCCTTTTAATAACTCTTGTTTGGTCCGGCAGCTTAAGAGAACCCTGAAATATTGGAGCAATCGGATAATTCATTTGAAGGTAAAAAGCCAGGATTACATTTTATGGATATTTATTATGAATAAATAAATTCTGATATGCAGAGTTTTAAAAAAGGCTAGAATAAAGAATTCAAATGTTTACTATGAACCAGAAAATGGGAAATTGTTTTAGCTTTGGGAGCAGATGTATCGATTATATTAAGACTTATATAGTAGAAAATATTATTCGGAATTTATTGGACTCCCTTATGCCTGTAGAAGAAAGGGCTATCTAATGTAGGCCTTTGCTGGAGATGTAATATGGATAATGATTCTTGAAAACAAACGCTTTTACAATGCCACATACTTACTAAGTTTAAGGAAAGAGTGCTGGACTGTATAAATAAGATGCTATGGAAGAATTTAAGACTTTCAGAAGTGAATATTATTTTGAAGTATATACCTACTGTGTGGAAAGTGACAATGGGACAGCAAAAATGGGCTCTACGTGCCCCTAATGGTTGCTAAGAGACTAATACTGATGAACTGGAAGAATAGAAATATGATTCCCCTTAACCAATGACTTGACAACATGACAATATTAGAAACATATGGATGGACCACTTATAGACACAGACTTTCTTTGCATAAATATAATGATATCTGGAACAACTTTACACTGAATATATGCGGTTATTAAATTTTTTTTTATGAATAATAATAATACTATAAACATTTGTATATTAATGTATGGAAATGTAATTGAGTATTCTTCTTTTATTTTTATTTCCATTCATGTTTTCCTTTCTTTTCTTTCTTTACATCACTTTTTTATAAGTGAAATTCTAATAAAATATCAAAAGAAAGAACGAAAAAGCATCTCAAAGTGGTTAAATCAACATGTTAAAATGGGGCCCATGGGCACTTTTGGACTTTTGAGCAGCTGCAGTGGGTGCCACCCCGCTTCTGATCACTTCTCTTCGGCTTCCCTAGACGAGGACCATCTCTGAGAAAGAGAGAGGGCATGCATGGAAACACTGCCCTTTTCCAAGGGATCTGGGCAAAAGTCAGATCCAGTAGAATTAACTTGAACCTTGAGAAGCACATAGAGCTGAAAGAGGAAGTTGGGAAGAGCGTCACCCTTCCAACTTCCTCCTTCAGCTGTATGTGCTTCTCAAGAGAGAAAAGGGCAGCTATCCTCACCACCTCATGACCAAGGATGAGGTGAGTGAGGAGGCTCAGAGGGTTCATGGGCACCAGAGGAAGACCTCATGGGCGCCCTTGAGCCCGCAGGTGCCATGTTGGCAACTTTGTGTTAAGCGTACACTGAAACAAAACATGCATATACAAAAAACACAATCTAAAAATAGTCTGAGTGGTACGACCGTGCATTAACAGTCAGGAAATGGCTGAATGAATAGCTGTGAGTATCTGCAGAGAGTCTAAAACACACTTTTTAATTTGTTTTGTTTTTACGGCACACACGCACACACAGTTCATCAACAAACATCTCATTTTAGGTTCCTTATCTGTACCTGCTTCCCTCCCCCCCCCCCACAAGGCTCAGGATCCACCCTATGGCAGGACACTCACCCCAGACGTCCATCCATGGCAGCTGCTCCACCTGGGATGATCTTGGTTATGAAAATGCCAGGGTCATCAGGAATGTGTGGATTATCGATCCCTCCAGCAATGCTAAATCCAAGGCCAGAATTTCCCTGACAAGCATTTAAAAAAAGAAGGAATAAATAAATGGGATGAATCATAGAGTTGGAAGGGACCCTGAGAATCATCTAGTCCAACCGCTTGCAATGCAGGGATCGAATCTGAAACTTTGGTGATATCAGCACCATGCTCTAACCAACTGAGCTACCCAGGCTGAGCTTATATGCTAACGATAATTAGAACAATACAGCAATTCAAGGGCACTGAAGGTATATTCAACAGAAAGTAATCATGGACATGAATGTAAAACTTGAAGTCTGCCAGTATCCTGATGTGGAAAATGGAAAAATCTCCTAGCCTCTGTTGAAAAGCACAGTCCTACCACATATAGCTGGGTCAGTTCTCAATACCATAAGCTCTGGTTTCCAAAACCACAACAGTGGAAAGAGGAAAGAGGGAACACGCATGTTAGATCCCCTTGCCCAGCCCTCCCCAAAGTGGTGTTGTCCAAATGTTTTGAACTACAACTTCAAGAAACCACAGTCAGCCATCCAATCTGATGGGAATTGCAGTCCAAAACATCTGGAGAGCACCAGGTTGAGGAAAGGCTGCCCTTTTCTCTCTGTGCTCCCCATGCTTGTACCTACAGAGCCAGGATGCATGTGCCTGCGTGGGAGGACTAACAAAGCCCAGTCCAGAGACAAGTAACGCTAGCCCTGGCACCACATCCATGGCAAGGGTCCACTGGCTCTCACTCACCCTTTCCAGGACAATCTCTTCATACTTGAACATCCCGTCACTGCCATTCACCTGGGGAAACAAACAGGAAA
Source organism: Podarcis tiliguerta (assembly GCF_965153285.1). Lineage (NCBI taxonomy): Eukaryota > Metazoa > Chordata > Lepidosauria > Squamata > Lacertidae > Podarcis > Podarcis tiliguerta. The sequence continues at coordinate 46,596,749 of NC_139553.1, read as the reverse complement.
AGTTTAACAAACAGATGCTGAAATATGAGATGCCCCAAATCAGTATTGGCGTTCCACTCACCCTTGCAGACACACCTGTTTGCAGAAGCATTTCCATAGACTTGAACTTCCTGACTTAATTTTTTTAATTGCCTTTTTAATTGTTGTGCTTTTTAAAAGCCCTTTTTACTGTAAGTTTTAATTATGAATGTTTTTGATATTTTTATGGAATTGTTTTTTTGTGATCTTTAATTATGTGTGGATAGCTATCCACACATAATTAAAGATCACAAAAAACAATTATAATTGATTTTATACTTGTAAACAATATAGAAGCTGTCTTGGCATGTAAGTAGTATCTGGGATTATTATTGTGATTAGACACAATTTCTGGGACACAGGACTTTCTGGCACAAGGCTCCCTGCCTTCACAAATATACAGTGGTACCTTGGTTTCCGAACTTAATCCATTCCGGAAGTCCGTTCTTAAACCAAAGCATTCTTAAACCAAGGTGTGCTTTCCCATACATAGCAGTGGGGGACTCAATTTACACTCAACAGGAAGCAAAACATGTTCTGCTTCAAAGGCAAAGTTCACAAAACAAAACACCTACTTTCGAGTTTGCAGCATTCTTAATCCAAGTTGTTCATAAACTAAGCTGTTATTAAACCAAGGTACCACTGTATGTCCTAATTGTAAGGGCTCATCCACACTTACCTTTTGCCTAACACTTTCTAGACACGGGTCTATGCTTTGAAGTGCTGCATCTGAGCATTCCCCCCCCATTACTTTCCCCAGGAAAAACCCCCATTTAACACTGAATCAGAATAAACAACAATTCAGATTTTCCACAGATTTGTTGTTTGCTCTGATTCAGTGGTAAAGAGCAGGTTCACCGGGGCAAAGCACTGGGGCGAAAAAACACAAAAAACCAAAATCCCGGTGCTCAGAAACATTTGTATTTTAAAGTGGAACGCTGGGTGAGCCCTTAATATATCACATCAGAGGCAGGCTAAGCAGCAGCAAGGAGGGGGAGAGATAGCCTGAAGAATATCCTAACAGCCTCAGCAAGAAGCTAAGAAGTGGATGGGACATATTCAAATGCACTGAAAGCTAAGGGGGAAAACAAAAGAGATATTTATTGATCCAACACATTAAAAGAGACAGCACATCTAAATGTTTTGTTTGATTTATCTGAATTTCCCTAAAGAAGGGCCATTAGGGTTGAAACAAGTTGGATTATTAAATCCCTCCTTTGACAACCCCATTCCAATTCACTCCCACTTCAAGTTCCTTTTTGGGGTTCCTATTTTGTTGCATCATTACATCCTCCAAGGACTACTGATTGTGGTGACTAAACGTCCATGAAAAGTCCAATTCTGAATTTTGCAGGCTCTGCACAAATATACCTCCCCTGCCAGGGAGAGGAGCATGATGCAGCTTCTGCATTAACTAAACAGAAATTCTGCACATGACCACAACTTGCACGGCTTACTCTGCTTTCTAGATCAGCAGAGAAGGGCCGGGACAGATGGGATGGGGAGGATACAGACCAAGGACCAGAGGAAGCAGGTGGGGGAAAGCAGCAATTCTGAAGGGCACTGAAATGCAGAGTGTACCTGGGAGAAATTAGATTCAGTTCACATTTAAAGGCAAACCTTACAAATTTGTACTTTTGGGGGGAAAATATGCATCCTGAAACACAGGCATCCACTTTCCCAAATTTTGCAGCACAGTTCTCTAGCCAAGTAAGGTGCACCCAAAAATGCATACACTGGGGCAAGGCGTGCATAAAAATGCATATATTAGTGATGATAATGTACAAAAATGCATTGTGTCAGGGGAAACCGCTATACAAAAAAAAGTGTACATTAGGCAAAACTACATGCAGTTTTTTTGGAAAAATGCTTACTAAAATGTGTTAATAATTTCCTTTTAAAAATGTTTCTAAACTGATGTGGAATGCGGAGAACTGAACTCAAGATTGGAAAAATGAGAATGAGAGAAACTAAAATGCCCATCCCTAATCTCACTCACCAAAACCAGAGAAAAAGCTGGGAATTTTATGTCCCAAAGGCAACAGATTTCTGTGGCCAGCAAACAGAATATTCTAGAATTTCCAGGTGGAATTTGTCAGGAATGCCCAGTCCCGTTTTTATTTTCTTTTAACACATGCATAACGCAGATTCTTGACACACTGTGGTCACTCCATATCTAGGAGTGATATGGGAGGACACACCCAGGAATGCTAAGTTCTCCATGCCTTGGAGCTGTGAGACAGGATTTGTGCAATGAGCTGTGCCCTAGCCACGGGGAAGGGGGGACTAGCCTAGTTTGTGCCCCGAGTGCAGCCTGTGTGGGTGTGGGTGTAGGCAAATGTGTCTTGGGTGTGTGTGCCGAAGTGGGTGTTTGACCTGGGTGAAATAAAGCCTAATTTCACCTTGGGCAATGAGCCCCACACCACTGTTGGCAAGAAAGAGAAACTTCCTCCCCTTCACAGGACATTGTAGGACCCTGTGGACAAGGCACAAACCGCACAAGAAAAGAAGCAGACTTACAGAGAGGGCAGGCTCCAGGGTTTCTGTGTTCACAATAATGGGCGAGGGGCTGGCCTGAAAGAGAGACAAAAAGAAAAAGCCACGGTTGTTCATTTAAATTCCCATGATAAGAAGACAGGAAGCGCTGCCTTATACTGAGCCCGGCTGCAGGTCCATCTAGCCCACGGTTGTCTGCACCGGCAGGCAGCAGCTCTCCAGAGTTTCAGGAAGGGTTCTCTCCCAGCCATACCAGGAATTGCCAGGGACTGAATATGAGAACTTTTGAAGGCAGGTGATCCACCACTAAGCTACATCCCTTCAACCAAATCGACCCAGCCCCCCCCTTTCCAAGAATGGCTTCCTGCAACCACTCAATCTGCCCCCACCAGAAAAGCCACATTCCCATCTACAGTTCTCCCCAGGAAGCAAATTCCCCCAGCTTCTCTATTGGGCAACAGCAGGAAATCAATCCACCTTTTTTCCCCAGTCCAGCAATTACCCTGCCTCTTAGGAACCAACCGAAAACTTTCCGGATATGCAGTGGCCTAGTGTGGGGGGTGCAGGGGGGGGCGGCTGCACCGGGTGCAACATCTGGGGGGGGGGGGCGCTCGCACTCGCAGCTCTCTGCCCCTACCTGGCTCACTCACTCACTCTCACTGCAATGCTGGCTGTGCAAATCCGATCCAAGCCGCCGGGTCGCCGCCCACTGTGGAGGGGGGGGTGCCAGGCATGCGGTGCGGTGCGGAGAGAGAGCGAGGGACTATCTGGGGGAGGGACAGTGCAGCGGGGCGGCGCAAATTACTTGCCTTGCCCCGGGTGCTGACAACCCACGCAACGCCACTGCGGATATGAATTCTAAGGAAGCACCTTACCCCAGGTTCTACAACTCCTATCATCCCCAACCAGCTTGGCCATTTTGGACTACCACACCCATCAGTCATGCTGGCTGGGGATGATGGGAATTGTAGTCCAAAAAGCTGGAGGGCACCAGGTTGAGGAAGGAAAGTTTACTCTGACTGCTAGTTCTCCAGCCCCAGGCAGTGATTCTCATTGGACCTGCTACCAAAGGTCCTTGTAACCCAGAGCAGGGCTGCAAACATGCCCCCCGTTCTATGGAACAGCGTTCCTGCATTTCCCAGAAACAACTGAATATATTTTTGCTCCAACAAAAGAAAAGATCTCTGCTCTGTGTTGTTTTTTAACTGCTTTTTATGCTGCTTTTTACTGCATGTTGTACATTGTCTTGAGACATGGGGTGTGAAAGGCAATCAATTATTGCATCAATTGTAATAATGATAACTGCAACAAGCACTGCTGGTGCAGGTAGCTGGATATAACACCTTTCACATGCAATGTATGTGCTGAGTCAATTTACCCTCCTCCCCTTCTAAAGCAAATGTAAGGTATTTCCTGGAAAAGAGACAGAGAGAGAGAGAGAGAGAGAGAGAGAGGGAGAGAGAGAGAGAGAATTGAATCCTGTACTGTAGGGTAATGTTTTTGCAACAACAACAAAATTTAAAAAATGATTTGGCATTTATTTCTGAATTTCTAGCCCTGCTTTCCAGTCATTCCAAGCAACTGTATTAAAAAAAACAAAAAAACAGCTCAAAGAGCAATTTAAAAGCACATTTAAACATGCATTATTGAAATACTAAATGTATATAATAAATAGGACACGAGCCAGTTTTTACTAGTAACTCAAAAACGAAAAGAAAATTTCCAGCTCTCCACACCTGGTGGATCAAAAAGCTGGCAAATATTAAAACACGTTCATGGTCTTCTTAAAACCACAGGCAGCTGAGTACAATGCAAGTCTGACCTCCGCCCGCCCGCCAAAAACCCCCTTAGGATTGTAAACCCCTGTTCACAAAATCCCTGCCCCAACCCAGGGCTACATCTCTCTTGTGATTAAGCAATTGGGAGCTGTTCAGCACAAGAACCTGCTGAAGGTAAGAGGAGGGAGGCTTGCTCAGTGGTTAAGAGCATACACTTTGCAAGCAGAAGATTAAGCCTCCAGGACCAGCTGGGAAGTGATGAAGAAGACCTTTCTCTAACTGTGAGAGCCACTGCCTGTCAAAGCCATTATTATTATTATTATTATTATTATTATTATTATTATTATTATTATTATCAACCTGCCTTTCACCTTAAAGTGGATGGGTTACAATAATTACATGTTACACATTATTAAAAATACTTCACAATATTAAAATATTGTAGAAACACCTTACAACCACAGAGAAAGGTAGGTCCTAAAGATATACCGTATTTTTTGCACCATAACACTCACTTTTTTTCCTCCTAGAAAGTAAGGGGAAATGTCTGTGCGTGTTATGGAGCGAATGCCTACGGACGGCGGGGGGATCTGCTGGAGTCGTGAGCAGAGGATCCATGGTTCCCCTTCCTTCCCTCCTCCGTGGCTCGCTTTGAAACAGCAAAGCGGGAGAAGAGCCGCTGAGTGGGGAGGAGAGAGCCTGCTTCTTTAAAGGAGCAAAGCGGGAGAGGAGAGGAGCCGCTTACATGAGTGTAAGCGGCTCCTGTCCGGTTGGTTCCTTTAAAGCAAGCAGGCTCTCTGTCCCTCTCTCCTCCCCACTCAGCTCACTACATAGCAGCAAAGTTTTTCAGCTCGCGAAGCTGGGGATGAGCGGGGAGGAGTAAGAAAAGCAGAGCCTGCTTGCTTTAAAGGAGCAAAGTGGGAGAGGAGAGGAGCCTTCTCCCCTTATACCCCTCTTCTTCATTATTAGCAGCATCTTCTCCACCCACCCCAGGCGTGCTCCTTCTCCCCTTATACCCCTCTTCTTCATTATTAGCAGCATCCTTCTCCACCCACCCCACACGTGCTCCTTGTCCCTTGAGTGCTTTTCCTTCCCTCCCCACTTAAAACGTGGTTACAAAGCACGGATCCACATGGATCCTCAGGATTTTTGCACTGGGTCACCCCAAATTCACCATCAGATCACATAGCATGTTCATGGCTACATCTTGCACCCAAAAAATCACGCACCCACTGTTGCCTGGGGCCGCAGTGGTGCAAAAACGTGGTTACAAAGCATGGATCCACATCGACAATTAAAACTGATGGAATACGCAGAGATGGCGAAACTTACCAGAAGAATAAGAGATCAAGATGAGAGACTTTTTTTTAGCAGAATGGTGGGAAATTGTTGAATATATGAAGACAAATGGTAAACAATTTTAGAACGTTAGCAGGATTGACATAAACACGAGCAGTAAGAAATAACGTAAATTTGTAAATAGGTTTGAATTGGTTATGCAGTAAGATTACGATATAAAGTAAGGGATTGCAGGGGGGAGTCGAAGAAAACGCAGGTTGCATTTGTTTCGATTTAATTTTTGTTGTTGAAATGTTGTAAAATGGAAAAATGGAAAAATATTTTTGAAAAGGAACAATTAAGAGAGACGCCTCTACTTGCATTAGTACCTAATAGGGTATTAAGGAAGGAGATGTGGTTTCTATTGTCTGCACCTTGAATTGGGCTCCATATAAAGCAGCTTTGTGGGGTACCAAGAGCATCCCCGAGAACAAAATAAGCTGCCCCTGATTTTGGCATGATCGACATTGCCAAAAGCCGGGGCAATGGAGTTTTAACATGCAGAGAAGGGGAGTGGGTGGAATAGGCCCAAGGCACCTCCAGAGAACACAGCCAGGATGTGCTCATGCCTGCTGGGTGTGTGTGAGAGTAACATGGCCACTGCCATTCAGATGGCAAGAGGCTGGCTGATGAATGCTGCCCTGGATTCTTCCAGCTATCGGAAGAGATTTTGCCTGCCCAAGGGGGAACAGGTTGGTCCCCGAGGACTGAGCCGCGTGCTGCTGAAAGGCCTTGTCACATCCCTTCCATCCAGGCCACTGCCTCCCATTCTTGTTGCTCATTCAATCTCCCTGAGATGCTCAAGGCAGCACTCAGGACCCTGAAGAGCTCCCCATCCCAGCCTGGTTTCCAGCCGAATGGGCAGATTGTCCCTGGTGCGGCTGTGAAGAAGTTGCAGACTAGGGAAAGCTTCTAGGGGATTCTTGAGCTCACATAAAAAATGGGGAGGAATGCTTCAGGGGGCAACGGGCCATGAGAGAAGGGGCAAGAAAAACACAATAGGGGAAGGATAAGCAGAGGAATCAGGAAGGGGAAGCAACAAGCAATGTGGCCAAGCCACCCGCCCCCAGCATCTCTGAACAGTTGGCCTGTGTTGGGCTGGTGAATTGGAAGCTGGCCACTGAGAGACCATTAAGCATATAGGGGGACACTGGTCTGATGGCACAGAGGGAGGACCTTAGGTTATTTCTTTAATTGACACATTGCATAACCACTTTTCTTTCTCAAAGAAACTTCAAGGACCATTGCTTTGCGGCGCAACCCTTGCTTGGAATGCAGAAGGTCCCAGGTTCAATCCCCACCATTTCCAGATTTAAGATGACAATGGCAATAATATCAGTTGCAGATGGACAAATAAGCTGACCAGCCATAAGGTAGCTTCCTATGTTTCCCAGGTGGCAAATGTAAAAAAGGAAAGAAAAAAAACAGGAACAGAAAGAAACATGGAACCAGATATAACAAGAGGAGAAGTGGGTATCCAGCATTAAAACTAGAGTTAGGATAAGACCAGATTTTTAAAAGGTCCAGATGCCTTAAAAAGCATCAGAGTACATGCAAGGCAGGTCTCCCTGGGAGAGCTTTCCAAAGATATGATGCCATAACCAAAAAGGCTCTGTCGAGTCACAACCCACCCACCTAAATTATTTATTTACTATATTTGTATCCTGACGTTCCTTCAAGGAGCTCAAGGGTGGTGTGTACAGCTGCACCCCTACCCTCAACTCCAATTTATCCTTACAACATCCCTAAGATGTTGGTTAGGTAATTGCTATTGCCATGGTTTATTTCATGTATGAATTGAAGCAACTTAAAACACTTTCAAAACACATTAAAGCCGTATGTAAAGCAATTGCATACATTCTTGGAGGACACAGATTATTTAGAGCCATTCCAATCTGGGTTCAGAACCAAGTCCACCTTGGTCGCCTTGATGGATGACCTTTGCGGAGAGTGGGACATGGGAGTGTGACCTTGTTCCTGCTTCTTGATCTCTCGTCGGCATTTGATACCATCAACCATGGTATTCTCCTGGACCTGTTCCAGGGAATGAGAACTTGGGGGCACCGTACTACAGCGATTCCAATCATAGAGTGTTGGGAGAGTGCCTTTCTGCCCCCTGGTGGCTATGCTATGGGGTGCCACAGGAGGCTATCTTAACTCCAGTGCTATTTAATATCTGTTGTGAGCTTGGGGGAAATGCAGACGGCACTCAGCTCTATTTCTCCATAACAACTGAATCAGGATGGGCCATGCAGCCTGGATACAATGGGGAAATGGATGAAGAAAAACAAGCTGAGCTTGGATCCTGGCAAGGTGGAGGCACTGTGGGATGAGTAGCTCCTCTGTCTGAGAAACTGATCAATTATCCACCCTGGATGAGGTTGCTCTGCCCCTGAGAAAACAGGCTCGTAGTTTGGGGCACTTCTGGATCCAGCTCAGTCACTGGGGGCTCAGGTAGCATCAATGGCTAGTACAGTCATATCTCGGGTTAAAGACGCAAATGTGGGTCGCATTCTGCTCAGGATGCGAATGGGGCTCCGGAACGGGTCCCGTTTGCATCCAGAGGTACCACAGTACTGCCTTTTACCAACTACAGCGGGTTTGGCAGCCACGAACATACCTACAACAGAATAGCCTTGCCACAATACTTCATGCATTAGTTACCTCAAGACTAGATTACTGCAATGCATTCTACATGGAGCTTTCCTCATGCTTGATCCAGAAGCTGGAGTTAGTGCAGAATGCTGCAGCATGATTGCTGACAGAAGTCAGGCCTTGTCACCTGTACTCAGGGATCTGCACTGGTTGCCGTTTTGCTACTGGGCCAAGTTCAAGGTGTTATTGTTAGTATTTTAAGTCCTTAACATCTTGGGACCAGTTTACCTACAAGATCGCCTTGACTCACACATACCCACTCAATGGTTTCAGACAGCGGAGTTGCCACTACCTTCAAGTGCTACATAAAGCCCATTCTGCATTTGCAGGAACTTAGTTGTTTGGTGTGGCAGCACCTGCACATTGGAACTCCCGCCCTCTTGAGACCAAGCAGGTGCCTTCACTGTATTCTTTCCTTCTTCCTGGGGAAAACCAAGTTTAGTCAAGCCTACCCAGAAAAGCTGGTGTGAATTTTAATCTGTTTTAGTATTTTAAACTTGTATGTTTCAAGGTTGTTGTTGTTTCGTTTGCATATAATTTTTATGAAGCAAATGCATACGTACGTACATAAAATCAGTTCAATAGCGCATCTAAAAACCATTATACTCCCACCCCCACCCTCCCAACAGAGTTAAAAGAGCGACCCGTATAAAAACAATTTCAAATCCAAGACAGATACTAATTGAGGTAACTGCCACAATAGCAAGCAACACTTGGAAGACTTGTTGAAAGGGGGACATCTTAAACAGACTTTGAAAAGGCCATGGAGGCAGTTCCAAAATGTGGATGAAGTTACATGAAAAGCCCAATTCATATACTGCAAGGAATGGATCTCCTGATAAGCTGGTATCTGCAGGACACCATCTCCTGCAGAGCACAGTGATAAAGGTATGAGACAATTTTTTGGGTTGTCAAACAATGAATGGTGCAAGGTCACCTGTGAGCTTCATGGTTCATGGAGGGGATTGGAACCCAGGCCACCCTGGTCCAAGTCCAACACTCTGACCACTGCCTCACACTGGCTCCCTTCAGAAGGTGGGGAGAGGGGAGATATATATAAGAAAGGTGACAGACCAAAGGCTGAGGGTCTGTTTATATATCAGTAAGATGCACCAGACTGGTTCTCTGCTGTCACTTGACGTCCAAAGCCAGGAGGCTGAAACAGAAACACGGTTCCAGCTCCAGTTGCACAAAGAAGAGTTGTGTCACACCAACAGCAGACTGGGGGAGTTGAGCAAAGGTATGAGGGGGAGCCAATGAATGATCAAAGGTGAATCTGGCAGGACAGCAGCAGAGGGCAGAAGTTCTCGGAGAAAATGCATCTCTCCACAATAGTGGAACAAGCAGAAGCTTCATGCTGAGAAGCAATTGTAGCCCTGACTGCCAAATGCTGGCAGCCAGGAAGAGAAGAAGGCCATCACCTCCTTACCCTGCTGGGGAGTTTCCAGAGGCATCTGGCTGCAGGACACTGGACAGATGGACGCTGGCCTGATCCAGCAAGTCTGCTCTTTAAGATCCTGTCACGGTTCCACACTGTTTTCTTCTGTGTGTGTGTGTGTGTGTGTGTGTGTGCAGGGAGAAAAGTAAAGGCAGCAGCTCTACTATCCTAAGCTTGCTTACTTGGAAGCACATCTCTCTGGGATTCACTAGGGTTTACTGGATTAGGCTAGAAAGTGGTCATGGATATCCTTATTGTAATAGGAAAAGATGGCTGGGTCTGTATCAAGGCCAGTTTTAACAAAAGGGGATGGAGCCATGAAAACATGGATCTGCAAATGACACTGAACCTGGGAAATGGGGGGAGGGTGGGGAACACTATCTAAACAAAAGAATAGGATTAAGGTTTTGGAATGACCCTTCGCAGCCTGGGGCACTTGAGGGAAAGCAGCATAGGGGGCAGGTACCTAAGACCCAGGGGCAAAATGCAGCCCCTCATATCTCTTTATCTGGTCTTGGAACTCTCTTCAGACCACACCCTTCACAGGTCCTGGTTTGCACCCAGAGCATTTTCCCTTGGCTAGAATGTGGCCTCCATCTCTGATATTGCTTTGAGATGCAAGACTAATGCACAAAGGTGAAATAAGCATTCATTGCTCCTCCCACTTTTGATTCTGGCCCTCACTACTACAGACAAATGGCCCTCAGAAGATTGACAAGGAGGAAATGCAGCCCTTGGGATGAAAAATGTCCCCCCACCCCTGATGTAGCACATATAATAGAATCATAGAATTGTAGAGTTGGAAGGGACCATAAGGATCATCTAGTTCAACCCCCTGCAATACAGACCCTGCAAGTGTCCCTATTTTCCAGGGACAGTCCTGGATCTACAGAAGCTGTCCCAGTTTCTGATTTGATCCCAGAATGTCCCGCTTTTCCTTAGATGTTGGAGGGCATGGAATTATCGGACCCCAAAGCCATCTGAAAGCAGCCCTGTATAAGGAAGTTTTTTAATGTTTTCTTATGTTTTTAAATATGTTGGAAGCTGCCCAGAGTGGCTGGGACAACCCAGTGAGATGGGTGGGGTATAAATATTATTGTTGTTGTTATGGAATAGGGCATCCTTATTTTCATCAAAAAAATATTGGAGGGTATCGCAATGCAGGAATCTTTTGCCCAATGTGGGGCTTAAACCCACAACCCTGAGATTAAGAGCCTCATGCTTGACCAACTAAACCATCCCAGCTAGGAACCATACAGCTCCCTGAGAATGCTGCCAAGTGTACAAAATGGTACAGCAAAGGTAGAGCTCCTGGTGAGCTCCAGATGTTGCTGGATTCCAAACTCCCATCAGCCCCCAGCCCTCACCCCTCACCGCCAATGATCAGGGGTGATGGGAGTTGTAGTCCAATGACTGGAGGACCACAGGTTCCCCACTCCTGCAATACAGTGCTGAGAAGCAATTGTAGCCCTGACTGCCAAATGCTGGCAGCCATGGGTGGAGATTTACATGTTGGGGGGGGGGGAATACCCACAGAAGATACAATTAACTGAGGAAGATTCTTACCATGCCTGAGAAGCATGTGATGATTTCATAAGTAGAAATACAGCCCTACTGGTAGCATTTAAAAGCAAACCTCATGAAGTGAGTCATGAACGGGAAGCCATTGCGGTGTGTCATTTTGCTCAGGGTTGTATGCCGCCTTGGGTATTTTACAGAGGGGTGGAGTACAAATGCCAAACCAAACAACTAAAATTTGTCATAAGAGAGACTCAGGTTCGAACTCCCACTTGGCCACAAAGCTACTGCATGATCTTGGGCCAGTCACACACTGTCAGATTACCCTACCTAACAGGGTTGTTGTAAGAATAAAATGGGGGCAGAGGAGAAACCAGAAATACCACAGGTGGAGAGCCAGTTGCCCTCCATATATTGCTGGACTCCAGATGTGCACACATGATACATTTAACACACATTTTCACAAAGAATCCTGGGAACTGTAGTTTACCCTTCACAGAGCTACAATTCCCATAACCCTTAACAAATTACAGTTTTCCAGGGTGGGTGGGTGGGTGCGCGCCTAAAATGCATGGTGTGTTTGCTGCCTAAAACTCCCATCATTCTTGACCAGTGGCCATGCTGGCTGGGCAATGATGGAAGAGTTGGCCCCACACCCCAGTACATACAGTCCTGAGTTTGTTGGAAGAAGAGTGGGATAAACATGAAAATGAAAAAAAATGGGCATTAGCGCAAGCAAGATTCAAGAAGATGCACGGCAGACTAATTGCTGGTTAGGGTGCTGAGGGTGGAGGGCACTGTGTTTTTACCAGGATATAGAGATACCGAAGAAGATTCTGAGAATGGAAATAATACTGGGAACACATGACCTCCAAAAGCACTAAAAGGAATAAAATGTATTATGCTGTGCTCTATGGCAGCTTTCAAAAACCATGCATGGAGGAAAAAGAACTACAGAGCCTCAGCAGAAAAATAAAAGAGAAAGCCAGGGTCAACTCCAAAGGGATATGTCAAATAACCAGCTGGTCTCTCAGGGTTTCCTAGAATGCTCCATTTACTGCTCTCACCCACGCCAAAGTGCCTAATTGTGCCACTTGGAGACCAAGGCATGTTTCTGGGAAAGCAAACGCAGGAAGGAAGGTCAAGGAACACTCTGCCTGTGACCAATGCCTATTCTGGGTTCAGAAACATTTACCTAGTTCAAAATTCCAACATCAAAACAACCATCAAAACAATAAAGAAGTAGCTATAATGGCAGACACTCTCAGCGAAAAGCATTTTACCCAGAAAAACAGGACTATTGACCAGTAATTGTAGCAAAGATTGCAGAACAGCCTACACAAATACATTATTTATCAGACTTCATCAAGACAGCACTTGTTGGGGGCTATGGGAGCTGCAGCCAAAAAGATCAGAGGGCAACAGATTGGCAAAGGCTGAGTTAACTAATGAGTTTGCACTGAGAAACACATGGTAAAGGTACCTGCCTAATATCAACAGGCAGGGAGTTCCAGAGAGAAGGATCAATCTTTGCTAGTGCAGAACAAACGTTGTGTGACACTTATATAGTGAGGTCTGTGGATGGACATAGTTTTGGAAATTGAAGATCTGGGTTCAGTCCTGCCCCTGACACAATCAACTTCCCTTAGGTTACCAACTGTCACAAGAGAGTGCTGGTCAGTAATCACACAGTTCAAAGATGGAGATAGCTCTTTATTAGCAAAAACATGATCTCCACATACTTAGTTAATGAGCAGAGCAGCTCATTCCTGGTGATCTTCCTCTAGGAAAATCAGTTGCTGAGACTGAAAGTCCCTGCTTCCTAAATCCTTCCCAGCTGTCTAAATCCTCTCCTCTTCAGGGCTTTCCCTAAGCAATCAGAAATGGCACCTGTGTGCGTGAAGCCAACCTCTTCCTCCGCTCTTTTCCTGTCTCTTCTGGTTCTGGAAAACAAGATGGAGCTCATCATCGCAGGAGGGGGAGACACCTGTGTCTCTTCACCAGCTTAACTCATCTCTGCTTCTTGGTCCCCCTCCTCTTCAGCCTCCACTTCTGCCTCTGTTTCTGGACTTCTCTCTGGCACAGACTCTCCCTGCTCACTAAACCCTGTAGCCTCTTCAGCTTCCAACACCTCCTCTTCCCTCTCTTCTTCCTCTTACCACTTATTGTCTTCCCACCGCCACTCCCTGGGCTCTGAGCCTTCTTGCCTTTGTTGTTCCCCAGCTGGTTCCTCCCACTATTCCTCTGCATCCAACCAGTCCATAACACCAACTCAAATAACAGTCTCAATTCCCCCCTCAGCTGTTAAAAATCAACAATTTGCTATTGCTCTGCCTCTTGTGGATCTGGTGAATATTACAATTGCAACATAAACTTTTCTAGAACACACCACAAGTGTGATTTAAAAATAAATAAATTAAAAAACCCATATCTTTTCAAAGCCCCAACCCTGTCCAGGTATTCTGAAGCCTGTTTCTTGAGGTTTTGAAGAGCTGTCAATGAGAAGAGATCTGCCAGACCAAATGAACACTGTCCAGCAGGTGCCAACGGGAAGCTCACAAGCAGGACCGGAGTGCAGCAAAGTTCTTCCCAGATGTGATTCCTAGCAACTGGTGTTCACAGGCATAATGCCTCTGACAGTGGTGGCAGAAATAGCCAGTATGTTTAGTACCTGTGATAGCCTCCTCCTTCACCTGCATGAATTTGTCTAATTCTCTTTTAAAGCTACCCAAACTGCTGGCCATCACTACCTCCTGCAAGAAGCTCTCTGCGGCTATGGCCCACAGAGAGGAAGAGGAACCTGGGTGATATGAGCCGTAGCAACACTGCCAGTGGGTTTTTGACAGTCCATGGAAGGGACTTGCCTCATTCCAAGGTGTGTTTGTTTCTAGAGCGTTGGATCCAGAGATGGCCCAAGACGTTTGTCTGAAGCAAAAGGCAAGATGCAGTCCTGCCCAAGAGTTCTGAAACAATTAATGTTGGAATGCTCTGGCCTGAAGTAATAAAAGCCGATCTTCAACTGACAGAGACTTTATTGACATCTGAGATATATATATATATAGAGAGAGAGAGATATAAATATATATATCGACCAGTTCTAGAAAAGCGAAAAGTGTGGGATAAAGCAGACATAAAACAACAAAACTATGTACAATAGCTTTACTGAAATAATAGACCCTGTCAGTGCTATTTTCTAGAAAAATAGATGCCGGAGCTCACCATGATCTTTTCCCTTGTTCTCTTAGAATGGCAATGCCGCCTACCCGAGAGGTGCTGGAGCTGAGCTCCGGTGAGTTCCAGCTGGAAAAGAAGAAGTCCTGGACCCTCTTTATCCAATTCTGGCATAATAAGTGTCTCCTTATAATTAATTAAGCTCAGTTTAATTCTCTACAAAATGTATTGTTCTGACCTGTTCTATCCCCTTCTCACCATTTATTTATTTTTTAATTATGTATGGCTAATTAGTATTTGGTTTTCTTTTATTATTCTATCAATGCTAACCTTAAAATCAATTTTGTGTGTGTGTGTGTGACAACTACGGCACCCTGTCTCATCAGTGGCGTAGTGTGGGTTGTCAGCACCCTGGGCAAGGCAAGTAATTTGCGCCCTCTAACCCGTGGATTTGCGCCCCCTAACCTGTGGATTTGCGCCCCCTAACCCTAACCCCCAGATGTTGCGCCCGGTGCGGCCTGCACCCCCTGCACCCCCCACGCTACGCCACTGTGTCTCATTCCACATACAGGATGCTTGCAGTTGAGCCTTTGTTCAGCAATGGTGATGATGGGGCAGCATCCTCCACTGTACCTGAAAGCAGCGTGTAAGCTTTGGGGAGGGGGTCTAGGTGCAAACAGCTCTGTCCCCAAGCACCTTGTGCCACTCCCCAACATCTGCTGCTTGAGGCAGTTGCTTAATGGCTCTTTCAGGAGAGGGCAGCCGGAAGATAGCATCCCATTAGGAAATCAATTTTGGAGGCTTCCGGTCTGCTTCGCGGAGGAAATGGCAACACCTGGGGCTTCGTCCGAGTAAGATATGGCCAACACATAGAGATTTGTTAGTAGAAGAAGAGAAAGGTTTGAAATTAAAAAGTTATGAAAACTTGAAAGATACTTTACAAAGTTGCTTGCATCACAGACAAATTAATGAGCAGTTTTAAGAAGATAACAAAAGAGGGTTTAGTTATACTATTTCAAACTTCCGAAAGGAAATTGTGGAGGGAAACACCAAGTTATTGAAGAAAGCATATAATATTTTGCTATATGGAGAGACTTTAGATGAGATGATAAAATTGGCACAAATAAAATGAGCTCAGGATGTTGGGCATAATACACAGTTGGAGGAATGGGAAAGATTATGGAAAACAAATTTAAAGTTTACAGATTGTATATTATTAAGAGAAAATTATTTGAAAATGATATATAGATGGTATATCACACCGGAAAAAATTGCAACAATGTACAAAACAGGATCTAAGATATGTTGAAGATGCAAAAAGAAAGATGGTACTTTTTCATGTATGGTGGGAATGCAAGAAGGTTAAAGAATATTGGGAAATGATATATAATGAATTGAAAAAAATGTTTTAAAAAAACTTTGTTCAAAAACCAGACTCTTTCCTGATTGGAATTTTAAATCATGATATAAGACAATGCAGCAAGAATTTTACTAGCACAAGTATGGAAAACAGAGAAAATGCCAACAAAGGAAGAATGGCAAGCCAAGCTTATGGACTACGTGGAACTGGCTAAGCTGACAGAGCGGATACATGAGAGAGACAACATCGATTTCAAAAAGGAGTTGGAACCATTTCTAAACTATATAAAAAGACAGTATAAAGATTTGGACTCATTGGGAGGTTTTGACTAAACTTTCACAACTATATAAGAGGTAAAACCAGCAGGGTGTAGAATTTGTTTAATAAATCAATATGGAAATACAGGGGAAGCCAAAGAGGGGGGAGGAGAGAAATATGGATTTATAAATTGTTCAATTAAGATTTGTGGAAAATTTGTTGTTACAATTTGAAAATTTAATAAAAAATATTTTTTTAAAAAAGGAAATCAATTTTGCACAGTGTCAGAATCAGGTCTTTAGGATGGTGACACATACCTTTTGGAACTCCCTGCTGCTGCATGTTAGACAGGCGCCACCATCTCTTTTGTCTTTTTGGCTAAAGATGCCTCTCTTTCAACAAGCCTTCAAAAATCTTTATCCTAGTTGCCAGCATCTGCTTTGAGTTCAAATTGATTTTACGTCTGTATGTCCTGTTGTTGTTTTAAATTTTTTTTAAATTGCTATTATGCAAGTAATTGCTTTAACTGTTTTTATCGATGACTGTTTTATCTATGTTATTATACTGCAAATCGGTATGAGATCTCTCATGGGAAGTGATTCATGAATGAAATAACAATATGAACTGCATCTGCTTTTTTAGTGTTTTCAACTCTCTCTTTTTGCTACATTTACTGTACATCTTAAGACGGTTGTGTAGAAAGCGATTAATGATTTTATGAGTTCAAAACCGACAGGTACCTTTAAAAGCAAAACAAGATGGAAACAAAACAGAGACCCATGGCAGAGACCCATTCATCCAGGTGGGAAATCCCACTGAAACAAATACATCTTTGGTTGTTTCCTGTTTAAAAGATAAGAGCCTGCTGGATCAGTTTAGTAGTTGTTTTCAGTCTAGCACAGGGGTAGCCAAACTAAGGCCCAGGGGCCGGATGCGGCCCAATAGCCTTCTCAATCTGGCCCGCAGATGGTCCGGGAATCAGCATGTTTTTACATGAGTGGAATGTGAGTTTTTATTTAAAATGCATCTCTGGGTTATTTGTGGGGAATTCGTTCACGCCCCCCCCCCAATATAGTCCGGTTCACCACATGGTCTGACGGACAGTGGACCAGCCCACGACTGAAAAAGGTTGCTGACCCCTGGTCTAGCATCATCTTACAGTAGCCAACCAGATGTCTGTGGGAAGCCCACAAGCTGGACCTGAACACAAGAGCACTCTACTATTCCACAAAACAAGGGCAGACATTATTATTGATGTTCATGAAGATGATGATGGTGATGACTGGGCTGGCCTTGGTCAATTCCCACAGCTAAGGCTGGAACGGGCTAAAGTGAGGATTCAGGGGAGGGGTGTAGTGAGAACTTGCCCATGTAAGAATCTGGGCAAGTTATATTTTATGTGATCTCAGAAATGGAACAGCAGGTGTGTCATGGAGAGAAGAGGTGGAGCTACAGAGCCACACCTGCTGCTGTTAGGCAGGTAGGGACTGTCCGTTCACTCTGTGTGTGCTAGGGGAATAGGCTCTTAGCCCGGCTAGGAAACCTGTATCTCTCCAGAAGTTGCTGGATTTCCACTTTCCTTCCTGACCCTTGGCCATTCTTGCTTATGGGACTTATGGTAGTTCATCTCCAGGAACACGTGGAGAGCTACAGACATTTGCCATCTCTGTCTCAGGTAGAGAAGAGAATGGTTGGAGCAGGGGGTGCAAAGGCTGCAAGAAGCACTTGCACCCCCCCCATACTCCTCCTATGCTCTGCCGACTTAGCACAAGTAACTGTGCAGTGGCACCCTACAGGTAGGAAGTGCCCCATAGATTGCCAATACACCTCTGAGAAGAAGCCTGCAAACAGGGCCTGAGAGCAAGAGCACTCTCCTCTTTTGGGGTTTCGAGCAACTGGTATTCAGAAGCATTTTCTGCCTCCACCCCTGAAAGGAGAACACAGAAGCCCAGGTCGGTGGCCATCCCTTCCCCTTCTCCAAAAGTCATCCAAGCTGGTGACCACCGCTGCCTCTTATGGGGAGCAAAGCAGACGACCTAGACAGCAAGGGGCCCGTGGCCGGGGCACGATCAGGAGTTCGAAGATGACACAACGCGCGCGCTTAAAAGCCTGCGAGGGGGGGCGGCCCAGGGCCGACATTCCTTTGTCACTGCTCAACGAACCACCACCGCTAAAAATAGCTTGCCGGGAGAGGCTGTGGGGGCTTTTCCACCCTCCGTCACGGTGACTGCCAGAACCAACTCATCGTGGCAGACGCCCTGCCTGGCACAAGGCAAGCTGGACAGCACCAGAGAAAGAGGTCTCGCTCCCACTCCGCCCAGGCTGCTGCGGGGCTTCTTGCTCCGCCCCCTGCCCCCTGCCCCCGCGCCGTGCCGCCGCCAAAGCAGCCTGGCGTCCCGCACCGCTCCCTGCCCAACGCGTGGCTTTCGCTCATGCCAGCCGGGAAACTCGGGCTTCCTCCCACCACCTCTCGCCACCTCCAGTCTCTGCTGCTTTCTCCATTCGCCTTCCCGCCCCGCGCTCCCTCCTTCCCACATCCTCCTCTGAGAACTCCCTTCCCTCCTCCGCCTCCGCCTCCCAGAGCCAGGATGAAACTCAATTCCTCTCCCGAATAGAACAGGAGTAGCCATAGCAACCTCCCCCTGCCAACCTCCCCACCTCCAGCGCTTCTCCGTCCCCATAATTTCACATTCTCCCACCCCGCCCACCTCCCCACAGTTACCTTCCTATGGAAATGAGCTCTGCCGCCCTTGGCTGCCCATTGCTGCCCCCCCCCCCACTGGCGCATCCGTCTCTAATACCCCAGGAACCCCCTTGCCACCTCTCCTATCCCCCAATGCCGCCCCCACCCGCCCCAATTTTCTTTTCTTTTTTGAAGTCACATTCCTAACTTCGCCACCCACTCCTTTTGCCTCAGGCAACCTCGGAGGCCGGTCGCTTTCAGGTGTCCTGAGACATCCGCAACCCAAGGCTCTCTTTGCTCTCTTGCCCCTGAAGAACTTCGCAGCTGGAGCACCAGCTAAACAACTGGAACCAGAAGAATGGGGGAGGGGACAGGAGAGCTCTTCTCCACCCCACCCCACCCCACCCACCCACTCCTGGGAAATCAAACTTTATAACCTAGATATTGCCTACACACACACACACACGGAGGGCTGCTGCTCAGTGGCAGAGCATTTGCTCTGCATGCAGAAAATCCCAGGTTAATTTCTTGGCATCCCCAGGTTGGGTTGGGATGTCCCTCCCCCCCCAAAAAAAACCCCCGGAGAGCCACTGCCAATCAAGCATAGACAATAGCTGGTCTAGGAGGACCAAATGTCTGACAGCACAAGGCAGCTTCCCTTTGTTCCTCTCAGATGCCCTGGGCCATAGCTCAGCAGCAGAGCACCTGCTTGGTATGCAGAAGGCCCCAGGTTCAATCCCCTGCCTCTCCAGTCAGAGCTGGGAATATCCCTAGCTTGAAACTTTGGAGGGCTGCTGCCAGTCTAGCATAGAGAATGCTGAGCTGGCTGGGCCGACAGTCTGGCTCTGTATGGGACAGCTTCCTATGTTTCTCCTCTATACATAGATGCAAATTCATAAAAAAACCCAAAATAAATAAATGTGCCTTGTCACAATGGGGGGAACTGCAACCAGGTCTCCTGTTTAGATGCTGGTTGTTGATGGGCATCTTCAAGGCTCCTGGTGTCCCTTCTGGAAATCTTGCCTGTCTGAAACCCTGGAGAGTTGCTGCCAGTCAGTGTAGAAAACACTGGGCTAGGTATGGCTTGATTCAGTTTAAGGCAGTGCCCTATGCTCCATGTCCACAAGTCGAGGTCTGCCCCCTCCAGAGTCTTAAGGATCAGCTACTAGCCAATTCAGCTTTTCCACATTTTGGCTGCCTGTTTTTGATACAAGGGCATGAGACTATTTCATCCACGGTAGAAAAAAATCAGTGTGTGTTACAATTAGCGCAGGCATAGTCTAACTTCCACCATAAGAAGAGCCCCACTAGATTAGACCAATCCAGACCAACATAGTGTCAGAGCACCTGCTTTTCATGCAGAAGGTCCCAGTTTCAATCCCTGGCATTTCCAGGTAGGGCTGAAAAGAAACCCTTGCCTGAAACCCTGGAGAGCCACTGCCAGTCCGTGTAGACAATATGGAGCTAGATGGATCAAGGGTCTGGCTCAGGAGCAGCTTCCTATGCCCCTGTTTAAATCAACCCTTTTTTCAGAACCATGCAGAGTGGAATCTTGCTTTGTTTCTCAGGAGAAGAGTCCCAGCTCAGTGACAGAGCACCTGCTTTGCATGCAGAAGGTCCCAGGTTCAACCTCCAGGTAGAACTGGTGTCAATCATTGTAGACAAAGCTGCCATCGTCATCACCACCATCACCATTATTTACCCACCCTTCACTCCAAATTCCCAGGGCGGGTCACAACAATTTAAAATGCAACATTGAAAATCATTCAAAACAAATTGCAATCACGAGAATAAATTGTGTGAATCATAGAGTTGGAAGGGGCCCCATGGATCATCTAGTCCAATCCACTGCAATGCAGGAATATGCACCCATACGGGGCTCAAACCTGTGACCTTGGCGTTATCAGCACAACGATCTAACCAACTGAGCTAACCGAGATGGGTGACAACGATTTAAAATGCAACATTAAAAATCATTCAGAACAATCACAAGAATAAGATGGAATTCTAAAAATATGCACCTTAGGTGTTAAAGGGCTGAGCAAAAGGGACTTGTCCCTATAGAGGTGCCTAAGGGTGGGAAGCCCACAAGTAGGGCAATAGCTTTCTACTGCTGTTGCTCCCCGGGAAAATGGTGTTCATAAGGTATACTGCTTCTGAGGATGGAGGTACAATATACTGTAGCATCATGAACATATTTGAGTTGTCTCCTTAGGTGGGTAAAAATGTCAGAACTTCTGGGCCAACATCTTCTGGCTGAAAGCAGCATTTCCTCCATGTTGGAGGAGGTGGGAGGCAAAAGCAATTCCATCTCCACCTGGTGCTCTGACACCCCACCTCCTGGGATCCAAGCAGCAGGCAGGGATCCTAACAGTTGTCATTCACTGCCAACCTTCTCTGGTTGCCCCATATTTAGGACCCAATGCACAAACCTATACACACACATTAATGGGTGGGGGCGCGCGAGCTAATTGATATCAAGCACAGGTACCTAATTAAGCCATTACAAATGCCTTGGACTTGCATACATTCCAGGACAAACATAGATGCGCACACACAAGCACCTTTCTTTTGGGTCTGCTTCCCCTTTCTGTCACATCACCTGTGCCCCCCTCCAGGTTGGCTTGCCAACAGTGGCAAAGTGCCTGTCCACTCCCTAGCAGCAGCAACCTGCCCCCCTCCTCCCACAGAGCTGGATGGGGCTGAAAGTGCAGTGGTGACAGCTCTGTGATAAGGCCATGCTCTCTTCCCATTGGAATCACTTCTGTAAATAGCTCAGTGGTAGAGCATCTGCTCTGCATGCAGAATGCCCCCCCCCCCAGGGTTCAATCCTCAGTCTCCAGGTAGTGCTTCTTATGTTCCCAGCCTGAAACCTTGGAGAGTCACTGCCAGTCAGAGTAGACAATCCTGAACTGGATGAACTAATGGTCTAACTCCGCATAAGGCAGCTTTTTACGTAACTTAATTCTGCTTGCAGAACCGGGCATGCCCGACTGCAGAATTTCCCTAAGGATGAGGGAGGGAGGGAATTTTCCTATGGATAGAGAAGGGAGGGCATGTTTAAAAGTAACACTGCAGAATATGAAAGACCTCTTCTTCCCTACCTAGCTGCCCGACCCCACATTACAGGGTTGATAGATGAATAAAGCTTGCTGACATCAACTCCAGTGGGGCACAGGAGCCGCCCGAGAGGTAGGCCTCAGAACCGCCACGCTGCGCTTTCAGAGCTCGCATATGCGAGAGATTTCGCTCACATGCCTCTGCTGCTCCGCTGCAAACTACAGGCCAGAAAATGAGAGCCCTGGGTGATAACCGGGTCGGTGAGGGGAGTTGGTGCTCAGAGGGGTGTTGTCTGAGAGCGGGTGGGAAGGCTGCATAGCTGCAGAGGAGGAGGCGGCGGCGTTTGGGAGCATCGCATACGCTTGACTTTTGAGCGGGGCAGAAAGGAACTTGTGGAGGTTCTGGCTCTGTGTCTGAGGCTCCCAGCAGGCGGAGGGCAAGCACATATCATCATCATCACCACCATCATCATAGCCTGGAAATAGCCTTCTGCCCGCGCATGCACGCTTGCGCGCGCGCGCGCACACACACACACGCTTCTGAGCACGTGTGGCAGAAAGGGGGCAGTGAGGGGCAAAGCTCCACCTTCCCTTTTTGCCTAAGAGGGAGCGACACCCCTTCCCCAAACACGCGCGCACATTCTCTCTCTCTCTCTCTCTCTCTGATGCTTGGCAAGCAATTACAGGTAATACCAACCAGCAGCCGCCCCCGGGCTCTGCTCCCCACTGACTGTCAGCCTGGCGCGGCAGAGGAGGAGAAAGAAGGAGAGAGATGCTTGGCGCTCGCTCCTTCCTTGTCTGAGGCAGCTTAGCAGAGCGCGCTGCCTACACGCACTACACCCCAGTGAGCAATTCTGCTTGCTCCGGTCCAGCACATGCTCAGGCGCAGCGCACATCCTCGCGTCGCGTACTGTGCATGCAGCGTGCACGACCAGGGCCAGCCCTCGCTCTGCCTGATGGATGGCTGGGGGGGGGGGGGGCACGTTTCTTTAGGCAATCAGATCTGGCTCTTTCTTTCTTTCTTTCTTTCTTTCTTTCTTTCTTTCTTTCTTTCTTTCTTTCTTTCTTGGCAGCGTTCTTTGACCAGCACTGCTCGGTTGGACAGCAATATCAGCAGAAGAGCTGTTCTCATTCTCTCTCTATCCCCCCACCCCACCCGCGCGCATCTTATCACTGCCATCTTGGGAGGGATGCTTGCACTTCCTGAAATCCATCTGACAGCCAAACGGGAGAGGGGGAGGCAGAAGGCACCCCCCCCGACACACACACACACCACATTCCCCCAGTGTGGTCCTCCAGGCACTTAGACCTATGGCAATGGGGCACATTGAGGGTACAAACGCAAGGAGAAAACATGGAGAAATGGGATTAGGCAAAGCAGGGGTCTCCGTTGCCAAGGTGGATGCGTGGGTTTGGGATGAAGAATACAGCGGGGGCGGATGGGTCATCGGAGTGCATCTGCCTGGCCCACCTGCTCACCCGCCCTGGCACATTCTGACCCCCGCTCAGAGGCTGGCAGAAGCCAGACGACCTCGAGTGGGAGGTGGTGATGACAGCCGGGAGAACGTGGCAGGCTCAGGAAAGGTGGTGGACAAACCCAGCCTCCATTTTATTGCCTCGCAAAGCATGCGGGCTCCATCCATTTTCTCAGCTGGCTGGGGTGTGCGCGGGGTGGGGGTGGCTGCCGGTGCAGGAGGCAAATAAGGGAGGGGGTGTCTTCCAGGTCCTTGGAGAAGGAGCCGGGAGATGGGAAAGAGGGCAAGAGCCTCAGGTGGGTTATATAAGAAGGAGATAGACATGGAGCACTGGGGCAAAGAGCTGATTGGGTGTGCGGGTGCCCTCCCGGGCACGCTAGTAAGGGTAGCACAAACCCTGGCGACGTGGGTAACCCATGTGCCCAAAAGAAAAGGCCCCTTCCGCCTGGCAGGGATGCCATTCTCCGGACTAGCGCCTTGCCCTGCCTTTTCCTCCTCTTCCGAAGAGTCACCCACCTGTTCATACCAGTCGCGGTTCGAGCAGGTACACTCGGGCCACCAGCCGGGGCTGCCTCCGTTCATCTTGGGGGTCCCACCTCCACCTCCTCCGCAGCTCTTGGCCGGGCCCTGCTTCGGGGGCGCAGGGGGCGCGTTGTCGCAGCGGGAGGTGGGGATGAGCTTGCCCTTGCCGCGGGCTGTGGGGGTGGCGCCCCCTGCCTGCGAGGGCAGGGTCTGCGA
The DNA here is from genome assembly GCF_965153285.1 of Podarcis tiliguerta. Lineage (NCBI taxonomy): Eukaryota > Metazoa > Chordata > Lepidosauria > Squamata > Lacertidae > Podarcis > Podarcis tiliguerta. The sequence goes on along the minus strand of NC_139553.1, from coordinate 46,572,764 downwards.
GCCGTAGCCCCCATACCCGCCCGCGTACTGCTGCTCCTGCTGCTGCCACTCGCCGTAGCTGGGGGGCTCCATGCGCCGGAGAGCCGCCATCCTCGTCACCTCGTAGCATTCCGGGCACCGGCAGCAGTGGTGGTGCTTGTGCATCTTGGCGTCGCCGTCCAGCCGAGCCTGCCTACGCGCAGCAACCCAGAAACAATGGGGAGGATGGGGGGAGAGCCCCCCACCACCACCGCCTCCCCTCCGCCTCCTCTTCCTCCTCGCGGCGCGGGGGGAGGGCAAGCAGCGAGCGCGCACACCCCGGTTAGTTCCGAAGGCGCAGCGTCGTCAGCGCATCATCGCGGCGGCATCGCCGCATCACCCAGCCCTTCAGCCTCTGCCAAGCCGGAGGAATGAGAAGGAGAGGTTTTACTGAAGCGGCAGCGGCAGCCTCCCCTTGCGTGTCGTCTGCCGCTGCTGCGTGGATCGGTCGCGCAGGCAAAGCAAGCCCCGTTCCTCCCCAGGCGAGGTCAGGCGCCAAGGCAGGCGCTGCTGCGAGGCAGCGGCGGCTTCACCCGGGCCGAAGGATGGCGAGGATGCTGAGGACGGTGCTGATGCTGCGTTCGGTCCCTAGACGGGAAAGGAAGGAGGCGAGCGCATCCCTGGCTCGCCAGCCTCCCCGTTCTGCGCGCCGCAGCCAATGAGAGCACGGGACCGCGGCAGCGCCGAGAATGTTAATGGGGGGGTCCTTAAAGGCACAGAGGCAGCCCGCCGAGGTTTCCCTTAGCTTGACAGTTCTCGCTTCTCCAACCAACCCCCGCACGCGTTTTATCTTCACTACAGCCTTGTGAGGTACCTCAGTCTGAGATAAGGCTACTGCCTCAAGGCCACCCAGCCAGCTCTGCCGCCACTGCTCCGGGGGAGGGAATTTGACTTCTCAGGTCTTCATAGGGAATTCTAACCCCCTGCACCAAGCTGGGTTCCTAAGCATATTAGGACCTCGGGTTCCAAGTGGGTTTACGGGACTGCAATGCAAGGTAGGGATCAGTCAAACCAGAAGCCCAGGGACAGCTCGCTGGGTGAACCTGGACCAGTCTGACCTGCCTTCCAGGGTTGTTGTGGGACAAAATGGAGGAAGGGGACTATTACTTTGCCTTGGGCTCCTTGCAGGAAAGGTGGGGTACATAGAATCACAGCGTTGGATGGGAACCTGAGGATCATTTCTAGTCCAGCCCCCTGCAACGCAGGAATATGCAGCTGTCCCGTACATGGATCGAACCTGTGCCCTTGATGTTATCAGCACCATGCTCTAACATCTATCCAGTGGTCTGATCTATCCAGTGGTCACATATAGAATATTTAATGAAACAAACAAATCTGTGCAGAGAACTAGTCCTGGGACTAAGAGAGGGCACTCCACCCTCCCCCACCCCCTTCAACAGTCTAAAGCTCCCACATCACTAGGCCTGCCCTATTGCATTCTGATCTCCTATGCCAGGACACAGCGTTCATTCCTCCATTCCGACTTGCAAGCCTTAACTACCCTTTTGCCCAGGGTTAGCAACACGGTTCCCTCCAGAGGTTGCATCTATGGGCTTAGCTGCCCCCCCCAAAAAACTAGGCCTGCTAGTAGTCAAAAGGTGGCATTTCTTCACTCAGCACAGACCTCCCTGCATATTCTTCCCCCACCTACCAGATAAACACCACCCATTTTCAGCCCACCTGCTTGCATTTCTTCTCCAATCCTCTTCTCGCTTAGTAGGTGTGAGAGGGAAAGAAGCAAATCACCATTCCATAATGTCGGAAGCTGGACCCACAAAAGCTGAGATCTGCGTGATTAACTTTTAAGACTGTAAGAAGAGCCAGCTGCATCCATGGGCGTAGCCAGGGGGGCAGCTGCCTCTCCTAAATTAAGTAAATAAATACTTAACTAACAGAACAATTGCATAGCAGATAACTTGGTTTTGCCCACCCAGCATATAAAGCTTGCCCCCCTAAAATAAATCCTGGCTACACCCATGGCTGGATCAGACCAATGGCCCATCGAGTCCAACATCCTGTGCTCACAGAGGGAAGCACACAAGCAGGACCTGAGTGCAACAACATTCTCTGCAACAACTGGAATTCAGAAGCATTGCTGCCTCTGAGAGCGCAGGTAGAACCAATTTATCTCATCCTCTTATAAAAACCACCCAAATTGGTGGCCATCACTGCCTCCTGTGGGAGAGAGTTCCATAGTTTAACTATGCACTGAGTGAAGAAGGACTTCCTTTTGTCTATCTTCAAACTTCCAACATTCTACTTCGCTGGATAGCCCCAAGTTATAATAATAATAATAATAATAAAAACAACAACAGATTCCTTATACCCTGTTCACCTGATTGGGTTGCCCCAGACACTCGGGGGAGCTTCCAACAGAATAAACACATAAACACACACACACACACAATGTCAAACATTAAAAACTTCCCAATACCTTCAGATGTCTTCTAAAGGTTACACAGTTATTTATCACCTTGACATTTGACAGGGCCTGGTGAGGGAACCGCCAGAAAACCCTCAAAGGTGGACCTCAGTGTCCGGGCTAAACGATGGGGATGGAGATGCTTTTCTCTATTCCTCCTTCTCGACACCATGCAGAATTTTACACATTTCTATCATGTTGCCTCTCACTTTTGTTTAAACTAAAAAGCCCCAAAACATCTAAGCTAAAGTTCTGCAAGCCCCTGATTTAAGGTGTGATTTATTGATGTTTCTACTTTGCAAACTGGGTGACACTGCATCTCACTAGGTTAGCTGTGCTTGGCCATAAACCTGTTTGGGTTTTGGATAGAATAGCTGTGCTCTTAAGCCATGAAGACTTTGAAAAGGCACCATTTTCGGACATTAGCTAGGACCAACTCCAAGGCTTTTATTCCAACAGCCTCTTCTATTCAGCTCAGGCATAGGCAAACTCGGACCTCCAGATGTTTTGGGACTACAACCCTCATCATCCCTAACTAACAGGACCAGTGGTCAGGAATGATGGGAGTTGTTGTCCCAAAACATCTGGAGGGCCGAGTCTGCCTATGCCTGATCCAGCTCAACCTAGACCCACATTTAGAATATGGAAAGGGTGGTGGGTGGAGGTGGGGTGAACTGGTGGTGTCAGATCAGGAATCTGGGGCACAAGCCCAGGGCCCCAGTCAGCAGAATCAGTTCCCTGTCTGGAGATGCTGGGAACTGAACCTGGGACCTTTTGCATGCAAAACAGATGCTCTACCACAGAGCTAACTTCTTCCCTCTTCTGTAGCAGTTTCCTTTTGTGCATAAGCTACTGCTTCCATATCATGCTTCAAGGGAAAGAGCCACCAGCTTCCATACTGTTGGAGGAGGCGGGGTTTGCTTGACCTTCCCTGCTGGATTGTTGGGCAATACATCACATTCCTAAGGTGCTTGGAAACAGGGGCCAAATCACAAAGGGTGGAAAGAATGAAACCTGGAGAAAGAGGACAGAAAGGAGGTGAGTTGTCTCAGCTCACAATCTTACCCCCAAAGAAGGGTCTGTTACCAGAGATGTACCTAAGGGTAGCCTAGGTTGGCCCCCACCAAGGGTGCAGGCCTGCGGCAGATGTGCAAAATTCATACCTCTCCACTGTGGCTCATAGTGGCTAGGAGCCCCCCCCCTCCATCCACCTGCATGCTCCTCAGGCCATTCTTCCACTGCTCTGGGTGGCCAGGCAAGATGCCCAAGCTCCTTTGGGTGCCTTGGCAGAGCTCCTTCCTTGTCAAGGGCACAAGGGAGGAGGAGGCTGATATAGCACCTCCCCAAGGGTGCAAGGGAGCCTAAGTATGCCTGTTACCTTCCTGTGCTATATCCCAAAACTGACACACATGGCTGCAAGAGAGATGCTTTGAGTAGAAAGCGATACTGTCAAACTTTCTGGGTTTCAACTTAGAGGGAAAGCGAAATACAACTGCAAATCCTCAATGTTCATATAATGCAACAGACACCTCACAGGCTTAGCCAGCTAGAGGCTTCTGATGTGATGGGCTGAGGCTTGAAGGTGCCACCTGTCTTAAGAAGAGAAAGTAAGAAAAGAAAAGCCCTTCTGGATCAGACTAAGGGGGTGGGCACCTAGTCTAACACCCTGTGCTCACAGTGGTCAACCATCTAGATGCCTGTGGGAAGCTAACAAGCAGGAATCTGAGTGCAACAGCAACTCTCCCTCCCTGTGGTTCCCAGCTGCTGGTGCGGAGAGGCAGTCTGCCTCTAACAGTGGGTGTCTCTGGAGGATGTGCTAATCCACCACTCAGAATTTTAGGGAAAATTGGCCCTTCCCCCGGGCAGTCCCAGAGCAGCCCTACAGCCCCAGAACATTCCCCAGCAATCTGTTGCCTGTACTCTGGGATGATAAAGCTGGTGTAGCAATGTCACACAGACCTTTGGGAAAGCAGCCAGGCCAACAGTGAATGGGAGGGGAGCAGAGTAGCAATGGAGAGCCAGGCTGTTCCTTCAGCCACCCCCTGCTCTTTCTCCTTTAAATAAGGGACGTAATGCAGCAGATTTCTGAATGGCTGCTCCCTCCTCTTCCCTGCCCACTCACCTGCTAGCCAATCAGCAGGAGAACTGGAATTGCAGCAGCCAACAGTTCTTAAAGGCACCCAGGCCCTAGAAACCATTTTTAGGTTTTCTGTTGCTTGCAGAAGAAATATTCTGCCACTGTTACCTTGGAAAAGGAGGTTTGGCTAAATCTTTCCCCAGCTCTGCCATGTGTGCAGCCCAGCCTCTAATAAGTCTGTTATGAAGGGTACATTTCTCATCAGAAGCAATAGCTGTGCATTTGACAGCCGCCTCGCAGTCCAGCCCAGGGACCAACACACACTCCTGAATGTGCCATGTGGATACATGGAGGAAGAAGCTGCATAAAACAGCAGTTTTTATGATGTCGCTAATTATACAATTTTATGAGGATTACTTTAACGTTTCTGTTTATTATGTATTAGTGCCAGCCTCATACCCAGCGTTGCTTGGGAATTATAAAAAACACCCCCCCACCCCCCAAAAAACCCAGTGCAGTTTTGCAATCAGTGCTTAAGATCAGTGCAACTTTGGGAGGTTTAGCTAGCCATTTTGATTCAAGCTGGCATCCAATTGCATCCAAACTAAGCCAAAAACCTCCGCCTTGATCTCAGGAGCCATCATGCAAAATTTGACTATTGCAAGTGTCCCAATGCACAGCAAGGAGGCAAACAAACAGTATTCCAAAATATACTGTAGATTATTATGTTTCCGTAGCACTTAAAAAAACCCCCCACCACCCTGTGATCATTTTTGCTGAAGGATAGCACATATTTTTTTTAAATAAATAATAAAATGAATTGCAACAGCATTTTCACCTGATATCACAGGTGTGAATAAAACAACGAAGAGTACTGTGGCACACCTTAAAGATGACACAGATTTACTATTTCGTGATTACAGTCCTGCAAAACTGTGTATGCTGGAAGCTGCCACAGGACCATTTGCTGTTTTTGCTGTGACAGGCTGAGTTACCCCTCCAGCAGACATGGATATGTATATCAAAGGGAGCAGCAGAGCACAATTCAAACTCTAAGCTCTGCTGCTGCAAGGAGCCCCCAGAAAGCCAACCTCTTGGTTTCCCATGGGATGGAAAGGAATTCAGAAATCTCCAGGAAGGGGGCCTAGGCTCACAAATAATGCCACTCTTTTGCCGGACACCAAGCACCATATAGATTAGGTATGGGGAAAATTCCAGCCCTCCAGATGTGGCTAAGCTGCAACTCCCATCATCCCTGGCACCTGCTGGAGAGCTGAAAAGTTCCCCCGCACCTGAGATAGATACTCAGGTGCAGGGTAGGGGAAGTGCTCCTCGCTGACTGAGTCTACCTCCTCACTGTAGAAAACCCAGGAGGCTCCTGTGAATGAATGGGGGAGCACCCTCAGCTAATGCCCACTGTGCCACTTCTGAGTGTGCCACCCCTGGGGAGGTTACCACTGTTTCTCTCTCTACTTTGGAGTTAATTATGCTGGCCTTCCATTTCCTTTGTGGTGATCCACAAAAGGAAAATCCCTTTTAGCCTAGCCTGCGGTTGCTTTTGCGTTATTTCGAGAGTCCTGGTATAGGTATCAGTCGTGGGTTGTTGTTGTTTTGGGGGAGGAAATCCTCAGCCCGCAGAGGATGCGAAGGCTGTGATGGTGAGGAGGAGGGTGAGGCTAGATGAGGATGCCAGAGAGATGCAGGGAGGGGTGCGCAGAGGGAGGTGAGGGCGTTGGGCCAAGCTGCTAATCTACACAAGTTTAATTTTAACTCAGCAGCTGCAAGCTCCCTGCTCATCCTGAGGAACGTGGTGGGGAGTGTGGGTGGGGAGGAAGATGGGAGAAATGTGATTGAGGAAGAATTAAAGGACTCGGGTCACAAAACTGTCAATTTGGGCTTCTAACTTCTCCAGTCCTATTCGTTTCCCAACATTCCCACATCGGATTACGAAGAGGGTTCCACACCCCACTGAAACTCCACGGCTAAGTGGAGGTTTGCACCTAAGTCTCCTAGGTGCAGCACTTTAACCACTGACCCACATTGCTCTCTCAGCTTTCTCAGACAAATTCAACAAGGTGTGATAGCCTGGATGCAGAAGCTGTGAGGCACATGAAGCACCCCACACGTAGGCAACTATCACATGCAGAAATGAAATAACCATATTTTGAGTTTGACCTGTTTTCGTACTGCTCACTATTTTTAAGATTCCTTTGTAGCTACTCCTCTCAAACTGCATACAAAGTTGACACCAGCAGGGCTTGCCTGCTCCATCTTGGTGGTGTGGAAGAGCATCCTTGGTTGGTTTGCAGATGTTCACATGTGTTCAGCTTCCACCTGCAGTTTGCAGCTGGTAGTAAGAAGTGGACAACATCTGCATGGAAGCCCTGTACTACACAGGGATTTCCTCCTAGCAATTAAGCCCCCAAGTGTATTTTTAGTTGTGGCGTCACTTTTCATACTTCTTAGCACCACAGCAAATTTAGTCCAGGGCAAAACCAATGTTGCAAGGCTACTTCAGATTCTCACAAAACAACCTGCTTTTGTAGGCTACACACATGTCTCTGGAGCTCTGCTCCCCATGGCTGGTAGCATTAGGATAAAACAGCAAGAGCTGCAGTTAATTTGTCACCCAATAACTGCCTGCCAAAATACAATGCGAATCTGTGTTAGCTGTGAATATAAGCAGCTGCCTTATAGCCATTCAAGTCATTGATCCATCTAGCCCAGTACTGCCTGCCCTGACTGGCAGCAGCACTTCAGGTTTACAGACAAGGGTTTTCTCCCAGCCACACCTGGAGCTGCCAGGGATGGAATCTGAGCCTTTCTGCATGCAAAGGAGATGTTCTACCATTGAAGCACCCAACCATTATGTGCTGTTATTTCCAGAAAAGCAGTGTAAAGAGGACCTGCTCTTACTCTCTCATCTCCCCATTTCTTGGCATAAATGCATGTAAGGAGTGGTCGTTATCATCACCTACCACTGAGATGAGGCTCCTCAGGTGTAAGAGAGGCAGCAAGGGAGGCCTGGACCGGTTCATTGCTGACACTGACCAGGGCCCTCTGATAACATGGAAGCAGCTGGGCCATTTTTTTTACTCTGGATTCACTAGGTGGTGCATTGCATGGGTTGATAATGTGGGGCATATGAGCCTTCCATGGCACCCATAGAGTGCTGTCCTCACTGCTCTTCAATCTTGTTGAAGTTAGGCTTGTAAGAAATATTAATATTATTGATATCATTACTATTAGACTTGTTGGTCACTCGATCCCATAGATTTCCAGGCTGCTTGCAACAGAATAGAATAGCAGCAGTGATGGCAATCAACACCACTGCATCCCATGCCAAATCTGATCAATGCCCTAAATGATCACTGGATCCTTTTGCTGGCTGAAAGAATGGATGCTTCTTGAAAACACTGATGCTCTGGATTTGGAAGGTTTTAATAATGTATTTGGTTGGCATGCATACTTGTGGTATGACAAGGTTAAGGTCCATAGGGCCTTTAAGAACCATATTATCAGGAAAGAACTGTTTAATGTTTGGATAAAGTATAAGGATTTGCTAGAAAATAAAACCCCAAGATGGTTGTCGCCAATGGAAGCGAAAGCATTGAAAAAACTCAATATGGAGGCCAAGTGGCCGAAGTATTGGGAAATTCTGGAGCAAGAGGGAGACAGGCTAAAACTGCAGAGTTTTGAAAAATTAAAAAACAGAGTGAGAGATTGGCTCCATTATTATCAAATAATGGAGGCATATAAATTGGACAAAAAATTAGGCTTCCAGGTGGAAAAATCAAAATTGGAAACAGAATTGTTAGAACCCAAAGTTAAAAACTTGTCAAGAATGTATAACCTGCTGTTGAAATGGAATACTCAAGATGAAACGGTGAAATCAGCTATGATTAAATGGGCACAGGATGTCGGACACAACATCATGATGGTTGACTGGGAACAGTTATGGACCACTGGTATGAAATTTACAGCATGTAATGCCTTAAAGGAGAATTTAATGAAAATGATTTATAGGTGGTACTTAACACCAGTCAAGCTCGCAAAAATTTATCATTTGCCTGACAACAAATGCTGGAAATGCAAAGAAACGGAAGTTACCTTCTTTCACCTTTGGTGGGCGTGCCCAAGGATTAAGACCTTCTGGGAAATGATATATAATGAAATGAAAAAGGTATTTAAATATACCTTTCTGAAGAAACCAGAGGCCTTTCTCCTGGGCATGGTCGGCCAATTGGTGTTAAAGAAAGATAGAACCTTTTTTATGTACGCCACAACAGCAGCAAGAATACTCATCACAAAGTATTGGAAGACACAAGAGCTACCCACCTGGGAAGAATGGCAGATGAAACTGATGGACTACATGGAAATGGCGGAAATGACTGGCAGAATCCGAGACCAGGGAGAAGAGTCGATGGAGGAAGATTGGAAAAAATTTAAAGTATATTTACAGAAATATTGCAAAATTAATGAATGTTAGAAGAATATTGGAATGAAGTTATATGGTTTTAGCAGAAGTGTTATTAAGAACTATATGAATATTAATTTTTAATGTGTTAAAGTGGGAAATTTAAAGTTAAATTGTATTAGGATAAATTTATAGAACAAAAATTGAAGAAGAGGGAAAGGATTTGTTGAATTAGCAAATTTGAACTAGAATACAAAAAAGGGAGGTGCGAGGAAGTCGAGGAAATAAGCAAATGAAAGATATAGATATGAAATTTGGATGTGTGTTTAAATGTTTTTGTTTTGTTTTTGTTGTATTGTTGTATTGTATCTTTTTATTGTGGATGTATTGTTTGTTGAATCTATGTATTGTTTTTCTTTATTGTATTTCTTTTCATAACTATAAAATATTTAATAAATATTATTACAAAAAAAAAAAAGATCACTGGATCCTAGTAAGGTTCAATTTTTACTCATCCGAGAGTCGGTGGAATGAAGAGTAAGAAAAACCACAGATCTTTGTTTAGGCTACAGGGCTGTTTTCTGCAACTCGGATTGGAACGTCAAGGTCTCCTGGAGCCTTATCGGAAGCAGGAAATATGTGCACAACTGTAAGATGTTGGATCAGCCCAATGACCCACCGCATCCAGCATTCCTCCTCTCAGAGGCCACCCGGGCGCTTCAAAGGAAAGCTGGCAAGCAGGAACCGAGCACAAGAGCACTCTGCCCTTCTGCAGATCTAGGAGCTGGTATTAGAAAACATTCCTGCCTCAAACTATGGAGGCAGGGCATAACCATCATGGCCAGCAGCCATTGATAGCCCTCTCATCCTCCATGAATTTGCCTATTTCTCTTTTGAAGCCGTCAAGGTTAGCGGCCATCACTGTCTCTTGGGAAAACGAGTTCATAGCTTAACTTTGTACTGCATGAAGGAGGACTTTCTTTGATCCGTCCTGAATCTGCCAATATTCAGCTTCACTGGATGTCTGTGAGTTCTAGTGTTATGAAAGAGGGAGGGAAACTCTTCTCTGTCTGCCTGCTTTCTCCATGCCATGCTTTGTTTTTATGAACTTCTATCATGTTGCCTCTTACTTGCCTTTTATCTACACTAAAAAGTCCCAAGTGCTACAGCCACAAAGGACCAAACAAGCTTGTACAAGAGAGACATAGACATGCTGCAGTGTCTCCCATCTTGATCCATCATGGCTGCTCTGCTGAGCGCACAGAACATACCGTAACTGCTGGATGTGATATAGTTGAACCCAGCATGATGGCCCAGAATAACAGAGGCCTGCTGTAGCCAACAGAAGGCTTTCCCCAAACCTATCTACAGTGGTAAAGAGCTGGCTTTTGGTGTGTGTGTGTGTGGGGGGGGGATTTAGGAGGAGAGATAACTGCCCCTTCTATAGCTGCCACCCTCCCCCAAATCTCCCCCCCACAAAAAACAACAACTTTGGCTTGAAAACCCCCAAAACACTTCCCCTCCCCATGTAACTGATGGCATGGGGGGCAGCAGGGATGGTGCCCATGTCTTTCTCCAGCTTGCAATTTGGCCCAGCGGTTCCCAAAGCTTGATGATATATTGTGCGTTACTTGACATGGTTGAAAATGTAATAAGCCAGAAATGCTGTGGGGTTTTGGGGGTGGGGCTCATTCTCCTAAGCCACTATCTGAGACTTCTGCCCCATGCCACTGGGGTGGAACTGACTATAAAGCTCATTAGGGGCAGTAGACAGCAAAAAAACCCCAGCAGGGGTTAGACAACCATGGCTTCAAGCCTCATTTTCATGGCGGGGTCAACAGATTTGGGGATAAAGGTATTTTCTTCCCTCCTCTATGCACACAAGTCAGAGATGCAGAAGCCCTTTCCCAGCCTCACAAACATGCTCACTGCCATGTCTGTTGGACAGAACACCTCCTATCTTGTGCCCTTTGTGACTACCATTTGGATACTAGACCAACTCAGCTGAAGGCAAAGATATAGCCAAACAGCCACTGGCACAGTGTGGGTTGGGTAGACAGTCCCCTGCAGATTCCCACTTGTCACTTTTCCCCCAGGATGATGAGGAACTCTTCGGGTTCAGTCAACGAACCAGTTACAAATAAGAGTTACCTTATCCAGCCCACATTTGACCAGCTTCTCCACAAGAATATCATGGGGGACTTTGTCAAATGCCTTACTGAAATCAAGATACACTATGTCCACAGCATTCCCCTGATCCACCAAGCTTGTAACTCTTTTTTTTTTAAAAAAAGGAATGAGATTTGTCTGGCATGACTTGTTTTTGAGAAACCCAGGGTTTTTATTATTATTATTATTATTATTTGTAGGACTGCAGGCACAGTCCTCTAGGTCTTACAATATTCTCACTTGAAGTAGAGAAGTTACTAAGAGTTCCAAACGGGAGCCTATTTCCCTGGAGGCATTTAAACATTGCTGTATCTTGATCCTACGTACGCCTTTAGACAGCACTCTGGGTCCCCACCTCAAATGCCTCACTAAATGCCCTTGCAAACACCCCTGTTTACAAGTTCATATGATAATATCATAAATCACATAAATAATGCAGTCATATCATACGATCATAATATCACACAGTCATTTGCAGTATCATAATGTCACACGCTCACACAATCACAACATCACAATTTCACACAATCACAATATCACATACACAATCGTATCATAATAGCATCACTGAATATCATAGCCTTCATCAACGCACCCTGCACACCCAGGCTGGCCAATGCAAAATGAATCAGGCAAAGGAAGTATCTCCCATTTTATGCTGGTCACCAGCAACATTTGTTGGAGTAGCTGGATATAGGAAGGGGTTAATTTCCTTCACTAATGATCATATTACATGATATGACTGTGTGGTGATTTTATGTATGATATCATTGTGTGATATTGTATTATGAGTGTGATTGTGTATTATGATTGTGTGATATTATGATTTTATATTAAGATTATGTGATAATATTATATGTGTGTGTATAATATATATATATTCAGCAGGAGCATGTGGACTTTGCTCCACTCTTAAATTATTCTGCGCATGGCGGAATGCTTTCGTAAATGCCTCCAGGGGGAGCTCTCACGTCTGGTCACTTCCAACTGCGGTGATCTTGGGATTCAGTCACATCCAGGCAAATTTAGATGAAGCAATCAATGCTCAATCAATGGCCCTGTGCCACAAAACCTGTTTCCCCTTGGAAAGCTGGACCTTTTGCAGGAAGGAAAGTGATGAGGAAAATGCAGTAGAGGAAAATGCATTTGAATAGTTGCTTGATGCATTGTCATCAAACCTCTTCCCCACAAACAAATCAGAACGAATGCTCAGTAAATAGTTGGTAACATCTAACCTCCATGCAAGCTTTGTGCAAGCAAATCTGGACAAACGCTCTATATACATATTGCCTGGAGGAACCCAATATTAGCATATAGAAGTGGAAGCCGCAACAAAATGTTACAGTAGAGAGTCTCCCACTCTGGTAATGCCATTCCATGACACCTCCCCTCCTGTTTCCCATAACAGTCAGCATTCAGAGCCCTCTGAACATGCACCGCCTCCACTGAGATGTTTTGGGGGTTCTCTTGGTGGTTCCCCACCACTGAAGCTTTTTGGTATATATAAAATAAAGAAATAAAGATTTATATATAAAATTCATTTTATATATATAAATGACGACAGCAATATTCAAATGCCTCTGCTTCAAGTGAGAATATTGCAAGACCTTGAGGACTGTGCCTGCAGTGTTACCCATAATAATAAGAAAAACCCTGTGGCTAATAGGAGTAATAATTCTAATTAATAGCACCGTGTGATCACGGGGACTTGATGAGCTTACCACAGCATGGTAATTCTCTGTGAGCTGAGGGCTTTCGTCTCCTTCCAAAGCCTTAAGAGAGAGCAGCCCCAGATTCCAAATCTACCCTTTCTCCTCTCCCCACCCCCTCCCCAAAAGAAAGAAATCCGGGCCAGGCACACAGATTGGGCCCAGCCGCAGTCTGTCTGCTGGCTTGATGCAGACAGCAGCTGGGTTGCTAGGCAGCAGCAGGAACATGTCAGGAGGGGAGAGAAGCCCACGTGAATCAGCTGCGCTTTGGGGATCCACTTGTGGCCTAGTATAGCCCCTCTGCCCCCGCCCCCAAAGACGCCTGGGCCAATTTACATGCCCCATCTCCCCCTGATCTGATCAGCCCTTTTCCTCTTCGCAGGTGAACACAGGACGCTGGGTTTTATCCACCCATCTAGGCTGGCACTGCCTAAACCGGCCGGCGGGAAGGAAGGATCTTCCTCGTCGTTTGCTACCTGAAACTTTGCTTAACTGGAGATGGCAGAGATTGAACCAGAAGAGCCATTGCGCTCCTTCTGCCCCTGCCCTAAAGCCAAACCGACCTGGCAGAGAAACAGGGATTTCCAACCCAGTTGGGAACACAGGCCGTCAGCCTTATGCTGACTTAAGGTCACTGGGCCCATCTAGCTCAGGAGGGTCTACACTGAGTGGAAGTGGCTCCCCCAGGGTTTCAGACAGGGGTCTCTGCCTGCCCACCTTGGAGATGCCAGAGACTGAACCAGGGGCTTTCTGCACTCTAACACTTGAGCCATGACTCTTCCCTTGGAACTATGGCATTTTGAAATGATTCTTGCCTTGTGCACCCCAAAATTCTGGTCCCTGGATGAAAGACCTCACTTAGGGTGGGCTTCTCCCTCAGGATCCACCCTGCTCGACCCTACCTTCATGACAAGTGCAACCATAGAACTGCTAGCAGAGAAAGCATTACTCTGTGAAATGCATGGTTAATGAATGGAACTCCAGGAAAGGCAGTAAAAGCGTTGGAGTTTTTTTCTTCAAGGATTAAGTAAATACATGCAGGGAGGAGTGATCTACCGCTGACCATTAGCCACAGCAGATAAATCCACAAAATGGCCTTTAAGACTTCAACAATGGCTTTGCACGGTCACTAACTAGTGAATTTGACCTTCTGGAGAAAACCTTTTTCATGCTTGAAGTGCACTGGGATGATTTGATGCATTGGCATATGAAACAAAAAAAGACAGCCTCTTCTGCTGTGTTGTGAGTTACAGAATGCTTGGGATTCCTAGCTGTGGGGCGATAGCATGGGAAAAGCTGTTCAGCCCACTATCCGAACTGGGTTTAGGGAGAACATGGGTGCACAAGGCACATAAGCTCTGAAAACTCACTCCTTGGAGGGAGGTCGGTGGGGATCCTCAGGCCAACAAGATGCCAGTGGGAAAGTTAGAAGCAGGACTTAAGCAAAAGAGTACTTTCCCGGCAAGTGGTATTCTGCCACTTACTGAGGAGGCAGAGCATAGCCATCATGGCTAATAGCCATTGATAAGTCAAATCTCCACCAAACATATTTAAAGTACATGGCTCCCCCCCCCCCCCAAAAAAAAATCCTAGGAACTGTAATTTGCCTCTCACAGAGCTACAATTCCCAGTGCCCTTGACAAACTACAGTGCTTTAAATGACTTGGTGTAGATGGGACTTGAGTTTGATGGTTCTTGGACCAACATTCAAGTCTGCTTTGGTTGCCACTTGGAGCTATCCATGGTGCTACCCACCTCGTTTGTTTGCCTTGGGGCTTTGCCTGACTTTGCTTACCTGGACTTACACTCTTGCTTTTGATCTTGCCTAGCTGCACTCCGACCTATGCTTATGCTGACTCTGCTTCTTAAAACTGGAGCTTGTGCTAGTGATATGTGACCTGGTGTTCTTGGTGTTCCTGGTGTTCTGTGACTAGGCCCCACTTGACTAGACCAGTGTTCCCCAGCTGGGACAAAACATGGGCTGATCTAGATGGCTCCTCAGTTATTATGCACTGGTTAGACACAGAAGAATGATGGGAGAAACCAGCTGGGGAACCCCCAAGGAAAGAAGGCTCAGAGCCCAGGGATTGGTGGTGGGATGAAGATAAGTGGTCAGAGAGAGAAGACTGGGAAGAGGATGTGTCAGAAGCAGAAGAGGTAGCAGGTCTTAGTGCCCTGGGAAAGTCTGTGGCAGAGAGAAGTCCAGAATCAGAGGCAGAAGCTGAAGCAGGAGAGTGGGCTGAGGGAAGCCAAGAGACAGGGATGAGGCAGGCTGGTGAAGAGGCATGGGTGTCTCCCTCTCCTGCTGCGACAAGCTCCCCCTCCCCACTTGTCTCCCAGAACCAGGAGATGCATGAAAAGGGAAGAGGAGAGGTTGGCTGAATGCAGGCGCTGTTTCCAATTTCTTGGGGGAAACCCTGGAAAGGAGGAGACATAGCCGGCTGTAGGGGGGCCGGGACCTTTAGTCCTGGCAACTGCTTCATGGGGACAAGACCTTAGTTGCTGTACTCATTAGGCCTGACACTCCTGTGCAGATCCTGCTTTGCTAATGAATAGTTAAATCTAGTTTGCTCAGTGTGAGTTACTGCTGGCTTGCTCTTGTCATCCATCTAAACTGGCATGTTGTTGTTCCTCTAAGCAAGGAGCAGGGAACGTCTTCTTTTTTTAGCTCAGGGGCCACATTCCCTTCTGACAGGCCTACCTCCCAGTGGTGGGCAGAGCCAGATGCAAAAGTGGTGCGGTTATACATATAAAATTTACCTTTGTACAGTAGGCTAATTTCTTCACACAGCCCGGACTATCCTCCATTGAGGCAAGCAAGAGGCATCATCAGAATTCAACGATGCATTCCTGTCAGGCAAATATCCTCAAAGCAAGGCCATTGAGAGGCATGGCTGAGGAGGAGGGTGTGGCTGAGGGGGTGTTTGTGGCAGGAAAGGGCATGTGGCCTGGGGAGAGTCCCAAGGGCCACCTAGAGAGGCCTGGAGAGTCACATTCCCCCCAAGGTTCACTACCCCTGTTGTAAGCAAACACCAGAAACTTTGCAGAGGTCTGTGATATGGTACCACCTGCTCACTTACAACAGCTCTGTTACCACAGTCACTTTTTCGTGACATGGAGACACTGCACATGATGCCACTGGTCCAACACACATAGGTGCACTTTATTCCATGGTGTTCCAGTGGGAGGTCAAGGTATGTCCTTCTTAAGGTGGGTCCTTTGCACTGTCACAGCAAAGGCCTGTTTCCAGACGCTAACAATCCAACAGTGAGAGTAACCCCTAGCTCCTGCCATTGAACCAAGGAACAAAGGAACCTCAAAGCTCTCTCCACTAGGCACCCCCAGCTCCAGAACGCACACTGTATGTTACAGAGGCACTATTATATCAGCACGCTTCCACCTTCTAACAGCCTGCGAAGTTCTGCCATGAGAGAAGCAGGAAATGGTTATCACAAAATCTGGTCTGGGAGGAGGAAGCTTGGGTGCAATTTTCTCCATGTGAAAATGTAGATTTCACACACACACACACACACACACACACACACTCCACTATGCCGCAGAAATAATGGCTGCCTGGAAAACTCAGAGAAGCCACAGTAGTAGCTGTCAAGGCCATCTCTTGCGCAAGCCATGGATATGACAGCCCACATCCCCTGCCCTCCTGGTTCTCTCCCATTTGTGTTGCAAAAAAAGGATGTTCCGTGGATTTTTCTGCTAGGAAACTGAATCACCACAAATATACCAGTGCAAAGCATTGGTTCTCCTCTCAGGGGTTCATTGGTCCAACACAGAGAGATCTAAAAGTGAGGACACAAGCCTTAGCATGCTTGCTGGTGCTTCCATCATATATCTGGCACAAGGAGTCTGTATTGTCCTACATGATACCCCCACAAGGTGAAGCGCTTCCATCTTACACTTCCCTCCAAGGCACAGAAAACTGCCTTACATCAGGACAGGTTATTTGTCTATCTAGACTAGGGATGTCAGAGAATTCTGCCAGATCTGGAAATAGGAAAGGGAAATGCACCAATTTGCACATTTGTCCAAGGTCAGGAACAGGAATCATGCAAGTGAACACGAGTTGTAAAAGATAAATATCATCTATCAGATGAAGCCCAATGGCCATATCTGCTACTGTAACATCCTCTAACAGCCATGGTTGGACCAGCAGCTTTCTCAGCTTCTGAAACACTGGAGATATTGGAACAATTGGACAAATCTTTTGAAACTAAAAAAAACCACTGATCACTTTCTACAGATATTTATTATCAATAAATTTGATATACAGATTTTAAGAAATGATTGGAATAAAGAATTGGATTGTCCAATACCGCCTAATCAGTGGGAAAACGTTTTAGCTTCTGTAGCAATGGTATCAATGGATCTTAAATTGTGACTTACACAACAGAAAATAATATTTAGAATTTATTGGCTCCATTATGTTTGTACAAAAAAGACTTGTATAAGACTTGTAGCTGTTTGGTGGAGTTGTAATAAGGATAATGCCTCTTTGAAACACTTGTTTTTACAGTGCTCCATACTCACTAAGTTTCGGGAGAAAATTGAGGACTATGTAAATATGACTGTGGGGGCAATTTTGAAATTTTCGGAGGAAAATATTCTTTTCAATTATATACCTATTGTATAGAAGCTGACAATTGGACAACAGAAATAGATTCTTACACACCCTAACAGTGGCCAAGAGACTGGAATGGATGAACTGGGAGATTACAGATTTGATCCCAATGGATTGATAACATGAGAACATATGAACGGGTTGCTTACAGACGAAGTCTTTGTTTGGACAAATATACTGAAATCAGGAAGAAGTTTATACAGGATATAGCAGGTTATTAATTATCATATATGTATTAGGACAATCATATTATCTAATAATAATAATGTATGGAAATGTAACTGAGTATATTTAGTGTATTATACTTTTTCTTTCTTAATGCATTTTTTGCACTTCCCCCCTTTCTTTTTTCTTCTTCTTCTTTCATTACTTTATTTTCTATAACTGATTTTTAAAAAATAATAATAACAACAATTTTTTTAAAAACCCTCAGTGAGTTAGGGACTTCATCTGCGTGCAAAAAACAGGGTCTGGTGGATGAGTGGACGAGACTGATAATGGGTCCAATGGTCAAGAAGGAGGTTTTTGCAGGAGCTGTTGAGGGATACTTCATGCACTGCATAAAGGAGGACTTTCGCTTATCTGCCTGTATCTTCCAACATTCAGCTTCACTGGATAGTCACAAGTTCTAGTGTTATGAGAGTGGGAGACAAACTTTTCTCTATTCCTTCTCTCCCTGCCATGCAGACCTCTATCATGCCCGCCCTGGGAATGGTAGCTCTGTGTAAGGGGATGGGGTCTCCTAACAACTTACAGCACCCTTAGCAGACTACAGCAACCAGAATTCATTGGGGGAAGCCATGACTGATTTAAAGTGATACGATACAGCATTAAATATATGGATGAAATGTGGCCCAAGACTTTGGGCCCTGCCCTGCCCCAGCATGATAAGGAACCTCACCTTGGGCAAGGTGCTGCAGACACCCACCACCAGGCTGCAGACTTGAGCCAGCAACTCGGTCCTGCTCTCTTTCACTTTCACCAGCCGCAGTACCTGCCCTGAGTCCTGGCCCCAGGCTTCTCGTCCTTGCAGCTTCCCCTGAAATGTAAAACAGGAAAAGAGAGAGACACAATGATGGCACAGGCAGCAGCCCAGAAACCATGGTGAGGGAAGCAGCTTCCGCTGCATTAAAAAGAAACATGTTATCGTGACGCACCAGTGACTTCGCGCTGGCTGCCCTCATGTTACACCAGCAGCTGTCACAGATTTGGGGGGAAGCCAGGCTCTTCAAGGACACAAGCCAGGGGAATGGCTGCGGGGCTGAGCTGTGGGCTCCTCACGGGCAAGCAGTCTTCACTCATGCTGTTAAATGCAACAGGAGACCCCTACGCCAACTGCATTGATGAAGTTGTAATAGGCATAACCAGTTTCATATTCCTTCCATAAGGCCACTGGGAGAGCCCTTCTGGATCAGGCCAATGGCCCAGCTAGTGCATCATCCTGTTCTCACAGTGGCCAACCAGATGCCCAATGGGAAACCCACAAGCAGGATCTGAGCTCAAGAGCCCTCTCCCCTCCTGTGGTTTCAGTGACCGGCATTCAGAAATATTACTGCCTCTGACCATGAAGGCAGAGCATAGGAATCGTGGCTAGCAGCTATTGATAGCATTCTCCTCCATCAATCTGTCCAGTCCTCTTTAAAAGCCATCCAAGCTGGTGGCTATTACTGCCTCCTTTGGGAGGGAGTTCCATAGTTTACCTACACGCTGCGTGAAGAAGTCCTTTCTGATCCATCCTGAAGATCCATCCTGAATCTTCCAAGATTCAGCTTCATGGGGTGTCCATGAGGTCTACTGTCATGATAGGGAGAAAAAGTTTTCTCTATCTGTTTTCTTCATGCCATGCGTAATCTTATACATTTCTATAAAGTCACCTCTTACTTGCTTTTTTTCTTAACTGAAGATTGGTTGTCCTGAAGGAAATGGAAGGGGAATTCAACCTTTTTGGAAGAAAAGCTAGATTCTGCAACCTAAGGTTACAACCTTATGCACACTTCACCTGGCAGACATAACGTAATTTCAGCAGGGAAAGGCAGAAAGTAGTTTGGGATCTGCTGGAAAGTCTATGGGTAATTTATAGTAGATATGCAAGCTAAGGTAAAGGACCCCGTGATGCTTAAGTCCAGTTGAATTCGACTATGGGGCGCGGCGCTCATCTCTACTTTCAGGCAGAGCTGAGCTGGCATTTGTCTGCACACAGCTTTTCTGAGTCATGTGCCCAGCATGACTAAATTGCTTCTGGTGCACAGAATACCATGACGAGTGGAAGAGCGCATGGAAACACCGTATACCTTCCCACCTCAGCGAGAAGTAGATACTAATTTATCTACTTGCACTGGTATTCTTTTGAACTGCTAGGTTGGCAGGAGCTGGGACACAGCAACGGGAGCTCACCCCGTTGGCAAGTTCAGGAGGTTCAGTGGTTTAGAGCACAGCGCCACCTGCATCCCACTAGATATGCAAAGATTCTGTAGCCATAGCAAGAAAAAAGCTGTTTATCCTACCTTAGTTCAGGTCTGGTACTGAAAACAAATTCCGAGGCACAGAATTTGCTCAGAGGCAACCTGTTCTATAATTCTAATGGCATGCCTTTGAACCTGGCTTTGGCTGGGAGATCATACCTTGTTGGCATCTGTTTGTCTTGAGAGATAATAAAGTGCACCTTGATGGAGAGGAGAAGTCAAATTGCTGTGTTAGCAGCACCAAAGTGACCTCCCTGAGGTGCAAGCCTGGGCAGTGTGTATGGAAGTCCTGGGCTGCCCAAACAAGAAGACCTCCCTCTCTGCCAAAGGAAAGCAGAGCAAGAGGTTTGGCACCAGCTTGGCTGCAGGAGTCGCTGGTTGGAGGCATACAAGGCACCCTCATGTAGTTCTAAGAAAAAATGTGGCAAATTATGCAAGCCCTAAGTCTGCCAACCACTGATTTACAGCACAGTCCTGTGTGGTATCTACTCAGAATAGTAATGGTAATGGTAATAGTAATAGTTATAATAAATTATTTATATGCTGCCTATCTGACTGAGTTGCCCCACCTAGCACAGGAGAGCAGCTAAGATTGTTTGGGCATATATATGTTCACTGTCAAGGGTGGCAGCAGGCTCCCAATTCCAATAGTGAGACAAAGGAGGATGAAAAGGGTAGATCTTGAGAACAGAGACAAGCAACTCCTAGGTTGTTGGCTTGCGCTATCATTAATGGCCAAGGTCCCAAAACGAAGTCAGGGGCTAATCTGGTCCACAGTCTGGACCTTTGGGGCAGCATTCTTGCCCCTGGAGAGAAAGGACGCCTGAGCCTGAGCATCATCAAAGCAGAGAGAGACAAAACACATGGTTTCCTTTAGCGCCCTCCTGTGACTGTTTTGCCAATTGCTCTCAGGCTGGAAAGACGGATAGCAAAGTTCCCAAGTGGAATGGTGCACACAGCCTGGTCAACCTGACTGCAGGCACTCATGGCTTTTATTCAGTACTGGAGTCTCATCAAAGGTGTTCTGCAGGCTTTTGAGATACAACAAATCTGCAAAACCTGTGAGGATGATGATACCATGCCCGTCTATAGGTAAAAATCTCCCCAGGAGTTGGGGGCCGGGTAGCAGCGAAAGGGCTACTTCTTTACTCTTGGGAAGACAGAGAAACCATAAAGCAAGGGTGGGGAGTCTCAAGCCTGGGCCAAATGTGGCCCTCCAGACCTTTCCATCTGGCCCTTGGGAGTCTTCCCCAAGCTGCACTGCATCCCCAGGCACACACACCCCTTGGCTGTTTTTGCCCGGTTGGAATGTGTGCTTGAACTCTGATGATGCCTCTTGCACATCTGGATGAAGGACAGAGAGGAAAACATGCTGAAATAGAGGATGTGGTGGAGGACAGAGAGGAGGCTGGGGGATCCAGCCTTGCCAGTAGTACATGTGAAAGGGATCTAGGGGTCTTAGTAGATCACAAGCTTCACATGAGTCAACAGTGTGAAGCAGCACACACACACAAAAAGCTAATGCTAATCTAAGCTGCATCAACAGAAATACAGTGTCCAGGTCTAGGCAAGACATAGTCCCACTCTATTCTGCCTTTGTCAGACCACAC
Organism: Podarcis tiliguerta; assembly: GCF_965153285.1. Taxonomy (NCBI): domain Eukaryota; kingdom Metazoa; phylum Chordata; class Lepidosauria; order Squamata; family Lacertidae; genus Podarcis; species Podarcis tiliguerta. The sequence goes on along the minus strand of NC_139553.1, from coordinate 46,551,244 downwards.
TGGAATACAGTGTCCAGTTTTGGGCAGCACAATTTCAGAAGGATGTTGACAAGCTGGAATATGTGCAGAGGAGGGTGACCCATGGAAGATGGAGCAAGGTTGTTTTTTCCTGTTGTGGAGGGTAGGACCCGAACCAACGGATTTAAACTACGGTATATGAAAGGAGATTCCAACTAAACATCTGGAAGAACTTCCTGATGGCAAGAGCTGTTTGACAGTGGATCAGACTCTCTCGGGAGGCTGTGGGCTCTCTCCATTTGAGGTTTTTAAGCAGAGGTTGGGTGGCCATCTTTCATGAATGAATGAGTTGAGATTCCTGCATTGCAGGGGGTTGGACTAGATGACTCTTGGGTCTCTTCCAACTCTATGATTCTATAATTCTGTGAAATCAGCTCCTGTACAAAGGTAAGGTTTACATTCCTTCCTCCTCCCCCCACTTTTGCCTCTGGCCCCACACACTTCTGGCATGTGGCCCCTGGAAGGTTACTCAGAAGAGAATGCGGCCATTTGATTAAAAATGGTTCCCATCCCTGCAATAAAGGCTCTGGGGATTCTCCAACCTTTACACCATAGGCCACATGACATCCTGAAAACAAAATATTTAAACTTTGTTAGAGGAAGAGGGCTCAGCTGGCTGCAAGCACCTTCTGTTCCCAGCTTACAGGAAAGGAAAACAGCCAGAAGGAAGGGAAAGAGAGTTCACTTCTGAGACAGAATTGCAACCTTGCCTGGCTCAGATCCTCATACTTGTAAGAAGGTGGAATGAGCCCTGCTAGATCAGGTCAATGGCCCAAATAGAGCAGCATTCTGTTCTCACAGTGACCCACCTATGGGAAACCTGCAAGCAGGATCCAAACACAAGAGCTCTCTCCCCTGATGTGGTTTCCTGCAGCTGGAATTCAGAAGCATTGCTGCCTCCAGCCGTGGATGCAGGGCACAGTCATGGTGGCAAAAGCCACTGATAAGTCTTATTCTCCATGAATTTGTCTCATCCTCTTTTAAAGCCACCCACATTGGTGGCTGTCACTGACTCATGTGGGACCAAAGTTCAACTATGCACTTCACAAAGTTGTACTTCCTTTTGCCTGTCCTGAACCTTCCAATCTTCAGTTTCTTTGGATATCCACAATTCCTAATGCTATGAGAAAGGGATGTGAGAGTGCACAAAGGTGAAACCCAGTGGAACAGCAAGCTACCGATGGTGGCTACTGTCTCCCTCTACAGTTGGAGGCCGTATGCCTCTGAATACCAGTTGCTAAGAACTGTAGCTGGAGAGAGTGCTATCACCATCTGCTTTTGGGCTTCCCATTAAGGCATCTGGTTGACCACCATGCTGGTCTAGGGGGGTCTTTGGCCTGATCCAGGAGGGCACTTAGGTTAACCCAGCACGCCTCTAGAACACCTCTCCTGCATCATTTAACTGTGACTGGACAGAAACAAATGAATGCAGTGTTAGATGGCTGGTCCATCTTGTAGTCAGGAGCAAGGAGGCAGTAAACAATATCATGCAAATTGGAGTGAACACTTCGTTTGCAAAAAAAATGCAATCTGCACAGACTTATTCGAGTGTCAGGCCTAATGAGCATGAGCACAGCAGCTCATCTCAGTAGGTCTGCCCCCATGAAGCAGTCGTGGAGACTGAAGGTTGGCATAGGAAGTTGCTTTATCCCAGACTGGGCAGTCCGAGGCTGGTTTTCGGGTGGAATTGAAGAAGGCACCCGAGGGTTCAGATTGCACCATTAAAGTTGGTTTGGTGCTTTGTGAACCTGCTTCTCTTCCCCCCACTGGACTTTTTTATTTTTTTGCAGTAAGGAAAGTGACAGGAAAATGTGGGATAACAATCCCTTGATGCAATATAATCTAACCTCTGTGCAAACACCACCAGAATTATTAAATAGCTGACATTGTCTAACCAACCCACAAACATTCATTCAAGTTTATCAGGATGAATGCTCTTTAAACAGCACACCTAGGAGAAGGCTATGTCAGACCATCAAGCTCAGTATTGTCAACATTGATTGGCAGAGGCTCTCTGGCGTCTCTCCCAGTGCTACCTGGAGATAGCAGGAGTTGAACCTGAGGACTTCTGCATGCAAGGCAGATTCTCTATGATGAAGCCACAGTCCTTCCACAAAGGGTTCCCCAACTCTTGGACTTGGAGGATGGAGGTGGGGGGAACTTGAAGGTGGCCTTAGCAGAAGCCCACACTCTCACCTGCAGGCCATATCTGTTATGGTCATGATTCTCGAAGTAGCCCTCTTTGCTGGCATCGCCCACATTCTCCAGATCCACGGCCCTATCAGGCTTGCAAGCAGAGAGCAAGTTCAGCTCATAACACTCTTGGATATCTGAAAAACAGGTCGAGAGAGATGTAGATGCAAAAGGAAACAGAATTGCTCCAGCTGCCTTGGGAGATTCTTAACACTCAAGGCTGGGCAGGGTGACTGAGTCAGGAGTGTCAGCACAGCCAGCAAGGTGAGCAACAGCAAGCTCAGTGAGAGTTGCCTGCAAGGCAGGACATTCAGCAGCAACACAACCAACTCCATGGTTACAGCTATGCATTGCTAACTTCTCTTTTCCACTCCCAGGTCTTGCACATCTGGAAGACCTGGGGCTCTGCTCAGAGCCAGAGGAAGGCAGAATCATTCCTGCCCTACAGGAAAGATTTGCCAGCAAAAGAGGTCACTTTAAGTTGCCCTTTAAGTTGTTGCTGGCATCCATCTGTCTCAAGAGACAATGGAGTGCACCTCCAGCGGTGAAGTCAAGCTGCTGCATTAGCAGCACCAAAGTGACCTCTCCAGGGCACAAGCCTGGGTTGCCCAGAGGACAAGACTCCCCTCTCGGCCTCACTGATGTGGTTCAAAGGAAAGCAGCGCAAGACGTTTGGCACCCGCTTGGCTGCAGTTGCCAGAAGTAGGCGAACAAGGCCCATCCAACCATCTTAGGGACACCACTCTGGATTTATGCAGAGTTTGCTTCTTAGCTTTTTCTTCTCCTGAAGATATTCCACAAGGCAGTGGAGGTTTAGGACCAGACTATTCCTCCTTCTGGATTTTCTACCTTCCCAAGTGGATGAGCCCCACCTGCCCCAAGTTTCCCTCCACAGCACATGCAGAAACCGCCTTCTTGACTGTTGGACCCACTATTGGTCACATCTGCTCAATCTACCAGAGCTTGTCTTTGCATGCAGGGCAAGCCCCTAACTCAACAAGGGTTTGAGACCCATCGGCTCCCCTCACCTGGTTTAGCCAGCCAGTTGAAGCAGTTTCATGAGGCGTGGCCGCTGTCTCATGCTGACAGCTTCTGGGGGCCCCAGCTGAGAGCTGAGAGCTAAGTGCAGGGTGGGGACCAAAAGTGGGCAAACCACACCAGAAGGAGCATGATGTGTCCCCCACCAGCAGTACTACCCCTTCCCTAATACTCCATAACCCCATCCTCAAGGTGGTGCCTGCTGTTCCCCAGCCCCCTCCTCCATACTCCCACACCTAGTCAGAAGCACCGGCACAAGCCCAAGTAGTTATATGGCCCTTCCATTTCCACATTTGCCTTCGATAATCTTCTTGGAGCAGCAGAGTCCACGTGGGAAAGCCACCTAGGCAGCAAGCAGGGGCTTCCCAGAGAACCTGACATGTGCCCTCACTTATCACGGTTGGCTGGTGTGTCGCTGTCACCACCACCACTGTGCCTATCGAAGGGGAATGTGAGCAGCTTGGCAGCTACCCAAGCTCAGCCAGGAAAAGCTGAGAGGAAGAGGAGGCAGTGGGGAGGTGGAGGCCCAGGCATTTCCTCTGTGCGCAGGGCCGGGGTCTCACATTCCTGAGTGGAAGCAGCAACAGCAGCAGTTGGCGGCTTTGCTACGGCCAGACATGCCCTGCTCTCTTGCGCTGGTTGCTCCCACTGAGCTGGGCAGGGCTGAATCCCTCCTTCAGGTGGCTCCCACCTGGAAAAGCCATCAGAGCAAGCCTTGGCCTGATAGGAACCCACATACAGTATCCCATTTAGTATCCCCCAAACTTCTCCCTCATGTACCCTGCCCAGGGGCATAGGCTCTGGGCAGCTCTTATTGCTATGCCAACTGGTGCTCCTAGTGCAGCACTGCAAACCAGGGGAGTAGGGCGTGCCTCTTTTTGGGAATGGTCAGCCCCTTTTCTCCCCAGAATGTTAGGCCAACCATTGGGGAGTGGTGCAGGTCCATCCCGCTGCTCTAGGGCCACATTCACAAAACAGATTTGAAGCATGGCAATACCACTTTAAACAACCATGGCTTCCCCTAAAATACTCTGGGAGCTGTAGTTTGTTAAGGGTGCAGATTGGTTTTAGGCGGTCCCCTATTCCCCTTGCAAAGCTACAGTTCCCAAGTCCCTTGTGAAGAAGGTTTGATGGTCCAACCACACATAGTGGAACTGTAGCTTTGAGGGGAATAGGGGGTCTCCGGAAAACTCCCAGCACCCTTAACAAACCACAGCTCCCATAATCTTTTGGGGGAAACCGTGAGTTCTTAAAGTGCTTTAAATGCATGGTGTAAATGTGGCTGAGGTCCACCAAAACATTCTTCAAAATCTCCTCCCACCACCTCCCCAATTTTTAAAGTCAACAACTGAAACAGAGCCTATTGCTATCCTTGTTTTTAGGAAACTCTATAAGGCATGGGTTCCAGGCATATACCCAGGGTTCAGTTTCCTAGGAATGAGGTTCAGCGGAGGCTGTGGTGTCTTTATGACATATGGCTTATTCACACATATACACAGCCTGAGCCTACGCTGGAGGGGCTCACAGCATTAACAACCAAGAAAGTCTTTGTTGTCCCAATCACAGCCTTGGATTCCAGGAGAAATCAAGCATGGCTCTCCCTCTCTGGCTTGCACCTGCTTCTAACTTCCAGCTCTCTCTCACACACAACTCTCCACTCTGGCTTTTGTCTTTCTAACTTAACACCACCCATCTGCTCTCTGGCACAGAGCCATTTTCTTTGTTATACTAATGATGAACTGTACTTAAGGTACTTAGATGACAACTATGACCCTTGCCTGACTAGCCCAACAATTGAATCCTCCATTAGATTGTAACCCTTGATAGATCCAGGACCCCAGGAATTAAGAGGAGATTTGGGCATCAATCGTGTAGACCAATCCCCCTGAATTCACAACCATACAGACATGCTACAGGGCTGCTGATAGTACTACCAGTAGCTAAAATTGTGTAAAGCACTTGAAAATGAACGATAACAAGCACTATTATTAGCTTGAATGGCACCTTACCTACTTCCCTACCTTTTAGGACACTCCCCTTGGTTACTGTTTTTTAAGAAGATTGGAGTGGGGAGAAGGATATGGCTAAAACTGGGGAGTCAAGGAGGAAGTGGGGCTTGAGGGTTGCATCAATAATTTCCCAGGTAATCCAAACATTTGTTATCAGAGAGCAGGAGAGGGACATAGACCAACAATGTTCTGTGTCCTACATAGAGCAGCTGCCATTTGATGCTACAGAGTAGTGGCTCCCAAAGCGGATGGTACTGCCCCCTGGAGGCGGAATACAAAGTGGGGTTCTAAAAGGAAAGTGGGGAGCAGGGTCTAATTGACTGTCAGAATTTGCAAAGCTGGCACCATTGAATCAATTAAACTCAACTGCTTTAATTGGATTTTGAATAAACATGCAACTAATTCTCATTTTTAAAAAATATTATTGTGCTATTATTTTGCTTAAGGAGTAAACCCTACACAAATCCAGAGTGGTGTTCCTAAGATGGTTGGATGGTGCCTTGTACACCTCCTTCCGGCAACTCCTGCAGCCAAGCAGGTGCCAAACACCTTGCTCTGCTTTCCTTTGAACCAGATCAACGAGGTTGAGAGGGATCTTGTCGTCTGAGCAGCCCAGGACCTCCAGACACACTGCCCAGGCTTGCACCCCAGAGAGATCCCTTTGGTGTGGCTAATGCAGCAGTTTGACTTCACCCCCAGAGGCACACCCCACTGTCTCTCAGGACAGAGGGATGCCAACAGCAGTGGGTCAGGCAACCTGCTATTATGAATAATGATTCTTATAGGGATGGGTGAGGGCACTGGGGATAAGTTTATGGAATCGAGGGCATGCGGGGCTTGAAAACCGTGGGAAGTGCCAACCAGGGTCCCTCCAGATGTGTTGGACTACAACTCCCATCGCTGGGGCTGATGGAGCGAGTGGTGGTGAAGTGGTCAGAGCATTGGACCAGGTCCTTGGAAACCACGGTGCAAATTCCCTCACTTGGCCATGAAGCTTTCACTGGATGACCTTAGCCCAGTCACTGCCTCTCATGCTAACCCAGCCTCACAGGATTGTTGTGGGGATTAAATGAAGGGCAGGAGAACCCCTTGGAGGGAGAGAGACGGAAGATGTATATGGAGCAATAAATAAACAAATAAGTTGCAGTTCAGCACAGCTGGAGGACATCAGGTCAGCAAAAGCTGCTCTATAGTCCAGCTGGGGGGAGGGGAGGAACCAAAGTTTCCCCTGCCAGTCAAATTTGATTTGGGGCATGGCTATGGCCAGGTAAATCATCAACAGCTGTATAGGAAGCTCTGCTCAGACAGCGCAGCCCGCTCTAGTTCCTGCCAGCTTGACAGAAGGTCGCAGAACCCTGTGATCATGTGTACAAATCGCTGAAGCCGCTCATCCGAGCACCTGTGTAACAAACAGCTCTGGCACGGGGAGACCTGCAAGAGGTGCAGAAACAGCTACTGCTCTCCGCCCTCCACCCCCTGCCCATCTGCCCACAAAGCATGCCCAGGTGCTTTGGCTCTGTACAGCTGCAAGGCACCCTTGCAGCGCCTGGAAGAGCTCGCTCTGGAAGACGTGAACCACTTTCTCGATGGAGACTTGCAGAGGCCGCTCCGCCGGGGACTGCAGACTCCCCTGGTACCTTGCCAGGATCTCCACAGCCCGCTGGGTGTCTGCCAAGACAGGATCAGAGCTATAAAGCACAATGCCTGCACATAGGCAGGTGCTGCCGGCCCTAATCAGACAGCAGGCCACGCCCCCTCATGCCCCACTGCTGACATCGGTTGCCCCTGTTATGTGGGCAGAGGTAGACTGCCTTTGGAAAGGAAGGTTCCATCTCACTGTTACAGCCAACAGCTGCCCTTCTCCACAAATTCACCTAACCCTGTTTTATATCCACCTTACAAGGAACCACGTTTGTGGAGTCCATGCAACTTGTGGAGTCCATGCAACAGTGTGTGCTTGTTTGTTTAAAAACAAACAAACAAACAAACAAACAAACAAACAAACAAACAAACAAACAGGATTTACTTAGACCAAGTCTTATACTGCTGGTCTATTTGGTTTATCTGCCTTATACAGAATCAGACCATGGATCCACATTGCATCCACACTGTACATTCAATGCACATTTAAAGAATACAACTCCCCACCCCCCAAGAATCATGGGAAATGTATTTTAACCGCTCACCAAACTACAGTCCTCATCACTCTTAACAAGCTACACCTCCCAGGATTCTTTGAGGGAAAGCCACACGCTTTAAGTGCCCTTTAAACATGCTTTGGGACGCAGGTGGTGCTGTGGGTTAAACCACAGAGCCTAGGATTTGCTGATCAGAAGGTCAGCAGTTTGAATCCCTGCGATGGGGTGTGCTCCCGTTGCTCGGTCCCTGCTCCTGCCAACCTAGCAGTTCGAAAGCATGTCAAAGCGCAAGTAAATAGGTATCGCTCCAGCGGGAAGGTAAATGGCGTTTCCGTGCTCTGCTCTGGTTCGTCAGAAGCAGCTTAGTCATGCTGGCCACATGACCCAAAACTTGTCTGCGGACAAACGCCGGCTCCCTCGGTCAATAAAGCGAGATGAGCGCTGCAACCCCAGAGTCGGTCACGACTGGACCTAATGGGCAGGGGTCCCTTTACCTTTTTAAACATGCTTTAAATGCATGCTGTGGTTGTGACAGCACTTACAGGATATCAGGCAGGGTTCTCGCCCTGTAGATGCCATCAGGAATCAAACCTGGACCTTCTGCATGCCAAGCAGAGGCTCTAGCACGTAGTTATGGTCTTTCCCCCTTTGGAAGTCATTCAAAACACAATGCTTTGGCCCACAGATCTACAGCCCTAACCAGATTGTGGAAGGGAGTCCCCGTGTGGATGGGGGCTCAGACTGACTCCCATCCAAAAGGAACACTGCCTCTCAAAAGCATGGGGAGGGTGGTGAACAGCAGTGCAGCTGGATCAGTGTACTGTATGAAGCAAAGATCACAAGTGTTGAAGCAATGGTTCTTCAACATCCACTTCATTGGACTGGTCATGTTGTGTGGATGCCTGATTGTTGTTTTCCAAAGTAACTACTCTATTCCAAACTTAAAAATGGAAAGCGTAATGCTGCTGGTGAACAAAAGAGGTTTAAAGACTCTCTCAAGGCAAATCTTTAAAAATGTAGTATAAACACCAACAACTGGGAAACACTGACAACTGCGAGTGCTCCAGTTGGAGAACAGCCTTGACCAAAGGTGTCATGGGCTTTGGAGACACTCGAACTCAGGACGCAAGGGAGAAACCTGGTAAGAGGAAGGCATGCTTGGCAAATTCACACTGTGATCAACTCCTGCCCGGGAACCAACGTCCCCACTATGGAAGGACGTGTGGGTCCAGAATTGGCCTCCACAGTCCCTTACGGACTCACTGTTAAAACCATGTTTATGGAAGACAATCTTACTTGGCTATGAGGGATTGCCAAAGAAGAAGCAGCAGCTGGGTCAGGCTGGTGAAGGGCCCTTCTGAGCCCCTTGGACCACCAGCCAGTGCCTAAGCTGTCTGGCTACAGGAAGGCTGGAGTTTTCTCACTATTTACTCTCATTCTGATATACTTGGCATTTTTTATTTGAAACACACTCACTTTTATTTTGTCCCCCTAAAAAAATCAAAAGAGCTTCTTACAACTCTAGAAAAGGGCTCTCAGAGATCCTGATCAACCAAGCGGCTAAGTTCAGATGCCTCCCTAGCCTCCTGTGGGTTCTGCTGCCCTCAAGAAGCATCTGTCCCCCAGACCAGCGCATGGAGGGGGGTTTCCCTTTGTGAGGGGCAGCCCTAAAACAAAGGGCGTCTGTACCAGCTCCTGGGAGGAGTCAAACAAGAGGGCAGCTGAGCCCATCCTCTGACCTTGTAGCTCTTTTGCTCCCAGCAGGGGGTACAGATCCCAGAACAAGAGAGCTGTGTCTGCAAGTGCTCAGGACCCTGAGACAATCACCTCTCACAACATGCCACCCCAGGAAGAAAGCTGGAGATGTTAGGAGATTTCCTTCCTGCAATCCAGGAGTTTGCAAACCTTTCTGTTTCAAAGCCAGCCACATAAGCATTGATTTGCCTGCTATGGAATCTTAAGTGGGCTATGGATTGTGCTTTACTTGCGGGGAGTGGAGGACAATGAACACAGCTAAGCTCTGCCTTCACAGTTGGAGGCAGCATGCTTCACTGTGTTAGAAACTCAGATATATAAGTTAGGTGCCGAATGGCTCCTTAACCCGATGTTGTAGTTGTCAAAATGGAATATCTAGTTGCCATTTTGGGGGCAGCTGGCTCTTATTTTTCAAATGATGGACTGACTGTGATTGATTCTGGCTAGTGAGCTTTGAGAACTTACAGAAGAAGAATCACTTGATCCACATATATACTGGCTTATTCCAATCTCTTTTTCTTAATGGTGACTGCTCTTGCTCAGGCTGCACAGAAATAGGCATTTTGGTTTCAGGAATTCATCCCAATTGTGCAAATAAAATATAACTGACAGAACTCTATGGGATGGGGGTATTAGTGTGTGAAAGCAGTCCAGATCCGATGACCCCCAGATGGTGGAGATATCAGGTGCCATCCTGGCACCTAGGCATCTTCGCTTGGTCACAAGTGGTTGAGAGGCAGGGGCACAATGTGCCTGGCTAATTTTGAACAGTGTAAATACCAGCTGCCAGGAATCACAAGCAGGGAGAGCGCTGCTGTTGCGCTCAGGTCCTGCTTGCAGATTTCCTATCGGGGCATCCTTCTGGCTACTGCGAGAACAGGATACTTGACTAAATGTGCCTTTGGCCAGGTCTAGTTGCAGGGCTCTTCTGATATTCTTAGGCTGGGACCCACATTGTGTCCCCTGCCATATTATGTTGCAGGTGCCACATAATACTCATTCTGCACAACAGCACCTGCAGGTTGGAACTCCCTGCCTATTGACATCAAGCACGCACCTTCGCTGTACTTTTTTTGGCACCTGCTAAAAAACATTTTTCTTTAGGCAAGCTTAGCCAGACATGTTAACATGTGTTCTAAACTGCTCTTTAGCTTGCTGTTTCTCAACTATTTTTTGAATGTTTTAAACACTTATTTTAACTGTTTTTCTTTCTTTCTTAACTGATAATCCTATGGTTTTCTTCTTTTTGTAAATCACTCTAAGGTTTATCACAGCTGAGCGGTATGTAAGTTTTGTGAAATAAATAAAGGGCATCTAAGCTGCCGGTTACATATTTTTTTTGACAAGAGACCAAGGCTGCTCAGAGAATGGACTCAGATCATTGCTCCTCCTTGCCCAGGGATAGAGAAGCATTGCAGGAAGTTGTTAATTATATTATTTACCCCACTCTTTAAGCAGCCTCCCTTTTATATCCCCACAACAGCCTTGCAAGGCAGGTCAGCTGAGAGGCAGTGGCAGGTCAAAGGTTTATTCCTTTGGACTCAGCAAGGATTTGAATCTCACCACCTACAATCCAGGACTCTAGCCCAGGAGTAACCAATGTGTTACCCTCTAAACATTTTGGACTACAATGCCTATTTGCCCCAGACAGCATGGCCAATGGTCAGGGATTATGGGAGTTGTAGTCCACAAATCTGATGGGCACTGCATTGGCAGTGACAATCCCAGACCTGGATGCGTGCACACAGTTCCTGATTTACGTATGAGCTGAGCAGGCTAGAGCCCATGGCCTCATAAACTAGAGGGCATCAGCCTCTTGCAAAAAAAAAGGGGGGGGAGTTTTAATAATAAACTGCAAAATAAACTGCTATAGAAAATTATTCAAAACATAATAACTAAGGGTACAAGACAAGGTTGTCCTCTATCACCACTGTTATTTATCGCGGTCCTGGAAGTCTTTTTAAGGGCAATCAGAAGTAATGATCAAATAAAAGGGGTAACGGTGAGTCGAAAATAATATAAGGTTAAAGCTTTTGCAGATGATTTAGTATTAACTCTGGAAGACCCCATGAATACGGTAACAGAAGTGTTGAAAGAAATTGATCAGTTTGGTCAGCTGGCAGGATTTATTCTGAATAAGAAAAAAACTAAAGCAATCACCAAAAACATAGATCAAGAGGCAATTAATAGACTACAGCAACAAACAGAGATAGAAGTGGTCAAGAAAGTTAAATACTTAGGAGTATGGTTAACCCCCAGAAGTATTGATTTGTTTCAGAATAATTATGTTCCAACTTGGAATAAGATTAAAAGGGACCTAGAGGTGTGGGGAAGAATGAAATTGTCATTTTGGGGAAGGATTGCAACAATTAAAATGAATGTGCTACCAAAGATGCTATTCTTATTTCAAACGATTCCAGTAATCAAAGGGGCAGCAATTTTTAAAAATTGGCAAAGAGAAATTTCAAGGTATATCTGGCAGGGTAAGAAGCCGAGGATAAAATTTAAGATATTGACAGATGCGAAAGTAAGAGAAGGCTTCGCCCTGCCAGACTTGAAATTGTACTATGAAGCATCCTGCCTCTGTTGGTTGAAGGACTGGATGAAATTAGAAGATACTGATTTGTTAGATCTGGAAGGTTTTGATAATAGATTTGGGTGGCATGTGTATTTATGGTATGACAAGAAACGTGTACATAAAGGATTTGAAAACCACATCGTAAGAAGGACTCTGATTGAAGTATGGGAAAGATATAAAGATTTGTTGGAACAAAAAACTCCATATTGGTTGTCGCTGTTGGAGGCGATGAGTATGAAGAAAGTCAATATGACTGGGGGATGGGTGACATATGAGAAGTTAATAAGTAAAAGAGAAGGTAAATGGAAAATGAGACCATTTGAAGAAGTCAAGGAATATATTAATGATTGGTTGCATTTTTTTCAGATCAATGAAATGTTTAAAAAAGATTTGAACCAAAGGGGTTTTGCAGACAAAGAATCAAAATTTCAAACAGAAATATTAAACAATGATTTTAAAATTCTAGCAAAAATATATAAGTTATTGTTAGAATGGTGTACAAAGGATGAAGAGGTAAAATCAGTTATGATTGATTGGGCCAAAGACTTAGGACACAATATACAAAAGGAAGATTGGGAAAAATTATGGAAAGAAGGTTTAAGATTCACTGCATGTACAACTATAAAAGAAAATGTGATGAAAATGATGTATCGATGGTATGTAACTCCGGTAAAATTAGCAAAAATGTATAAGACAAGTAACAAATGTTGGAAATGTAAAGAAAAAGAAGGTACTTTTTATCATATGTGGTGGGAATGTAAGAAAGTAAAAAGCTTTTGGGAAATGATTTATAATGAACTGAAGAAAATGTTGAAATATACATTTGTTAAGAAACCAGAAGCATTTTTATTAGGCATTACAGGTAATGAGATAAATAAGAAAGAAAAGAAGTTATTTTTATATGCAGTGACAGCAGCAAGAATATTGATGGCCCAAAAATGGAAACAAAGGAGCTACCTACGTTAGAAGAATGGAAAACAAAAATGATAGACTACGCAGAATTGGACAGAATGACAGGGATCCGAAACCGACAAGATCAAAGATTCACAGAAGATTAGGAAAAATTTATTGAATATTTGCAAAAATTAAGTGATAATCAGATTACGTTTGTAAGTTTTAATGAAGCATTGTGATGGGAAATAAGCATTAAAAGGGGATGAAGTTTTACAGAAATAATATAAACAACAAAACAGAAATGTGTTTAAAGTTAAAATATGAAGGATTTGCAGATAAGTTGAGGGAAGTTGAAAAAAGAGAAATAAGATGTAACTAAGACAGGAGTGCCTGGCGTGCTCTGGTCCAGAAGACAGGAGTGCCTGGCGTGCTCTGGTCCATTATTCAAAATTATACCCAACAATTCCACCTTGTGTAAACCAATTATTTTATTCAATCCTCAAACAGAGATATCGTAAGTTTACTAGTAAGTTTAGTTCTGATTTTGATAGTATAATTGAGAAGTTTGCATCCAAAAGAGCTGGATAGAAACTGTTCTGACTTTGTATATACTGTAGTACAATGATTCCTCTATGAATGTCGTGAATGTCTCCATTAATTCCATACTTTTGTAAACTTGATAAAGGTTATAAATTTATACGCAGTCTTTTTATCAATGCCAAGATTTCAGCAATGTTCTACTTTCACTGAATAGATATAGGGAAGAATTGGGTTTTGCTTCTCATGATCAGATGCTATTAAGTCTGAGCCTCCCCAGGTCTCTTAGCCAAGGCCTTCAACGGCTGTAATCGTGGCCTGGGTGTGCAAATCACATTACTGTACAGTAGCAGGTAGCAAAGTTAGAGAGTGGCTTCTGGGCCTTTGACTCCAGCACTTTGTCCCTGCTGGAAAATGCTTCTCCCTGAGGTGCATCTGTTAACAGGCACACAAACCCTGTCAATGAAATTCTGGAGGCAACCCCATACAGGATGCCAGGCGGGTGCCCCCAGAAGGGCTTCCCACAACTTTGTCTCCAGGAAAAGCTTCACACCAGCCCTGCCAGGAAAATCAAAATGTGGCATCTCAGGTGGCAGCAGGAAATTACTGCCTTGCAATAAGTTTGGGAAAGACACGGCCCCATTCGTGGGCATTCACTCTCTAGCCGGGGGTCCAGAGGCCTTGAGGGGGGGAGAGCACAGAGAACAGTTTGCACCACAGCCGCCCCCTTCCGCCTCAGGGGCCCGGGCACGACAACTCGCCGCCCCCCGGCACCCTCTTACCTCTCCGGCTGGTCATGGCCCGGGCGGGGGCGCCCCCGCCGTTATCTCCACTACGCTCTCCGAGATAAGAGGGGAGGAGGCTGGGCGGGTGGCGTTGCCTTGAGGGGCCGCCCTGTCCGGACGGAGGGACGGAGGGCGGGGAAGAGGCGGAGGAGGGCGAAGGGGCCGGGCTCCGACTTTCTGGGCGGGACAGTCGGCCGGCCGGCGGGGTTCACGCGCCCAAAGAGCGATGGAGGTGTTCCCTGCCCACCCTGTCTCCCAGAAAATCACGAGGGCTGGAAATGCCACTCTTCCAAACGCCCCGCAAAGGGCAGCCCCGTTCGCTTTTGCGATTCGTTTCCCAAAGAGACCGCCACTCACGGGCGCTGGCTACCAGGCACACCAAACCTACGGGACGAGACGGGGAAACACCCCTCGAACCTCGATCCCAGGGCTTTGCAGAGGATGCGAGCGCTGCAAATGCTTTGCCCGGGGAGACGGAGGCTCTGAAGCCAGGAAACGTGGCTCCGGCCCCGGACACACGCACCCCGTGCCGTGTCCAGTTTCGTCCCGCCTCCAGGATGCTGCCAGCACCCTTTGATAACTAAAAGTGACCACCCAAAACTTTCCCCCTTCAGTGCCCTAAGTTTAGCGAGTACCTGCCATGTGTTTCCCTCACTACTGTATTCGATCAACAGATGCTTGCCTAAGCGCCGCCCAGGCCTTGCCACGCGTGCATGGACGCGGTCCAATGACAATGCGCGCGTCCCAAGGTGAAGGCAGGGGGCGGGGCGAAGGGGAAGAAGACGCGCGTTTTTCATTATTACCCTGTACCTTTTATGGGAGCGAGAAGGTTGAGCGACTGTGTCCTGGGGCGAAAAAACAAGCATCATATTTATTTTTCAGGTCTTATGTGAGGCTTGATTGTCACAAAACCTTACAAAAAGAATACAACAATAAAAATTATCAGTAAAAACATTTAAGAACAACTATTTTAAATATACGGGTGTTTTGTTCTTTTAAATCAGTGAGCTAAAAACCAGATTGAAACGTGTCACCATTCAGCGTATCTGGATAGGATTGCCTAACGGAAAATGTTTTTAGCACAACGAAGGTGGCTCGCCGCCTGATGTCACTACTGCCATGGGGATGTTTCACTCAGCCTGGAGTTCCAAAGTGTGGGTGCTGCCACACTTATTGCTGGCATCTGAAAGAGTGTACCATCGGGGGTAAAGTCAAACATTTTAGAGAGTTGCTTGTAGCACTTACCAGGGGTGCCAACTTCAATAAAATAGACCCAGGTACGCCCCCCCCCACGTAATAGATCACATGAGGCTGCACATTCACACCCTTTGCATGGCAGGGCCCATCAACTCTGGGAGACCAAGCAGCCCCCTAAAATATTTTATGGGGGGGGGCACAAAGGGACCTTAGCCCCTAGGAGTTGGCTCCTAGGGTGTTTAAATAGGATTTAATGTAGGGCTACCACATTAAAAGATTGATTTCTTACAAATGCCAAATGCGTATCATGGGGCACCTGTAATTTTACCATGGAAATGGTTGCCAAAATAACTTTTAAAAGCATTTGAGTGTTCTAAAGGCAGTTTTGTTTGTTAGTTTGGGGATAGGAATCAATTTATCCATATATCTTGAATGGAGATTAGTCAGGAAACTTAAAATAAAGGCTAGTGAGGCATTGGGGTGTATCCAGTTTACTCAGAATTATTGTGGTGTAAAGGTAAAAGGGCCAGATTACGACAGAAGCGGGGGGGGGGGGGAGCTGGGTTCAAATCTGCACCCTGTCCCCATGTCTCTCATTCACACCAGTGGGTCTGTTGTGGTACAACAACAAGCATCATTGGACAACATTGCCATACCCTCCAACGTTTCTCTGATGAATATAGGGATATCCTATTCTATTATTATTATTATTATTATTATTATTATTATTATTATTATTATTTTACTATTGATACTCCACCCATCTGACTGGGTTTCCCCAGCCACTCTGGGTGGCTTCCAACACGTATAAAAATAAAATAAAACATTTTAAAAATTGCCTATTCACAGCTGCCTTCAGATAGCTCAGGGGTCGGATGACTCCATACCCTCCAACATTTCTCTGATGAAAATAGGAACGTTGTAAGGGATTTGTTGCTTTATTCCCAAAATTTTCTGGGTTAAGGGGGCTGAAAGCAGATTTACCCCCCCCCCCCCCAGAATCTAGCAATATGGAATGAGTGCTAAACATACACTGATGCTATGAGTTTTGGGGGGAGGATTAAGATGAATGCCTGAGTCCTCTTCAGATTCCTGGAACTCCAAGCTGGCTTCTGGTGAGGTGATAGACCATTAAAAGAAACAAAGGAAAAGGTTCTGTGCAAGAAGGTGGAGCAGAGTCCCTTCCATCAACTCATGGGAAGATTAGGACAAAGTTGAGAGCTGAGAGTGAAGTGATGTGAGCTAGAAGCAAAGCTGCAAGCTGGGGACCAAGAGAAACAGAGCAATGTGTGATTTCTCAGGTGGGTGCCATTGCCATTCTAAGAGAACAAGGGAGGTGCTCATGGTAAGTTCTGGCACCTCTTTTTTATATTTAAAAAAATAGCACAGTCTACCAGGTGCTTGGATTCTCCAAGCTTAGACTGCATGGTGTAAGCAATCCATCTTTGTGTTATTATGCAAATGATTTAAAAACATTTACCATTTTTGGAACCTAAGTTATGCTGCCTGTCTTGCTGCTGTATGGAAAAGCACATGAATCTGACCTTGGAAAAGTTTGTAAGCAAGCCATTTTTAACTTACCAAACGTGTGGTCTCTTTCTATGCTAAGGAAGGTGGGGAAATTTGGAAGTAACTTAGAAGGGGATATTTTAAAGGTCGAACAGGCTATATTTCCACATTTTACTTTGTTGCATGTTTTGTGATATTAAATCTCTACTATGGCTCTCTCGCTGAAGAGTACTTGGACCAAAAAAGCACTTAGGCATCCTGAGAATTCCTTTCTATTTTATCTTATGTTTTTCCTTTACCCAACCCAATCAACCAACAATTTTTGGGTTTTTTAGGGACATCCTGCCCCCCCTGCCCCCCATCCATGCAATACTTCTTGTCTTTCCATGGACATCTCGGTGGCAAGAGGCTGCAGGCCAATTTTGATCATTGGTCTTCGTGCAGAAGTGTTGTTTTTTTAAAAAAACCATTTCTGACAGCTGAAGCAGAATCAATATTTGGCATTCAGTGGAAATCACGGAGATGCTGGATGCTGAATCAACATTTTTGAAGCAAAATATACACCACCCACACACCTCTTCCTTCCTGCTTTAAGGAAATCGTTTTGCTTTCAGGCTCTCTTTTTGTTAAAGATTTACCGAAACCTTCCCATTGAGTGGCTTTATCTCCAGCCTAGCTATGTAACAAACTCACATTAATACTCAACAGTGTTATTTTCTGCCCCATAGAAAATAGGGAACTGCTGCATGAAACATGCAGGACTTCTCCATTAGGAGCTTTTAGTCACCATCACAGACAAATGCAAAGTAGTTGAAGGAAGCAATCATGACCCTGTGGGAAAGGGCAGCTTTTAGGAGATGCAACTTGGGTTGTTCTCAGCCTCAGGGCAGGTGGTTGGCTTGAGAAACTTCCAAGAATAGCACTTTTATTTTGTCACCAACCTTGCTTTGGTTGTTAGTGGGGAGATCTGTCAACATAATTATAGGGGGCAGGGATGAAGAGAACATTGGTAGCCCAAACTTTGTCTACCTACAAAGCCTTTTCCTAACAGGAGGGAGAGAAGTCAGCTGGTTCAGCTAAGCAGACTGATGCTTATCCTTCAGCGTGGTAGTGAATACTTTGGAACCCCCTGCCCATTGAACATGATTTTGGATGTGGGTGGCGCTGTGGTCTAAACCACTGAGCCTAGGGCTTACTGATCAGAAGGTCAGCAGTTTGAAAGCCCGCGACGAGGTGAGCTCCCGTTGCTTGGTCCCTGCTCCTGCAGTTCGAAAGCACATCAAGTGCAAGTAGATAAATAGGTACCACTCCAGCGGGAAGGTAAACGGTGTTTCCATGCGCTGCTCTGCTTCGCCAGAAGCGGCTTAGTCATGCTGGCCGCATGACCCGGAAAACTGTCTGCAGACAAACGTTGGCTCCCTCGGCCAGTAAAGTAAGATGAGCACCGCAACCCCAGAGTCGTTCGCAACTGGACTTAACTGTCAGGGGTCCTTTACCTTTTTAAAAAAATGGTTTTGGTTAAGTAAGCCTACCCAAATTTGGCATATATATGTCTATTTTAGAACTGATTTATGCCTGGAAAAAGAGCTTCTTCCCATGCCAGTTTACCCATCTTCCAAGGCCTTCTGGAAAGACCCTATCCCAAGAACATCCTTTTGGTAGTGGTAGGCTATCCCAGCATTGGAATGACCTTCACAAAGAGACGTACATTGGGATTAGAAGCACTGGCCAGGTGAAGATCTTTCTGTTTTCCTAGGCATTTTAGATAGTGGATGATTTTTGAATTGAGTTCCATTCTGTTTTGCCTTGATGTATTTCATTTCTATGCTCACTTATGATACACAAGTTAATTTTATTCATATATAAATATATATTACCCTAGAATCCTTTTGATGAAGAGAGGGCCTAGAAATACTTTGTATGAATAAAAATGTTACAGGAAAATGTATTCTTCATTTTTATTTGTAATAAGCTAGCTAATGTGAAACGGACACAGAGATGGGATGCCATGGGAGGAAGGTCTTCTCCATCCCCAACATGGATTATAATCTCCAGGTTCCCTGTCTTCATTTAGAGAGAGAGGGAGAGAGAGAGGAAGGAAGAGGAAGAGGAGAGAATGGGCACATTCATACCATACATTGAAAACTTGATGATACCACTTTAAACAGCCATGGCCTCTGCCAGAGAATCCTGGGAGCTCTAGTTTGTTAAGGGTGCCAATAGTTGTTTGGAAACCTCCTAGTCCTCACACAGAGGTATAGTTCCCAGAGTTCCCTGGGAAGAGGCATTGATTTGTTAAACCGCTCTGGGAATTGTAGCTCCCTGAGGGGCCTTGATGGTCTCCTACCAACACTCAGCACCTTAATGAACTACAGTTCCCAGAATACTTGGGGGAGGATCCATGGCTGTTTAAAGTGGAAATGTAGTGCTTCCACTGTACGTTGCCCAGCTGTGAGTGCTGAAGACCACTCCCTGCAAGGCCTTTTCCCACCTGGCTAAGGGGGTGGGGACCAGATTCACTCTGCTCTGCTTCAAAGACTCCTGGGAGACCAGAGGGACATTGCCCTGTTGCGAGTGCTGAAGAGCTCAGACTCACCGGAACAAACTCTGGGTTTGGGGCAAATGTCAAAAATACTTCATGTTTTTAAACGTTTTAAATAGTTTCCAATTTTGGGTTTTTTGTTTTGTTTTGGTCCTGAATGGGGCAACTGTGCCCCTGAAGGACCAGGTGCGCAGCCTGGGAGTCATTCTGGACTCACAGCTATATATGGAGGCACAGGTCAATTATGGGTACAGGGCAGCTGTCTACCAGTTCCAACTGGTATGCAGGCTGAGACCCTCCCTGCCCACAGAGTGTTTCGCCAGAGTGGTGCATGCTCTGGTTATCTCCTGCTTGGACTACTGCAATGTGCTCTATGTGGGGCTACCTTTGAAGGTGACCTGGAAACTACAACTAATCCAGAATGCGGCAGCTAGACTGGTGACTGGGAGTAGCCACCGAGACAATATAACACCGGTCCTGAAAGACCTACATTGGTTCCCAGTATGTTTCCGATCACAATTCAAAGTGTTGGTGCTGACCTTTAAAGCCCTAAATGGCCTCAGCCCGGTATACCAGAAGGAGTGTCTCCACCCCCATCGTTCACCTCTGAGGGCCTCCTGGTGGTTCCCTCACTGCAAGAAGTGAGGTTACAAGGAGCCAGGCAGAGGGCCTTCTTGGCAGTGGTGCCTGCCCTGTGGAACGCCCTCCTGTCAGATGTCAAGGAAATAAACAACTACAGTGGTGCCTCGCAAGACGAAATTAATTCGTTCTGCAAGTTTTTCGTCTTGTGAATTTTTCATCTTGCGAAGCATGGATATGCATTGACGGTTTCCCATAGGAATGCGTTGACGGTTTTAAGAAAAAGGCGCAAGACGTTTTCGTCTTGCGAAGCAAGCCCATAGGGAAATTCGTCTTGCGAAGCAACTCAAAAAACAAAAAACTCTTTCGTCTTGCGAGTTTTTCGTCTTGCGAGGTACCACTGTATCTGCCTTTCAGAGGACATCTGAAGGCAACCCTGAAGGAAACAATTTTCTATTTGCTGTAAGCTGCCCAGAGTGGCTGGGGAAACCCAGCTAGATGGGCGGAGTATAAATATTGTTTTCCAAATGTTGCCTAACACCTGTACAACTTGAGACATGAGGGGAGGAAATGCACAAGGGCCATTCTTTTGAATTTTTTGGAGAATAACTAGCCAATATGTCAGTATTTTACTTTCCACCAAGAAGAATCCTTGCAGATGCCGTTGAATTACATCCCAAAATGCTGAGGCCTGCTTCTGGAAAAGGGAGCATGCTGCATTACCTGGCAGAAATCTACCACCACCATTCAGGAGTCAACAATCAAGCCTTCTCCTAGTGATGTTCCCCCACTTCTACGTTGTTTCTTGAGCAGACATTAAAAATGGCCAAAGATAAGGGTGAACTGGCCAAGGGACAAAAAACATTTATTACGAAGAACAACAAAAACACTTTACTCAAAGTTCTTCCGTGGCTTTCAGCCCCAATTAAGAAGCTAATTTCCCATCCAGGTATTGACGAGGCTGAGACCCAGTCAACTTTCAAGAGTGGCAGCATCACATAAACTCTTCTCTCTCCTCTTTTTAAAATTAATCTTGCATTTCCAGAACGGAGTCCCAACACTGCAAATGGATTCCAGGGCAAAGTTTTGCCAACACTTTTTGGAAATAAAACACCACACCAACTGTAGAGGGAGGAGCAACAAAGCTGTCTTTGCCAGGCTTTCAGCATGCAACATACTGCAGTTTAAGACAGCCCTCCATCAGCCCCCCCCCCAAAGAAAGACAAGAAAGACTCAGTGCAGTGTCGAACAAGTATATTTATAGCAAAAATAGGCTTTTACTCTCTTTCCCCCATGATGTTCTGTCCCCCCCCCCACAAAAAAATCATTTACACAGTAAACAGGTCAGCTGCCGCTGTGTGCACTGAGCCAGCTCCTGACCTCCCTGATGTCTTCAGCTCTTAATGGTCCCTTCCCACCAGCATCTCTCCACCGCAAACTCCCCACCATCCTGCCTTGCACAAAGTGAGAGTCTCCCAAAAGGTGCAGGGTGTGCACTGTGCTCCACATATATAACAAGCATGCACAACTGCCCAAATGAAGGGTGACCGTGGCGCCTTGTGCCAGTAAGGAGAGTGGGCTTGCTGTGTTTCCAGAGTGGCATTTGCCAGCATTATAACGGGACCCCAGCCCTCCTGGCTCGGTGGTGGGGAAATCTTAGCAAGAGCATTTATAGATTACAGGGAGACCCACCCAGAACCAGCTCCCAGCATCAGACTGTGCTCCTTGGGAGGGGGTAAAAAACAAGGGGATACGTATTGGAGGAAACCCACCTTGGGCAATGAGTGAAAGTGTTCAGGAGTGCAAGGTGGGAATCTGTGGAATCTCTGTAGCTTTGCTACAACCAAAGCCAAAAGGTGCTGGGGAGTCACAGCCCTCTTTCTAGGCAGCCATGAAACCAGACATCAGGAAGGGGAAGCAATTGGGACAGCTGGGGTGGCCGGGAGGCAGGCTGAAAAACTGGTACAACTTTGGGAATATAAAAAAGGGCAGAAGTGGAGGCCAGGAAATGACCATTGAGGGCAACTCTAGAAAGAGTAATGGAGTGGAATTCTCTCACGGGAAGAAGCACTGCAGGCCCACCTGGTGCTTTCCCATCATCATTAGACTCCAACTCCCATCAGCTCTTGTAAATATGGCCAGCAGTCAGAGGAATGATGGGAGTTGTAGTACAGCAAACATTCAGAGGGCATGCCAGGTTAAAGAAGGCTGCTGCAGACCTCCTCCCCCCCCGGACCAGTAGGAAGCAAGAAAGTCCTTCCCTCAAAGTCCAGGGACTTATCTTTTCCACAAGTTTGGCTTAAAGCCACCGACCGCCCCAACTGACAGAACATTCAAGACCCAAAGTGGGCTAAGACATTGGCACAATTATGAGCAGCAGGAATGGCACAAGGCAAGGAAAGGGTCCTCTAATACTGTAAAGGACGCCAGAAACTCAGTAAGAGCTGCTACAACTGGACCAACAATGAATTGCAATGACGACCCCACCCATCCCCATTAAAAACATCTAGCCA
The DNA here is from genome assembly GCF_965153285.1 of Podarcis tiliguerta. NCBI lineage: Eukaryota > Metazoa > Chordata > Lepidosauria > Squamata > Lacertidae > Podarcis > Podarcis tiliguerta. The sequence goes on along the minus strand of NC_139553.1, from coordinate 46,528,959 downwards.
CCATGTGGCTTTCCACACCCTTTGCAGCACACACCTGCCTGCAAAAGGGTTGTGTGGACAGAAATGGCTCCAAAAGCTGTTGGATAGAAAACACCCTTGCACGCAGCCAGCCATCTGACCCAATACTTTCTCCCAGATCCTCAGAGCTCAGCGATTGCACAAGACAACAGAGGACCGCTGGGAGGAAAGGCGCATCTTTCTCTTCACATCTTAAGAGGGGAAGGGAAAGCTATCAAGTAACTGAAGTCGCAGAAATGGCATGGTGCATGAGCCAGAGTCCAGGGGGTGCTCGCCTGCAGCCCTCTAGGAGACCATGTACTGAGTGATGGCTCGAAGGGCATAGAGCAACTCTGCCTGCAGCCGGGCTTCCAGGATGAGAAGGTTCATGTGGACCTAAAAAGGAGCAGAAGAAAAAGGGATGGTTAGAGGAGAAAGAAGCCTGACTGGACCACAGGGCAAGGGTTAAGTACATGTGAGCTTGTTGGAGCAGGCCAGTGGCCAATAAGATGCCTGTGGGAACCACACAAACAGAACATTAGCTCAACAGTTCTCTTCCATTTTTCATGCATCCTGAATCTTCAAAAATTCATCTCCATTGGAGTTCATTCACAAGTTATAGCATTTTAAGAAACTCATTGGAGCACCAAACTACCAATGGTGGCTACTGTATCCCTCTACAGTTGGAGCCACCGTGCTAGACTAGGGAGGCTTTGGGACAGATCCAGGTGGGTTCTCAAGTTCACCCAGCCCACCTCTAGAACATCTCTCCTGCACCATTTAACTGTGATTGGACAGAAACATATGAAACTGTCCAGTACAGAGTTATTCGAGTGCTGGTCCATCTAGCCTAGCATTCTCTATAGCAGCAGCACTGGCAGCAGCAGACTCCCAAGACCTCAAGCAGAGCAGTTTCCCCAGTCTTGCTGCTCAACCTTCTGCAGTAGATGTAGATTGAACCTGGGACCTTCTGCATGTACATAATACTCTCTATCCACCAAGCTCTCTAAGCTATTGGACCTGCCATAAGCTCAGTGGTTGAGCACATCAACTTTTAATTAAGTGTGGTAAATCAAGATCAGCACAGCCTATTAAATTAATCAAACCATTGTTTGTAATCCCTCCCTCCTGTGTTGGGTCATCCCTCCCTCCTGTGTTGGGACACATTAAATTGATCACTTAGGAAGGGGTGGGTTGGGGGAGAGAAGAGAGGAGAGAAACCCAATCTCCTTCTCTCCAGTGCCCTCAATCCTGCAGTGTTGATATAAAAGTTTTTTTAAAAAACAAACCAAAAAAAACTCTCTAACAACCTGGCATTTGGTACAGAAAATGATTCATGGACATCCAATTCCCCCAGGGTCTTAAAAATACACAGGGCCAGCCAACTTCTTTGAAAAGGCAGCAGCAGCAGAGATTAATGTCTTTGCCAAGCAAGGTGGTTAGATCCTCAGGTTGCAAAGCAGGTGGCGGATTTTGCAGGGCAAAAAAAAAGAACACAGCCGGCAGTAGCACACACAGAACTATGGGCACATAAGCAAAGCTCACTCAATTAAAAAGCAGGGCAGGGTCTGGTGGGGACCAAAAAGTGCATGTAACACTCCTTGTCCAAATCTCTGCCAAGGCCAGCACCGTGCTGGAATCTCTCCTCCAGTTTCTCAAAAGTTTTCTAGCTCTGTCCTTTTGCCTCATAAAGATGTCTTTAGCAGGCTGTGCCTGTTGGGTTATGAGCTTGCTTATTCATTGCAAGAGGGGTATATTGCACATGTTTTATTTTCCAGCAAATCATTCTGCAGCCTCTCTGGCTGCCCATGCCTCCTAATCTGAAAAAAAGCCCCAAAGGGCGAGTTCTTGTGGTGTCTCTCTGTGGGCTTTAATGGGTATGGGGGCATCCAGGGGTGCTGCAGAGTTCAAGCTGCTGGAGTGTCTTGGTTTGTAGAATGAAAGAAGAGACGACCAACATACACACAGAGCCTTGGGCACCTTAGCAGTGAAGTACAGAAGACAAAGCCCCTGCCCCCTGCGGATGAGAATTTCACCACACTTTCCTCTTCCCTTTAAAAATTTCCAAATGCAGTATCTTCTTTCCTCATCTTAATAACTGACAAGTATCTTGGAGTGGTGGGGCAAGGAGAGAAAACAAATATTTTAGGCAGAACAATTTCCCAGCTGCCATTCTAACAGGGTGTTTTTTTGGTGGGGGAGCATTCTGGATTCACTGCAAGTGAAGAGGAATGCAAACATCAGCCTGCACCACATTACCATGATGCTCCAAAAAGAGAGGGCATCTCACCCACCCCCCTCAACAATTCACCGTTGGAGATGTGGTTTTGTTGCTGTTACTATTGCCTGTAAAATGGATACAGCCTGGGCATCACCAAGGAGCAGACTAATACCCCTTTGCCCAAGACACATTCTCCACCAGTAATAAGGTGGCAAATTCAGAAGTGCCAGGATCCCTTCAGGATAGTCACAGACACACACAGACACACCCCGCCCCCTTCTACGATTATACAATGATCTTATAATTATACAGTAAAAGCAATTAGAGATGCATTGTATCTCCTTGTGTTGCCTCTCGGCTAGATCTGCTATTTTCTGTGCATGTACATAAGCAAATGATTTGGAGTGCTCCAGTATCTTCTTTTGAATTTAAGTGGTTTTTTCAGCACCTTGTTTTTTCAGTGTTATTAAACGCTCAGCTTTGGAGCATGGAGAACAACTTCTCCTTGGTGTTCTTCTGATGCTCCTCCTCCAGAGTGACCCTGGGAGACCCTCCTCAGTGGCTGAACTCACCTCCTTTCACTCCTGATGGGCTCCAGCCAGTACAAAGGGAGCGAAGACCTTTTCCCAGTGGCTCAAAAGCTCCCCTTTCATGTGACTGGGCAGCTTCAGGACCCTGAGGTAGAAACCGTAACGGGTCTTCAACCCCTGCAATCCCTGGACCACCACACCTCTGTCCTCCATCCACTCACAAATCCTGCTATCTCTAACCTTTTCGCTGTGCTTGAACTGCTTCCAAAAGTGCGTGAAGGTCTCCTGATCCAACTTCTCTGGGGTGCAAGTCACAGTTTGTATGTAGAGCTTGAGTGTCTGTTCCAGGAGCTGGTTCACCTCTGAGTAGTCGTAATCATCATACCTGGAATAGAACAGCAGTTACACAGGAGCTGGCAACCAGAATAGTTTCTTTCACCCTAAACACATGCCAGTTTCAAGCCAGATTCCAAGATGCCCTGGGCGAACAGGAATTCTGCCTGCTTCCTCCTCAGCTGAAGCTTAGGAAACTAAAACGAAACATTTGCCGGAGCCCAGGAGAATGATCTGGTCCAAACCCTCCTGTCTCTGAAAGGCAGCTGGCTCTCAAGTTCCTGAACATACACACATACAGCAGAAGCATGAAACAGAAGCTCCGAATCCTTTCCTGCAGGGATCTTGCCCAGGTCCATAGAATGCACCATGCACCCTCCTCGGGTGCTTTTCCCTGCCTGGCATGTCTCCCTGATCAGCTACACTGCCTCTCCTGGGTGGGGGAGATTTTGAAAGGGTGTGTGGCAGGATGCAGAAACCTCAGGGTTTTGCTTTGAGGAAGGACTGTGGCTCAGCGGTAGAGAACCTGCCTTGCATGCAGAACATCCCAAACTCACTTCCCTGGCATCGCCAGGTAAGGCTGTGAATTGCACTCCCTGTCTGATACTCTGGAGAGCTGTACCCAGTCAGAGTTGCCAACACTGAGTTACATGGACCAACAGGTGTGACTCCGGTACAAGGCAGATTCCCAGGTGGTAGGAGCGTAGCCTGCTTTAAAGAAGGTAAGTAGCACATCCATTGCTCAGCCTTACTGTTGCCTCTGGCCTCATCCACTACGTCAAGCTGAAAAAAACCTCCCCAAGTCTTGCTTTAAATGGGTGCAGCAGAGACTAGGCTGAGTGTGGAGAAATGGGATGATTCCTCATGCTAGGCTGTAGTGCCTCCATATATATCTAATTCAGAATATAAACAATAACTGTATATTATTAATCTCTATTATTGCTATTTTATTACCGTGTGTGTGCATGTGCGTGTGTGTGATTTTTTCATTTATTGGGAGAGGCTTTTTGTGGAACCTCGTTCAGCTGCACCGTATGGTCCATGGCGGTAAATCCAGTAATGGAAAATTTATGTGGTGCCTCCCTTCACCCGATGCCCTAAACAGGTGCTTATTTTGCCTAGTGGTTAATCCAGCCCTGCGTTCCGCACAGTATGTGGCCTGGCTTGCTTTCTAAAGCCCCCCATGCACCAGTTCCACACTGCTCAGGGACGGGCAGGGGGTGTTTTCGGACAAGAGCTTGGTCCCCCACAGAGCACAGGAGAGACAGGCGAAGGAAGTGGTTACCTGATGCCGAACATGGAATGGACGTAGTTCCACACGCTGCGCTTGAACGTGGCTGGGTCACAGCCCTGCCGCTTTGCCAGCACACAGCTCTGGAGCTTTTGGACCTTTTGGAACTTGTCATCTAGCAGAAACCCGATGTCAGTGTACAACCTGTTCACCAGTGAGAAGCCGTGGTCTGCCCAGGAGTAATCCTGCCAAAAAGAAAAGAAGAAAAAAGGTGGGTCGAGAGAAAGGACAGATAAGGAAAGGCAGAGGGAGGGTGCCACCAGCAGCCCCCAATGCAGGCTGGGGAGGACCAGCAAGGTTTCTGTGCCGATTCTGTCCCCCGCAACTGTGCAGGACATTTTCAGGGGGATCACCACCACTCAATCACAGCCACTTTAACGCAGCAACTTTGTAACATTTGTGAAATTTTTCTAGAAATATTCTGCAATTGCATTGTACATTGATGCTGTGTCTTGATATTCCACATATTTTGTGGTTTTTATTACTTGTGTTTATTTCGCTATGAAATTCATTGTTGCTGAATTAGGTGACTCAAAATGTGGAATTTATCATTGTCGTTATTATTACCATTAGCAGCAGCAGTACAGAATGCAGAATTTTGAGTTTTTTGCATGGGTTTCAGCTGACATGTGCAACCTGCTTAGAGATTGAAATATTAAAAGGTTGTGTAATTTAAAATGTAATAAGCATGTACCTGCACACAGAATATCTGTGGTTGGTTCTCATTAAGCTGAGCAAAATCCTGGTACCCAAAACTGGGGTCTTCAATGAAGCAAGAGATGTCTGTGGTGCCAGAAATTTCACCATTGCAAGCTGGAAGCCAGGTACATATAAGCGAAAGAAAAAAGAATAAGAAAGCTGTGTTGAAAGGAAAAGGAGAGGGGCCTTGGAGAAAAAGCAGGGTGTGTGTATGCATGATAGTACTGCATTCACTCCCTGCATGCAGAAATTTCTCCACCCAGAATGTTCTCCTGCAGCCTTACCTAAATGGAGGGCAAACAGGCAGTGCCCCACCGAACTCAGTCTGTTTACAGCTGCCCCCGCCTGCCTGCCTGCCATCATGCTCACTACCAGTCATAGAACCATACAATTGTAGAGTTGGAAGGGACCATGAGGGTCATCTAGTCCAACCCCTGCAATTAAGAGCCTCTTGTTCTACAGACTGAGCTTTCCCAGCCCAGATGATGGCAATGCCTGGCAGCTTCCTCCTCCTTGGTCTCAGCGTTGACCTTGTCAAACACAGCAGGGAGGAGGAAGAGGTAGACGCTAGAAGCAGCTGGCTCTCCATGCCATGGGCTCTGGTGCCATCTACTGTTGGCCTCCCTGCCTTCCACCCCACCAGTCCCAACGAGTGGCTGCCACCACTGCCATCCACCAGCGTCCAATACCCTTCTTAGGCATTACCTTCTTCCCTCTCAGGTGTTCTCATCTCCTCCCGTGCCTCATTCTCCACTTTCAGCTTGTGAATGTGCTCTTGTAGAGACTCCACCTCCGCACAGGAATCCATAGACTGCAGGCCGGGGGGGGGGGGGGAGAAAACACCAAAGAGTTTTGCTGGCTCCCAGTCCAAGAAGGGCTCCTCCCCACCCAACCACAGCCATGATGATCAGTCAGACCAGTGGTGCATCAAGTATTGTCTACACTGACTGGAAGCAGCTCTCCAGGGTTTCAGGCCGGGGATTTCTCTAGAGATGCTGGGGATCGAACCTGCAACCTTCTGCATGCAAAGCAGATGCTCCACCACTGAGCCCCAAATCCCATGTTTCAAATACAGAATATTCCTGCCTTCTCACCATGCCCACTTCTCTGTATACCCCAACCTCCCTTCCCAGTGCATCCCAGCCCCAAGTGTACCTTCTTGCGGTTGTGATGAAACACATCCTGGCTGCAGCCATTGTTGACTTCACAAAAGCACAGGCTCCCCGGCAGCGTGAGCTTCAGCAAGCCGTCTGGCGGGAAGTCTTGTTCACAGCCACATCCAAAGGCAAAACTGGCCAGTGCATGGTAGTGGGCAAGGAGCACAACAGCATGGACCAGTTCTGCCAGGGACCAGCTCTCCTCCCTGATCTGCAGCAGCTTCTGAAAGGGAAGCAACAGAAGGGGGAAATCACCTCTGAATGCAGCCAGTGGCCTCAGTTCCCAGGAACCCCACATTCCAGACACGGAAAACCTCTCACACAGCTGTCAGAATGCTTCATTTAATCCGTGCCCTTAAATTTATTCCAGCTGCCTGTTTTAAGTTAGGCTTCACACCCGCTTGCCAGTATTTCAGTTGTGGCTGCCATTTATCTTAACATTTTGACAGAATTGCTTCATTGTGTATTTTGTATTATGTGTGTTTATTGTGTGCAGTTGGTTTTAAAGTTGTAAACTTGCTTAAAAGCCAATTTAGGCAGCATACAGATTTAATAATGATGATCCTAGTAATATTATTAAAATAATAAAAGTATTGCAATGGAAAAGTTTGAGTCAAATGAATTATTATTATTATTAATGCATGTGCAGAAGCAGGTGTGAGCACAAAGGCTCCGCTGCATTTACAATGGGGATGAATGGAGACTCCCAACCGTATCACCATTCCCTGCTAGATTCCTTCTGCACAGCCCCACGGTGTTACCTCGAAGTGCTCCTTGCCAATGAGCCATGGCTGGTGTGCCAGGATCTTGTTAATCTCGCTGAGTCTTTGGAGTTTTGGGGGGATGTATTCTAAGCCTCTCAGCCACTGGGGGTCACCACCCACCCTCAGGAACTGCAGTGCATGTAGATTCACTAAGTATCGACACCGGTGCCGGGCAGCTGCCTGCAAGAGATGCAACAGGCACATTAAATACACTCAGAAACATAGAAATGTAGTGCTGAAAGGGACCCTGAGGGTCATCTCATCCAACCCTCTGCAATGCAGGAATCTCAGCTCAAGCATCCAAGACAGATGAGCACCCAACCACTGCTTAAAAACCTCCAAAGAAGGAGAGACTACAATCCCCCAAGGGAGACTGTTCTGCTTGGCCCATGAGGACAGGCATCTTGAACAATGTGCTTAGCGCAACATGCTTTTCACATAGAGGCTATTTTGGAGGCAATGTGGGAAGAAGGCAACTGGCATGTATGCCCAGTTGTGCAGCACCCCTGAGGCACTCCACAAGTGCTATAAAGGTCTGGGCAGCAGAGGATGGTCCATGGGGACAGGTGGGGCACTGCCTCCCTAACCTCAGCTTTCCTTCAACCAGACCCCATGTGTCTGCCTTTTTTACTAGTGCAGAGGGTGGCACTGGCTGCCTGCTTCCTCATCCTTATCCTCATAGGGAGAGACAGGTACAAAGCCTAGAATTAAGTTGGCCCTGCCTTTCATAGACCCTGTTGCTTTTGCCTCCTCCCTTAAACCCTCGCCAGACCCAACGGACAAGAGACAACACAAGGTTATGAGCAGCTCCAAACCAATAACAGCAAACTGGTGCGTAAAATGGGGGAAGTGTGGGGTGAAAGGGCTGAGTGAGACCAACAGCTGTAGCAAACAAATGAAACACACACACAGCGTTTGCATGGCAGCGGAACCAGCTTTGGTTACTCCAGAGGTTTTGGACTACAACACCTGTTCTGGCTGGGGCTGATGCAGTCCAAACAGGTTGGAAAAGGCTGGCTTGTGCCATCAGGCAGGTGCCGAGCAAGCTCCTGCTGGAGCCTGGAGTGCGAGTGCACCTGGCCCTTTAAGGCAAAGGTGCCACGTTGAAGGCTGGCTCCCCCTCACTCACCATGATGGCGATGTAGTGGCGGCAGTAGAATGGCAGCGGCCCGTCCATGTGCAGTAGGTAGTGTTGCATCCGGAGGAAACTGTCCAGGTATTGCGGGTGATATCCCATCTGCTGGCTTATGGCTTCGAGGCACCCGCGGGTAGCCAGGGCTTTCACAAAGAGCAAGTGGGAAGTCCTCTCTTTGTCACCAGCACTCATCTTTGCTACCTGGGGAGGGGAGCCGGAGGGGAGGGAGGGGAAGGAGGAGAATGAGAAAGGTGCTTTGTGTCCCCCAGCTGCTCTTTTTGGGAACAGGAGAAGAGGATGATAACAAGAAGAGGTTGACAGGTGCAGCGAGAAAGTGAAATTGCAAGCTCATGGAACGCAATGTGTCTCAAAGGCAGGAGTTGTTTTTATTACTGATTAAACTTGTAGGGGTGTTGGAAGCTGCCTCATACCGAGTCAGACCAGTGGTCCATGTCGCTCAGTATCTTCTGCAACGGGAACCTTCTGCAGCCCAGGGGCCGCATTCCCTTCTGGGCAATCTCCCAAGGGCCACATGCCAGAGGTGGGTGAGGCCAGAAGCAAAAGTAAGAGGAGCAAAGACTGAAAATTTTACGTTTGTATGGTAGGCTAGATCCTACACACACTCACCAAATCCTCAATATCCTCTATATCCTCCATCCAGAAAACCAAGAAGCATTATGAGAGTTCAAGGGTACATTCCAGCTAGGCAAAAAACAAACAAAACAGTTTGGATTTGAAGCAAGATCAGTGAAGGGAGCAGCATGGGGAGAGTTCCAGGGGTCAGAACCAGGAGTGGAGGGTCACATCCAGACCCCTGGCCTAAGGTTTCCCACCCCTTCTTCTCTACACTGACTGGGAACAATTTCCCAAGGTTTCAGACCAGAGCCTTTTGCAGTTCTCCTGGGAGAGACCCAGAATTGGACCTGGGACCTTCTGCAGGCAACAGAGATGCTCTACCACACGAAGATTCCCAGGTGCGTAACCGTTGCAATGCACAAATCAGTACAAGAAGCATACAACCAACGACAGACACAGCAAATTATTAAAGAAAGCCGAGCATCACAATATCAATAATCAAGCAGCCCAACAGCACGTCTAAAAAACAGTCATTCCCATTGGCCAGAGAAAGCAACTGCATCTTAATCTGCTGCTTAATATGGTAGGGGGCAATGGGGTCTCGGTGGAAAGAGACTGTGTCCCCATCATCTGAGAAAAGAGAAAATGCCCTTCTCTGGGAAGCTGACTGGGTGTTAGAAGAAAACTTAGAATTGGGCACTTTCTTTGTGGGTTCAGGGCTGCACACAGTTCTGGGCTATAAATAAGTGCATGCCATGTTTTAATAAGAGTCCGGCTGCTGGACCAGAGCAAGGGTCCATCACTTTGTGTCTCACAACAGCCAGCTAGATACCACTGGGAAACCCACAAGCGGGATACAAGGGTGCTGACACAATTTTTTTTTATTTTGCCACCATGTAGAAGCAATGCACCATTAAGTCTAATTGCACTAATTTCTGTCATATCTATTTTTGCTAGAGAAGAGTGAAGGGAGAGGAAAATGTATCACTGAATTCTTCCCTCCCAATCAGAAGACACTAGATTCAGCCCCCAAACCCTACAGATAATTTCACCAGTCACTGCAAAGATCAGTTCACACCCTCTAGGACTAGAAGCTCATTTCTCCCCACTTACTTTTTTTTAATTAAAGCCAAGGTTCCTCGGATACCTTCCTTGAACAAACTAATCAAAGCAGACATTTGTTATCAGTGATTCTGCCATGGAGGGCTCCTTCCTACAAGTCCTTTTATCTCAAAGCCCAGGTACACGTGCATTTTACCCTCCAGTCTACCCCCTTAAATCTTCAGCTGGTCTTTCCAAGCCAGAGGGGCTCCTGCCTCCCACTTAAATAATCATTCAGGGGAGGCTCAGGCTCAAATCTCACCCAGAGCCCCATAAACAGATTTTGAGCTAACCCAACAGATAGTGCAAAAACTGTACCAACTGCAGGTGCCTAAGAGCATCGCTTACCTGTACAGCAATACAAACAACTCTCTCTCTCAGTCTGCAATGAGCTATGGATAACATTAAGGCAAGTCTTGTGCAGTCCATTTAAGATCTGGGAAGTCGACCCACCCACCCACCCAGGGCTTTGGGGCTTTTCTACCACTACTCCCTCACTCACCCATATGCATCGAGGCTGGAACTCATGGCAAATAGGCAGAGCAGAGAAGGAGGACGGGACAGTGGAAAATCACATATCCAGGCGGTGTACCCCACTCCTTCAGAGTCTAACAGGGCCTTAAAATAACATTCCTGAACTCTAAAATAAAATTAGAAAAAGCAACACCGGGAAGTGATGCGGCAGTGGGGTCAGTGGAAGTGCCAAAGCCTGGCCTTCGAGCCTCAGGAACCTCAGAGACTCCACCTGGTCCGGACACACCAGAGTTCTGTGCAAGTTAGTCGCAGGGGTGTTGTGCCAGAGTCCAGTTCAGAGGGAGCTCACTGCAGCTCCTGCTTTATTTTTAACATGCCCTGAAAGGAGGGGTCTAGGCTCGCTCTCCCCCCCCCCCCATACACGCCTTCTCCATCTCCCTGATGAATAAGTGATCTAGTGAGCTATTGGTCCTGGAGATGCCCTCTCTTTCTGAATATACAACAGACATATAAAGCACACCCTCTTCCCAAAGAGAACCCTGGGAACTGTCACTCACCCCTCAAAGAGTTGCAGCTCCCAGCACCTTAAACTACAGTTCCCAGCATTCCTTTTCCTTTTGGAGCGGAGGGAGGGATGTGTTTTAAATGTATGGTGTGGATGCAGGCTAGATGCATGCAAGTGTGATGGACCACCACCACTCTGCTTTGGGAACAGATGAAATTCTTTGAACCAAGGTGCAGATGAACGCCAACCAGTTCTTACAAATGCTTGTGCTACTCAGAGAAGAGTCCATTAAAATTAATGACCCTGACTAACTTAGGTTCATTCATTCCGATGTGCCTACCCTGAAAAAAACTTACAACCCAATGTGAAGGGAGGGGAAAAAACACCCCAACATCATTTTACAGAATTGTTTCGAACAAGTGGCAGATTAACCATCAAGGGAACAACAACAACAACGAGAACAGAGAGACAGGCTTTGGGGGAGCAGGATGCACAGTTTACCAGGGTGCTTCTTCGCCCCCCCCCCATCTCCCCAAACACCCGACACGCAGAAGCCAGCCAACCTCCATCTTCAAGTGGGAGAATTATAAACAAGGGGGCGCAACCTGGGGAAGCGAGAGGTCTCTACCTCCAAGCAAAGTGAAACACTACGAGAAGCACGGACAGCAGCAGCAGCAGCACCAAAATGGGGGAGTGTGCGGTGGTCTCTGCAGGGCGGTGCAGAAACCCCGAGTTCCCTTTTTAAAAAGGCTTTCCAAAACGCAACATCTCGGGGAAACCCCAAAGAACACGCCCCCTCTTGAAGCCTTAGCAGCAGCTGGACCAGTGACGGCCCACTCTCCCGTCCCGGTAGCGGCCCCATTGTCTCCCTGCCGGCGCGCCCCCCAATCCATCTATGCACCCACCCACCCACCCACCCCCGCCGCAGCGAGCGGGCCGCAGCGCCCCCTAGCCGCACCACCGACGAAACGCAGGAGGAAAAAGAGAAAAACAACTTTGATTGGCAGCGCGGGGAGGCGGAGGAGGAGAAAGAAGAAGAAGCGGCGGCAGCAGCATCCCGCATCCCTGCCTCTGCCGCCCGGACTAGGACAAAGAGAGCGGCGGAGGCCGAACGCGCACAGGCAGCGCTCCAGGGACGCACCGGACAAACAGCCGCTCCGGATGGATGTGAAGAAGCGGAGGGAGAAGCAGGGCGGCAAGCACAATGCCTCTCCCCCCGCACGCCCGTTTCCTGAGGGGTCCTAATCCTGAGAGTCAGCGGAGAGCCTTCTACGCCCCACGCCCGCCCCCGGCTCTCCTGCCCTTAGGAGGTTCAGCTACGCCAAGAAAGCAAAGCAAGTGGGGGAAGGGCACTCTGGGGGCGCGACGTTCAGGGACCCCCCCCCCCAAATTAAAGAGAAAAAGTCCACCGCAGGGTTTTTGTGGGGGGAAGGTGGGGGACACAACACGCACGTTCCGGCTGCAACTTCAACGGCTCGCATGTTTTTGAGAAGCGGGGATCCGTAGCATTCACCCGCTGTCAGGAGTGGACTGGAGGAGGGGGCGTGTGCACCCCATCCGACCGGCGCGATTGACTCGCCAGCAAACGCCGGCGGGGCTTGGAACTCTTTGCTTACTCTAGAAATTGCACCCTCCTCTGACCCGGCTGCCACAAGAATCCCTTTTAAACGAACCCCTTCGGACGCGGCGCCAGCGCCCCAAACCGGCCACCTCGGGGGAGGTTGTTCTACGGACGTGGTGGAATTTGCAAGCGCGGAGGGTCTGTGGAATGAGTTTGTTGGTCGTGCCGCTGCTGCAGCATTTAAGCTGTGCAAGCGGGAAGTGAGCCCGAAGTGAGCGTGATTTTAAATGAGGGGACTTCTACGCCCCTTTCCCTCGGGGGTCTCCTTAAGCCCTGCAAAGACAGTCACTGCCAGCATCTCAGAGGATCTCCCGCTTACCTGCAGCCTATGGCACTGTTTTCCGCGGGGATGTTCGGTGCTAGCGGGGCAAAGTATCATTTTCACCGGCCTGCCGGGTTTTCCTCCCTCACTGCATGGATACGGCCACTACCGGACTCTGAGCCGCGGCCAACCGGCGAAGCTTACAAGCCCGGACAGCCTAGCTGGAGTTAAGAGGAGAAGGGGCGTGGCCCACCTCCCAACGCTGTCCAAACACTGCAGAGGGGCGGAGTCGAATAAGGACGCCTGGCCTATCCCGGACGGCGGGGCGGGGCATGGGGAGCCTTGCGGCAGGAGGCTTGCGTAACCACGTGGGTCCGAATGGAAAGTTACCTGCCCGTCAAGCGCCTAGTCCCCGCCTATTTAGGTGAAAGGGGCGGGGCCAAGGTTCCAGCGTGGTATTCCTTGACAGCTCTTAAAGGAGTCGCGCCTTATTTTTGCATGTGTGTTTTTGTGCATGTGTGTATGTTACTCTGTGTGCGTGTGTGCGTGTATGCGCGCGCTTGCTTGTATGTGTATGTGCATGTGGCTAGCTTCCTCCTATACCTGTTGGTTTACTCGGAGAACCCACTGAAGTCTTCAGAAGCTTGTAACCTGCAAAGAATAGCAAGAACACTTTTCTTAATAAAATAAAATTTAAAAACCAATACAATTTTGGTTATTCGGTCCACTCTTTGTTTTTCCGTTTATAGCTCCAATGTATATTACTGCAATAGTTTGCCGTATACATACCGTAAAATTTCTCATTCGATATAAATACTCTATATATGGAGCTCAGTCACTTTCTTCTCCTCCCCCCACCCCCCGCTACAACCCCAAAATCCTGAGCCCTGCAGAATGACAGAAACATAGAAATGTAGAGTTGAAAGAGACTCCACGGGTCAACTAGTCAAACTCCCTGCAATGCAGAAATCGCAACTAAATAATTCCACACAGATGCCCCCACAACCTCTGCTAAAAAACCTCCTAGGAAGGAGAGCGTACCACCTCTTCTGGGAGTCCCTTCCACTCTCAAAGAGCTCCTACTGTCAGAAAGTTCTTCCAGATGAATCTCCTGTCCTGTAGCTGGAACCCACTGGTTTGAGTCCCACCCTCCAGAGCAGGGGGGAAAAGCTTGCTTCCTCTTGCATGTGACGTCCTTCAGATATTTGAAAATGCATCTCGTATCTCTGTTTTCTTTTTAGCAATCTAAACATACCCAACTTTCTCAAGCATCCCTCGCATCAGAGTTGGATTCCAGAGAGTTGATCGTCTTAGTCACCCTCCTCTGTACATGTTCAAGCTTGGCAACATCCTTCGTAAATTGTGGTGCCCAGAATTGGACACAGGACTCCAGGTGTGGTCTGACCAAGGCAGAGTAGAGCGGTACTATTACTTCCCCTTGATCAAGACACTATACCTCTGTTGAAGGTATAGTCACCCTAGAATTGGGTTAGCTTTTTTTGCTGCTGCACCACACTATTGACTCATGTTAAACTTCTGGTCTGGATCCTTTTCACATGTACTTCTGACAAGGCAGATGTCCCAAATCCTATATTTGTGCATCTGGTTGCTGGATCCTACAAGGCAGTACAGAGCTCAATATTTTATTCATGGTTTTCATAGCTTGTAACCAGTTGATACTGGTGTATTCATGTTATGAATACCTGCCCGCAATTTCTTTCCTTACTGTTGGTAGCATTCTAAAAATTATTTTTTTGGGGGGTGGGGTGGGGACATAAGCACTACTGCTATCTAACAACAGCTTTTTTTGTGTTGAACCCAGTTTGTGTCACAGTTTCTAGTTTGGGCAATGAGCCCCTGTGCTGGCTGTGGTATAATGACAGAACTCTGCACGTGCACAAAGGAGTCTAACATTTCAAACTGGTTTTAGTAGTGGGTACGTGAAAATATTGCTCCATTCCTCAGGAAGCCACTATAGGAACATCCCAGCAATCCTTGTTCACAAGCGAGTTGCTGCACAGAAATCCCAAGGACTTGCCCACCCAGCTGAAAAGAAGGAAAATTACGGGAGTGCCTTTTTTATTCTGACACCTAGCATAGAAATACACTTCGGCAACTGCATGAGTAGAGGAGGATCCCTGGGTTTTAGAAAGATTACCAGGAGAGAATATGGATAGTATTATAGATAATCCCTTCTGCTCATTATGAAGGCCATTGGTTGGTGATGAAACATCAAAAGCCTTGTGCCCTAGGTAACAACATTCCCTCATCTGAATGCAAAAATGGAATTACAGGTCATTGCCAGGTACCCACAAGAAGGTGCTCACCCTGAGCAAGCTCAGTGAAGCTGCTGAGTGCGGCAGCTGTGAAAAAGGCAAATTCCATGCTAGGGATTATTAGGAAAAGAACTGAAAATAAAACTGCCAGTATAATAATGTCATTATACAAATCTTTGATGCATCTGCATTTGGAGCACGGTGTACATTTCTGGATACTTCACCTCAAAAAGAATACTGTAGAGCTGGAAAAGGTTCATAAAAGGCGAAACGAAACGATCAAGGGGGTGGAGCAAGTCCCCTATGAAGAAAGGTTGCACAGTGTTTGGGACAGTTTATAGAAAAGGTGAGTGAGAGGTGACATGGCAAGATTGCAAAATTATGCATGGCATGGGAAAAGTGGGGGGAAGTTTATCTTCCTCTCTCATAACTCTAGAACTCACTGACATCCAATGAAACTGAATGTGGGAATATTAAGGACACATAAAATGAAGAACTCCTCTATGCAGTAAAGAGTTAAACTGTGGAACTTGCTCCCACAGGAGGCAGTGATGGACACAAACTTGGATGCTTTTAAAAGAGGAAGAGACAAATTTACAGTGGAGAGGGCTATTGATGGCCACAAGCCAGGATGGAGTCAGAGGAAGCAATTCTTCTGAATATCAGTTGCTGGAAACCACAGAAGTGGGGAGAGTTGCTCTTGTGCTTGAGTCCTGCTTGCTGGTTTCCCACAGGCATCTGGTTGGCCGCTGTAAGAACAGGGTGCTGGACAAGATGGGCCATTGGCCTTTATCCGGCAGGCTCTTCTTCTCTCATGTTCTTAACCTCCTGATCCTGTTACCCATTCATATTCTCTCTCTGGGTTTTAATGCTTTTCATCCTCATAGCAGACATATTGAAATTAATCGTCCCAATTAGCTGAGGTTCATTAATTTCAATGGGTCTACTCTTAAACATAGCTTGTGAATAAGTAGTAATAGCAAGAAGAGGGGGAAAGAGGGGCAGGAGGTTTCAGGTAGGGGGCCCAACTTGAATAAAATATTGGGGAGGGGGGCAATAAGCCCCACCCTGCATAACTGATCACATGACATGGTGCACGCACACTGTTCAAATGGCAATGCCCATCAGCTTTGGGGGGCCCTTCAAATATTTTATGGGGTGTGTGTGTGTGAAGACCCCTCGGTCTCTAGGAGTTTGCTCCTATGGCTCCCGGAATTGACACAGCACCCCAACTGCAGAGATGTGGGCCTCTGCAGGTGCCCCTGAGCTAACCCATTGCACGAATCCAAGATTCCATGCTAACACACCCCTGACCCTCATAGCCTGCCCCAGGATAAGTGGTGTAGGTGCGTATCCTGATTCAGATTGCAGTGAGACACAATGCCCCAACACAGCAGCTGCCTGCAATGCAGAAACACATGCATTAACCAATTAATTGATTGATTGATTTGAATTTAATGTGTTTATATGCCACATTTCCCTCCAATGAGCTCATGGTGGTGTACAATGTTCTCTTCTTCCCCATTTTATCCTCACAACAACCCAGTGAAGTGGGCTATGCGCAAGGTCACCCAGTGAGCTTCATGGCTGAGTAGGGATTCAAAACCTTGTCTCCCAAGTCACAGTCCAACACTCTAACCATTGCGTCACCCTGCCTCTCCACACATGTTCAGGGGGCCTTAAACCCTGTTAATGCAGCAGCCATCATAAATTGCCTTGTGATATAGACTGTGCTCACTCTTCCTTGTGCCTTTTCTCTCCACGCCCTGATGTCTTTGTCTATTCCCTCAGGTTGCAGATGGCTTGGCTCTTTTCTCTCGCTGTGCAATATTCACAGCAGGTATTGTCCTGATTACTTACACTGCATTAGTGTGGGGTGGAGATTGCACAAGAGTTTCCTTTTCCTATTTTTATTTTTACTTCAACTGTTTTTAAAGATGGGGACAAAGTACGGAAATGGACACTCTAGGAAGCAGCCAATGAAATCCCAAGCGTGCAGCCATATGGACAAATAGCTGGGATAGCTTGGAAGAGCATATGACTCTTAAATCTCATGGCCATGGGTTCAAGCCCCATGCTGGGCAAAAGATTCCTGCTTTGCAGGGGGGTTGGACTAGATGACCCTCATGGTCCTTCCAATTCTACAGTTCTATGAACTCCATTTACCCAACCATTTTTATTCTTCCAGGGTTCCTGAACAGACACATCCATGCTGTCAGAAGATATTTAAATAACTCAAAAATTAGCTTTAGCTGTTTAAAAAGAGCTATTTAAATCCTTTTTTTATTCTCCTCTGCTTCTCACACTGTGAAAACATTATTTGGGACCTTGTTTTGTAGCCAGGGCTAGTCTCTTTAAAAAAACCAGATCTAGAAGCTTGGTGGTTGATTTCCATTTTGAATTTCTTCACTGACTCAGATCTGAGCTCCCCTCTTTGGGCATCATGAAACAGTACATACACCCTTGTTTTTCCCCAAATAGGGACAGAAAACCAACAGAACTCCTGCTTTGATTGGGTTTCACACCCTAATGCAGCTTTGTCTCCCAACTTGTCTCCCACAGCGCATAGTTAACCTACGAAACTCCCTTCCACAGGCAGCAGTGATGGCCACCAACTCAGATGGCTTTAAAAGAGGAATGGACAAATTCATGGAGGAGAAGGCTACTGAGGACTACTGGCCACAATGGCTCTGCTCTGCTACTAGGGACAGCCCATCCCATTTCACCACCTAAGGCGAAATGGGAATTCCTGCCTCCTGCTATGGCCTCCCACCCCAGTTCCACTGCCAGAATGCCCTGGCTCTCTCTGAATTTGCAGAGTGCCAGGGCATCCAGCAAAGTTCTGCTGCTTGACTTCTCCACCCAAGAGGGGAGGTATCCCAGCAGGTGGCATTGCCACTTGTCTTCCCCAACGCCAGGAAGAGGGGCAGAGTGCCAACACAGCACACAGGAAAAGCCTCTCTTGTGCTTCTGTCGTCTGAGGCAGGTGCTCTGCTTGCCTTATGGGTGGGTCGGCTCAGTCTGCCACCCCAGTTGGAGGCAGCAATGCTTCTTTATACAAGTTGCTGGAAACCTCAGGAAGGGAGAGTGCTTGGGTGCTGCTTGCAGATGTCCCACAGGCATCTGGTTGGCCAATGTAAGAACAGGATGCTGGACCAGTTGGGCCATTGGCCTCATTCAGCAGGGCTCTTATATCCTTATATTCATAGGCATGGTAATACACTCATGCCATAAGCCTCCAACATCTATCTACATGTCTTTCCTGATGACCTGGTGTGGCAAAAGGCAGGAAGCCCAAGCAGTAAATGGAGCCAGAGCCAACTACTTCCAGTTTCCCCCTCATCCTGCTCACATCTGAGGTTCTGCAAGAGCAGCACTGGGACCAAGTACGAGGGAACTGGCAGGCAGAGCCACCCATTGGCTGGACCAGTTACAAGTGAGAGAGCAGGCAGTTGGGGCCTGGCTGAAGGCAGGCTGAATCTGGCAGGGCAGTGCCACCCTGGCTCTCAGAGACTAGGCCACCAAGGAAAGGATCACCATTGAACGTTTGCCAAGGATGCAGGTGCTGCCAGACTGGACCACAGGCATGCATCCAGGACAGGAGGGAGCAGATGAGCCAGCCCAGCCCCTTGCAACTTCCTGCCTGCCTGCAATGGTGCCTTTTGCCGGGAGTTTCTTCCCACCGTGTTCTGGCAGATCCACTTTCTGCTGCAGCTTCACTTTGGAGCCTCCAATCAGAAGGCTCCCTGGTGACATCAGCCTTTTTTTAAAAAAAAAACCACACATAAGAGGGCTCCGTCTCTGAATGCAAAACGGGTTCAACAGACAATGCAGCTGCAATCCATGCTTTGCTTCAAAGGGCAGCTCCCCATTCCGCCCAATACTCCAGCAGCACCCCCAAAGAGAAGGAGCCAGGGGTGACTCGGGTCCAAAGGTGCCTTTATTCACAGTGATGGTGGGCTGCAGCTCCCTCTGGGCACCACCTTCGGTACTCAGCGATGCTTATCCTTCTTGCCTATCTCCCATCTGGCTTTGGCTGTTGTGGTCGTCTTACGAGGCTGGCCCTCATCATCTAGGCCGCCAGACGAACTGGCCCCAGACTTCCCACTGGCTTTCCCCTGGGCATAGGAGACAAACACAGATCAACAGAGTTTAGGGTGCAGCAGCAGTGGCCCTTGAAGGAGGTGGAGGTGGCAAGAACCCAACATCCATCCATAGCTCAACTTCAGGGAGCTCAAGGTGGTTTACGTGGTTCCCCCTTCCTCATTTAATCTCCACAACAACAACCCAAGGTCACCCAGTCAGCTTCATGTGGTCAAGTGGGAATTTGAACCCTGGTCTCCCAGGTCCTAATCTGACACGCTAACCACTATGCCACCACTGGCTCTCAGGTGAAAGCAGGGGTGTGCCCATAACAACACAGTGCTCCAAACAAGTATCTCTCTTTCCCCCACCATTCTCTCTGCTATTGCACATGGCTGTTGGTTGCATCCATCTACTCTCCAACAGACCTGCCCTCCTTCACTGATTTAAAAGTCAATAAGGCAATTCTTCACTCAGTTAAAGAGAAATCAGGGGGGAAAGTTTTGGGTCCAAAGTTCAAAAGTTAAGAACCAATGTGGCATAATGGTTAGAGTGTCAGGCTAAAACCTGGGAAAGGAGGGTTCAAATCCCAAAACCACGCAGCTCACTGGGGGACCTTTGGCTAGCACCCATCTCTTAGCCTAACCTGTTAACAGACCTTGCAGCTTGGGTGAACTGAGTTGAAAAAATCACAGTTTCTGGAGTACAAAGGCTTTATTCATGTTGCAACTATTTACTGGATGTGTGTAGATGAGAGAGAGAAAATAACAGACATATTGTCTCAACAAGTTGGGAGAGAACAGCAAACAAAACACAGCTCATCATTTAGGGATGGGGTTAACTTAGACAAAGCAAAGACTACACATAAGTGCTGGCCACATTGCTAAACAAACTGTGCCGTCTTGTGGTTTAAAGTAACACATCCATTAACTGCAAACGCAAGAGAAGGAAATGCATTTCTTTTCTCCAGCATGGCCTACCTCACAGGATTTTTGGGAAGATGAAATGGGGAGAATCATGTGCAACACCTTGAGCTCACTGGAGGAAAAGGTGGGATATAAATGTAACAAATAAATAAAAAATACCAGAGTGGTGTGAAGCGGTAAACTATACCTGGCACCTTAATATCTATGCACATGTGCTACTGTTAAAGACAAGATTTAGTCAACCCCACCCTGCCCAGAATTTTTTTTTATTAAAAAACAACAACCACCCCTGGGAAGAAAGGCAATTCCCTGAGGCAGGAGGAGACCAGCTCCCTCATGGCAAGATCACAAAGGCTACAAGGTGCTGGAGATGGAAAGAGATAGGATGCTAAACCAGAGGTGAGAAAACTAAGGGCAGCAGGTATCTCTGTCAAGCCCACAGAATTTTCCCCCAGCACTGCACCTCTGCCCAGCCACACCCTCTTTCTCCCCAGGCCACGCCTCTCACCAGCCCTGCTTCACACCCTCCCTGGGTGTTTTTACCTGGCTCAAACAAGCCCTTTTGCTTGCCTAGATGGAGTCTAGACAAGAGAGGGGTATGTGCATGGCAAGTCCTGGAGTCAGACAAGCTATACAGGGCCAAAGTGAGCTGGATCTGCCCCCCCCCCCCAAAGTAAAAATGAGTGCCTCACCACCGTCTGATTTGCTAATGCCATGCACGACAGGAGTGATTCCATGGTTGGGGGCTTCTTGCCATCTGTGCTCTTGAGAATCTTGAGGCGGCTTTTCTCAAGGATGTCACACTGGTTACGCAAGGAGTCTGAAGGGCAAGCAGAGATGCTCAGTGGGAAGAGGACCTTCTGCTGCGGCCTTGAAAAGCCAAGCTGGCTGCACCATCGACCCAAACACAGCTTTATGGCCTGTCACAGTGCATGCAGCAATTACAATTTCCAAAACATTTTTTTAAAAAAATCAGACTTGTTCTCTGCTTCACAACCACCCTGATGAGGCTGGGCCACATCCACTCCATACATTTTTAGCAGTGCCCACCAAATAATCCTGGGAACTGTAGTTCACCACTCAGAACTATAATTCCCAGCACCCTTAACAAACTAGAGTTCCCAGGTTTCTTTGGGGGGAAGTTGTGTGCTTTCAAGGTACGATGTGGATGTGACCATCCTGATTGGTGCCATTTTACAGAAGTGGGAAGAAAAAGAAGAAGAGTTTGGACTTGATATCCTCCTTTATCACTCCCCTTAAGGAGTCTCAAAGTGGCTAACATTCTCCTTTCCCTTCCTCCCCCACAACAAACACTCTGTGAGGTGAGTGGGGCTGAGAGACTTCAAAGAAGTGTGACTGGCCCAAGGTCACCCAGCAGCTGCATGTGGAGGAGCGGAGACGCGAACCCGGTTCCCCAGATTACGAGACTACCGCTCTTAACCACTACACCACACTGGCTCTCAAGTGGGGGCTGAGGCTGTGGGAGAGACAGTGACTGGCTGAGCTTAAAAGGCAACCCCTGCTCTGAGTGAGCAACTGGAGAGGCAGAACAGTGTGGAAAAGTAGTTCAGGGTCAGCTTAAGGCTGACCTGGTGTTCACTGGAAAATCATAGCATTCTTCTCAGTTGGGAGGGACCCTGGAGGACATCAAGTCCAACCCCTACCCCAGCTCAGTGTTGGAAGATTACAACTACAGTATCCCTGACAGATGCTCAGAAGCCTCCAGAGAAGGAGAACAGCCACCTTCCAAGGCATGCTGTCCTGTTGTTGAACAGCTCTGATCGTTCTGAAGTTTCTCTTGCTGCCCAGCCTTGTTGGGTGCAAAGCAATGATGCTTGCAATACGTTAGAGAGGTGGGATAGAGGCTCGGACCCTCACTGATTCCTTCTGCTGAACGTTCTCTCTCTCTCAGCTTAACTTCCTTTCTGCTGGAGGTTCAGTTACTGTTAGTGTTGGACCTTCCTTTTAGTTGACCTCATGGTTCCATGGCAGCCACGTGGGAGCTTGTACTCAGAATGGCTTTGTTTACTAGGAGTAATAAACCCTATGTTTCATTATTATTTCAACCAGCGCTCTTACCCATCAAATTATTTCTGCACCCCACAGAGATAGATGATAGACAGACAGACAGATAGATGATATAGATATAGATATCTCCAGACCATTCCGAGCAACAGAGAACAAGCCTACTCCATGACTGGATCAGGCCAATGGCCCATCTAGTCCAGCATCCTATTCTCACAGTGGCCAACCAGATACTTGTGGGAAACCATGGAGCAGGATTAACTCTCCCCTCCTGTGGTTTTCAGCAACTGCTGTTCAGAAGCATTGCTGCCTCCAGCTGTGGAGGCAGAGCACAGCCATTAAGGAGAGTAGCCTTTCAAAGCCCTTTCCACCATTAATTTGTCTTTGTCTAATCCTCTTTGAAAACCCTCTAAATTGCTGGCCATCTCTACCTCCTGGGGAAGTGAGTTCCACTATGTGCTGAGTGAATAAGTACATACTTTATGTTATACTGTATCAGGGAAGGTCCTAGAACAGATAATTCAACAGTCAGTCTGTGAGCACTTACAAAAGAATGCTGTGATTACTAACTTCTCAAAAGCAAGTTAAGCCAGACAAATTTCATTTCTTTCTTTCTTTTTGATGCAGTTACAAACTTTGTGGATCAGGGGAATGCTGAAGATGTAGTGTATATTGATTTCAGGAAGGCTTTTGACAAACTCCCCCATGATATTTTTGCAGAGAAGCTGATAAAATGTGGGCTAGATGAGGTAGATTTGTAGCTGTTAGGTGGTTCTGTAACTGGTTGACTGACTGAACCTAAAGAGTGCTCAGTAATGGTTCCTTGTCATCCTGGAAAAAAGTGACAATTGGGGTGCCACATGGTACTGTCCTGAGCCTGTTGTTGCTCAACATCTTTATAAATGACTTGGACAAAGGAATTGAGGGGATGCTCAACAAATTTGCAGATGACACCAAACTGGGAGGGGTAACTAATGCTGCAGAAAAAAAGGATTCAATGTGACCTTAACAGATTGGAGAACTGGGTCCAAATTAAAAAAAAGAATTTCAATAGAAACAAATCTAAGGTTCTGCACTTGGGCAGGAATAGGCAGCTGCACAAAGATAAGATGGGGGAACCTGACTTATCAGTAGAACGTGTGAAAAGGATCTAGGGGACTTAGTGGACCACAAGCTTAACATGAGTAAAAAAAGAGCTGATGGTATTCTAGTCTGCCTATATTCAACAGAAGTACAGTGTTCCGATCAAGGGAAGTAATAGTCTTGGTCTATTCTGCCATGGTCAGACCACACCTGCAGTCCTGTGTCCAGTTTTGTGCACCACAATTTAAGAAGGACATTGAGAAGCTGGAACATGTGCAGAGGAGGATGACTAAGATTATCAAGGGTCTGGAAACCAATCCTTATGCAGGATGGTTGTGGGAGCTGGGTATTGGCCTGGAAAAGAGGAAACTGAGAGGAGATATGATAGCTATCCTCAAATATCTCAAGGGCTATTTCCTGGAAGATGGAACAAGGTTGTTTTCTTCTGCTTTGGAGGGCAGGCGTCAAACTATGATAAAGGAGATTCTGACTAAACATTAGGAAGAACTTTCTGACAGTAAGAGCCGTTCAGCAGTGGGATGGTCTCCCTTGGGAGGTGGTGGACTCTCCTTCCTTGGAAGAATTTAGCAGAGATTGGAGGGTCATCTGTCATGGATGCTTGAGCAGAGATTCCTGCATTGCAGGGGGTTGGACTAGATGGTGCTTGGAGTCCCTTGCAATTCTATGATTCTATCATCTGCCCTAAATCTCCCAGCAATCAGCTTCACTTTGTGTCCATGAGCTCTAGTGTTTTGAGAGAGGGAGGAAAAAACTTCCCCCTATCTTCTCTCTCCATGCCTTGCATAGATTTATAAACTTCCATCCTTTCAAATACATGATGGCAGCTATCATGTCTCCCTTTAGCCTAACATGCCCACACCCTCAAAGGACTCTGGGATGTGAGGGCGATCTGGCTGCGACATCTGTCACCCCATTGATCACCAGGGTTGATTCGGCTGATCTGGCTGGCTAGGCGGGTGTCCCCTTCCTCCCTCACTGCTCCATGTGTGTCCCTCCCGAAGCTGCGCGCTCGGTGGAAGAGGACGACCATCCCAGATAGAAGGAGTGTACCGTTCTTCGGTCAAGGGTATACGATAGCTGCGCTTCCCTGCTAGAACCTCCAAACAAGCACACCCTCAAAGGACTCTGATTCCAGAGCCCTCACAGATTCCAGATCCCTCTTGGTCTCCCTTCTCTGAATGCACACTGACAACATCCTCCTTATCTCCCTGATGCAGCCCACAGCTACCATGCATTTCTTCTGCCTATTTCCCTCTCTTTACAGAGCTGGGTAGCTCCAAATCTGCCCTAAACTCCAGCGCATGCCACATCTGGCCACAGTGTGCTGGGGATCTTTGACCCAGAGTCTTTCTTCATTTGCTGCCCCTCTGGTAGCTCGTGAAGAACCCTGCTAGATCTTTCTCGGTGTTAGGAGTAGCAACTCTCCAGAGTCAGAATCTGGGATTCTGTGCTGGGACTGGTAACGGCCGGCCTGGCTCTGAACGGAAAGCGAGTATGGGAAAGTAGAAATGATGAGTAGCCTTAGGATGCTTGCTTATCTCTTGGTCTAGCCTGTCCAAGGCAAACATGAGAGTCCGCTAATTCTCTTAACACCGTCCAGCTGCGGAGGCTCCCCACCCCCACCCCCTTTTTGGAGTTCGTTATAAAATAAGAGATACCTCTAAAGAGCCTTGGATCGGCCGGATTGAAGATAAAAGTTGGCCTGACCTGCTAGAGATATAAAACCACCAGTCAAAAAAGGAACAAGCCCTCTGCCTATTTCCTGACTGAATGTTGCTTTATTGTCTAATCTAGGAGTCTTGGATCTCTGTTGTGGATTGAAGGAAGGCTAGAGTAAAGCAGAGTGTTGTGAGTTTGCAGGGAGGGTGGGGGAGGGGCAGTTAGGCTGTATGCCCAAGTCAGTTCTATTCTTGGAACCAGCAAGGACTCGATTATTGAAATAGCCAGGCTGCTTCTTGGTAATGGCCTAAGTATAGGTCTTTCAGGTAACAAAGGAAGTGGCTCTGTGCCAGAGGGCAAATGGGTGGGGGGCCCTCCCTCAACTAGGTGTTAAGTTAGAAAGACAAAAGCCAGAGTGGAGAGTTGTGTGTGAGAGAGAGCTGGAAGTTAGAAGCAGGTGCAAGCCAGAGAGGGAGAGCCATGCTTGATTTCTCCTGGAATCCAAGGCTGTGATTGGGACAACAAAGACTTTCTTGGTTGTTAATGCTGTGAGCCCCTCCAGCGTAGGCTCAGGTTGTGTATATGTGTGAATAAGCCATATGTCATAAAGACACCACAGTCTCCGCTGAACCTCATTCCTAGGAAACTGAACCCTGGGTATATGCCTGGAACCCATGCTTTATAGAGTTTCCTAAAAACAAGGATAGCAATAGGCTCTGTTTCAGTTGTTGACTTTAAAAATTGGGGAGGTGGTGGGAGGAGATTTTGAAGAAAGTCTGTGACTGGGAGAAGCAAGACCTTATTGGGGTGTTAATGCTGTGAGCCCCTCCAGGTTGCATAGATGTGTGAATAAGTCATATGCCATAAAGACACCACAGTCTCTGCTGTCCCTTACTGCCAGCAAACCGAACCCTGGGTAATCGCCTGGAACCTCCGGAGTCTCTCACCACTCAGAGATTGGTGCTCAACAAGAGGGAAAGATCAGAGACAGGTAATTTAGGTTTGTTTTATTTTATTTTTTTCTGCCTGCACTCTCCTGGTGAAGCATTCCTCAAACAGAACTACCCTTTTCATATGCAACTTGCTTGTATTATTGAATAAAAAGGTCTGTTGTGCCCATATATTGAAATCCTTTCTAAGGCTGGTATGGTTGGTGGGGGACCTGCTTTGTTCTTAATCCAGTGGTTGACAATTCTGCCTCTCAGGTTTCTGAGGGTATTGGGGCAATTGTTGGCTGGCTCACCCAGAAATTACTAGTACAGATAACAGTCTTCTGCTCAGACCTAAAGTAAGCGGGTAGGATTGGCCTCTGTCCTGACACCCAGTGCCTCAGTTCTATTAATATATATATATATATGCTAGGTGTCGAAGTCTGTCTAGAATATACCACCACTTGGAGATCTAAAAGCTCTGCCTTCTACCCGGGTCTGTGATTTGCAGGGACAAAAGAACAGCTACACATTGGAATAACCTGCCTATAGTGATACCTCGGTTTAAGAACAGCTCTGCTTACGAATGATTTGCTTCACAAACTCCACAAAACTGGAAGTAGTGTCCCGGGTTGCGAACTTTACCTTGGTCTAAGAATGGGATCTGAACGGTGGAAGGGCACCAGCGGCGGGAGGCCTCATTAGGGAAAGCATGCCTCGGTTTAAGAACGGTTTTAGTTTAAGAACGGACTTCCGGAACAGATTAAGTTCGTAAACTGAGGTACCACTATATTGACATCAGGCAGCTGCCCTCACTGTATCCTTTTCAGCACCTGCTGAAAAAGAAATTATTTCAGCAAGGCTAACCAGACATGTACAACGTTGACATGTTTTTTAACCTGGTTTTTTAGCTTACTAAATATTTAAATACTTCTTGTTTTTGACTTTTTCTTTTCCAGATAATTTCACTGTTTTACTTTCCTTTCTTGCAAACTTCTTTGAGGCTTCCTTTGTTTTTGGGTTTGGCAGTCAAGGAGCGCTTTATATAAATTTCATGAAACAAAACAAATAAACGTTAGAGGAGCCCGGTTGCTGGGTCAGACCAAAGGCCTATCCAGTCCAACATTTTGTTATCACAGCGGCCAGAGGCCTTGACGGGGAAGCCTGAAAGCAGGAGGCAAGTTCAACAGCAAGTTCCTCCTATTTGTCAGGTGCGCTGACTCAGGAAAGCGCTGGGTGAGCTGATGTTACGCGACACCACAACGTCCTGCATGACACCCGGATGTCAGACGCGATGCCCAGAGGTGATGCCACCCGGGCATCACTCAGCTTCCATGGCTGACATTTCCTGTACCTCCTGCCACCACCATGGCCAGGGGCTGCTTCCCCTCCACAGCAGCAGCAGGAGGAGGAGCTGCAGTGTTGCTGACTTGCATGACAGCATCACCTCTGGGTGTCATGTACGGCATTGTAATATCATGCACGATGTTTGAACAAATATTGAGGGGGCTCAGCCCCCTGCTAACAAATGTGGGGGGTCAAAGGGGTTCAGCCCTTAGGAGTCAGCGCCCCTGCTACTTGTGATCCTTGGCAACTGGAATCCAGTGGAACACGGCCTCCAGCACTGTAGAAAATGCATGGCTGGAAGCCGCTGATAGCTTTAACCTCCACAGACTTGTTTGAAACCCTTTAAAAGTCATCCATGTTTGCAGCCAGCAGTATATCTTACAGTACAGAGTCCCATAGTTCAGTTCTGCTCTGTTTCCTTTTGTATGTCCTGAATCTCCCACCATTTGGCTTCATTGCATAACCCTGCTGAGTTTTAATATGAGAGAGCAAGGCTTCCCCCCATCTGATGTGGGTTCCAGCACATCCCAGGTGGGCGCCATTGCCATTCTAAGAGAACAAGGAAGGAGGCATTCATGGTGATTTCCAGGACCTCTCTTTTCACTGAGAGAGAGGGTGAGAAAAACTTCTTTCTAGCCCCTTTCTCCTATATGGTGTTGCTCACAGGGGAAGGAAATTTGAAAGGGGCTACTTTTACTTGCCCTGACTTCGTAGGTTTCAGAGAATAGAAGTTTTAAGTCCTGCAAGTTCCTACCCAATAATTCTACTGGAGGGTGCTTGTACATAGGGTGAAAGGCCCGGTAGCTGCTTTCTTGTTTCGACCCTGCAAAGAGAGAACCCTGTGTTACTCACTTTGACGCTTTGCAATGCATTTACAACATGGAACTTGGGCTGAGTGCTCTGCATTCCTAGATACAAGTCTGGAGAATGCTCACGGCTGATTTCTACCAGCCTGCAGCTAATTGCCATTTGCCTTTTATTTATTTTATATTTATTTATTGCATTTATTCCTGCCTTCTTCTCCCAGGAGCTCAAGGGGGAATACAAAGAATCATAGAACTGTAAAGTTGGAAGGGACCCCCAAGGGCCATCTAGACCAACACCTTTCAATGCAGGAATCACAACTAAAGTTCCCGGAAACAACTTCCCCAGGCAGGTGCCATGAAGGTTCTGTCCCTAAGGGAGAACTGCCTGAACACACAAGGAAGGAGTTCAAAGGAGGACGGTAAAGGGACGGTATCCGCAATATACAAAATACTACTCCAAAATCCCGCAAATCCCCTAGATGCAATCAAAAAACAATGGGAGAATGACATAGGCTATGAGATTAACCCCACTCAATGGACCAGAATGTGGTCTAAACCCCACTTTAAATCCATATCAACGAAAAGAAAAGAACTCACACTGAAACTCACCTACAGGTGGTACCAAGGAAACTAGCGCTAATACACCAAGGAAACTAGCGCTAATACACCCAGGAACCTCACCAAAATGCTGGAGAGGGTGCACCTCCACAGGCACATACCTCCACATGTGCCGGGAGTGTCCCAAAATCCAACTATTCTGGACAACAGCCATACAAGAAATATGTAAAATAACTAAGCAAGTAATAGACATCATCCCAGAATTGGCCCTACTAAACATTTTCCAAGACAACAATGCCCATTTACACCACAAAGAACTCATAACCCACCTACTCTCAGCAGCCAGAAGCATCATAGCCAGACACTGGAGAGACCTGTCAGGAGTAAGTATGGACCAATGGTACCAAATAGTATGGGAAACAGCCATACTAGAAAAATTAACTAATAAACTGAAACTGACACGGGGACAAACAGAAGAAGACGCCTTCACCCCGGTATGGCTCCCCTTTATCACATACACAGCCCAACAAGACAATGACAAGAATCCACCAACAGCATACAAATCAATATGGCTAACCTGATCCAAAACACCCACCCACCCCACTCACACACGAAAACAAAGACCACCACAGCCAATCACAAGCAAACAATCACACCCTAGGCCAACCCCAACCTGTCTCACCACCAAAGGAACACAAGTGAACAACACAAACAACGCTGATACCAAACTCTACATACATTAAACATAATAGAAACACCGCCACCCGACCCCACCCCCTTCCATTTTCCCCCTCTCCACCCCCCCTTTTCTTTTTTCTTTTCTTCTCCCCCTAATGCCTCAACAAATGAAATGGATTTGTAAAAATGTTACATGGAAAAACAACGAGGCATTACACTTACTTCTGTAAAACAAGAAAATCCTTAATAAAATATCAAGATAAAAAAAAGGGGGGGAAGGAGGATGGTCAAAATCAGCTCTTGAGTCAGCACTGCACCCTTCTGCAGGGCAATAAGAAGGAAAGAGCCATAGACCCTTTATGCCAGAGGGACGCAGGAATCCATAGCCACAAAGACCCGAGAGGGGAGATCATGTGTTCTTTGAAGAGGACTGTACCTGCAGGCCAGGGGAACAGACACAGCTGGCATTATTAAGGAAGGGCTACATGGTTAGAGCCGCAGCTGTTTACTGCAAAAGCTCTCGGCTGTACAAACGCCCTGACCTCCTCCACACAATGGACCAACTAGCCTTGAGTGGGTGGGAGGCAGGCAGGCACAGTCCTGCTTCCCTCTTATGAGCATTCTTTAATGTTTTCAATTAGATTAGGAGAAGACGATAAACAGGAGGAGCAGGTGCGCAATGAAAGAAAAGAGAGGGAGATTCCACCCCAACCCAAGCCATATTTTGGTGCCAAGAGCAGCTGCATTCCCTAACCTGCCCCCTGGACAACCTGCAGATTGTGCCAATTAAACACACACATTTCTTTTGCACCATGACTTCTCAGTTGGCTCACCCTCAAAACTAGCATGATAATGAAGAATAAAAGTCTACCTACTAGCATCCAGAACTCTGTTTCAGCCACCCCTCTAGCTTCTGAGATTTCGTCACCATCCAAATATTTCTGAGTGTATCTTTTGCTTTTACAGGGGCTAGGAATTTGTTCCTTAATGGAAGCCAAGATTCGCAGAAAGCCAAATCCTGCACTCAGGACCCTGTCCCGTGCTCTTTTTTTTGCTCTGCACATCCAGAATTGTGGCAGATGCAGCCCTGGCTCCAGCTGGAGGGAGATTTCTCTGTGGTCTCCGAAAGATTAGAAAAGCCAGTCCCACAAAGCGTTGCCATGAAGCATCCGCAGTTATAAAGAAAGGGGAAGCCACTGCCTTACATTCCTTGATAATCCCATTCCAGGTGCAGCCCAGGTTGATGCAGATGGCTTGGAGGCTCTCCATCTTCCATCAGGCTGCATTAATTGGGAAAGTTCTCCCCCTTCTCATTTAATTCTCACAATAACCCTGTTAGGCAGGTGAGGTTGAGAGGCAGAGACTGTGGCCAAGTGGGAGTTTGAACTTCCAGCCCCTACTGGCTCTCTTTCCCAAGAGGTAAGCTCACAGAAACCTGGGTACAAGCCAGCCTTCCCCAATCTAGATGCTTTGGACTGCCTTTTCCCTTAAGAATTGTAGTCCACAAGTTTCTGGAAGGCACCAGGTACAACAGGTATGGAGTACCCGGCAAGAGTCCATGGGGTGGGGGTGGGGAGATCCCCTAGTTCTGTATAAGAGCACCTGCCAAGCATGCAGGACAAAGGAAGCTGCATCATACCAGATTGGTCCATCTAGCTCAGGATTGTCTACTCTGACTGGCAGCAGCTCTCCAGGGTTTCGGACAGGTAGTCTCTCTCAGCCCTGAAGTTGCTATTGGGGTTTAAACCTGGGACCTTTTGCATGCAAAGAATGACAGAGTCCCCTGGGGTCCCGAGTTCAGTTCCTGGTATTGCTAGTTAAATGGCAGGCAAAGGGTCATGGGGAAAGCTTTGCTGTTGACCTCGGAATGCCACTGCTGGTCAGAGCAGATAATACTAACAGTATAGCTCAATATAATATATTGCATAAGTCAAGAAGCAGCTTTCTGATCAGAGGTGGGTAAGTGGCACCTTGAACGAAACGCAAGAAATGGCAATTGCTCTTTTGCATATGCCAGCTAAGGCACTCACACACATACCTTAAAATTCTCCATTGTGTGCTACACAAAACAACCCATAAAATCAAAAATATACTGTGGCAAATGACCCAATTAATAATAAATAATAATAATAATAATAATAATAATAATAAACACAGCCAGTGAGAAAATGAAGCTGAATTGTCAGCAGATCAGCAGGCACAGTTAAGGTGCTAATAAAACCTCCCTAACCTGGGGTCCTCCGAGATGTTGGGGATTACAGCCCATGCTGACTGAGACTGATGGGATTTGCAGTCTGAAATATCTGAAGATATCTGAAGAAACTGCCTTTATACTCAGATCCATTGGTCCATAAAGTCTAAATTGACTGGCAGAGGTCCTCCAGGGTTTGGGGCTGCCTATATTCCCTACCTAGAGATGAACCTGGGACCTTCTGCATGTGCAGGAGATGCACTGCCACTGAGTCACAGCTCCTCCTCAGAAGTTTGGTGGGTTTCAGGCTGGGGGTGGGGGCGTTTCCAGTCCTGCCTGTAGATGCTGGGGATTGAACCTGGGACCTTCTGCATGCTGAGCAGATGCCTTGCCACTTCCTTATGCTGGAGAAGGATGAGTTAGCACAACACAAGAAAACATAGCAAAATCCAAAGAGGAAATGTCAGGTTTCATTTTTAAGTTTCTAGACCTTATGACTGCATGGGTCAAGAAAAAGCAACAGCAATTTAAGAGGCAGCTCCCTGGGCTTGCTTTGAAACAGCTCTGCCAGCTGTGCTACCAGTGGGAAGCCTGTGTATGTCTGACCCCACGCCTTTGAGAAAGGGAATATTTGGAGCCAAGGAAGCAATGACTTTCAGGAAGCTGTGGCCACCACCTAGCTGTGCAGGTGGGGGAAGGGGGGCTTCTTAGTCCTTCGACGTACCTGGGGCGCCCCGCTCCACCTTACATATGTAGTAGGTCACACGGGGAGTGAGGAACTTGCTGGCATTGTCTTCTGGAAACTTGACTAGGAATAGCAGCTTCAGGGTCCCATTCTCTTCACACAAGTCAATGGGATCTGAAAAGGGAACAGAGAGATATGGGGGGCAGTGGAGTGGGTGGGTTCACCTCCTTTCCTCTGTGTAAGCAGGGACTTTGCCTCTTTGTCAAGGAGCATTCACAGCATTCAAAGTTGGTCTTAACTCTTTATTAGCAAAAACACGACCATCACAGACTTGGCTGTCAGGCTTAAGGAGCACAGCAGCTCATCCCTGGTAGGTCTTACCCCATAAAAATCAGTTGCTGAGACTGAAAGTCCCTACCTCCCCACAGCCATCTAAGTCCCTTCCTCACCAGGGTTTTCCCCAAACAATTAGCGACTACACCTGTGTGGAGCCTGTTGCTGTTCCGCCCATTTCAGCCCTCTTCTGGGGCTAGGAGACAGGAGGAGATGGGGGCTTGTTGCAGCAGGTAGGGGGACATCTGTGACTCTTCAAAAGCCTGATTTATCTCTGCCTCATGGCCTCTCTCCTCTTCAGCCTCTGCTTCTGATCTTCTCAGAAGCAGACTCTCCCTGCTCACTAAACCCTCTTTCCTCTTCAGCTTCTGACAATTCCTCTTCCCAGTCTCGCCCCTCTTTCTTCTCCCTGTGACTACTCATTGTCATCCCACCACCACTCCCCAGGCTCTGAGCCCTGTTCCCTTGGGGGGTCCCCAACTGGTTCCTCCCACCATTCTTCTGTCTCCAACAAGTCCACGACACTCTCCTCCTTTGGCCAATGGTTGTGGGTCAGCCCCCACAGAACACAACTACGCAAGGAGTTGCCTGTTCTCAGTCTTGCATTTTACGCTCTTGAAAAAAGTAATTGTGGTTATTTAATTGCCAGCTTTCCCCTAGGGCCTGATCTACAAACATTTAAAGACAATAACAATGAAAGCAGCATACTTCAAATAGTCAAATTTATTCAGAATGTGGCTCAATGCAAAACAGAGTATAAGTCTTTACTGGAAATGCAGAAGTGTGCCCAAGTCCTGAAAGGACTGGTAGGGCTCAAAAGCACAGAAAACAGTAATGGCTTCCCCGACCTAAAGGATCCTGGGAACTGCAGTTCGTTAAGGGTTCTGAGAGTTGTTAGGAAGTCTCTATTTCCCTCACAGAACTACAGTTCCCACATAATTTAACAATCAATATGTTTGATACAGAAAGACTATTGCTGATATTTTTATTATTATTATTATTATTATTATTATTATTAATTATAGAAGCCCTTTTGGACTTTTTGTGTACAAAGGAAAATGAATAAATCTATCTGGGTCAGAAGATTCAGAAAATATTGCCTTTTATCAGTTTGGTGCCATTCTAGAATGAATATTTTGAGTAATTTCTTGCTGACAGCAAATTTTTATTTTTATTTTATTATTTTCTTTTCTATTATTCTATTTGGGTTTCTTTTTGGTATTTCCCTTCTTTGTTTCTCTATTTTTGTTTTTATTTAGATTAGTTTCTTTTATCTTATTGTATTATGAAAAATATGTAATATAATCTTCTTCTTCTTCTTCTTCTTCTTCTTCTTCTTCTTCTTCTTCTTCTTCTTCTTCTTTTAAAAAAGACCTTAACAATCTTTATTCCCAGAGAACTCTTGAGAATTACAGCCCTGTGGGGGTATTAGGGGTCTCCTAACACCCTGAACAAACTACAGTTCCCAGAATTCTTTAAGGGGGGAGCCCTAGGCACTAAACATATGGTAGGGTTGCATTTTTTAGATTGACTTGCCTAAGATCCAGGACAAAGCACTGCCTTTCGGAAATTTCACCCACATGTCTTCCTCTCCAAAAAAATAATCATGGGAACTGCATTTTATTAAGGGTTCTGGGAATTATAGCTCTGTGAGGGGATAAACTAAGGTTCCCAGGATTCTTTGGGGGAAGCCATGCAGTTTAAAAGCATGGTAGGTACACAGACTATGACTAAGGAGGAGAGAGCTGGCAGGCAGACATCTGGACCCCTTGTAAGTAAGAAGATGGTAGGTGGGGCCCTAGTGGACCAGCCTCCACACGCTGACATCAAAAGACATTCAACTCAGCACCATGCAAGCCTCCCTGGATAAAATACGTCAGAGATGGGGAGCCATCCCCTCAAAGGCCCTGCATTCAAAAATGGTGTCCAGTTTTATCCAAAAATAGATGAAAACCTGCTTGAACTCAGGAACCATCATGCAAAATTTAGTTATGATGTCTTAAAAGGCATCCAGTTGCGTAGCGAACAAACAACCTTCCAAAATATATAGTGGATTTCATATCTAAAAACAATTAAAACAATTTATATATCCAAAATAATCCCAGGTGCAATGCAGATGAAAAATAGGATTAAAAAATCTCCACTTGTTGAAACAGGAAAGAGGAGCCACAGGAGCTGAAGAGAAAATGGGACTTCCAAAGTACATTTATTAAGGATGGGTTAAGGACCTTCACGGGTGGCCAGTTTTTAGTCCTTAGTCAACAGAGCCCAAGGGTCTTCCTTTGAGTTTGTACTTCTGGTACATAGAAGTCACAAGCAGTGTGGACACAGGATATTTTCCACCTGGAGATAAGATGGCATGTCATTCCCCCTCCCCAACCTGGCACTACCTGTTGCAGGATCCGTGGCACAGTCAACCAAAGGGAAGCAGTCTTTGTTGCCTCCTGACCATCAACTGGGCAGGGTTTGCCGTCCACTTTCTTTGTGCTTTGGGAACTCATCTCACCTGTCCTGTGCAGTCCCACCTTGTCGCGCAGGTAATGCATTAGGAGTAAGACTGAGCAGTTAATGTTCGCCAGGAGTTGTCGTTGGTCTGCAAGAAGAGGAGCCAAGGATGGTTTCTACGGGCAGCAGCTGAGCCCACGCACCACAACAGGCAGGGGTATATATATATAGCAAGAGCCTGGGAGTGGGGTGTGGACTGAGTTCCCTTACCTTTTAAAAATTATATATATATATTTTTTCTGGCAGAGAGGGCTGGAACAGACATACACCCAATGCCTGAGCCAAAAATCAACCTATATCTCTAATCAATAAAGTTGTGGCCGTTTCTAATCCAGATCATTGTCTGCCTGGGCGGAGGCACTGTGACTGGGCCCACAATAAACAAACAAACAGACATTGTGGTGAGTTCCCCCACTCTATCCCCCCAGAAAAAAAAATCACTGGCTAGAAGAGACACTGGTCTGCTTTCCATGGGAAAGTCTCCTCCAACCCCCAGTGTTTTGTATCCAGGTGAGGCTAGGAGAGATCTCTAACTAGCACCCAGGACAGCTGCTGCCAGTTAGTGTGGTCAGTACTGAGCTAGATGGACGGCCTGGCTCAGTATAAGGCAGCTTCCTCTGTTCCTACAACCCATGTCTACTGGGTTCCCCCTTACCTCCATATTTAACGCAGATAAACATTCCCCAAATCCCCTTGGTTCAGCTGGGCAGCTCTCGACCAGCTGAACCGCCCTGGACCCATTGTGACACCTCAGAATAACCTCATAATGAGAGCCAGTGTGGTGTAATGGTTAGAGTGTTGGACTAGGACCTGGGAGAACAGGGTTTGAATCCCCACTTGGCCATGAAGCTAGAGTTGCCATATTTTGAAGAGTGAAGAAGAGAACGCTATGACGTCTCTCATTTTAAATACCCCTACTATATGTAGGGGGACGCGGGTGGTGCTGTGGGTTAAATCACAGAGCCTAGGACTTGCCGATCAGAAGGTTGGCGATTCGAATCCCTGCAACGGGGTGAGCTCCCATTGCTCGGTCCCTGCTCCTGCCAACCTAGCAGTTCAAAAGCACGTCAAAGTGCAAGTAGATAAATAGGTACCACTCCAGTGGGAAGGTAAACACCGTTTCCGTGCACTGCTCTGGTTCGCCAGAGGCGGCTTAGTCATGCTGGCCACATGACCTGGAAGCTGTACACCGGCTCCCTCGGCCAATAAAGCAAGATGAGCGCCACAACCCCAGAGTCGTCTGTGACTGGACCTAACGGTCAGGGGTCCCTTTACCTTTACTCTATGTAGGCTACAGAAGCTGTGATCTATTGCTGGTGGGGAGCAAGAGAAGAGAAGAGGAAAGCAAGTCCTGTCCACATCTCATCCAGAAAGTATAGCCAGAGACATTTTGGCAAATTTTAAAAATCCACCTGGACAGAAATTTTATCCCTGGAAAAGAGGATATGTCCTGGAAAAAGAGGACAAATGGCAACCCTTCATGAAGCTCCCTGGATGACCTTGAGCCAGTCACCATCTCTTAGCCTAATCTACCTCAAAGGGTTGTTGTGAGGATGAAATGGGGAGGAAGCGTGAACCACGTACACCACCTTGAGATCCTTGGAATATAAAGGTGGTATATAAATGTAAATAATAATGATGATGGTGATGGTGGTGGTGATGGTGGTGATGATGATGATGGAACACAATGTGAGGGAGGCTGTGCTGTTAAAATCTCTGCAGGCATCTGTAGCTATGGCTGATCTCTGAAACAAATCAGGAAAGAAAAAAAGGCAGCTGGCCTGTTTTGCTTAGAGAGTCATCATCCAAAATCTGTGAGAGGGAAGACAGACTTTGGTCTTTCAAATTTCAACATAAACTTGTGCGAGGTTAAAATTCGGCACACTCCTAGATGGAAACAAGAGCAGGATTTTGATTCACTTGTAGTGTAAAAATTATTATGCGCAATATGGTTCGATGTAAAATTTGGAGTACGAATGAATATGCAGTTGTAGATGTTTAAAAGGAGACTCCGTGCAGGGGATGGGGGGGAAACTGTGGGATTTGGAGAATCTCTTTATATTATTAGTTTGTGTTTAGTTACACTTTGTATTTGTAAAATCAATAAATATTCTTTACAGGAACTACCATGAGGCATATGTCATAGTCGCAGGGCTCTGTGGTGCTGCCTCATGTCTGCCTCTGCTGCAAGAAGGATTAAGTATGCCTGCTCAAGGCCATAGCATAATCCCTGGCTTTACGAGCAGCTGAGCTGTAGGCAAAGGGCCACATCTCAAGAGTAGAGCATCTGCTTTGCATGCAGAAGGCTCCAGGTTCAGTCCCCAGCATCTCCAGGTTGGGCTGGGAGACACCTCTGTCTGAAACCCTGGACAGCTGCTGCCGGTGAGTGCAGGCAGCTCTGGGCTAGAGCAGGACCAATAGTCCAGCTTAGTGTAATGCAGGTTCCTATGTCTCTACCCTGTCCCAGCCGAGAGAGCGGTGGCAGGAGGCTGAGATGACCAACTCTAGCAGGGGCATGCAGGACTGCCCTGGGAAGGTGGGTGTGAATAGGGGTGACTGTCCCAGGCCCCACACTTTGGACTCCCCTGCTTATCACTGGTGGCACAGACAGTAGCCCAAACTTCCTGGCTGGTCTTGCTGTCTCCTACCCAACTGGATAACCTCTCAAACCCCTCACTTGTTAGAGCAAGGCAGAGAAGTTGGGCGGAGGCAGCAGCAGCAGCAGCAAAAGAAACGAGATTAAGAAAGGAGGGAATAGGCCACCAGAGCTAAAGTGGCTGCAAAAAACAAGAAATTTCAAGTTAGCAAGTGAAGGACACAGAGAGGAAGGCCACTGGCACTTTTTGTGGCTGCAAACAACAACACAAATAAAGCCAAGGGGCATGGGGGTAGGCAGGCTTTTTTGGGGGGGGTGTAGCCAAAGTTGTTGAGCTGTTCTTGAGAAATCACAAGTGAAAATGCCCCGTAAATAGGTCATTGCAGAGACAGGCTTCTGCTGTGGGGGGCAGAACCTTGGATAATTGAGTACTTTCAAATCCATAAAAATACAGGTTCAAGACGCCTGTCCCACCCTAACAAAAATCCTTTTCCCGCCCATGCTTTCAATGCTTTTCAATAATATCTGTGGATCTAGGGGGGGGGGGGGGGCAGCTGCCTTCCTTGGCTACGTCCATGCCAGGGGACAACAGAGAGAGGGAGCCCAAGTGGGCACAAAAAATGGCAAGAAAGGGGAAGGAGAATGTGGGGGAGGGGAGGCTGCTGGCACTAATGCAGCTGCAAAAAGCAACACAAAGTTGCTGCTCAGTGTGCGGAGATTTCTGGACTTGATGACCCTTGGAGCCTCTTCCAACTCTGCAATTCTATGATTACACCATATACTGGGTTTTGTAGTTGTAAACATTATTG
Source organism: Podarcis tiliguerta (assembly GCF_965153285.1). Taxonomy (NCBI): domain Eukaryota; kingdom Metazoa; phylum Chordata; class Lepidosauria; order Squamata; family Lacertidae; genus Podarcis; species Podarcis tiliguerta. The sequence goes on along the minus strand of NC_139553.1, from coordinate 46,490,783 downwards.
CTTTTCCTTTTCCTCAAGACCACACTGCATTAGGGGTGCAAGAAGGTGTCTTATCCCAAATCTGATCATTGGTCCATTTAGCTCAGTGAAGCAGGTTGTGGACTGTCCTTCCTTGGAGGTTTATAGGCAGTGGCTAGATGGCCATCTGTCATGGCTGCTTTAGCTGAGATTGCATTGTAGGGGGTTGAATGAGATGACCCTTGGGGTCCCTTCCAACTGTACGATTCTCGGATTCTAAGAATGAAGATCATAGAATTATAGAATTGTAGGAAGGGACCAGAGGGGTCATCTAGTCCAACACCTTGCAATGTAGGAAACGTTTGTCCATTATGGAGTTTGAACCCACAATCCTAAGATTAAGAGTCTCATGCTCTACTGACTGAGTTATCCCTGCAGAATGCTCCTTGTTGTGACCTAAAGTCACTGGCCTTCTTCACACATGACACTATGCCATGCTTTGATTAAGTCACAAAACATGAATCAACCAGGTGTTGTCCAGCAGATGATCAGACAAACCATGGTTCCTGTCCCAAATGCTATAGCCCTAGTATATTTGTAGTTTGGTGAGTGTTTAGGGTGGGGTGGTAAGCCAAAGCAAGGTTAATAATAATGCTGGGTTCACATGTAATGCTAAGCCACAGTTAAAAACCAAACAAGATTCTATTCATGGTTTGTTGGTAGTAAGCCAAACATAGTTAAGCTGCACAAAGCTCACATGTCACTAAACTATGGCTTAATAAACCACAGTTCAGCATTTTGTGCAAACCAGGCTACTGAATAATTTCTTGAATGCATCTGCAACATGTTCATACAAAACAGATTTGAGCAAGACATTTCAGAACAATATTCGGTATAGAACTCCCACACAATGAAAATATATCAACCCACCCTACAGTCCCAATTGTTGGAGAGGCTGTGCCCTGAAAGACACTTATTTCTACCTATGGTGGAATGTCCTGGTGTAAGTAAATTTTGGACACTGGTCCAGAAAGAGCTTTCTGCATCAGTTACATAAACTATTGTTTACTCCCCGTATTTGTTTATATTATCCTTACATTTGAAGGAACCAGGTGTCCTTCAAATGTCCAAGGGGTTTCACTGCCTGAAGCAAAGGGCAAAAGTTGCCTCCTCCTCCCAGTCCCATGTACAAAAGCCCCTATTGCACCCCAAGGGCAATGGCCTCGTAGTTTACTGGGTGCAGGAGATGCTGCATGGGATGCATGCACAGAGCTCTCTCCACTCATTGCCCCTCAACATTTGCCACCTGAGGCAGTTGCCTCACTCTGCCTCATGGTAGTTCCTGTAAAGAACTTTTTGACATTCTTATTTATTGCTGCTAGGCAAACAGTAGTACAACAACACAAACTTTTGAGCAATCTGTCCTTGCAAGCACCGTATAAAAACATTTGGAACAATGCAATTTTAGAAAAGATTACCCACAATCTACATTCATGGCAGCGTAAAGAACAGCCACTGCCTTTTAGTACAATAAGGTGGGACCTTGTTATTTTATTAAATATTGGGGGACACCCACCAAACCCTAGAAATTGATAAATGGTAGGATTTTGGTTTATGCACCAACTACTGGTGCTGAAGAAACTGAAATTGACCAGCATTCATGGATTAAAGAACCTTTTAATGAGGGTGAAAGAGGAGAACGCAAAATATGGTCTGAAGCTCAACATCAAAAAAACTAAGATCATGGCCACTGGGGCCATCACCTCCTGGCAAATAGAAGAGGAAGAAATGGAGGCAGTGAGAGATTTTACTTTCTTGGGCTCCATGATCACTGCAGATGGTGACAGCAGCCACGAAATTAAAAGACGCCTGCTTCTTGGGAGGAAAGCAATGACAAACCTAGACAGCATCTTAAAAAGCAGAGACATCACCTTGCCAACAAAGGTCCATATAGTTAAAGCTATGGTTTTCCCAGTGAGAGCTGGACCATAAAGAAGGCTGATCACTGAAGAATTGATGCTTTTGAATTATGGTGCTGGAGGAGACTCTTGAGAGTCCCATGGACTGCAAGAAGATCAAACCTCTCCATTCTGAAGGAAATCAGCCCTGAGTGCTCATTGGAAGGACAGATCGTGAAGCTGAGGCTCCAATACTTTGGCCACCTCATGAGAAGAGAAGACTCCCTGGAAAAGACCCTGTTGTTGGGAAAGATGGAGGGCATAATAAGAAGGGAACAACGGAGGTCGAGATGGTTGGACAGTGTTCTCGAAGCTACCAGCATGAGTTTGACCAAACTGCAGGAGGCAGTGGAAGACAGGAGGGCCTGGCGTGCTCTGGTCCAGGGGGTCATGAAGAGTCGGACACGACTAAATGACTAAACAACAACAACAGTATTTTGGTTAGATGGAGTATTGAAGGGAAGATTGCAGGCAGGAGGGAAAATACAGGCAAAGCTTTCTTTCCAAGACAGGGCCTCACCTGGGGTAAAGGAGTTAATGTGACAAAAAGTGTTGATGGCCCTTGTAAGAGGAATCTTGGGCCTGGGCAGACAGAAGGTTCCCAGAGTAACTGGGTGAAAGGTGACAGGAAAAGAGTCTTCAGAGCAAGGTATGCTGGGAAGAAGCAGAAAGAGGCCAAAACTGAGATCCGTTTTGGGAAGGTTGGCTGAAGTCTGGTAAGGAGAGATGACTTGGACTCCAGTGCTGTTCTGCTATGAAGTACAAGCCCCTCTTGAAAGGACCATGCTGTAAGATCTGGACTCTCTCCATGCAGACTGAAGGTGTAAATAGGTCAATAAACCATATTTCTTAAAGCAGGAGTTTCTGCTGTGTCTTCAGTTCTTCAAATTGCTCAGTTGGTAGAGCATGAGACTTTTAATTTCAGGGTTGTGGGTTTGAGCCCCATGTTAGGCAAAAGATTCCAGCAATGCAGGGGGTTGGACTAGATGACCCTCATGATCCCTTCCAAATCTACAATTCTATGATTCTCCAAAGGAGCACAGACCCTGGGTGAGTGCTTGGAACCCTCTGAAATCTTGCTGCTGCTCGGCAGAGAGTCGGGGTGGGGGTGGCGCCCAACGTTTGTAGCAATGTATACCTCTAATCACAGAAAAGAACATCTGTGAGAAACCGCAAGAACGATTTGGCTTGCATGATCTTCTTATGGTCTTCTGTCAAGGTCCAGCTTCTATTCTTGTATTTGTACTTATCCTCCCCTCCCATTGATGTATGACTTCCTTACATATGGAGCCAATGCTCCAGATCTCCTGTTTTCCTATGGCGGATGGGGGGATGTTCTATGTTGACTTCATATTTTCTGTTTGTTATCTATACAGTTAAGAATCCAATCAATTATTAAAAAAAAAAAACCCCTCTGTTTTGGACAGCAGTATAAATGTTGACCTCAATTCTGCAATTAGTGAAAACTGGTGGTGACATTTATCTAGGACAAGCCAGTTCAAAAGGTAAAAATGTGTCCAGATGCAGAAGCTCAGGAATGGAACATAGGAAGTTGCCTTATAATGAATCAGACTCATTGGTCCAATGTTGTCTGTTATGACCGGCAGCAGCTCTCCAAGGTTTCAGACAGGGATCTCACTCAGCCCTACCTGGAGATGCCAAGGATTGGACAGGGCACCTGCTGCGCTCAAGCCAGGAGTTATACCGGGGAGCTATGGCCCTTCCCATATAATTTGACAATGTTCTTAACTGCAGGGAAAGATCACAACTAGAGATCCCCACTAGAAAAGGAAATGTGTCTTAGGCTGCCTGTGTATTGGTGGCTTAAAACACAGCTAGGTAGTTCCTTTTTCTCACTTGAAGCTAGTTTTGAGGGGAGGCACATCAAGATGCAGTATTTCATAAGAAACAAAGGACTAGATCCAGAATAGAGCGGACATGTTGTGCTCCTTCTGGTGTGCCACCCTTTGGTCCCCAGCCTCTCACTTGCGGCTCCTAGAAGCTGTCAGAATGAGACAGGGGCCACAATCCTGGGAATGGCTTTGACTGGCCGGCTAAACCAGGTGAGGGAAGTCAGTGGGTCAAACCATCGGTGTGTTAGGGACTTCCCTGCACGCGAAGACAGGCTCCAGCATACTGAGAGGATCAGACCAACCGTGGGTCCAATGGTCAAGAAGGCAGCTTTTGCACGTGCTGTAGAGGGAAACAAGGCGGCAGGTGGGGCTTGTCCACCTGGGAAGGTAACCCATGTAGAAGAATGAAAACTCAGATTCTAAACCTCCACTGGTTTGTGGGATACATTCAGGAGAAGAAAAGGCTCAGGAGTAAACCCTACACAAATCCAGAGCGGAGTCCCTAAGATGGTTGGATCGGGCCTTGTACGCCTCCTTCTGGCAACTCCTGCAGCCAAGCGGGTCCCAAACGTATTGCTCTGTTTTGCTTTGGACCACATCAGTGAAGCTGGCAGGTAGATCTTGTTGTCTGGATGGCCTGGGACACTGCCCAAACTTGTGGGCCAGGGGGGACACTTCAATTTGATTTCACCCCTGGAGGTGCACTCCATTGTCTCTCGAGACAGACAGATGCCAGCAACAACTTTAAAGAGCAAATGTTGACCTCTGCTGTTGGCAACTCCTTCCTGTAGGGCAGGAATGATGCTGTCTTCCTCTGGCTCTGAGCAGAATGGAAAAAAGAAGTTAGCAGCACATTGCTGCTGAACTCAAGGTCTTGTGGGCAAATCTCACTGAGCTTGCTGTTGCTCACTTTGCTTGCTATGCTGACACTCCCTGCTCGGTCACCCTGCCCAGGCCAGGTTAAGAATTCCCCGTGGCTGCTGCAGCAACTGTTTCAAACTATTGCATCCACATCTCTCTTGGCCTGTTTTTCAGATATCCAGGAGTGTCATGAGCTGAACTTGCTCTCTGCTTGCAAGCAGGATGGGGCCGTGGACCTGGAGAATGTGGGCGATGCCAGCAAAGAATCATCACTTGGAGAATCATCATGACCAGATATGGCCTGCAGGTGAGAGGGTGGATGAAATATACTCAGAGTCCTGCAGTGATTTCATGCTCTTTATTGCAGCTTGTAAAACAGTGATTGAATTGTCCCCCAAACCTCAGGCTTTATATACATTATTTACACCATGAGTCCCATCTGACTGGCTGATTCTGCTTCCCTCCTGGAGCCTGATTGGTCTTCTCCTGCAGGCCAATCAGTTGTTGCATTCTAGGATCCTACCTACCTATTGTTCTAGGATCCAAGCTTGGTACATAACAGCGGACTTCTCTTCAGGCCACATTCAAGTTCCCACCCTCCTCCAAGCCCAAGTGATGGGCAGCCCGGCACTTCCATACCCACTGCCCAGGCTTGCGCTCCAGGGAGGTCTCTTTCATGTCACTAAAGCAGTTGTTTGGTTTCACACTCGGAGGCACACTCAATTGTCTCTCAAGACAGATGGCAGCCTACAATTGCTTCCCAGGCCAGTGGTGGGAGTGCACTGGATGGATAGTAAACATGTGAACACAGCCTTAATGCCACCCTGGGCTGCATAGTTATATGAGTAGCAGGACTGTAAGGATGCGCCAGAGAGAAATAATGAGGCAAATCAATCCTTTTTATTAGGCATAATAGTGATGTGTCTGCATATGGTCATCAGAGGAAGCAGAAGAAGCAGGAAGAAGGACAACAGAAATTCCATGGGTTGGAATAGAAACAGATGACGCCTGAGAGTTTTCCCTCACCAAAGCTGCTATGTCAGTGCCTTATCCACATGTTATTCTATCCTCCATATTTTATAGGACTAAAAGATCCCAATTTATTTTCTCAATAATTCCTCTACACATTATATCTTGAAAGGACATTCAAAGCATATTCTTTCCCTCAAAGAATTCTTGGCACTGTAGTTTACGCCCCTCACAGAGATACAACTCCCAGTAACCCTAAACAAACTACAATGCCCAGAATTCTTTGAGGGAAAGAATGAGCTTCGAATGTGCTTCAAAGGTACAGTGTTCATACACAGCCTCGGGAGAATTCTCTCTTTCTTTTTTCAATGGCCAAACCTAAGGCTGCACAGACACTATAAACCGAAAGCACATCCAAAGCACATGGCTTTCTGCAAAAAAAAATTCTGGGAACTGTAATTACCTCCACCCCAGCACCCATAAGAAACTAGTTCCCAGGATTCTTTGTGGGAAAGCATGTGCTTTAAATGTGTGGTATGTACAGAAAATGTGGCCAAGTTCTTCTCCATAGCCATCAAAACCAGGCCACAGCGATTAAACGGAAGATGAATTCAGAGTTAAAACTGCTTCTGAGCATTCACCTGTTTTGTTATATTCTTACTTCATAAGGCACAATTTGTGTGCATGCATATTGTGAATATTATGTATACTGTGGAAGACTTGATAACCCTACAATGTACCTGAGGGCTAGAGGAGTTGATCCACAACATACATTAAAAGCACACTACTTCCCCCTTAAGAATCATGGAAGCTATAGTTTGTATAGCTCTGTGCAGGGGAAACCACAGTTCACAGTATTTTTTGTGGGAAAGTTATGTGCTTCAAATGTGTGATGAGTGTGTTTTGGACATACTGTGCAAATGTGTTGTTAGCACCAAATAAGCTAAACTGAAAACAAAAGCAGCTTGGAGGCCAAGCAGAGGAAAGATAAGGGGTGGAAAAGGGCAAGTGCTGGAGAAAGGAGGACCTTAAACCCTGTTCCTAAGCCTGCAGACGTAAAAGAACAGTTGGCAGTATCTATAGATGGGCTGGCTGAGGCATCAAGGATTTCTAAGGCGTCAATGCTTTTGGGGAAAGGTTCTCTACAAAGACGGGGCAATAGCCTCAGAAGCTCCTAGCCAGGGAGCATGACAGACCCACAAGTGGCTGTTCCACAGGCCCTACTCGATGTTGACCTTGAGGGTAGGGTCCGCAGGAATGCCAGCCACTCCTCCAGCCTTGCCCATGGCATTGTTGCAGATGGGTAAATAGCCCCCACCAGGGAACAGCTCGCTGACACAGCAAATGCTTTCGCGATAGTTGGGCTTGAAGCTCTCCACTGCATCCTTGGAGACCCCTGCCCATTCCTGCAGGGAAAGAAAATGTTGAGAATGAAATGAGGTAACCCACTCTGCTATGCCTGCCTCCATGGCTTTCCTTCTGGGCTGGGCAGTTTCTTCACTTGCTCAAGTGATGGCCCAGAAAAGGCAAAAGCACTGATCTTCTTCTGCCTTTCTATGCCACCCACAATGTAGAGATATAGTTGTGCACAGACAGTATGCTTGCAAAACTAGACTCTGAGATTCTGCAAGCCTTAGAGCCTCCAGTTATCTGAGGATTGGCCAAGTCAGTCCTCTGCAGGCATTTTGCCATCTCTCTATGCAGAGATGCAAATTCTGACTTCAAATGTTGCAGAATGCAAGCTACCAAATTTCCCATCTAAATGATCACAGGCATGTTCTTCAATTAAGTTTCACTCCTCCCTGGGACAGTGCATTTTAATTCCTTTAACCCCCCCCCCATTGATTTCCCAACAGAACCTGTCCAAATAAATCCAATTTACCTTTAAATTACCCCTGATTACCTCCCCAAATCATAAATAGGTAATGTGTCCTTAAATTAATGTTTTCCCCAAATTAATATCCTAGCCAAGATCACCCACAATAAAATTGCTCCCAAAATCATTCACCCACTCAGAAACACTTGGACCACTGAAAAAAATATCTGGGGCAGAGGCATGCCCCTTACCCCTTTCCTAGCAATGTTATAGTCATGTGGGGCAGGGCTTCTGACCTGGGAGATTATTTCAAGAGGATAGAGTCTACATAGCCCAGTTTCTTACCGAGAAATTCCCTTGGTGCGCAGTAAAAAGATCTTCAAATTTATTCCTGGGGTTGGGAATCCTGGGCATCAGTACCAGCCAAACTCTGTGGGGAAGTTAAATTGATTAGAGGTGGGGGCTTCTCTTTATTGTTTTGAGAGATACTAGGTACAGGGCCCAGAATTGCAAAGAGTTCTCCCTCTAAGGGATGTTGCCTGGAGAGCCACACCAATGACCATCCCCAGCAAGGTGGCACTGTTGATCTTTCCAAGAACATCAGCCTTGTTTGTGGGGCTCATTCATAAAAGTCAGTCCTGGCCACTCAGTGAACTGTGTTCCGTCATAGAGCTGGATTGGTTTTCAGTCTGTGATGAGATGTGTATGGAAAAAGTGACCTCATCGTGTACTGAAAATCATTCTGGCTGAGCGGCAACAGAGCAAACTGACAAGCCCTTTTTCTCTGCTGCTAACAGTGAAGTCAGTGCTCTGCAAGGACCAGTTTTTCTTTTTAAACTAGCCTTCGGTCTGCAGCAAAAACACTTAAAATGAAATTTGTTTTTTTGTGGCACATTATTTTGTAAGGATCATTTTTGTTTGCTCTTAAAATGCTTTTGAAACCGTGCCAAGAAATCTGAAGTACTGTACACCCCCCTCCATCTGTTGTTCAGCTGCTGCTGCTGTTGCTACTGATTGTCCTTGATGACAGATGACATGGTCAGTTCCCCTACTGGGACCTTCCACAAACTGGGGCCTTCTAGATACTTCAGACTTCAGCTCCCACCATCCTGGTGTTAGCTAGGGATGATGGGAGTTGTAGTCCAAAATATATGGAGGGCATCAGGTTTGGGAAAGGCTGCTCAGTTGTTCAAGCCAATCCCGGAGCTCCCAGCAGAGGCACTAGCAGCTAATGGCCTCTGAAACGTGGGGATCTGGATGATAGCCATCCATGACCCTCAGTTGCCAACATTTGCCTGTCACAGAACATCATTCACCTTCTGAGCCATTTTGGATAGAACAGAGATGAGAGAGCAAGCATGGGGAAACCAAACGTCTTTACTGGTGAGGTGTTCCCAGTTGCCATCTAGGCTGTCCCCCCCCCTCCCATGTCCCACAAAGCAAAGTCAGCCATGGGTCTAGTCTGACTGCTCAACTTACCTCTCCATGCGCATTAGGATCAAGAGGAGGAGAAGCAGGAGGAGGACAGAACCTACAGGGATGATGATTGTCTGTATCCAGATTGAGACAGGAGGGTCATCTGAGTGAGACAAGCCTGGGCGTTAGAAAGCATGCCCCACAGAAAGAGGAATAGCCTCACGTTGCCTCTCCCCACCTTCCCTAGGTCACTGGAGCTGCCTAGACGAGGGACATTGTTCCATACCATCCAACATTCCTCAGATGAAAAGAGGGAAGTAGCTTCTGTTCTACATCAGTATCACTGCTGGCTAGTTGTATTTACTGACTGGGGGTTTTCTTCTTCCCTCAGGCTCCCCTAAATTCCACAGTTTTGTATGTATCCTTAAATAACTTTTGTACCTGACCAGGAGAAGATGCTCAACCAGTGATGCTGATGTAGAATAGAATGTCCTTATTCTCATCCAAGGAATGTTGCAGGCTGTGTTGTTCCTGGAGGGGCTGGGTAGCCAGTCAAACACAGCAATACAGGCCTCTGAAAACTCTGGTCCCACAGCTTTCCTGCCTAATTTCTGGCTTAAAGCCAAGTGCCGCTAGGGAAACAGAGGTGTCTCTCTGCAGTTGCTCCAGAAAGGTACGCCATGTCCCACTGCTGCAGCTTGCAGGTGGTGCTCAGCCAACAAGGAGGCACCCTAGGCATCTGTCATTTGTTGGGAGCACTTGCAGACTCTTTCAAGGTGGGACTCCATCACCTACTGCAAAGTTTAGGTTGCACAATTATTAAATCTGATTTGGGGCTCTTGCTCAACAAAACCGTTTTCGTCTTCCCCTAAAGACTGGACGTTTTTTGAGAGGGCAGTGGCTTGACTTATAACGTGACTTATATTATTATTTAGGGAAGTTTTTTAATGTTTTATTATGTTTTAATACATGCTGGAAGCCCTCCAGAGTGGCTAGGGCAACCCAGGTAGAATCTAGACACACACACATATATAAAAGCTGTGAAAATTGTTTTTTTAAAAGTGCATTTAATTTGTCATTAAGCTCATCATTGCCATCTAGTGTCACATTTGTATAATGCACTTAAAACATTATATTTGCAGCTGTATAGCTGAGTCCCTAGTCAGATGGGTGGGGTACAAATAATAAAAGTATTATTATTATTATTACCTCCTTGCAAAACCAAACCAAACTCAAAAGCTCTATAAACAAGAGCATCTGGAAGCACTTTTAATCTCAAACATGGATCTTAGAAGTTGCAGCCCCCACAGTGCCCAGTAGAGGGCGGTACTGCTTACTTTTGAAAAGCCCTTCAGAATCCACTGTTTGAATTAGAATTGAAACAGCGGTTGTTTTTATATTTGTGAAACGCCCCTCGAAAAAAGGCCTCCCCCTCCCTACACCTTTCTCAGCTCATTGCCCCCATGGAGAAGCAAGCAATATCAGAGCTCTTTAATTCTCCCACCCATTATTTTTCAAACTGCATTTTATAAGATGAGTGGAAGGGTTGAACGATTATAAATATTTCTTTTTATGGAACAATCCTGTTTAGGGCTTGTGTGTGTGTGTGTGTTGTGTGTGTGTGTTATCTGCAAGTTCAGCTGCTACAGTTTCCTGCAACATTAGGGGCTTCTCCAGACAACCTGTTTAATCAGCATTTGTCATGATTCACTTTCACAAAGCTTCCTTGGAGGTTAGATTACATCTGGGCTTTATTAAGCATTTATTCCTATTTATTCGCAGGGAAGTCATGTGGCAAAAATCACTCATCTTGCTTTCACCCTGACTTGCTTGCACTGTCTTTATTCTCTTAGACATTTTCCCATTAACAATTTTCTCACTTTATGATGCATTTCCCAATCACCTTCCAATCTGCAAGAAGATGCCCCCCATGTATAAAACGCCCCCTATTTTGGGGACTCCAAATTAAGAAAACACCCCTCAGCACTACCTGTGTATAAGATGAGCCCCAATTTTAAACCTAATTTTTGGTTTAAAAAACCCCATGTCTTATACACAGAAAAATACGGTATTTTTTTTCCAAAAGGAAAAAACATGGATTTGTTGTGCTAGGCACTTTAATCCATTTTAGTTGTAGAAACCTCAGTTTCCAGGTAACTAAATGATTTATAATCTGCACTTCCATAAATATAGAGCAAGGCGATATACAACATACAAAGTTATAATAAATTCAGAAATAATTTATTATATTATATTATCACTTAAAGCATCAATAAACACATCAATAAATGCTGGTGGGTTAAAAAGAGAAATTCTTATTACAAAGACTTATCTAAACAATCTAGTTTTCAGGGGATATCTTAAAGAAGGCAGGGATTGTTCCTGCCAAACCTCTATTGGCAGGGAGTTCCACAGGGCATGGCCTGTCACACCAAAGGCTTGGTCTCTGGCTAAGGCCAACAAGAGCGCAGGGCTTCTGGAACCACCAGGAAGATCTCAGTGGTTGACGTAGAGTGTAAGAAATCAGTGAGCCTTTAAGGTCCTTTGGGACCAAGTTGCTAAGGGCTTTTTGAATCAGGAAAATGGCCTTGAACCTTACCCTATAGCAAATCAGCAACCAGCACAACTCACTCAGGGGATAGCAGGGAAGGTGGTGGTTTAAGATTCCTGCTAAGTGACTTTGCTGCATAGAATTGCAGAGTCTCAAGAGACCATGAGCGTCATTTTAGTCCAGCTCCCTGAAATGCAGGAATCTTTTCCCCAACATGGGGCTTGAACCCACAACCCTGAGATTAAGAGTCTCATGCTCTACCAGCTGAGCTATCCCTTCCAACTCTACCATTCTATGATTCTACTATGGCTTTGAACCAGGCATTGGGAAACTGGCACCCCATCATCAAGCCCATCCATCGCATTATGAACGGACTGAGCAATGAAGCAGTAACTCAGTGTGGCATCTAAGATTTCTTCTTAAATGACTGCCAGACTTTGAAAAGCCGTTATCACTGGATCAAGTTCATCTGTTCTGCTGAATTAATTGCAGCAAATAGTTTTAAGTGGGTTTTTGAATAAATGTGCAATTCATTGTTACTGCTATTCTGAATGATCATGTGAGTCTCAGTGGACCGAGCGGCAGTTTACTACCATAGTTAGCAGACTCTAATTTTGTTGCATTCCCAGGATCAATCTATATCATTAACCTCTATTATTATTGTTTCAGTATTATTTTTATTATTTTGTGTGTGTGTTTTTTATTCATTATTGTGGGAGTCTTTTGTTTTTTCCAGCTGCACCATATGGTCCATGGTAAGTCTGGCAATGGAAAATTTCTCTGGTCCCCCCCTTGCTTTCCCTTGATGCCCTAAGCAGTGCTTATTTTGATCAATGGTTAATCCAGCCCTGACTAGAGGGCTGGGCCCTTCAAGGATTCTCTGTTCTCTCCAAGGAGGTGAAACCTCAAGGAGGAAGGCAGGATACAGAGGTTTAAAAGGCTTCATTCTGCTCCCAACTCTTGTTCAGTCAGAGCTCCCTCTCCATGGTCTCCTAGACCTGATTCATCCTCTGTGGATTCCAGCATCATACCAGAACACAGGCTGCCCAACAATAGTAGAAAGATCCTCTGTACCTTCGCTGGTGGTGTTTCTCCCCCAGAATAAAGGCCCGGCTGGGTCGCTCCAAAAGGTTGTGGTTGCACAAACAGACCTTACTTTAGACTTGACATAGAACGTGTAGAGCTTTTGGGGGTCCACACTGGCTACGCTGTACTTCATATCATTGGTCTTCACCTCCTGAAAGGGAATGCCAGAGAGGTAAATGTGCACCTGGCACAGAAAGCAGCAGCAGCAGCAGCAGCACCCCCCCCCCCCCCCGCCCTTGGTGCTTCCCCCAATTAGCCTCAAGTGAAACCCAGCAGCTCTTCCCCCGCAACTGAGTAAGATGATCAAGGGGATGGAGCAACTCTCTGTGAGGAAAGGTTTCAACCTTTGTGGCTTTTTAGTTCAGAGAAATAGTTGGCAAGAGAAGACACGATACAAGTTTATATGATTATGCAGTGCAGAGGACACATCTTTTCTTCCTCTCACATAATATTGGAACTTGGGGCTGTCTGGTGAAGCTGAACATTGGAAGGTCCAGGACAGACAAAATAAAAGCACCTCTTCACAGAGAGGAGAGTTACAACTATGGAACTCACCATCACAAGGGGCGGCCCAGAACATTTTGCTGCCTGAGGTGAAACAGGAAAGTGCCGCCCTGAGTGCACCCTGGCTGAAGCCTTGCTGACCAGTGATCTCATGAGAGCCCTGTGAAATCTCATGAGAACTCTGCAAGATTCCATGGGCCACCCTGAAATCTCGCTGGAAGCAGCTATGGGTCTCCATACACTGCTGAGGAAAGGTGAAGAGCTGAACTTTAGACAGGAAAAATGAGAAACGGAGAGAAGCCTAAAGGGAGAGATTAATCTGTTCCTATGAGAGTTGGGCTCTGAAGAGAAGATTTAGTTTGGGCAAGGAGCACAACTGGGAAACGCTTACAATACAATGAGGAATTGTTTGTTACACACACCACCCCAGTCTCCAAGTGGTGTGAGATCCCAGGGGCACCAGGGGCACTTACCAGAGGCTGTGTTTCCTTTTAGACAAAGACACACAGTGGAGACTGTGGCATCTTTATGGTATATGGTTTATTTACTCATATATACTCCCTCCTAGATGGAGGGAGTGCAGAGCATTCACATCCCAAGCAGGTCCTGTTCCTTCCATTGCTGCAGCGTCTGATTCATGTCTGACCCTTTTCTCTGCCCACTACACACAGCTGAAAGAGGGGCCCCACCCTTCCTTGCTTGGCATAGTCTCCACCCTCCTAATGGCTTTCTTGAGGGGCTAATGACTCTGCCATTATTGGTTTCGTCCCTCCAATGAACCACACTCAGCTAACTAGGCCTAAGCCAAATCCAGCAGAGTTTGGCACAGCTTAATCAAGCCTTCAATTAATCAATTCCAACTTTTACTAAAACCAGGAATTATAGGGAGGATCTAGCACCCAGGAGTTGAAGGGATCCTTGCCGCACACCCCACCCCAACCCCCCGTATAACAACATTTTATAATGGGGGGGGGGCTGTGGCTTCCACATCAGAAGGTCAAGGCAAATCTGCACTTAGCCCTCCCAACAGAGATAACACCAGTACCTGCCATTTTTTGTCCTTGTAGCTTTTATACGTGATATAATGCTCCAAGCAGCGGTTTTTGGGGCTGGCTGAACCCCAAGACAGTAGCAGCTGGTTGTTGCTCTTCTCCTCAAAGCGGAAGTCAATGGGTGGACTGGGTTTCACTAGGAGAGAGAAAGGAAATCTGTGTATATGCGAGAGGGAGAATATGCAACAGTGTACATGCAGCAGCCACTCTACCTCCTTGGCTCATATCAGGATCTAAATCAGTGGGTGATGCCACCCCCCCCCCGGGGGGGGGCACTGGAACAATCCAGGGGCGAGGCAGTAGCCTTGGGTGCAATTAGGGGGAACTGAATAAAAATAAGGGGGCCGTGGAAGCATAAAGAAGAGAACATTTTGAAAAACCACTCGTACATGATTCATCTGTTGCGTAATGACCCTCACTGCTAGGTTGGGCACCATTGTGGGATGGGGACAATGCCTTTCAATATTATCATTGTTATCTTAATTTTCAGTGTGCAATGTGAATGTTACTATGGTTGGTTTTAATAAATGATTTTAGAATTCCAAGCTTCAAGGTGTCTTATTTATAACAACATCTTTCTTTACTATATCTTAGGATGTAGGTAGAAATATAGATGCATAAAAGAATGCAATTTTGTCACTACATCTTTCTGTTTCTTCACTTAAAGAAGGAAGGATTTTCACACACCCCCCCCCCCGAAAAGTCAGTGGTAGGTCAAATAAGTTTGGGAACCTCTGATCTAAATCTGCAGCCTAGTCACAGAGCAGTTCCACATGCTCATGAGAAACAGCATGATCTGGAAGATCAGAAGATCCCATTACTTATCCTTTCTTTGGATTCTGAGCTCAAAGAACATTTTATGTGGTAAAGGATCCCAGTCTATTTCTGAATTGGATTTGAAATTATTTTATATATGAAAGGTACAAAATTGTTGACATTGTCTTTGGATGTGAAATTGCCCTCCTCTATGCAGGAGACACGGGTGGCACTGTGGTCTAAACCACAGAGCCTAGGGCTTGCTGATCAGAGGATCGGCAATTCGAATCCCCGCAACAGGGTGAGCTCCCATTGCTTGGTCCCTGCTCCTGCAAACCTAGCAGTTCGAAAGCATGTCAAAGTGCAAGTAGATAAATAGGTACCGCTCTGGCGGGAAGGTAAACGGCACTTCCATGCGCTGCTCTGGTTCACCAGAAGCGGCTTAGTCATGCTGGCCACATGACCCGGAAGCTGTACGCCGGCTCCCTCGGCCAGTAAAGTGAGATGAGCACCGCAACTAGAGTCATCCACAACTAGACCTAGTGGTCAGGGGTCCCTTTACCTTTATGCAGGAGACACCAGCTTACAAATTAAAGGCAATTAAGGGGCACGTCAACATTAAGTCCTCAACTGCACTGAACAGGAATTGATAAAAGGAAGAACCTGCAAAAAGGAAGCTTTTAATTAAAGGCACAATTGCCTTAAAGCCTTAACAGCAATTTAATTGCGCTTTATTGGGCCCATTTAGGCATGGCGTTTGGGCATCTATTTTGTAACGAACCAGAATCTCTGGCAATGAGAAGGGACAGCCTGCTCGCATTTAGTCTCCAGCCCCCCTTTGTGACTTAGGTCTGATCTGAAGTGGGAGTAAACAACATAATACATCTCTAGAATGAAGGTCAGAAAGGAAAGTGTGGGTGGAGGATGAGGACTCTTCATCAGGGCTGAGCTCCGAAAATGCAGATAAGATCATGCAGATAAGAGCTCTGAGTCCCAGCAGAACAGGATGAAGAATTTGGGCCTCTTTTCTCCTGTGTTGCAGGCAGAGCATGGAAAGTTCATTGAAAAATAATAATCAATTCAAGTGTATCGTGTCCAAAGAGGAACTAATTCCTGTTCGTGTTTGTTTCTTTACAAAAATAACCAGTTCACAGTTTGAGGTCATCCAAATAACTCCCGGCGAGAGAGAGAGAGAGAGAGAGAGAGAGAGAGAGAATATTGCAATGTGCTGTGCTGAAGGAGGAAATACACTTAAGAAGACTGTTTCAGGTGTGGACCTGAACCTCACAAGACTAACATAAAAACAAACACCTACAGTTAAATACTTAAATTTTTTTGCCCAACAATTACATTTCTTCAAGAATCCCAAAGAGCTTAAATAAATAAAATAAAATAAATTAATAAATAAAATAAATAAAATAAAACATGTAAGGGGATGAACTTAGAAACTGTTCAAAGTTCTAGCTGCAAATGAATTTAGTCACATTCCATTCACCCAGCAATTAAAGGGGGCTCCTTTACGTAGTTCAGGGATCTTTAGATAATTCAGTAAACTTCACTGAACTGAATTAGTCCGTTCTGACACACCAGCTATAGCAGGGGTCAGCAACCTTTTCCAGCCGTGGGCTGGCCGGACTATATTTTTTGGGGGGGGGGGGGGGTTTGAACAAATTCCTATGCCCCACAAATAACCCAGAGATGCATTTTAAATAAAAACACACATTCTACTCATGTAACAACACACTGATTCCCGGACCGTCCGTGGACCGGATTGAGAAGGCGATTGGGCCGCATCCGGCCCACGGACCTTAGGTTGCCTACCCCTGGGCTATAGGGCTCCCACTTATAAATGCACCCACAAGTTGGTTTGGCTCAGCAGGAAATCTATACCTTGGTTCTGCAGCTGCATTTCTTTTTGGAAAACCTTCGTACCGTCACTTGTGTTGACATAAATGTGAAAGTATTTAAACAGTTTAATCTCACGGAAGCGGCATCCAGTGTTAATATCACCACTCTGGAGGTAAATCTCACACTGCTTTTCTTTGTCAGACTCATACCTAAACAAAATGAGGCTTGGGGTTAGTCCTTTTCAACACCATCAGAGAACTGCAGTTCAGAACCTGAATACCTTGAGGACAGCCCTGTGTTGTTTGTCTTCTAGCCCAGGTGGAACATGCTTCTGAATACTAATACTAATACTAATACAGTACTAATATTTTTTTATACCGCACCCATCTGGCTGGGTTTCCTCAGCCACTCTGGGTGGCTTACAGCACATAAAAAATTGTAAAACTTTAGACATTTAAAATTTCCTGATACAGGGCTGCCTTCAGATGTCTCCTAAAAGTCATAGATAGGGTTGTTGTTTTTTTGCAGATAAAGTAGCTCAGATTCAAAAAAAGGTAGACTCTACCGTGGGTGCAGAGCCAGGGTGGGAGAGTGCTAGACTCCTGTCTAGTCAAATTGCATGGGATCAATTCCAATCTGTTACCTTTGAGGATGTGGACAGGCTGCTTGAAGGTGACCCAGAAACTACAACTAATTCAGAATGTGGCAGCTAGACTGGTGACTGGGAGCGGCCGCAGAGACCATATAACACCGGTCTTGAAAGACCTACACTGGCTCCCAGTACGTTTCCGAGCAGAATTCAAAGTGTTGGTGCTGACCTTTAAAGCCCTAAATGGCCTCAGCCCAGTATACCTGAAGGAGCATCTCCACCTCCATTGGTACCCCTGAGGGCCTCCTGGTGGTTCCCTCACTGCAAGAAGTGAGGTTACAGGGAACCAGGCAGAGGGCTTTCTTGGTAGTGGTGCCTGCCCTGTGGAACGCCCTCTGGTCAGATGTCAAGGAAATGTTACAAAATGGATGCTCAAATTCCAAGAGAGAGATGAGGGCAGGTGTCGGTGGGGCAGAACCCCATTTACCCTAAGGAACTAACCTGGGTGTGTGTGTCTATGCTAGGGCAGAAGGCTGGGAGGCCAACAGGAGCTAGAGCTAGAGGCAGTAACTGGCAGAGCCCACTGTTCTGGTTCTGTCTCTGCCCTCTTTCCTGCTGTGTTGCACAGAAGCTGACACTGAGACTAAAGAGGAGGCAGCTGACAGGCAGGGCCACCCCTTGGGGTGGTTGTGTGTAATAACCGACCCTCCAAGTGTCCCTGTTTTCCAGAGACAGTACCGGATTTACAGAAGCCACCCCTGTTTCTTCTTTGGTCCTGGAATAGCCCACTTTTCCTTAGGAGATCCCTATTTTCACTGGAGAAATGTTTTAGGGTATGGAGTTACACAACTGCCAAGCCAAAGAGATAGGGAACTATACAACCTTTAGAAGGCAGCCCTAGATAGGGAAGTTGTTTTATGTTTTGTTATGTTTTTATAGGTGTTGAAAACCACCCAGAGTTGCTGGGGAAACCCAGTCATATGGAGGGGCTATTAATAATAATAATAATAATAATAATAATAATAATGGTGGTATGGTATGGTATGGTATGGTATGGTATGGTATGGTATGGTATATAATAAGGCAGGCAGATAGGGGCTGGCTATAGGTAGACTGAGGTTGGAGGGCCAGTGCCCAATTCACCCTAATGAACCAGCAGCCGTTGTTCTCTCTCCCAGGTGAGGAATCCTTGCTCTGAGGAAAGGTTTCAACATTTGGGACTTTTTGGTTTAGAGAAAAGAGCAAAACTTGGATGGCTTTGAAAGAGGACCAGACAAATTAATTGAGGAGACGGCTATTGATGGCTACTAGCCATGAGGACTATGTTCTACTGCATCACGGTTGGAGGCAGTGATGTTTCAGAATACCAGTTTCTGGAAGCCACAGAAGGAGAGAGTGTTGCTCTTGTGCTAAGATCCTGCTTTTTGGTTTCGCACAGGCATTTGCTTGGCCACTGTGAGAACAGGATGCTGGACTAGACGGGCCCCTGACCGGGTCCAGCAGGGCTCTTCTTATGCTGTTCTGTTAATTTGGTCCCCAGTGTAGTCTGACTCGGGGTTGGAAGAAGCTCCCCAAGAAAGAGGAAGGCCGGGAGAGGTTGGTGGTGCGTTGGCTGAAGCTTGGACAAAAGCCGTTCCTGTAGAGCAGAGAAGCAAGGCGCAAGGAAGGCACATACCAGTAGTAGAGGGAATAGTTCCCTGCAGGCTTCTGTTTGCTGCCCCAGTCACAGTCCATGTATTCATAATCGAAGACGATGCACTCCAGGTCTGCAAGAGAGGACCTTCCATGAGTGAGTCTTGATGTGGGTGGGGAAGTTTGTTTCACCCTGAGGGCCACATTCCATTCAGGTCAACACCCTGGGGGCCAAATCCCCAGTGGTGGGTGGGGCCACAGGCAGGGGCACAGGCGATGGGGGGGTGAGGTGGGCCCCCGCCAGGGGCACAGGTGATGGGGGTGTGTGTGCAAAAACGACTAAAAATAAGTTCATAAATATCAATATCAATTATTGCCTCATAAGAAATTGTTTTAAATAGAAGGTGAATTGAATGGGTGGAAGGGTTGGAGGAGAGGCGGAAAGAAGAGCTAATTTGTCCGTGGCTGGGGGCGCAGTCTGGACGGTTCTGCCAGGGGCGGAACCACAGGCCACAGGCAAAAGTAGGTGGAGCAATGAATGTCAGATTTCACTTTTATATACTGCAATATGCTGGTTTCTACACATACCCACACGCCCCACCACTACCACCCCTCCCTCTTTCCCCCCATCTAGGGAAGGAAGAGGCATTTTCAGAGATCGAGGAAACATTCCAGCCAAGCAAAAACATTCAAGAAGCAAAGCCGGTGAGCAATGTGGCCTCATGGAAGCTGGGACTTGGGGGGGGGGTATCCATGAGGCCCAGAGAGCTGCATTTCGGCCCCCCACCCCAGGCCTAAGTCCCCAGCCCAGCCCTGCTCTGAAGGAAGCCATGCTGCCCACCAAACCTTCCTGAAACAAAACCTGTCCTACACCTCTCCAGCAAAGTTACCTCTACGCATACAACATCAAGCACAGACCACGCCACATCGCTCAGTTGAAATGGGGCTGGATCATTTGTTTGCCCATTTATTTATAAACATAAATATATAGCTAAAATTAATAAATAAGAATAATCCCCAAGCTAGGGTGGGGGGTGGCTAGCCAGGATTTTTGCCTTGGGTGTAGCCTCCAGAGAGGCACCATTGAGGCTTCCAGCCTGTGTGTTTGTGTGCACACAAATGTGTGTGGGGGTGTGAAAAAAAGCCTAGTCTCCTGCTAGGTAGAAATGCTGTCATAAAGATGAATGTATTGCCAAGGTTTCTGTTTTTGTTTCAAACATTGCAAATAGTGGACAAAATGGACTGTTTCAAGAAGTGGCCGAGAGATATCTCTAGATTTGTCTGGCAGGGCAAGAAACCTCGAATAAAATTCAAGATATTAACAGATGCTAAAGAAAGAATGGCAGATGAAGCTGATGGACTACATAGAAATGGCGGAAATGACTGGCAGAATCCGAGACCAGGGAGAAGAGTCGATGGAAGAAGATTGGGATATTTACAGAAATATTGCAAAATTAATGAATGTTAGAAGAATACTCGATTTGCCCTGCCTGACCTTAAACTTTATTATGAATCAGCCGCATTTTGCTGGCTGAAAGAATGGATGCTTCTTGAAAACACTGATGTTTTGGATCTGGAAGGTTTGAACAATGTATTTGGCTGGCATGCATATTTGTGGTATGACAAGGTTAAAGTTCATAGGGCCTTTAAGAATTACATTATCAGAAAAGCATTGTTTAATGTTTGGATAAGGTATAAGGACTTGCTAGAAAATAAAACCCCAAGATGGTTGTCACCAATGGAAGCGAAGGCATTGAAAAAAACTTAATATGGAGGCCAAATGGCCGAAATATTGGGAAATTCTGGAGCAAGAGGGAGACAGGCTAAAATTGCAGAGTTTTGAAAAATTGAAAAATAGAGTGAGAGATTGGCTCCATTATTATCAAATAATGGAGGCATATAATTTGGACAAAAAATTAGGCTTCCAGGTGGAAAAATCAAAATTAGAAACAGAATTGTTAGAACCCAAGGTTAAGAATCTGTCAAGAATGTACAACTTGCTGCTGAAATGGAATACTCAAGATGATACGGTGAAATCTGCTATGATTAAATGGGCACAAGATGTTGGGCATAACATTATGATGGCTGACTAGGAACAGTTATGGACCACAGGTATGAAGTTTACGGCATGTAATGCCTTAAAGGAGAATTTAATGAAAATGATTTACAGGTGGTACATAACACCAGTCAAACTGGCAAAAATCTATCATCTGCCCGATAATAAATGTTGGAAATGTAAGGAGACTGAAGGTACTTTCTTTCACCTTTGGTGGACGTGCCCAAGGATTAAGACCTTCTGGGAAATGATATATAACGAAATGAAAAAGGTATTTACATATACCTTCCTGAAGAAACCAGAGGCCTTTCTCCTGGGCATGGTCGGCCAATTGGAGCCAAAGAAGGATAGAACTTTTTTTATGTATGCCACAACAGCAGCAAGAATACTCATCGCAAAGTATTGGAAGACACAAGATCTACCCACCCGGGAAGAATGGCAGATGAAGCTGATGGACTACATGGAAATGGCGGAAATGACTGGCAGAATCCGAGACCAGGGAGAAGAGTCGATGGAAGAAGATTGGGAAAAATTTAAAGTATATTTACAGAAATATTGCAAAATTAATGAATGTTAGAAGAATACTGGAATGAAGTTATATGGTTTTAGCAGAAATGTTATTAAGAATTATGCAAAAACTGATTGATAATGGGCTAAAGTGGAAAATTTAAAGTTAGACTGTGTTAAGATAAATTATAGAACTAAAAAAAAAATTGAGAAAGAGGGAAAGGATTTGCTGAACCAGCTAATTTGAACTAGAATACAAAAAAGAGAGGTGCGAGGAAGTCGAGGAAACAAGCAAATGAAAGATAAAGATATGAAATTTGGATGTGTTTTTAAATGTTTTGGGTTTTTTCTTGTTGTTTTGTTGTACTGTTTTTTCTTTCTATTTTTGATATATTGTTTGTTAATTTTTTAAATTGTTTTTTTCTTTTACTTTCTTTCTTTCTGTAACTATTAAACATCTAATAAATATTACTTAAAAAAGAAAAAGAAAAAAAGCCTAGTCTCGCCCCCTGCCCTAAAGCGATTTACCTGAAAATGTTAGGTTAAAAAAAGGCAATAAGCCACACAAGCAAAAGAGTGCGCTTTTGATAAACAACAGAGCACAGATGAAATCAGCAGTTATGAAAATCAAATGTGCATAATAAGATTGCATGTCCAGGTAGGCTTCCCTATGAAAAAAATGGATTTTGACAGCCGTCAAAAACAATCCAACAAAGATATGTGCCTTGTATTAGTAGGCAGGGATTCCAGAGTGCAGCTGCTGCTACACCAAAAAATAAATTTCTTGCAAATGCAGAACAAACTTTATGTGACACTTTCGATAGTGCCAGTTCCGCAAATCAAACCAGTCAAGAAGTCCCATCTGGGGCTGGGTGATCCTTCAAGCAAATGGTTAAATTGCCCAGTGCTCAGGAATGGCTAATATTCAGCACCACCACCCCAACAGTTCTTGTGAACACTTTACTTTTGCTACCCAATCTGAGCTGGTTGTATTTCATCAGTTAGTCCTGTCGGAATGTACACCAGGACATTTTTGGTTGGGAGAGGGAAGGAGATATTTACTTCTTAACTGGTGACTGTGGATGAACGGATTAGAAGTTGGTATCTGCATTGGATTTTAAATTGTTTTTATGGTACAGGCAATCGTTTTTACCGTTTCTAAACATGCAATTGTTTTACACATATTTTTTATTAAGTTGTTAAAATTTGTTAAATAGCTTCAAGATGCAACGCAGTCAGTGATTCATAAATGATTCATAAATGAAACAAATACTGTAATAGGTGACTTTCAACTAAGTTTTACTGAGAGTGAACCCACTGAAATTAATGAACATGACTAAGTTAGGTCCATTAATCTCAGTGGGGCCATTCTGAGTAAAACTTAGTTGAAGGCCACTCTCAACAATACTAGTGCTAATTACTGTTCCAATGGGACATCCATTATTTATTGTATTTTTGTATATTAACCTTTTATGTATGTTGCAAAAAAGTGCTACATAATATTCATTCCTCACTTGCAGGGAAATGATCTCAGGCATGGCAGCAACTACTGGCAGGAACTTGCTGCTTATTTATATGAGGCAGGCTGTTGTACTGTTTCTGATGCCTGCTTGGGGGGAAAAATGTATATGTAGGCAGCCCTAACCCAGACGTGTACATTTGTCTCAAAACAACAACAACAACCAGAGCTTTTTTCCTGGGGGTATGCAGGGGTACGCATACCCCTAATTTTTTTATGAATCTTTGTACTTTTGCCCATTTACTGCATTTATTTTCCCCGATTTGAACTATAAAATGGTGATTTTCTTGAGTCAAAATGAGAGTACCCCTAAACTATTATTATTATTAATTATTATTATTATTACTATTATTATTATTACAAGAAAGCACTGACAACAACGACACCCTGTTAATTTTATGTCCAACTCAGCGAAGGCAAAAAGAAAGCGATTGTTAAGTGGAAATCATTCCCTGTTCTTGCCTGACATTCCAGCCCCATCTACTGGCAATCTTTAGGAAATATTTCCCTGTGGTTTTACCATTATAAGTGCAACAGCTGTTTATGGACACAAAAGAAAGCAAGCTATAGATTCACAGCCATAAGAACTGATAAGACCTGAATGTAGCTTTTTGCAGCTCAGGGGACGTTCCCCAACATTGCAGAAAGTATTGAGGAACAGGTAGAATGTGGGTTAGAGGTTGCTGCATTCATCCTCTTAGAATCATAGAATCTCAGAGTCGCAAGGCACCCAACGGGTCATTTCATCCCACCCCCTGCAATGCAGAAATCAGAGCTGAAGAATCCCTGACAGCCAGCAGGGGTAGGGAGCTCCCAGCACGTAGGGAGTGAGTTACCTTGCTGTGGAGAACTCTCTGTGGCTTGCTCGGTTCGGCCCAAGAACAGGAGGACCAGCACAAGGAACATCCTTTGTTCCCTCGAGGCCTCCATCACCCTCCTAGCAGCCTCCACTTTGCCAGAGACAAGTGCTCAGCACAACAGGATGTGGTTATTTCAAAGCTGATCTGCAACTGTGGGCTGTGTGATTCTCAATTTATACTTATGACGCCTTCCTGTGGAAACTCCCTGAACTTTGCAGAAAGTTTCTAAAATGCTTCTGAGAAGCTGAACTGGTAGAGCCTGGGCTAGATTAGATTAATTTCAACCTCAGGGCCCCTTGTGAATCATGACCAAGATGGCTAAAGGGTCTGGAAACCAGGTCTTATGAGAAGCTGGGTTTGTTTAGCCTGAAAAAGAGGAGACTGAGAAGAGATATGGCAGCCATCTTCCAATATCTCAAGGACTGTCACATGGAAGAGGGAGCATGCTGGTTTTCTCCAGGACTAGGACCTGATTCAAATTACAAGAAAGGAGATTCCAACTGAAATATACTCAGAGTCGAGTGTGAACTTCATGCTCTTTATTCAGCTTGTAGTAGCAGTGAATGAAACTTTCCCCAAAATGTCTAGCTATATATACATTATTTACACAATGGGCCCCGCGTGATTGGCTAATTCTTGGCTGCTCCTAAAGGCCAATCAGGTTGCTGATTCACTTCCATCTGGAGCTGGATTGGGTGGCTCCTGCGGACCAATCAGACTGCTGCATTCTGGATCCTAGGATTCAGCTCAGTACATAACACCAACTAAACATCAGGAAGAATTTTCTGACAGCAAGAGCTGTTCAACTGTGCAACGGACTCCCTGGGGAGAGGTTGTGGACTCTTCTTTCTTGGAGGTTCTTAAACAAAGGCTGGATGGTCATGTGCCATTGAAAGGGATTGGACTAGATGGCCTTGGGGGTCCCTTCCAACTCTACAGTTCTATGATTCTGTCATGATCCAGTGGATGCCTTCAGAGCATTTCAGTGCTGGTTCCTGAAGACACTGCCTGCTCCTATAGTCCTAGACCCACAGAGTGCTCTTATGTCCCAAGCAGGGTATTCCTCTCCCCCAACTAGCCACCCATCAAATCAAAACATCATTGGACCCTAGAAAATATAGGTTTGCAGAAATGGGGTGTGTGTGGTCTTTCGACCCAGAGATGCTTATTACGCTTTCCAAACACTGGCTAAATTACAAGAGCTGAAACTCGGGTGGCTGCACACATGCCCCAGGATGCTGCAGGGGCACATTGGACTAGGGATAGCTTTTCAAGGAGCAGCCAGAATGCCCGTCCACTCAGCTACTTTTCTCCAAGTGACATCTGTCCAGGCTGGCAGCCACTTCATTCCTGGGGGTCCTTGTATCTTGGTAGGCCACAGCACAGAAAGCATTGCAAATAAATCTGAAAGTGGATCTCCAGAAAGTGAGCAGCACCTTGAATAGACTGCTTATTTCCTGTTTCCCATCTTTTTCTTTCTTGGACACCTGGGAATCTTCATATGACATATACTACAGGAAAAAGGGATATCACTGCACAAATTTCTGACTGCATTAGGAAAATTAAACCTTGTTCTGATGTGCTGAAGGCCATGGCGGCAGATCTCAGATCTCAGGATGTCTCTGTTTCCATCAGAGAAATGTTTGAGGGTATGGAGTTACCCAACCCCTGAGCCGTATGGAGGCAAAGCTGTATAGGGAAGGTTTTAAAAATGTTTAATGTTTTATTATTATTTTTTATATGTTAGGAGCTGCCCAGAGTGGCTAGAGCAACCCAGTAAGATGTGTGGGGTTTAAATAGTAAAGTAATAATAATAATAATGAAAATAATAATAATAATAATAAATTATTATTTATACCCCGCCCATCTGGCTGGGCTTCCCCAGCCACTCTGGGTGGCTTCCAAAAATATATATATTAAAACACTCTAATACATTAAACATGTTATCATTATGGAATGGGACGTCCCTATTTTCACCAGAGAACTGTTGGAGAGTAAGCCCTCCTTTACCCACCATTTTTTGATACCCTCCCCACAGAGCAAGGGTGAGTGCTGCCATCATTACATCAACAGGACATAGCACAGATGCCCTCCACCATTCTGAGAAAACCCCTTAATCCTGATTTTATCCTTTGGTTGATGTACAAAAAGAGAGACACACACACAAAAAATAAAGTTTAGAAAGAGGCAAGATTAGATGTGGACACAAAAAGCTCCCCTTCCCCCCGAAAAATCAAGATTCCTTCTGCACCACCCCCTCTTTCTTCCTGTCCAGGGCAGCCCTGCTCTCTGCCTGTGTGCTGGTCCAGGGGGGAGGTTACAGTGGGGCGAGGTCCAGGACCTGAGTCGAGGGTCTGGAGACTGCCCACCAAGGGCGAAGCGGGGTCCAAAGCAAGAAGCTGGGCGTGGTCAGGAACTCTGGAAGAACAGGTCTGGGTGCTGGCAGAAAAAGGTTTCCTACGATGTTGCTCCCACAATCTGGGACTGGGCTGACTGGCCTTTATCGTCTCTGAGGCCAGGGGCGGTCCCAGCCCCAGGTGACCCGCTTCTCCTGGCCTTAAGGCGAGCACTCCTCCTGGGAGAAACCAGTTCCCTCTGCCTCTCTGCCCTGAGCCTCTGCAGCTCAGGAGAGGCTGGTGGGTTTCTGGACCCCGGGGGAGACTCACTTTCCCCTGACAGGACTGGAAGAGGCACAACTGTAGGCACTGTGTCCTCAACCACCTCCAGAACCAGAGTGGATTCACCTGGTGCCTGCTCCTGAGGATCCGGCACAGGTGCAGGCGCTTCAGAATCAAGGCCCTGCCCCAGTTCAGCCGGCCCTGGAGGCGGGGACTCCTGTGCAGGCTGGGATTCCTCCGGTTCAGCCTCTGAATCGGATTCCCAGGCCATCACACCATCCCCCCTCCCAGGCCCCCCCCTCAACCGAGGGTCTGGACCCGGCTTGCTGGAGTACGCCGCATGGAAATCTTGGAGGCAGGCAGGTGCGTGGATGTTGGCTGCTGGTTCCCAGGAACGGTCCTCAGGTCCATACCCCTTACAGTCTATGAGATACTGCAGCTTTCCCCTGCGGTATCGGGAGTCCAGAATGTGCTCCACCTCGTACTCAGGCTCCCCCTGAACCAAAACTGGCTGAGGTCGGGGACGGTTTGGGTGGAACTCGTCAGGCGGGGCCACTGGACTCAGAAGGGACCTGTGGAATACCGGGTGAACCTTCAGGGTTGTGGGCAACCGGAGACAGAATACCACAGGTGAGACCTGGTCCACGATGGGAAATGGGCCAGTGAAACGGGTGTCCAGCTTCCGCGAAGGTCGCGAGGGGTGGAGGTGGCGAGTGGAGAGCCAGACCAGGTCACTGATGTGGAGTTCCGGCCCCACCTGGCGGTGGCAGTCGGCCTGGGCCTTGTACGCCTCCTTGGCCTGGCGCAGCTGCTCCATCAATAGCTATTGCTGGGACTGGAGCTCCTGAAGCCACTCTGTCACCGCGGGGACCGCGGATGCCGGCAGCACATCTGTGAACAGCCGCGGATGATAACCATAACTGGCCTGGAACGGGGTTTGCTGGGTGGACGCGTTCACCACGTTGTTGTAGGTGAACTCTGCCAATGCTAGGTGGTCGACCCAGTCATCCTGCTGGTAGAGGTACTGCTACAGCCCCGCGTTCGCCCGTTCCGTCTGGCCATCAGTCTGTGGGTGGTAGGCTGATGATAGACAGACCTCTGTCCCGAGGGTCTGGTGCAAGGCTTGCCAGAAATGGGATGTGAACTGAACGCCCTGGTCAGACACCACACGCTCAGGTAGGCCATGCAGGCAGAAGACATGCTGAAGGTAAAGCTGAGCGGTTTCCTTAGCTGTGGGTACGGATGGGCAGGGGGCACAGTACACCATCTTAGTGAAATGGTCGGAGAAAACTAGGAGGCAGGTACAGCCACGAGATGGGGGTAAGTCCACTACAAAGTCCAGCGAAACCGTGTGCCAAGGACGTGGTGGGACTGGCAACGGCTGAAGTAGGCCAGGGGGTTGCCCAGTAGGACCCTTGGCCCGCCGACAGACGTCACAACCAGCGACGTAGCGGGCTACGTCAGCCTTCAGGCGGGGCCACCAAAACTCACGGCTTACCAGATGGGTGGTCCGATACTGCCCAAAGTGTCCCGCTGCTGGGGCATCATGGGTCATCTGGAGAAACTCAGCCCGCAGTGGCCCTGGCGGGATGTACAGGCGACCGTGGTGCAGCAGAAGGCCCTGATGGAAGACCAGCCCCGGATACTGGGGGCATGACCCTTTGGCCAGTTCCTGAAGTCGTTCCTGGGCCCAAGCGTCGACCCACTGCTGTTCCCGCACCCGAGCCTGCAGTGGCTCAGCCTCCTGAGTGGCCAGGAATGCAGCCGGTGGTAGGATCGTGGTTGGTACTGCTTGCTCTGGCTCCGTAAGAGAGTATAAGCGACTCACCGGCAGGGGCGCTCAGGGCTGGAGGCCTATTCCGCAGTAAAAAGACCGATGCGGCGGCAGCTGGTCTGCCCCCCGTTCCTGGTAGTCCCAGTACTCAGTGGGGAGAGTTGATTCAGCCTCCTCAGTGGGTGCGGCTGCTAGCATCTTGGACCGAGCATGGGGACATGGGTCTGGGAAGTGCACAGTCCGATTGACCCAGTCAATCTGAACATTGTGAGCCTCCAGCCAGTCCATCCCGAGCACCAGGGGGAACCAGGGCATGGAGGCAATGTCCAAAGTTTGCACCTCCCGATGCTGCTGAAGACACAAGACCAAGGGCTGGGTCTCCCGAGTGACGGCACCCGACCGCAAGAGCCGTCCATCATATGCCTCCACCTGTACCGGTTCTAGCTTGTTCTGAAGTGGCACCTGATGATGAGCAGCAAAGGCAGCGTCCATATAGGAGTGGGTTGCCCCCGAATCTACCAGAGCGTGGGTAAGAATCCAGGGCCCACCTGGAGGGTAAAGACGC
Organism: Podarcis tiliguerta; assembly: GCF_965153285.1. Classification (NCBI taxonomy): domain Eukaryota; kingdom Metazoa; phylum Chordata; class Lepidosauria; order Squamata; family Lacertidae; genus Podarcis; species Podarcis tiliguerta. The sequence goes on along the minus strand of NC_139553.1, from coordinate 46,462,035 downwards.
ACTGGAACCATGAGATGTCGCAGTTCCACTGGTGTGGGCCCCACTTGCATGGATTGGGACCCCAGGTTGCCAGGCCCTTCGGCTACTGAGGTTGGCGGTTTCCCTGCGGCTGGCATCTTCTCGAGACAGGACCGGGCGTAATGTCCACTCCCACCGCAGTACAGACACAGGTTCCCCTTCTCCGAGGGGGAGAGGCGAGGTCGCGCAGCCCCAAGCTGCGTTAGCTTGTCCGGCAACTCGGCTGTGGCCGTGGACCTGCTGGGAATGACTGGAGCCAGGAGCCAGGAGTGCTGGCGGTCCTGGGCCTGGCGACGGTCCTCCAACCGATCATCTATCTGCAGGCTCCGCTGAATGAGGGCGTCCAGCATGGTGGGATGATCCATCGTGGCCAACTGATCCAGTATCTCATCCGACAGTCCCTCAAGATACTGGTCCCGAAGTGCAGCATCATTCCAAGACAAGTCCTGCGCCAACAGCCAAAATTCTGTGGTGTAGGCGGTGGCTGTGGACTTGTCCTGTCTCAACCGACGAATCGCCCGAATGGCTTGGCTCTCCTTCAGAGGGTTGCCAAACGCAGTCTCTAAGTGGTTACAAAACCCCACATAGTCTGTTAGCAAAGGAGAGTCTTGCCGAAGCAGTGGCAAAGCCCACTTGGCCGCCTGGTCCTTTAAAACACTGACCAAAAAGTGCACCTTGGTGCGGTCGTCAAGGAAGTTCCGGGCTCGCCCCTGAATATACAACTTGGCCTGGGCGAGGAACATGGGAAAGCTGGCCAGGTCCCCATCAAATTTCTCTGGCAAGACTACGGGGTACTTGCCTGGAGCTGGGGTGGCGGCCCCAGGAGCTGGTAGGGCGTCCAACCGCTGCTGAAGTGCCGTAACCACATCGCTTAGCTGTTGAACGGTGTGGGTCAAGGCCTGGTTCTCCTGGGCCAATGCCACCAGCACAGCTGCCTGGTCATCCATGGCCTCTGGCTCTTCCCGAACGCACCCCAACGAAGGGGGAGTGTGGGTGGGGCAGGAGCAAACTGTGCTGGTCCAGGGGGGAGGTTACCGTGGGGCGAGGTCCAGGACCTGAGTCGAGGGTCTGGAGACTGCCCACCAAGGGTGAAGCGGGGTCCAAAGCAAGAAGCTGGGCGTGGTCAGGAACTCTGGAAGAACAGGTCTGGGTGCTGGCAGAAACAGGTTTCCTACGACGTTGCTCCCACAATCTGGGACTGGGCTGACTGGCCTTTATCGTCTCTGAGGCCAGGGGCGGTCCCGGTCCCCAGGTGACCCGCCTCTCCTGGCCTTAAGGCGAGCACTCCTCCTGGGAGAAACCAGTTCCCTCTGCCTCTCTGCCCTGAGCCTCTGCAGCTCAGGAGAGGCTGGTGGGTTTCTGGACCCCGGGGGAGACTCACTTTCCCCTGACAGGACTGGAAGAGGCGCACCTGTAGGCAATGCGTCCTCAACCACCTCCGGAGCCAGAGTTGATTCACCTTGTGCCTGCTCCTGAGAATCTGGCACAGATGCAGGCGCTTCAGAATCAAGGCCCTGCCCCAGCTCAGCCGGCCCTGGAGGCGGGGACTCCTGTGCAGGCTGGGATTCCTCCGGTTCAGCCTCTGAATCGGATTCCCAGGCTATCACAGCCTGCCAGTCAGAGCTGGCTGGGCCTCGGGGGCAGCAGCCTTTCCTCCTCCTTACCCATTCTCCAGCGGCTGCTACAAACTGCCCAAGGGAGGGGGCTGGCAGCGGTGGCCATGGAGAGACAATGGATGCTCCCTTGTAGCTGCAGCCACGTCGTAAGAGAATCAGGGTCAGAAAGGGGAATAATGGGAAATGACCCTACCAACATCTAATATATGTATTATTCAACTTTAATATCCTGCAGGAATGTAAACTGTGCCTTGGACTTCAAGAAACGTATTTTCTGAATGCGCCATTTACTAAGAATGTATTTTTTGTTGTTGTATCTTTCTCATTGACTTCAATAACGTTTCTAAATGTATCTTTGATCTAAATGCTATATCTCTTTCCTGAATGTATACAAATGTATCTTTTATCTAAATGTAATCCCCCCCACTCTCATCGCCTAGAGAATGCATCTTAATGTAGCAATGTAACAATCACTTGTTTCAAATGTATTTGATTATTTGATTCAAATGTACTTTAGTGTATACTTTTATGTACCCTCTTGGAGAAGTGTTTTCTTTGTACTAGAAAATGTACCTAGAGAAATGTGATTTTATATATTGCTTATCGTGCTCTTGCATGGTCAACATTCCATCCTCTGTCATTTCATGAGCTGTCAAAATACTTCCCTATACCACACTGCCACCTACTGGGTCTACAAGTAACACTGTGAATACACACAAATACATCCTCTAAAAACAAAATTAGTTTTATTTTACAAAGTATGCAAACATAGAAACATCACAGATGGGTTGGGTATAAATGGGGGGGGGGGGATATTTATTATTACATATTGTTTAATATTGTTTTCGCAGTACAGTATACTTACCATAATTACCATTTCTGGAATCAAAGCATCCTCTACAAACTGTAAGAGCCTTTTCTGTGCCTGTTTGTTGAGAACAAAGTATGTACACATACACATATTAAAATCCCGAGAGAATATCAAAACACCATATTCTACCCCTGAAGATTTGTGATTCAGTTGCTGTCGAGTAGGCTGATGACTTTCTGTATGCACTGGTCTTAAATTGGTGGTATTTTTCGTGGTAAAAGTCCCCTCCCCGTTAGACAGCCATGTGTATTGTCTCATTTGCAAATCATCTGATTAGCGTTCTAGAAAAGTTTGGGGTTGGCTTTTGCAGCCCAACTCCGCACCAAGGGACTCAGTGTCCCCCTAAGTCCATTATTGGTCAGAGAAGAATGGATGGAGGCAGGATCCAGTGAAAGCAAGGCGGATCTTTATTTTTGTTGTTGCAACAGAGTCCCCATCCCCCACTCAAAGACCCAGATCCGGGGTCGGCAAGGTTTACTTCTGGGCCGGTTCACTCCAGCGGAGATCCCTCCATGGGCCAGATTGCGCAGGCATGTGCGTCCGTGATTTCCGGCGTCTGCATTGCACAGATGTGGTTTCTGGCGCCGCGGAAGTGAGTCCCCATGCCACACTTTGCCAGTTTAGCACAGCATACGGGGACTCGCTTGTGGCCCATGGGCCTTAGGTTGCCTACCCCTGACCCACATCAAGGTATACAAGAACCTTTAAAGACTTTTAAAATTGCCCAACCCCTTAACTGAAGACCACCCAAAATACACGTGTCACAGGAAGAAGAGGTCTACAACAGAAATTTGAGTGTGGCTTGTCTCCTGTCTGTCAAGGTCAGAGGTCAGAGGTCAGCAAACTTTTTCAGCAGGGGGCCAGTCCACTGTCCCTCAGATCTTGTGGGGGGCCGGACTATATTTGGGGGGGGGGGATGAACGATTTTCACCTGCCTGCAAAGAGGACTGAAGATGCTTCGCTTTACCTGTCCCAGTTGTCATCCCAGTAGTCGCAGTTGGGCTTCTCCAGCCAGCCAGGTGCCGTGGCAGAGTAGGAGGCTGTGTTAGCCGGCGAAGACAGAAGCAGCAGCCCCAGTGGAGGAGCCGCAGATGGAGGCAGGGGAACCGGGGCGTCGCCGGAGCTTTTACCCACCACCTGCTGCTGCTTCTTCTTCCCAAGAGGCACCGCAGAGAAGAAGTCAGAGCTACCTGCCAACCCGCAAGCGGCTGCCATGGTCACCGCAATGACCCACATGAATGCCTTGGGAGGAATGAAGGAGGGAGGGAGGCAAGTGGCAACAAAGAAAGCCTGCAAGGAAGAGGCGCAGAAAAAGGGCGTAGAGAAGGAAGGAAGGGCGGACTGAGGGAGAGGGAGGAGGAACAGAAGGAAAACGCAGCGGCAGCTGGCATCACACGCCTCCTTCACAGCGCCACCCTGCTGAGGTGGGCAGGCAGGTGAGCTGACTCCCGCTGTCAATGGCACCTGGCGTGGGACAAGATTGCTCCGTCCCTGAGGAGAAAAGCACCGCCGCGGGAGGGAGAGGGAAATTTGTGTGCCTGGCAATCCATGCGGAGATTCCTGGACCATCTGCGGTCCAGAAGGCAATTGGGCCTGATCCGGCCTGCAGACCTTAGTTTGCTGACCCATGGTCCAGATAATGCTTGCTGATTGAATTACCTGGCTATGCCTTTCAGATGATAAATATCTTATTTCTTGAATCCAGGTCACAGGCCCACCCTAGTCATACAAAAAAAATGCCCATAAGACAGGATTTGGAAGTGAAAGAACTATAGTGAAAGGCTTCTCCAATATATTTCCTCCTGTAGAGGAAATATTTAGAGTGATTTGGAGAGCCAATAGGCCGGGGTTTTGTATTTTTTTTGGGGGGGGGGTTGTTCTGTGTGCTAAAATAAAATGTAACTTTTCTCAGGGAATATTTCCTAAATTTTGAAGGGTGAAGGATTGGTTTTCTGTGAAGTGCGTCTGCTGTGTGAGTGCACCCTAAAATTTTATAGCATTAGTATTCCCCTTTTCCTTTTCAGTCTCCTGCTCCCGCTCATGGCCATTCCCTCTTTACAACTGCTTCCATGTTCCTGGTAAGTTGGAAACAAAAAGAAGCTGACTTAATTGCCATCACGATCACAGGAATAAAATACAATTTACTTCCACTGCGCTCATGGTAGATGTGCAGACTTGGTATTGTAATAACAAAATCTGCCCTTATTCCCTTATGGGGGACACAAGAGCCCTTATAGAGTCCTTTGTAGGTTCTCCATCGGTCGGAGAAAATAACAGAGGCCAACCAGAGAATTGTGAGAAGCAAAGCAGCTAGTAAGCCTGATCTTTATTGAACTGTTGCAGCAGGGTGCTCCCCCACACGCAGGAGAGAGGAGGACCCAGAACCAAGGTGTGCCCGCCCTTATATTGACATTTTAAATTCCCTGCCCTGGAGTTCAAGACCACCCCTCCATACATCATACATACATCACAGAAAAGGCGGCCTACAACAGAAATTTGAATGTTGTTGTTTTTCCTGTCTGCCAGGTTATCTGATAATGCCTTATCTGATTGCCTTTCCTGGTAGTCTGGCCATTCCTTTGAGATGGTGATTTCCCAATTCCTGAGACAATGGGAATGTTCCCTCACCCCCTCCCTCCTTGCAGAGAAAACATTTGGTCAGTTTGGGAGTCAAAATGGTTTCAGGACGGTCCTCCTGTGCTGCTCCAGACATGTGGTCCACATATCTATGTACATGCTTGGTTGGTACATTTATGAACATTTATATATAAAAGACCTTAATATTTTTATTTCTGTATAATAACGCCTGTCTTGTTGTAGAAAAGAATACGCATTCTATGATTTATTTTTTTATATTTTATTTAACATTTTCGGTGATTATTTTTTTTAAAGAATGCTGTATTGATCAGAATTTACATTCATGAACTTTTTTTTTAAATGGCTTAAAATGATTTGGTCCTCTTCCGCGACCCATCAAGTTTTGCTGCAACGACCAAAGTCAGCCAGCAGGGGGCAAACGCCTCCTTAGCATCCCTCCGCTCCCTCGGCATTCTCCGTCCTCGCTCGGCGATTTCCGTAGCCTCCAGAGAGGGCGAGAGGGGAAAAAAGAACGTTGCGCTCAACCCCCCCCCCGCTCATTCCGGCCGCTGACGTCACCGTCCCTCGCGTGGCCGCGCGGTGTTCCGCTTCCCTTCTCTTCCCCCATCGCTCCCCGCCGCCATCCCGCAGCAACCTCAGGCACTGCTCAATGGTTCCGGCCTTCCTTCGTTCCGGTCCCGCCCCGTCGCTTTTGGCCTCTTTTGCTCGGAAAGCTTCTGCGCCTGTGCAGCCGGCGTGCTCTCCCCTCCCCCACTGGCAACCGCAGCCCCCGCCTTTTGGTTCCGGCCCTCCCTCGTTCCGGCCCCGCTCGTCGCTTTCCGCCTCCTTCCCTCGGAAGACTTCGTCCGACCAGCCCCACAATCCCCGCGCCTCGGCAGCCCTGCTGGGCTCGGGCTTTTCCGGCAGCTGTCGAGACCTGCTCGGCTAGTTCCGCCGGCCCCTTGTTGTCGCGGGGGCCAGCGCTTCCCCCCCTCGGCGGGCCCGGTTGGGCTTCGCTGCCCCCCACCGCCCGCTGCTCCGGCTGCCCCCCGCGGCCCTCGCCATGGCGGCTTTCGGGATCCTCAGCTACGAGCACCGGCCCCTCAAGCGGCCGCGTCTGGGGCCTCCCGACGTGTACCCGCAGGACCCCAAGCAGAAGGAGGTGGGGAGAGGGGGCGGCGGCGGTGGGGGGGCGGCGGTGGGTCAGCAGCACAACCCCCTGTGGGTCGGAGGAGGGAGGACGTCCCCTGTGGGCCAGTTGGGGAGGGGGCTCCCTCTCGCCCCACACCCACCTGCGGGGAATTAGACACCCCCCCTAACCTGAGATCCAAATCGCCCCCTGCCGAGTAAGGGGCCCTTGTGTTCGCATTGCCTGCCCCCCGCCCCATGCCAGACGCATAAGGAAGCCGGCGTTTCCCTCCCCGCGCCCCGGTCACATAATCGTAGGGCTGGAAGGGGTCCCGACCAGGGCCATCTCGCCCAGTCGCCTCCAAGGCAGGGATGTTTTTTCTGCCCTGTGTGGGGCTCGAGACCATGGCCCTGGGAGTATGAGTCTCATGCCGAGTGAGCTCAGCAGCAGACAGAGGGAAATTGTGCTGTGTTTGGCGTGTGTAGGGCTGGGGTGTTGGTGGGACACATCTCCTGGCCCAGCGGCAACCTGTGACTGCATGCCAGGCAGGTGCGCTTCTTTTCCCCAGCTGCCCCCCCCCCCCCGCTCCCCAGGCAGCTCACAAGGAGGGTGCTTTGTGTCGCCTCCCCCCCCCCCCCGGCTTGGACATGGAAGCTCCCCATTCTTAGAAAGTAGCACCTGTTGGAGGGTGGCTTGCCTCCGGGAACCAGTTGCTGGGGATCACAAGTGGGTTTAGGGCAGTGCTACAGTCGGGTCCAGCTTTAAGGCTTTCCATGGACATTTGGTTGTGGGTGCTTTGAGAGGAGGATGTCAGGGGGCTGTGATAGAGCATTTGCTCAGACAGCCCTAGGTTTAATTTGCAGGAAGGGCTGGGAGAGATTCCTGCTTCTGAAACCCAGGAGTTCTTCTGAAACTGCCAGTCAGTGTAGACCAGGGCCACTGTGTCCCACAAGCTTCATTCAGGTACCCCTTGGCATGTCTTCATTAAACATTGAGATTTAATTGTATTCCTTATTGCTTCTTTTATTTCTTTCATTCCATTTTGTTATGTTTGCAATTTGAATTTTGTGGGATGCAGGTTGCAATACAATATAAGAAATAAAAGAAGTGATAAAGAATACAGCTAAGAAGCAGGCTAGCACAGTTCATTACGCTTGCTACAGCAGACTGAAAAAACATTAGGTGGGCAGCCAAGGCCGTCAACAATTGTGTTCCATGCTGGGAGAATGTTTAAGAAACACTGGTGTAGATAAGCGTCCTCAGCTGCATGGACCCATGGTTTGATGTGGTATAAAACAACCTCCCTACATTCTAATGATTAGATAAGCAAGTAGCCTGAGCCAGCAGGGCTTTTATGTTCACAGCTAATAGCCTCATATAGACCTATTACACTTTCAGTATCGTGAAGTTTCATTGGATAGATGCCATGTTGTTGGGAGTATGATTTGTAACACAGAATATATGAACTTTCCTGCCTAGAGATATATGTTTGGCCCTTTCAATGTCTGCTTTCTAGGCAGGCTGTACAGACATTTTTGCTTCAATCAGCCTTTGACTAGGAGAATTTGACGGCTCATTTATTCTTAACTCTTATTTCAAATTTATTTAGTTTGCTGGGATTTTGTGACATTATGCTGGTTGCTGCAGTGATTTAGATATGCTCTTTTAGGTTCTGATTTTTTAAAAAGAAAGTTTATTAATTCTGGATTTTATTGATTGGATATTAATGATACTGGTTTTACGATCTTATTTTTGTGAGGCTTCTTAGAAAGACATTGCTTTTGAAAAACAGAATACCACTTCCCAAATAAATGACATCATGACTATTCCGCTGGAACTGTAGTTCCTAATGTTTTCAAATGCAATCACAAGGACTGCATTGCTGGATCAGACAAAAATAATTGCTAATATAATTTCTTAAGCAGAGCAGTGGAGACTGGCCCTCAGCTTACCTCAAGCCAATCCCCATCTTTCTGCCTCTCTCACAACCAGTCAACTTACTTACAGTCTGCCTGCATTTGATTCTGGCTGTGCCTGGCTTTGGCTCTGGCTCTGCCTGCTGTTGGTCTCCATGCCTTCTGCCCTGCCAGTCCCAATGGGCACTGACCACCACTGCATATGTGATTACAAGAACTGTTCCTTATTGATTCTGCCTAAGCACCTGGTCATAGATGCTCCCCCCTTTTTTTCTTCTTCTGCAGGATGAGCTGACAGCTCTCAATGTGAAGCAGGGTTTCAACAACCAGCCGGCTGTCTCTGGGGATGAGCATGGCACTGCCAAAAATGTCAACTTCAACCCTTCCAAGGTGAGAGGCTTGACCGTTCTGAAGGTGCACCTGCTGCAGCCTCCTAAGTGATTGTGGCTGGGTCCTGTGGAACAGCATCAGTGTTTCAGCTTCGGTGTTCTACTGGCTTTTTGTACTCTTTTGCTTCAGCGCTACTCTTTTGCTTCAGTACTATCCACCAGCTACCTGGAGCTCTAGGGATATATAATCATCACCCCAATTTGTTAATTTGCCTTCTAAAGAACTGTCTCAAGGCGATTTACAACATTGAAAAACAGAAATCAGTTTAACGTTACTAAATTATTATTATTTATTGGGTGTTCCTGTCAGATGACATGTGTACTTGCTATCCCCTGCTTCTGATTTTGGAGCCAGTGTTCTGATTGCAGAGGGGTGGGTCATTTGCAGCGGAAACAGGAGACCTGTTGTGAGCGTGTGCATGAACGCTTTGTGCTGGGTCACAAGATGTGACGTTCAAGCTTTGACACCCTGCAAACTCACCTTGGTCTGCATCCTGTAACCTACCAGTTTCTCAATACAGGTGGAAAGTGCCTTTGGTCTGGGAGCAGGGTTCTGCTATCTTTCGCTTGTGTGTTTGTGTGTGTGTGTGACATAGAGAGAGAGAGAGTGAGAGTGTCTTGGATCCTCTGCATGAAGCTTTCATAGCTGAGATGAAGACAGTATGTGGCTGACGATTAACGTCGAGTGTGCTGTGCCTAGTGAGTCTTTGCAGAGTGGGGGCAGCGGGGTCTCTTTGGGAGCTCCACCACCTCGTTCTTTTCCATTTTCCAGATCAGTTCAAACTTTAGCAGCATCATTGCTGAGAAGCTGCGCTGCAACACTCTGCCTGACACAGGCCGCCGAAAACCCCAGGTGAACCAGAAGGATAACTTTTGGCTGGTGACAGCCCGCTCCCAGAGTGCTATTAACAACTGGTTCAACGATCTGGCTGGGACCAAGCCCCTCACTCACCTGGCTAAAAAGGTACTTCCCCCTCCCCTTTTTTCTTTTAGCTAAGGCTGCTAGGAAGAAGGGGAGGGGGGAGTTGTAGTGTAGGGATGGCTGAACTGTGACCCAGAAGCTAAATGGGCTCTTCCTTGCTGTGACTCTAGGATAGACCCTTTCTGGGGCGGGAGGAGAGATGTCTCTGAGAATAGTGGCTAGAAAAGAAAAGAAGAGCAGACTTGAGCGCAGGGGCTGAATGGGAAGAGGATAAAGAGGAAGTATTTGGGACAGTTTGGAGATGCAAGAGTGATTCAGAAGAGTTGATAGGCATGGAATTTGGTAGAGAAAGGACTGGTGAACTTTTGGGGAGGGATTTCCATGGCTGTGGCACCAGGTCATATGTTGACTTTCCAAATATGGCCTTCTCCTTATAAGCAAAGACCTCATCTACACAATACATGGAAAGCAGTATCACTTTAAACAGTCATGGCTTCCCCCAAAGAATCACGGGGAATGTAGTTTGTTAAGGGTACTGCAGATGAGGAGATCCCTATCCCCCGCTATTAGATCTACAGTTCTCACAGTGGTTCAACAATCAATCTCTTCCCAGGCATATCTGCGAGCTGTAGTTCTGTGAAGGAGTCTCCTCACGACTCTCTGCCTCCTTAACAAGCTACATTTCCTAGTATTCTTTGGGGGAAGCCATGACTTTAAGCACTTTTAACTTCTTTCAAAGCTGGGGCAGAACAGGAGCACTGTTTGTTTTGCATCTACCAGCAAGCTGCCTTCAGCTCCAGCAGTTGTTGCTGGACAGCCCCTCTCCAATTACAGCTCTCACCCTCCACCCTCCCTCTGTCAGGTGCCCATCTTCAGTAAGAAAGAGGAGGTCTTTGGTTACCTAGCAAAGTACACCGTGCCTGTGATGAGGGCAGCCTGGCTGATCAAAATGACCTGTGCCTATTATGCAGCCATCACAGAAACTAAAGTGAAGAAACGGCATGTCATCGATCCATTCAGTGGTAAGGACTGCTTCTCCCCATTGCAAATGCCATCAGGACCCATACAGCAGTGTGGGACTAGGCAGGCTTGGGTTTCTTGGAGATTTCTTCTTCTTCCAGCTGTTGCATGTCATTATTATTCAAGACCATGCATGGGCCAAATGTGGTTCCTGGGTATTATGGATGGGATGGATGCAGAGGAGCGGTGGGAGGCATCAGCTAGGGAACCCCCAAGGGAACCCCTCAGACAAGAAGGCTCAGAGCCAGGAAATTGGTGGTGGTACAATGATGAGTGGTCAGAGGGATAAGAGGTGTTGGAAGCATAAGAGATAACAGGGTTTAGTGAGCAGGAAGAGGCTGTGGCAGAGATAAGTCCAGAATCAGAGGCAGAAGAGGAAACGAGTGGATTGGAGCCAAGAGGCAGAGATGAGTCAGGCTGGTGAAGAGTCACAGGTGTCTCCCACTCCTGCTGCAACCAGCTCTTCCCTGTCCCTTGTTTCCCAGAACCAGAGGAGGTATGAAGAGGGTGGAGTAAGGACAGGCAAGATAACAGAGTCTCAGATTGCTTGAGAAAGAACCAGGGGAGAAGGAGACTTAGGGAACTGTAGGAAGGCAGGGACCTTCAGTCCTCACAACTGCCTCAAGGGTTCAAATTCTACCAGGAAGGGTTGTTGTGCCCACTAGGCGTGGTGTCCTGAGCTACCCTGTTTCTTTAATAAAGAGTTCACTGAACTTGTGTGAGTTATTGCTGACCTCCTGGCACCAAGGCCTCTTTATCTGGCCCCTGAAACCTTCCCCAGGCCACAGCCCTCACTGAGCCTGCTTTGCAGACCTAGCATCTTTGCCTGGACGGAGAAAGTTACTGCTTTTTTCTTGCCTGAATGGAGGAGAGAGAGTGAGAGTGAGAGAGAGATGGGAGTGGGTGTGTAGAAACAAGCCTACTGGACATTGGCAAAGTTGACATTAGTTGCTCCGTCCACTATGCCTCTGGCTTCGCCCACCACTGGCATGTGACTCTGGGAAGGTTGTGGTCCTCAGGCTGAAAAAGGCTCCCCACCCTTGCTTTGAGACCACAGGTGGGGGACCTGTGGCTTCCACATGTAGTTGGACCATAGCTCCCCTCATCTTGATGGCTGGCCTTTCTAGACGGGGCTGATGGGAGTTAGAGTCCAACAACATCTGGAGTGCCACAGGCTCCCCACCCTTGTCCTTGACCTTTGGTACTTGTCTGCTCATTTACCATATTTTTTGCACCATAACACTCACTTTTTTCCTCCTAAAAAGTAAGGGGAAATGTCTGTGCGTGTTATGGAGGGAATGCCTACAGGTGGCATGCCTACGGATTTTCCTCCTCTAAAAACTATGTGCGTGTTATGGTCTGGTGCAGGTTATAGAGCGAAAAATACGGTATTTCTCTTGTTCCTGGGGCAGGACCAGCTTGTGCTTCTGATGCTGCAGCTCGGCCTCTTGAGTCCACAGCTTGCCCTGGCTTCCCACGACTCCCTTCTTATTTCCCCCTCGTCAGTGCGCTTTCCTTTGCAGCCCTTGAGGCCCAGCCCCAGCCCCTTCTACCTCTCCAGCAGCTTTTCTTTCCTTCCAGAGTGGACGCAGATCATCACCAAGTTCCTGTGGGAGCAGCTGCAGAAGATTTCGGACTTCCATCGGCAGCTGCTGGCACAGGCCTGTGCATCTCCCTCTAGCCTCATGCCCCAGGAAGTGGAGTACTCTGTGAAGCAGTGGGACTACAATGAGAAGTTAGCTATGTTCATGTTCCAGGTGAGGGAAAGGGTGTGACTGCTCCTTTTGACTATACTTGTCCTTTTCTCTTGTCAGAGGTTCAAACCCTCTGGCTCCCATCTAGGGAAAGGTCTGCTCAGATCTAATTTTTTGCTTCCAGGATGGGATGCTGGATAGACACGAGTTCCTGACCTGGGTTCTTGAGTGTTTTGAGAAGATTCGACCAGGCGAAGATGAACTCCTGAAGCTGCTTCTTCCCCTTCTGTTGCAGGTCAGCTTACCCCCTTCCTCTGCAACAACCACAACAAGCAGGACACTCCCTGCCTGCAGACTTAAGAGTCTGAGAAACATGGCATGAAAGGAAAAAGGGACAAGGAGAGAAGAGTGGAAGGAAATAGTATTGGGCCCCAGTTCTTAAAATCACAAATTTGTTATAATAACCAGCTTGAATGGAAACAGCTGATGGGGGAGAGGCGTCAAATGCTAGCTGGTCTCTCAATTGTGCCTTGGGAATGAGTCCATCTCTTCCTCCCCCTTGATAGAATGGCTGCTGGTATGGCTGCCCATGGCATGTTTGTTGAAGATTTTTGCACTGACTGATACCAGGTCAGGAAGACTGGAGCCTGGAGGATAGTTGTTTCTTCATCAGTGAAGCAGCTACGACTTGGAGCTTATGTAGGAGCTGGAGGCTGACCTGGGCATGTGGCTTCCATGCACTTTCCCCTGCCCCTGAGTAGCCAGCCAGGCCCTTTGGCAGTGACTCTGAAGCTCCTGCGTGCCCAGTCACTCCAGTTGTCCCTGGCAAAGATGATGAGTAGCGGGTGGGAGTCAGAGAACTGCCCAGGGATGCAGGCAGCTGGTGTGGGGACGCCTAGTCCTGGGGCCATTGCTTCTTCAGGGTATCTGGCAGTGTGGTGACCTGGTGGAAGCTCCTCCTCCCCCTTGCTCCTTCTCCTCGGCTTCAAAGTCTGGCCAGGGTTGAAGTTGCTCTTCTTGTCCAGAGCTGCTTTGCATGGAGAGGGGCAGGTCCTCCATCCTGGCAATGAACAAGTTTTCCTTCCTTCCTTTCTCCGCAACAGTATTCCGGTGAGTTCGTGCAGTCAGCCTACTTGTCCAGGCGTCTCGCCTACTTCTGCACCCGCCGCCTTGCCATACTGCTGGACAGCATTGGTGGGCATCCTGCCCACCACCTCACGGCACAGAGCACCCCTGCTCTTCCATCCACACCCACCCCTCAGCCGGCTGCGGGGAATCCCCCTCCCAGTCCGTTCGGTGACCTGCTGCATTGCCCACAGCACCGCCCTGTGGTTTATGGGCTAAGCTGCATCCTCCAGGCAAGTCAGGGTAGAGGCAGATGCCTAGTCAATGGAGTGATGGGACGGTTTAAGGGGGTGGGGGAAGCGGGCACATCTACAGGAGGCTTTAGGCAACTGGTGGAATAGGATTGTTCATAGAAGGGACTTTTGGGAAATCCTACAGATATTTGCCCTTTTACTGGTGTGAACATTTTAGCACATTGCCAGGGAACCCTTTTCAGCCGAAGGGACCCGTTCCCTTCTGGGCAACCTTCCAGAGGAGCAGGGCCAGAGCATAAGTGGGTGGAGAAATAAATGTAGTTTCTGCACATCCTTGCACACCTCTCTCCATCCTACATTCAGGCAAGCAGGAGGCATGACCAGAGTCCAAAGATGCATTCTAGCCAGGCAAGGACACTGGAGGAAGGTGTGAATCAGTGGAACAATCTTAGGAGAATTCTCATGGCCAGATATGCAGGCTTGGAAGGCAGCATTTGACCATCTTGGTCGGAGTCTCCTGACCTTAACAGGATGGCAAATAAGGAACAAGGAGTGCCAGGCTGTGTCACCCTAAGTGGGATGGAATGCAGTACTAGGCAAAATGGGGACAACCAAGCTTGGCACATTTAAAACAAATTTATTCTCATCCAATTTGTGTGCGTTGTGCTTCACCAGGGACAAGTCCTTACTCTGGGAGGCTTACAATATATAATTCCATCTGTGTTTTATATGTATAAATCAGTGCCATACCACTTGAAACAGGTAATGGCTTCCTCCCACCCAAAGAATCCTGGGAAATGTAGTTTACGAAGGGTGCTGAGAGTTGTTAGGAGCCCCTGTTCCCCACACAGAGCTACAATTCCTAGATTTCCCTGGGAAGAGGGATTGATGTATGAACCACTTTGAGAACGGTAGCTCTGTGAGGAGAGCAGGGCTCTCCTATGAACTCTGTTAGCAAACTACAGGTCCTAGGATTCTTTGGAGGAAGCCGTGACTGTTTAAAGTGGTATAATACTGCTTTACATGTGAGGTGCTAGATGGGGCCTGTAGTTCAAGACAAGGAGACGGCAGGGGAGATGAGGAGAGAGGTCAAGGCAAGGGCAAACAGAAATAACATGCAATGATTTTAGTTAACATGTACCTGGATCTGGTTACAGCAGGTTTGTGGGGACCAGGTGCTTTGTGGAGAGTTTTTAATACTGGGCAAAAGGGGAAATGGTCCAAAGTCTTCAGGATGTTTATAGCAAGCATGGAATAGAGGGAGGACAGGGAAGAGGAGCCTGCCAACCTTCCAGGGAACTCAGTCCCTCTTTCTACTGTATTTCTTCAGAGCATTGTCCTGTGTTGCCCCAGTGCCCTCGTCTGGCATTACTCCCTAACCGACAGCCGAATAAAGACTGGCTCCCCACTTGACCACCTGCCCATCTCCCCCTCCAACCTGCCCATGCCTGGGGTCAGCGCTGGCTTCATGCAGCAGGTGAGCAGCAGGGACCGGAATGAGCAGCAGGTGAGCACCAGGGCCTGGAGCCCCTCATCTCGGTCGGTCTCGATTCCCACGGCTTGCTGGGCCAGTAGCCCAGCTGCAGGAGAGACATACCAGGCTTTCCCTGTCACCCCTGGCTCACCCTGCGTGGTCCCCACTTGGGTGTTTGGGGCTAAATGGTGGCAGCCCCTCTAGTGCTTCTGGGGGTTGCACCACATCCTCTCCAACGTGCCTTCCTTGTCAGGTCCGAGCAAGACTCCGGGAGATCGAGCAGCAGATCAAGGAGCGGGGCCAGGCAGTGGAGGTGCGCTGGTCCTTTGACAAATGCCAAGAAGCCACTGCAGGTAGGCCATGCTGCAGCGCATGCCGCACTTTGCCCACATGAAGTGTGGTTTGCTCTTCGTGTCCCCACCCCCACGCCCTGATGTGTTTGCGCGTGTGCTCTTATCTGTTCTGTCGGTTGTTAATGAGCCTTTCCTCTCAGTCTCCAGGCAGCCTGGCTGTTTTTCTTCTACTTGGGGAGTTCTAGAATTGTAGAGTTAAAAGGGACCCCCCGAGGGTCATCAAACCCCCTGCAGTGCAGGGGATCTCAGCTAGAGCATGACAGATAGCCACACCCAACCTCTGCTTGAAAACCTCCCAAGGAAGGAGAGTCTGCCACCTGCCACAGGACGGCCTCTGTATCTCTTCTGCTTTCCTCTTCCATTCCAGGATTCACAATAAGCCGTGTGCTGCACACCTTGGAAGTGCTAGATAGCCACAGCTTCGAGAGATCAGACTTCAGCAACTCTTTGGATTCCTTGTACAACAGGATATTCGGGGGAGGACCGAGCAAAGACAGCCACGAGGTGAGGACTACTGCACAAAGCAGCTGCAGTTTCTTTCACCATAGGAAGCTGCCCTTTGCAGAGTCAAATCCTATTTACCCCTCTAGTTCAGCATCATCCACACTGGCTGCCAGCAGTTCTCTGAGTCCTGCACTGAGCTTTGGTCCTTCCCTTAAAAATAAAGTAAGGTTCCAGTCCTCATGATTCTGGATAAAGGGCTGATATGAATAAGAGCATCCCTTATGCCATTGTTCCAGCTAGCTCACTGTAACATCCACATTGATAGGCAGTGCCTCTCCAGGGTTTCAGGAAGGGGACATTCCTAGCCCTACCTGGAGATGCCAGAGATTGAACCTGGGACATTCTGCATGCATAGCAGGTGCTGTGCCTCTGAGCCCTGGCCCTTTGTCTGTGTGGCTGAGGCTGCGTACGCACCGTACACGTAAGGCACCCCCTCAAAGAATCCTTGGAACTGTTGTTTTAAGGGTGCTGAAAATTGTAGCTCTGTAAGGGGTAAAGTACAGTTTGCATGATTCCCCCCCTTTTTTTTGAGGGGTGCGTATAGTTCTTGGCATCTATCTATCTTGGGAGACAGTGGAGTGTGCTGGGGGTGAAGTCAAACCGCAGTGTTGGCAGCACCCAAGTGACCTCCCCAGTGCTTAAGCCAGGGCAGTATGAATGAAGGCCCTGGGTGACCAGATGACAAGACACCCCCTCTCAGCCTCACTGATGTGGTCCAAAAGAAAGCAGAGCAAAACTTTGGTACCAGCTGGGCTCTGGAGTTGCCGGAAGGAGGTGTACAAGATGCCTTCCAACTGTCTTAAGGACTCCACTCCAGATTTGTGTTGAGTTCTATAGTGTGTATGCAGCCAGGGAATGTTGGAAGCAGGTTTCATGTGGAGACTGTGGTCTGTTGTGTCGATTTCAGCTCAGTCCATAGCATTCACCGCCTCTTGTTTCAGCTTCACAATGTCAAAGCACATAGGACAAAAGCCATGCACAGTGCAGAGAATGTGGGTAGAAGTAAGTCCGTTCCTGCCCCCTCCCTTGTGATGCTGAATATAGGGAGGGGGTCGGTCAGTGGCTGCTGTCAATAACCCCTGGGTTTAGGAGCAGTGTGTGCCCCCTGCTTCAGGAGATAGGGTTGTGCCAGGGGTTCAGAGTCAGTTTACAGGATGTTCCAGAGAGCAAAGCCAGAGTACAGTCCAGGGTCAAGAACGGAGGGAAAGTCCAGTCATTGGCCAAGGGAAGGTTGCTTCTCAGCAAGTCACCACTGTCAGTCTAGAAACTGGAGTAATGAAACTGTTCTAGAAGCTTTCGCAAGGGACTGAAGGCTTTTATGCAGGAGTCTGTTAGGAGCAGCTAGTGATCATCACTCTCTGTTCTGAGGCACCATACGAAAACATTCTTGTTTTCCCCAGGCATTTGGTCCTTAATGTTTTGCTTTTCTTTAGTGGAGTGGCACTGAGTTTGAACTGTTTGTGTGTATGTGTGTGTAACTTTAGTTTGTTTATCATGGTTTCTAACGTAAGCCAATTGCAGTTTTGCTTTTCGGATGGGGGGGGGGAGCAGTCATAATCCTCTCACCTTGGATCACTCTAGCAGGCCTCTTCTGGCATTAATGTTTGCTTTGTTTAACACTGTGACTGAAGGAAAGCAGCAGCTGGTGTTGCAGACCTGAATTTATATCCTGACCTGGCCTGATCTCTGGGCCTCTACTAGAGCATTTTCTCTCTGAGCAATGTGGGAAGAGAGCACAGGGTCTGTGGGTAGGATTGTTTGAAACTATGGGACCTCAGAACCCCTTCATGGTCAGTCTGCAGAAGTGGAGCCTGTCACCAGCCCCTGGCACATTTAGATACCCTTGCACCAGGGGTTCCAAAATGGGTGGTCTACAAGCTTAATTCAGATTCCAGTGGGTGGTCTACAAGCTTAATTCAGATGGTCTGGGGCATGTCTGCGTTAAATATTCGTATTGATATTTAACTATAATGCACCAAAACACAATAAAAAGAAGAAGCAATAAACAGAAGCTTCTTTTGTTTCTGACATTGTGCTTTCGTGCATTACTGTTTGCAGTTTGTGGAATCTGTTACATAAGAAATAAAAGAAGTGATAAAAATTCAGTTAGAAATCACACAGCATCTAGTACAGTGCATCACAATTGCTACAACAAGCAGAAAAAAACATCATTAAGTGATCTGCTAGGACCATCAGCAGTTTTCAACTGGTCTGGGGCAAAGGGAAGTTTGAGAACTGCTGCTCTACTCAACCTGTTTCCTGGCAGATCTCCCCAGATGATGACGCAGTGGTGGCCCTTCTGTGTGAGTGGGCTGTCAGCCACAAGCGATCCGGACGCCACAGGGCAATGGTTGTGGCCAAGCTGCTGGAGAAGCGGAACTCTGAGATTGAAGCGGAGGTGAGTGCGGGAGCACTTTCAACTGCAGAGCCGGGCAGCAGTTGTTGGACTACAATGTCCATGAAGCATAATTGATTTGCTGTTCTGGCTGGGCTAACAACAGTCCAGCAGCATCAGGACAGCCACAGATTCACCATCCTCGCTGTAGGGAGAACTTGTAGGGGTGGGAGAAAAGAAAAATTTGCAAGGAATCTAGTGATTTGGGAAAAGCAGCCTCCCACAACCAGATGTCCTCCAGATGTTTGGGCTACAACTCTCCATCAGCCCCTGGGACTGATGGGAGCTGTAGTCCTGGAAGGCACTAGGTTGGAAAAAGCTGGCGTAAGTACTCTTAAAATCCCATTCTTCCGCCTAGACCTGGTTATTAAGGTTTGATGCAGAGTTTGAGTTGGGGGGTAACTCTGAAACTCACTAGGTGTCCTTGGACAAAATGCTAGTAACAGCTTCTGTTTATCACCTCCAGGATATTGGTGTCATTCTTGTGTGGATGACCATGGCAGTAGCTTTGTTTGCTTCAAAATTATAACCAACTCTTCTGTTGGTTATAGATAGAAATAGAATTCTATTTAAAACAAGCAAAAACGTAACGTAACACATAACAACACAACATAACTTGGTGGAAGAGAACATAGTCGCAAAAAACTGGAGGCACTGTACCTCTGAATACCAGTTGTTGGAAATCACAAGTGGGGAGAGTGTAGAGTGCAGTGCAAAAAGCAGCCACTCGCCCACCTATCTAACCTCTGAAGGCCGGGCAATGTAGAACAGGGTGTCAGCTGACATCCTTAGAGAGCTGAGAGGCCCATACAGGAGACAGATGTTGTTAAGATACCCTGGTTCCTATGCTGTGAAGACCTCGGTTACTGGGGCAGGCTTTTGCTTCATCCAAAGGCAGCAAACTGCAGAAGTGGGATGGTCTTTGTTTTGACGGTTGAGGGGCTAGGGACTGACCACATCCCTTTCTGCCCAGAGGTGCGGAGACTCAGAAGTGGTGGACGAGAAAGGCTCCATCTCCTCAGGTTCCCTCTCGCCAGTCGTTACGCCCGTCTTTCAGGACGTCCTCATGCAGTTCCTGGACACCCAGGCTCCCGTGCTAAGTATGGGCTCTCACCTTCCACTCCTGGCAGGTCCCGAGGCGGCAGCTGGGAAAGCATTTCCCTCCTTCGCTTACCCTTCCTTTGGGGAAATGTGGCTACACTGCTGCTTCCTCACCTGCTCCTCTCCCTTTCCCTGGCAGCCGACCCCAGCAACGAGAACGAGAGGGTGGAGTTCTTCAACCTGGTCCTGCTGTTCTGTGAGCTGATCAGGCACGACGTCTTCTCCCACAACATGTACATGTGCACGCTGATCTCCCGCGGGGACCTGGCCATCGAGCATGGGCCTCGCCCTCCCTCGCCCTTTGACGACACAGCTGACGAGCACGACAGGAAGGAGGTGGAAGGGAGCAGCAGCATGAAGCTGGAGGTGTGGGCCAGGGGAGAGAAGGAGATAGTGCAGGAGAAGAAGGGGACTTTGGGGCTTGCTTGTGGGGCTTTTAGGATCTGAATGGCTGCGCCTTGTTTCCTGTCTCTCCCAGGACACGGGCCTGTCAGAGTGCCAGATGGACATTGACCACAACTCCAGCGTGATTTTTGATGATATGGAGAAGACAGATTTCTCGGTATGACCTGCCAGGGTGGCCCTGGCCAGGCCCCTTTCTAAGTCCTGTACTTCTGACTTCAGAAAATAATGGGGGGTTTTGGTGTGTGCCCCCCACCCCAGTGCTGGGGGGGGGGGAGTAGTGCATGCCTTTGGTTTCCTCTGCCTGGTATGCTGCAGAGAGGGCACAGCCCATAAGCATTCTGCTCCCTGAATGCCCGTTTTATTTCAGTATTCAAAGAGGCAGCCAGGGATGAAGGCAGAGCTTGGCACAGCCAAAGTCACCTTTTCGTGGCAGCCAAAGTGGCGTTGCGTGCAGGGAGTCGGGTGGCCCTGACAGCGTAAACGTGGGTTTAGTGGGAGAGACAGAAGCAAGTCGTTGGAATCCTTGGTAGCCAGCTGATTACCCCAGGCTCCCGCCTCCCCCTGCACTGCCTGGTGCTCAATGGAAGACATGCAGCGAGTGACAGGCCTGTTTGGTGTGTTGGCCACGAGACTATAGCAACCTTGCTTTGGTGTTCTTCCGAGACTGCTTTTTTTGAAGGTAGCCTTTTCCCTCCCCCTTTCCAACTAGTTCAGTGACCTCACCTTGCCTTCTGTGTGTGCATCTCTCTTCTCCCCCCACCAGATGTTTTCCCCTCCCATGCACTGCGAGTCTAAAGCCAGCCCTTCTCCGGAGAAACTGGATCTTGAGAAGGACATCAAGCCTCTCCTGAAGGACAGAGTTGCAGATGGAATGCTGGCGTCCCTCTATGACCAGCCTCGGCATATCCAGTACTCCATGCACTTCCCTATTCCACAGGTAGGAGAGGAAGCAGCTCAAGGCTTGCTCTGGATGGAGAGAACAGGAGTAGAAATCAGATGCATAAGACCTAATCTCCTCTAAATAAAATAATTGTATTATGCTATCAGTTGTGAGAAACCCACAGCACACGCTGCAGTGAATAACAACACATTATTCACATTAAATGTGTACCATGTTTACTAAACAGGTCAGTTTTCACTACACACACTCCCAAGGAACTAGAAGTTAGCTATTTCTGCTGAACTCCAATTAAGTTGTAGCTGGGCTAGAAAGCTTGCCTCTTGTTTGGTATCCATATGAAATTTTCCTACAAAGCACATTCATTTTTGCATACCATCATGTCAATTTGCAATCAAAACCTTTCATAAATCAAAATAAACTTGCCACTCGAGTTCCAAACAAATATTCAACAAAACCAGGCCAATTAATTAAATTAATTAATTAAATTTGTTAG
This sequence comes from Podarcis tiliguerta, assembly GCF_965153285.1. Classification (NCBI taxonomy): domain Eukaryota; kingdom Metazoa; phylum Chordata; class Lepidosauria; order Squamata; family Lacertidae; genus Podarcis; species Podarcis tiliguerta. The sequence goes on along the minus strand of NC_139553.1, from coordinate 46,440,938 downwards.
TTGCTTTATCTTGCCCAGGACAACCCAGAGCAACTTCCAACCAACCAACCAACCAGACAGACAATTAAAGCTCACTAGATACATTAAAACCATAGGGTAAAAAAACCCAACCTACATTAAAAACATTCCACCTATTTCTGCAAGGCTGCTGATAGTTCTAGGCCGAAGACCTGGTTATAGAGGAAAGTTTTTGTCTGGCACCTAAAAAAAAATAAGACTAACCCTCCCTTTTAGAAAATAACCCTGGTTTCAGAAAATTTATTTGTCAAATTGCTTTTAAATGGCTTACGTTGCCAACTGAGCCTGCCTGTGTTATATTTCCACTATTTCACTTTTTATTTTTGATGATAAGTTATGCTGCAGGAGGCAGGTGGTGAGCTAGTTCAGCTAGCTGAAACTTCAGCTAGTGCAGAATTCAGCAGCCAGGTTGCTCATCGTAGCAAAATGGTTTGAGGATATTACACTGATCCTGGTCCGACTGCACTGGCTCCCAATTAGTTGGCAACTAATGGAGGGTGGCAACATGAGGAGAGGCCTTCTCTGCATTTACTCCCTGTCTGGAATGCTCTCCCCAGGGAAGCTCGCCTGGCACCTTCATTATACACCTTTAGGCGCCAGCCAAAAACGTTCCTTTTTAACCAGGCCGTTGGTTGATTTGATTGACATCCTATGCCCCTTTCAAAATGTGTGGTTTTTTTTGGGGGGGGGTTATTGGGTGGTTGTTTTTATTCTGATTATATATTTTGTGGTTTTATATTTTGATTTTGTTCTGTGTATAGGGCGTTATATAAGTTCAATAAATAAATAAATCAAATTAAACATAACGCTCTATTTGTCTTCCCCTTGCCTGAATAAAGAGAGCCGGTAATGTTTAATACACTTAACGATAACATCGGCTTACATTCTATAAACAAGATCTTTGACCAATATAGTGACTAATGCAACATGCAGGTAGTATGGATTCAAATTTCTCCTGTGTCACTTTGAAAAATATAATCTCCATTAGAATTTATAGGTCTTTTCTTTTAAAAAATATTATTTATACTTTTCAAATTTATACATTTCATTAATTTTACAATCATTTTAACATTTCAAGGTTTGACTTCCTTCCCCCTCTTTCTGCAGTTCCTTAAATTTATTTTTTAATATCTTCTGCATATCCAAACTCATCTAATTTGCTCATTTAATTATCTACTCTAAATGTATACTCTTAGGAAACTGCAGGTTATTACAATAATCCTGCCATTTTTTTTATCTTTTTACAGTTTAACTGTATATATTCAATAAACCGTTTCCATTCATTTATGAAAAGTTTGTTATCTTGATTTATTATTCTTCCGGTAAGTTTCACCATTTCTGCATATTCCATAAGTTTTTGTATCCATTCTTCCTTTGCTGGGACTTCTTTCCATTTTGGGGCAAGTAACATTCTTGCTGCTGTAGTCGCATACATGAATAAATTTCTGTACAGTCTGGGTAGTTCTGTTCCTATAATTCCCAAAAGAAAAGCTTCTGGTGTTTTTTTTTACAAACGTTATTTTAGACATCCTTCTCAATTCATTATAATTTCCCAGTAAGCTTTAACCTTACTACAAGACCACCACATACGATAAAAAAAACCTTCTTTCGCTTTGCATTTCCAACACTTCATTGATTGATACATTTTTGCCAGTTTACTCGGTGTTAGATACCAACGATATATCATTTTCATATAATTTTCTCTTAAACCATAACATGCTGTAAATTTTATACGGTGGTACCTCGGGTTACAGACACTTCAGGTTACAGGTGCTTCAGGTTGCAGACTCCGCTAACCCAGAAATAGTACCTCGGGTTAAGAACTTTGCTGCAGGATGAGAACAGAAATTGTTTGGCAGCGGGAGGCCCCATTAGCTAAAGTGGTACCTCAGGTTAAGAACAGTTTCAGGTTAAGAACGGACCTCCAGAACGAATTAAGTTCTTAACCCAAAGTACCACTGTATTCATATTCCACAATCGTTCCCATTCTTCCATGTCTATATTATGACCAATATCTATTGCCCAATGTATCATTGCGGATTTTACTTGCACATTCTTTGTCTCCCATTCCAATAATATTTTATACATTTTAGACACCTTATACATTATATTCCAACAGGTCTCACTCCAGTTGTCATATTTGTTCCCCAAACCCTCGTATCTTATCTTTCTTAAATACTTCATTCAAATGATGATATTGTAACCATGTTGTTAATTTCGCTGATAATTCCTTAAATTCTTTTAATTTATATTCTCCTCCCTCTTGTTTTAATAGTTTTCTATAAGTTGCCCACCCTTCTATCATATTCTTTTTCTTTACCACTATAGCTTTCAGCGGTGAGAGCCATTTTTTTAAAAAAAATTAATTTAATTTTTAAAATTAATTTATTACCTCTAATAAATTATTGTATTTATCCTATACTCTATACAAGTTTTTCCTAATTATATGATTTGTAAATTCTTTATAAACTTTCACCTTTCGTACCATAAATAAGCATGCCAGCCAAAAATATTATCATGACCTTCTAAGTCTAAAATATCTGAATTTTCTAACATCCATTCCTTCAACCAACAAAGAAAGTATGACTCATAATAAAATCTCATATCTGGCAGGGAAAAACCTCTTTCTTTTGCATCTATCAATATTTTATGTTTTATTCTTGGTTTTTTCCCTTGCCGAATATATTTGGAGATATCTTTTTGCCATACATTGAAACAATCTGTTCTGCCAGTCACCGGAATCAATTGAAACAGAAATAACATTCTGGGCAACACATTTATGTTTATGGTCTACAGTCTACCTAATAATGAAAGATTCATTCTGTTCCAAATTTGCAAATTTCTTTTAATATCTTACCAGGTTTTTAAATAATTGTCTCTATATAAATTTATATTATTTGCTGTTACCCATACACCTAAATATTTAACCTTTCTTTCAATCTTTAAACTGGATATATTTTGTAATTTGTTCTTACTCTCCTTCTTTATATTTTTAAGCAAGAGTTTGGTTTTACCATTATTAATCTGCTACTTCGTCAATTTTTTAAAATCTTTTATAATACTTTGGGGATTGACTCTATTGGTTCTTCTGCAGATATCACCACATCATCTGCACATGCTTTTAATTTATATTGTCTCTGTTCCACTCTTACATCTTTAATCTTAATTACATCTTATTCTTTGCGCCAAAACTTCTAAAACTATTATAAACAACAAAGGTGACAACAGACAGCCTCGACTTGTTCCTTTAGTTATTTTACACTTCTCAGTCAGAACGCTGTATACCATCAGCTTAGCTGACTGGTCAGTATATATTACCTTAACTCCTTTTATATAAGTGTCTCCACAACCCATATATTCTAAAACTTTAAACATAAAATCGCAGGAGACATTATCAAATGCTTTGTTTAGGAAGCAAAATTATACAAGCATTCTTCCATGATTTTGGCAGCTTGCCCATATTTAAAATCATATTCATAATGTCCTTTAATGGTTGTTTTAGATAATCCTGCCAAGAATTTGTAGGTCTTGTTGTGTTTTGATGTCATGTGCACCATTGTATTTACAGTGAAGGAAATCTTGTTTGGCACTTTTCCCCTTAAGGCTCTCTAAGTAGATTCTTTGTTGTGTGTGTTTTTCATATGTAAACAAGAACAATAGATTGTGTATGATGTGGGTCTTGTGTTTCTGTTGGCGGAAGACACCAGTTGTGTATAAATTTATATTGCTAGATGGGAACAGGCCACTTAGTATGGTGGTTTGAGGTGGCTTCTGCCTGCAGCAGTCCCTCTCCAACTTTTAGCACTGCAGAAATCCATCTGGGGTTTGACAAGCAGCATATTCCACCTGACACCACTTAATTCCCTCCTCACCACTGCCTTCCGTGTAGTTGAGATGCTGTCACTTTCCCCTCATTACATCCTCAAGAACACGAGGGAGATATCATTTGCTGAAGTTGCTTCTGTGTGCTTGTCGAACTTCTCTGCAAACTTCTCTGCCCATGACCTGCATCATTTGGGTTTTGCTACCTTTCTGGGTTAGAACAGGGTGGTCCAACATGCAGCCTTCAAGGCCTCTTTTGTCAGCCCTCAACATTTGACACACACACACACACACACCCCGTGCTTGCGCTGCCTTCCCAAAGCCGAGTAACCATGGCACTTTGGGAAGGAGGTTTGAGGGCTCTGACAGTGTGCTAGTTAGTACTTTCCCACCTTTCGGAAGAAGGTGGGAGGACTCTAGGAAATGTGAAAGCCCCGAGTTAGAACATGAATTTGTGCATGCTTCCTCTCCCCTCCCCCCCGCCTGATTTATAAAAACACTAATGTGGCTGTCCCCCCATTTAAGAAAGGTAGTATGGTAACTAGCAGGGCTCGGCTGCTGACACAAAACAAAGCGACCTATCACCCATCTTATTATGATTAATATTTATTAGCTGCTTTTTTCAGAAACATGAACTCAGAGTCACTTGGAAACAACTTGCAATGTAGAAACTTGGAGGCAGCTTCATAGACTGTGATCTGGAGCGGCGTGGGGGCTGTGGCCCTCCAGATGTTGCTGGACTCCAACTCCCAGCAGCCCCAGCAGCCAGCATGGCCACTGGCAAGGGATGATCAGAGTACGAAGTCCAGCATCATCCGCTGGGCCACAACTTTCCCACCCTTGATCTAGTGCATGGTGCAGTGTGGCAAAGATGGCCAATGTGCCATATAAACTTTTCTCTGCCAGCTACTTTATGCATGTAGATTTAGGAGAGAGGGCACAGCTCAGTGGCAGAGTTGGTGGTCAGGCGCTTGGGAACTGCCTTGCAAGGGGCTTTGCTGTTGCTGCAGCACCAAGCTGTTTGCATTGAAATGACCATTAGAGCTGAGGTTTTCTCCCTCTATTTTGGCAGCAGTTTGAATGCTGGTGGAGGTGCACCTTGCTCCTGCCTAGTTGTCCCTTTGCAGCCACTCCAGTACCTGCCCACTGCACCTGACATCAGGTGTGGGGTAGGTGAGCATGGTTTAGGGGAAATGTCTTTGAGGTCCCCCACACCCTGCTTCATTGGGTTTGTGAGGTAGGCAAGGGCCTCTTAACACTGGTAGCTGGAAAACCACCCGCCTGGCATCAGCAGCTGACACCCATCCCTTCCAACCTCTTACTTCTCAGGAGGAGTCAAGCAGCCACGAATGCAACCAGCGGCTGGTGGTCCTTTTTGGTGTTGGGAAGCAGCGTGATGAGGCACGGCATGCCATCAAGAAGATAACCAAAGATATCCTGAAGGTGTTAAACAGGAAGAGCACAGCAGAGACAGGTCTGTGGGGCACCTGTGTTTCCCAAACTTGGGTCTCCAGCCGTTGTTGTGGGACTACAACTCCCATAGTCCCTACCTAGCAAGACCAGTGGACAGGGATGATGGAAATTGTAGTCGAAAAACAGTTGGAGTCCCAAAGTTGGGAAACCCTGTGTTATGGGATCGTGCACTTTACGTGGGGCTTCTTTTGAACACTGGAAAGGACAATGTGTTCAAAATATGGCAGTGCTTGTGGGTGAGATCACATTTGGTCAGTATTGAAATAATTGTGTTGGCTTCCTGGCCTACTTCAGAGTGCTGCTTTTGAACCAAGTGGCCTGTGACCAGGTCACCTGAATGGTCATCTCCAATATCACTATCATCTTAATGTTACCATTATTACATTTCTTACCTGCGTTATGTTTCTTCACCGTAAGGTCCCAGGGCCACATTACAGCAGTGATATTAAAGTCAGTTAAAGCAATTTACAGTCAGAAGAACAGGGTGGCTCCTAGAAACACACACCTCAGGTGTAGAATGCCAGAATAAAGAGGTGCGTGTTCAGCACGGGACAGAAGCTGTCCTGTGGAGATGCTACATGTGCCTCTGTGGGGAGTGAATTCCATAGCTTAAGTGCTGCCACAGATAGTGAACACTCTCCTGGGCTGCTTTCATGCCCTAAACCTCTGAGGCTGGTGGAGCTACCAAGAGGATCTTAACATATGAGAGGGTCTCCAGGGAAGGAAGCAGCCTTTCCAATATCTGGGGCCTAATTATTTAGGGCTTTGAACACTAATTTGACCACCTTCATTTGATCCTGGTAATGAACTGATGATCTGCCAGCCTGAAGGCCTCCTGCAAAGGTTAGGTGAGCAACACCTGGAGAGGAGGCTTTTTATTTTGAGGCACCTAGCCTATGGAATGCTATCTTCCAGGATATTCAGGGGCCCTCTCCGAGATACGTTCCGGGCACCAGGTTAAAAACCACTCTGTTTGCTAAGGTTCTTTGGGGGACAATAATATACAGTGCTTCTAATTCCCAACTACCATACTGTAAACTGCTGCTTTTTGTACTTACCGAGTAATTGCAAAACTCATTGCCATTTTCACATTGATTTTCTACTGACATTGTATCGCTTATGGTTTTCCTGAAGCTGCTCTTTGTGTTTATGCAAATGGAAAATGTGGGGCTTACATTTCTAAGCAAAAGCTAAGCAGCAGCCGTCTGGTTTTGTTTTGTTTTTCCTCCTTCCTTCTGTATAGGGGGAGAGGAGGGACAGAAAAGGAAACGGAACAAGCCAGAGGCCTTCCCAACAGCCGAGGACATCTTTGCTAAGTTCCAACACCTTTCTCACTTTGACCAGCACCTTGTCACCTCTCAGGTGTGTGCCTTGTGTGTGAGGACAGGGATCTCCTTTGGTCATGTGCCTTTCAGCTGACTACTTTTTTGGGGGGGGGGATGCCAGTGGTGGGTGTGGCCAAAGTAGGCATGGCCAGACACACCTACACACCCCGCTCTCCATCCTTCATCCAGGCAAGCAAGAGATCCCATCACAGTGCAAGGACACATTCCACCCAGGTAAAGTCCCTAGAGGAGGGGACAGAACAGGGCCAGTGAGGGGAGTGGCCTGGGGAGAGGGGGCATGGCCCGGGACAGACAGAGAGGCCTGAAGGGCTGCACCTGGACCTCCCCAGGGCTGACACCCACCCACCCCAGGCGACGCGGACCAACGGGCTGCCTTGATGCAAGGCAGCGGCTTCGTAATTGGTGGCTGTTGACCCCCTGCTCCCCAACTCCAGGTATCGCGCAACGTCTTAGAGCAGATCACCAGCTTTGCCTTAGGGATGTCCTACCACCTGCCCCTGGTGCAGCACGTCCAGTTCATCTTCGACCTGATGGAGTACTCGCTCAACATCAGTGGGCTCATCGACTTCGCCATCCAGGTGGGCATCTCGAAGCTGGGGGCTGATGATATAAGCTGCTTTGGTCCCCTCTTCATTTCCCTCCCTCCCATCTTCCTTATAGCAGCCTTTCCAGCCTGATACCCTTTAGATGTTTCAGACTACAACTCCACCTGCACCCATCAGCACAGCTGGCTTGGGCTGTTGCGAATGGTGGTCCAAGGCACCTGGATGGCACTTGGTTGGGTCCTGCTGCTGTATGCGTTGACCCCACCCCTTCCAGAAACCTTGTGCTTGGTTAAGTCAGGGGTGGGGAAAGCAATCGTCTTTCAAACATGGTTAGACTCACAGTTCCCATCTTCTCCAATGGTCAGGTGATGCAGCAGAGCTCTTCTTATGTTACCAAATACAATAGCAGTGAAAGGATAGCAGTGAGAATGAACAGACAGAACAAAATTGTACACACCAAATGGAAGTGCATGTAATACAGTGGTACCTCTGGATGCGAACAGGATCCGTTCCAGAGCCCCGTTCGCATCCTGAGTAGAACATAACACACGTGTGCTCGGGTTGTGTTTCGCCGCTTCCGCGCATGCGTGTTATGTCATTTTGAGCGTCTGCACGAGCGGTGAAACCCGGAAGTAACGCGCTCCATTACTTCTGGGTTGCTGCAGAGCGTAACTTGAAAACGCTCAACCTGAAGCATATTTAACCCGAGATATGACGGTACACAAACCGTTTGAACCTTACTGTTGTTAGTCCAGAGGGAGAGAGGCGTCCAAGTGAGCTGTCCACCCACCAACCAGGATCAGAGCATCTTCTCTGTTCTTTCCTCTCATGTTCTGCCTTTTGTATTTCATAAAAGAGAAGTCTGCTTCTTGCCTTTGTCCAGTCTGCTTCTCCCTCCTCTGTTCCATAGGAACACCAGAAGAGCCCTGCTGGGTCAGGCCAAGGGCCCAGAACCATGTTATTGTACAGTGGTGAACCAGGTTCACTTGAGAATGCCGCAAGCAGGACAGGAGTGCAATAGTGCTCTTTTCACTTGTGCTCCCCAGCAACTTATTCTGGAGCATGCTGTCTCTGATACTGGAGATACTTTAGTACAATGTTTCTCAAACCTAGGTCTCCACCTGTTCACATCATCTCTGACCACTGGCTCTGCTAGCTTGTTGTAGTTCAGCAAACCTAGAAGCTGAGCTGCCTCGAGATAAATCTCGCGGCTTCATTTACCAAAACAAAAAGCAAAACTTGGATACGTTTTCACTTTAAAAGGCCCATCACTTGCCACTGTGATGCCCGGCCTGCAAACTCTGGTTTGATTATGTTCTCCAGACCCAAGATTCCAAGCTGTTGTTTGCAGCTGGTTGGTGATCCTGGTTTGGAGGCTATGTGCAAGTCACAGCTTCCTGGGTCAGGTGTTACAACAAATTTTGGCTTTGCCCCAAAGGGAAAAGTAATTCATTGAAGCATGTGGGAGAGAGGAGGGAGAGAGGAGAGTGAGTGCAAAGCCCTGTGGGGAATTGGCCACTGGCTACTTAGAGAGTTCATGGGTGAGGGGGCCACAGACGTACATCTCCAAGCCCCTCACTATTATTTTGGAAAACTTCAACTCCTGACCTATTTCTGTCAACAGAAACAGCTTTTGTAAGGGGCTGGGGCTGGTGGTCTGTGAACTAGTCTGCTGTGCCACTCACACATGCCTCCTTTAATCCTTACATTTTCTTGTGTTGAATCCAGCTGCTGAATGAGCTGAGTGTGGTGGAGGCAGAGCTGCTGCTGAAGTCCTCTAACCTGGTGGGCAGCTACACCACCAGCCTGTGCCTGTGCATCGTGGCCGTGTTGCGGCACTATCATTCCTGCCTTATCCTGAATCAGGACCAGATGGCTCAAGTATTCGAAGGGTAGGAATCCAGTGCTTCTCAGCTGCTGCTCTAAGGGTGTCAGGGGCCTAGCATTGCGTAAGAGCTTCTTGTTGGTGCAGCTCCTTAATGCCCGGAAATGCCCTGCATTGCCCCCTGCATGTTGAGTTTCCCCTCACCACCCTGCCTTCCATCACGGTTTCTCTCACTTTATTTGTAAACCTGTTGCTACATTTATATCCCACCATTCTTTCCAAGGAGCTCGAGGTGGCATACATGTTTCTCCCCCTCCCTTCCACTTTTAATCCTCACAACAATCGTGTCAGGGACTGGCAGGATGCTGATGAGTGTGCCTGAGGGGAAAGGGGGCTGGAGTCATGAGAAGGGGGCAGTGGTTTGTGGGGACCTGTACTAGTCAGTAGGCAAGAGTCAGAGGCAGGGAAAGCTTCGGAGATGGGAGGCAGGACACAGGATTGGTCAGAAAAAGAGGAGGAAGAGGCAGGTTGGGCAAGTGAAGGGCTAGGAGTTTTGCTGCCCTTTCTTGCACCATTGTCTCCCAGAACCAGGAGGGGATTGAAGAGGAAAGCACAGAGGCAGCTTCCACACAGGCGTAGTCTCTGGCTGTGTGCACACAGGCCTTCAGGGGGAGATACATAAACTGGTGGAGGGTGTGTGGCTCTCTGTTGCTGCAAGGGCTCCATAGAGCACAGACCTGGGAATAGCTGCCTCTGCACCAGACTGGTGATGGGGAGGGGGTGCGCTGATGACAGAAGGCTAGGCTGAGAGACTGTGGCTTGCCCCAAGGTGACCAAGTGGAGGATTGGAACCCTCCCTGACTTAATCCAACCCTCTCACCACTCCTTCACCCTGCTTTCTTCTGCCCCTTCAGGTTGTGTGGGGTGGTGAAGCACGGCATGAACCGCTCCGACGGATCTTCTGCGGAACGCTGCATCCTAGCGTACCTCTATGACCTCTACACTTCCTGCAGCCACCTGAAGAGTAAATTTGGAGAGCTGTTCAGGTGAGCGCCATCTGGCTGTCTAGGGAGGTGACGCAGGGAAGTGCATTTTGTTTCTCCTACCTAAAAGGTCCTCATCCACCTTCCTTCCTTCTCCCCACCAGCGACTTCTGCTCCAAGGTGAAGAACACCATCTACTGCAATGTGGAGCCATCCGACTCGAACATGCTGTGGGAGCCCTTGTTCATGATCGACACCATCGAGAATCCGTCGGCCCACAACTTCACCTACACCAACCTGGGCAAGAGCCTCACCGACAACCCGGCCAACCGCTACAGCTTTGTGTGCAATGCCCTCATGCACGTTTGTGTGGGGCACCACGACCCTGATCGGTGAGAGCTGGACTAGGCTGGTTGGGCCTCTGGGCTGGGCTACCTCTCCTCTTAGTGACACTTTTTAACCATGTAAGGGCTCTGGATGGGCTAGACTAGAGCAGAGCCGTCCGGCCCACCAGCCCTTCTCCTACAGGGGCCAACAGGCACTTCAGAAGAAAATTATGGAGCCAATAGGCCTTGCCTACATTTTTGCCTCCCTCCTAGAAGCATATAGCATTAAAAAATTTTTTTTAAAAAATTGTGATGCTTTTCATACTGCTTGATTGTAAGTGGAAAAGCCTCAAAGCGATTTACAAAAAGAATAAACCAATAAATTCACCATAAAAAAACAGTTGAGAACAATTATTTAATACCTTCAGAAATAATTAAAAGTCACTGATAAGCTAAAACTAGGATCAAAACACCGAGATCAAAAGAGCCATTCTACATTTCTGGACAGACCTGCCTAAAGAAGTACAGGTCTCTTAAGAGGTATACTGCCTCTGCACGTGGAGGTTCCATTTGACCGCCACAATTAAATAACCACTGCTAGGTTACTTCTCCATTTAGTATGTCTTAATCGCCTCTTTTGAAGCCATTCAGGCCGGGGGCCGTCATTACCACCACCAATGCCTTTCCTTGCGCAGGGTCAATGACATCGCGATCCTGTGCGCTGAACTGACGGGCTACTGCAAGTCACTCAGTGCCGAGTGGCTGGGTGTGCTGAAGGCTTTGTGCTGCTCCTCCAACAACGGGACTTGTGGCTTCAATGACCTCCTCTGCAATGTGGACGTAAGGGCAGGGCCTGAGCTGTGATGGGGGTGGGGACATTGGAGGTTGTGCTGGATAGAGTGTGCGTGGAGGCTGCTGAGGGTACCTGGAGAAGCGTCAGGGTGTGAAATCCTTGAGCAACTCAAGGAAATACACAGGATGGTAGAAAGAGGAAAGGCACCTGTTTTACACGCAGAAGGTCACAGGCTCAATCCTGGCATCTCCTGGTAGAGAATCTGCCTGAAACCCTGGAGAGCAACTGCTGGCCAGTGTAAACAATACTGAGCGAGATAGGCCAATGGTCTGGCTCAGTTCGAAGCAGCTTCCTGTGTTCCTATGTCTGCTGCTAGCTAAATATATACTGTGGAGTGCTGCATTTGCTTGAAGGGATTTACCCTGAGAAATTTTAATCTCTGTCACAAGACATTTCTTTTTTCATTTCTTTACCTTTTCACTCTCTCTCTATTCTGTTATTATTCCCTTTAACATCCTCTCGTACTATATTTTGGTAAGAACTGCATGCAGGTGAAAGTGACAGACAGTTGGTAAAGGACCCTGTGTGAGAGGCAGGAAGGTGAGATCCCAGGGTCAGAGGCTGGGGGAAGAAAGGGATGCTCCCAGGTGAGAGCTTGGAGGATGCTACCTTTTCTTATGGAACAAAAGTTAAGGTGAGAGAGGACTTTTTGTAATTTTTAATCCTTTCTCTTTTATCTCTTTCCTTTCCTTTTTTTTTTGTTTTTTTTTTTGTTTAGCTCAGTTTGTTTCTTAATTATATTATGAAAAGTCTTAATAAAACTTTATTTAAAAGAAAGAAAGAGAAAGATAAATACTCCCCAGCCTGAGGCTATGGCGTGACAAGGTCTTGTGTGTGTATTGCTCTTGAGTGATTCCAGTTCCACAGAGGCAACTTTTTTTTTAATTAAAAAAGTCTCAGCTGTGGCCTTCTCCTTCCCTTAGGTGAGTGACTTGTCTTTCCATGACTCCCTTGCCACATTCGTGGCCATCCTCATTGCTCGCCAGTGCCTCCTCCTCGAGGACCTGATCCGCTGTGCTGCCATCCCTTCGTTGCTCAATGCTGGTGAGTGCCTGCTTGCAATGGCTGGGACCCTGCTGCCTAGTAAGGGGCCTTGCAAATGGAGGCCTGCCCACCCTCCTTGAAAAGTAGAGGGTCAGCTCACATCAACCGCCATCGGCGGTTTTACCTTTCTGCAGCTTGCAGCGAGCAGGACTCGGAACCCGGAGCCCGCCTGACCTGCCGGATTTTGCTCCACCTCTTCAAGACCCCGCAGCTGAACCCCTGCCAGCAGGACAGCAGTAAGTGATCGCTCCTTTGGGGCTTTTCCTCTTCCGTGTCTCTTCTTGCCCTGATGGAGGATGCTGCTCTCCCCGAACCCTCTTTCCTGCTGTGCAGTTTCATGGTCAACCTGTTGCTGCTGACAGTTGTCTCTTCAGCCTATGGGGCAGAGCATCCCCCATGGGGTGGTGTCTGCAAGTTCTTCCCTTAATTCCATTAACTGATCCTAAACAGACACTCTTTTACCACCTGTTCCTTGCTTGCTGTGTCTCCTGACTTGGCCAGCTGGTGACATCTGCCCTTCTTTCTCATGGCTGGTCAAAACCACCTTCCCACATTGACTGAGCCAGCCTTTGCCCTGGTGGCCAGTCAGGCCTCTGGTGCCTTATGGTGACTCCCTGTGGCCACAGTAATGCACTGGATGGCCCTAAATATCTACACAGTAGCTACTAGCTGGGATGGCTAAATGGAAGTCTCCATTTATTGCTGGGATGCAGACCGTGTGACAGTCTCAAGAGTTATCAGACTCCAACTCCCATAACCTCTAGCCATTGGTCATGCTGGCTAAGCATGATAGGAACCCCTCTTGGGGCTCCTCTTAGGTTGAGAGCCAGCAGGTGTCTTGAGCACTGTGGCTGGGTCTGGCCACCATTCCATTGCATTCTCTTGATTGTCAAGAAAAAACCCAAAAGCAGGGAGGAGGCCAGAAAACACTTCTCACAATGTCCTGAAGGCTCCATTCTTGACCAGAATTTTTATCACTGTAGCTTTCCCAAGCACCAAGGCTTTAACAATAAGCAATGGCTAAATGTTCTGTACAATGATACCATCCTGGCTGCTCTGTGTTCACCAGCTACTGCATTGCCTTTGGGTGCCTTTTTGTCTCCCAGCTTGGTCTGCAGTATTCATAGTCGGTTCACAGCAAGAGCTTTTCCCTTCCCTTGTCACCTTGCTACAGGCAAGCCGTCAGTGGGCATCCGCTCTTCCTGCGATCGACACCTGCTGGCTGCTTCCCAGAACCGCATTGTGGACGGAGCCGTGTTTGCTGTGTTGAAGGCTGTCTTCGTACTGGGTATGTGCCTGGGGAATGTAGGTTCCTGTCTCCAGGACGGTGAGGAGATGGGCACAGTCCTGCCTCATCTGAGAGGCACAGTAACATGTGGCCCTTACATGTGGGTCTGTGCCCTGGGTGACCCTTGCTCCTGGTTGCAGGGGACGCCGAACTGAAGGGCTCTGGCTTTTCCCATCCGGCCGGGGTGGATGATCTTGTGGAAGATGACAAGAAGCCTGCAAGCCGGATGGTCTCCATAGAGACAGCCAGCCTGGACGTTTATGCCAAGTACGTCCTGAGGAGCATCTGTCAGCAGGTGAGCATAGTGTGCTTCGTTTGCCCTTCTGTTGCTCCTGCCTCCCATTCCACAGAGACATGGATGGTGGACAGGTTTCAGCCAGAGTTCTGGCTTGTTGTGTGAGGTCCCCATGGGTTTGTTGACATGCCTTAGAAAACTCTGGGGACATGGTTGAGTTCCAGAATATGAATGGACATGGGGACTGTTCTTATTGAGACCCACAACCTGGAGACCTTGGCGGAGAAATCAGACGAGGGAATGTTCAGTCTACATCCAGTGGGTTAGGAATTGCCCCAGCACTTCCTTTGTGGCCCTCATGCACAGAGCCCTACCACTGTCCTCAAATTCAGAGGATTTCCACAGAAGCCAGAGGCTGCAAAATAAGGTGAAGGCCCTCTAACAATGATGAGGATGGTGATTTTAACCAAGCAGTCAGCGGCTCTTGGGAGACACTCCAGGTCTGGTCAGCCAACCCTTAGACGTCAGTCCCCTGCAGAGACAATGTTTACAATAGCTTCCCTTAGCAGGTGCCCTTGGAGCTATCCAAGGTCCTGTTCTTTTCATAACGCTACAGTGGTACCTCTGATTACGAACGCTTCTGGTTATGAATGCTTCAGGTTATGAGCTCCGCTAACTCGGAAGTAGCTGCTCTTGGCTGCAAACTTTGCCCCAGGATGTGAACAGAAATCGTGCACCAGAGGCACGCATGCAGCGGAAGGCCCCATTAGCAAAAGTGCACCTCAGGATAAGAATGGTTTCAGCTTAAGAATGGACCTCCAGAACATATTAAGTTCGTAACCAGAGGTACCACTGTATTGTGAACTTCAAGCTCCCACAGACCTAGACTGTCCTTTCTCCTTCCCTGCCCTGCAGTTTTAGACTTTAGTAAGCACCTCTTCTAGGGAGTGTCTCCCTCTACAGTGCAAGAGAAAGGGCCCAGTGTGGGAGCCTTGGCTCACTCTACAGCAGTCCAGCTGTGACTCAGCTGGCCAGAGGCTGCTCGTTGCCTTGTGTCATGTGACTTTGGTAACATGCTTGGCACCAAAGCCTGCAAGAACTGTAAAGTGTGACCGGCAAAGCATGGCCACCTCCTTGAAACAAACTCCTCCAAGAAGCTTGTGTGTCCAGATGCCAGGGTTGTGTGCATGGAGCAGCAGCCAGCAAAAGTGGTGTGGCACCAGCCTTTTCAGATGGTGGGTCCCAGAGGCAAGGCCTCCCAGGCTGAGTTGGGCACTGTCACCCCTGTATGCTCTCTTCCACCTGCAGGAGTGGGTGGGTGAGCGGTGCTTGAAATCCTTGTGTGAAGACAGCAATGACCTGCAGGATCCTGTCCTGAGCAGCACCCAGGCCCAAAGGCTGATGCAACTGATCTGTTACCCACACCGGCTGCTCGACAACGAGGAGGGCGAGAATCCCCAGCGGCAGAGGATCAAGCGCATCTTACAGGTGCAAGCAGCTACAGTTTCCTTGGGGCATTGCTAAACATGGACTTCCCAGTGGGCTGCAGGGCAAGCCTGCATTGTGACTGAAGGTCGTGGCAGTGTGAGCTCCAGTGAGAGCCTTGCTCTTTACAATTCACTGCTAAATTCAGCAGACTCTCACTTTAATTTTTGTTAAATCTTTCTAGACCCTTAGGATGCAAGAATGTTTAATTGCATACATGGGAAATGCTAGCAAGAGGATATTCTGTGATTGGAAGATGAGACTTCTTTTTTT
This sequence comes from Podarcis tiliguerta, assembly GCF_965153285.1. Classification (NCBI taxonomy): domain Eukaryota; kingdom Metazoa; phylum Chordata; class Lepidosauria; order Squamata; family Lacertidae; genus Podarcis; species Podarcis tiliguerta. The sequence goes on along the minus strand of NC_139553.1, from coordinate 46,425,422 downwards.
CTTCTTCTTCCTAAAAATCTAGTGCAAGCAAGGTGCAAAATAATTACTTTTGCTTAGCTTCTATAATTGAGGTTGGTCACTTAACAATCAGCCTGCATCAGCACAGAATTAATTTCTCCCAGCCCCTCTTCCTTTAAACATGGCCCTGTTCATAGGTTTGTAAGGAAGATGCATTTTGGGGTGTGTAAAAGAAGGCTATGGGACAGCTGGAAAAATAAATAAACATGGGGCTACCTTTGAAGCTGACTCAGAAACTGCAATGAATCCAGAATGCGGCAGTTAGACTGGTGACTGGGAGTGGCCGCTGGGACCATATACCTCTGGTGCTGAGAGACCTGCATTGACTCCCAGTACGTTTCCGAGCACAATTCAAAGTGTAGGTGCTGACCTTTAAAGCCCTACATGGCCTTGGTCCTGTATACCTGAAGGAGCGTCTCCACCCCCATTGATCAGCCCAGACACTGAGATCCACCTCCAAGGGCCTTCTGGTGGTTCCCTCACTGTGAGAATTGAGATTACAGGGAACCAGGCAGGGAGCCTTCTTGGTAGTGGCACCTGCCCTGTGGAATGCCCTTCCATCAGATGTCAAGGAAATAAGCAACTATCCTAATTTTAAAAGACACCTGAAGGCAGTGCTGTTTAGGGACGTTTTTAATGTTTAATGCTGTATTGTGTTTTTAATATTCAATTGGAAGCCGCCCAGAGTGGCTGGGGAAACCCAGCCAGATGGGCAGGGTATAAATAATCATTCATTCATTCTGGAACAGCAAAGGGTGCCAAAAAAATTCAGTCTTGCACTGGGAAAGTAGAGGAGGGGTAGAGATGCAAGTGAGTTTTACTGCCACAGCAAGCAGGTGGGTGATGGGCACCTTGTCTGTTTCTGTTCCAGAACCTGGACCAGTGGACAATGCGGCAGTCATTGCTTGAGCTGCAGCTCATGATCAAGCAGACGGCAAACAACGTAAGCATCCAGTGCCGCATTTGGGGATAGCATAGGAATGATGGGGGTATTCAAGGGCCACTCTCCTCATGTTTGTGTGCAGCAACATAGTAACACAGAAAGCTGCCTTATACTGAATCCAGACCCTTGGTCCTTCTTGTGCTGTAATTATCTATGTTGACTGGCAGCAACTCTCCAGGGTTTCAGGCAGGGAGTCCCAGTCCTGTCTGAAGATGCTTGGAATCAAACTTGGGACCTTCTGCATGCAAAGCAGATGCTCTCCCACGGAGCTATGGCTCTTCCCCAGCATCAGATGTGATTGCTAAGGGTGCTCGATATGTGGAGCCCGATATGTGGAGCCCGATATGTGGAGAAACGTGACTCAAAGAAGTAGGAGGCCCAGGGTTCGCTCTGATTGTCTAGAAATACACAATCGCTTTGAGGTCCTCTCCCCTAGCATGGAAGACGAAGAGCAGACTCCATTTGAGGATCTCTCCCTCATTACAGTCGATCACGTATATGAAGATGAGCAGCAAAGTCAGTCCTCAGGGAATGTGCAGGCGACCTTGGAACGGACCGCTCACGGAAGAACCCCGACCAAACCTAAGAGGAGGCGTGTAGTGGTGATAGGGGATTCCCTACTGAGGGGAACAGAAGCAGTGATCTGTGGGCCTGACAAGATGTCTCGGGAAGTGTGCTGTCTCCCCGGGGCTAAGATCCAAGATGTAACTGAACGACTGCAAGGAATCATAAAACCCACTGACAAATACCCCTTCCTCTTGGTTCATGTGGGAACCAATGACACTGCAAGCAATAGCCTCCAGAAGATCAAAAGAGACTACGAGGCTCTGGGCAGGAAATTGAAGCAATTAAATGCACAAATCGTCATCTCATCTGTCCTCCCAGTTGAACGACGTGGCCCAGGGAGAGAGAGGAAAATAGTGGAAGTAAACAGCTGGCTTCGCAAATGGTGTAAACAGGAACGGTTTGGATTCTTAGATCATGGACTGCAGTTTCTTGAGGATGGACTTCTGGCAAGCGATGGGCTGCACCTCACAACGGTTGGGAGGAATGTTTTTGCCAAAAAACTAAGAAACCTCATCAGGAGGGCTTTAAACTGACTAATGTGGGGGAGGGAGACAGTGCTCCTGAAGGTAGGAGTCTATTAATTGATGAAGATGATCATCCAAATGTCATAGACCAAATGGAGCAAACAGCAAGCAGACCTAGTGGTGGGAGGAAAAAATCCTTAAATAAGAGACACGGGGGAATGACTAATGGACTTCAATGTCTGTACACTAATGCACAAAGCATGGGAAATAAACAAGATGAGCTTGAGCTCTTGGTACAGCAAACTAAATATGACATAATAGGCATCACTGAAACCTGGTGGGATAAGTCCCACGATTGGAATGTAAAAATGGAGGGATACAATCTATTTCAGAGAAACAGACCAGACAAGAAAGGAGGAGGAGTGGCGTTATATGTCAGGGATGTGTATACCTGTGAAGAGATCCAAGATTTAGAACCTCAAAGCCAAAGTGAGAGCATTTGGGTCAAAATTAAGGGAGAGAAGAATAATAGTGACCTCATTGTGGGAGTTTACTATAGATCCCCAAGCCAAACGGAGGACATAGATGATGCCTTCCTGGAACAGATGGCCAAGCATGCAAAAGGAAGGGAGATAGTAGTAATGGGGGACTTCAATTATCCAGATATTTGTTGGATGTCAAACTCAGCCAAGAGCATAAGGTCAAACAGATTCCTCACTGGCCTTGCAGACAACTTCATTGTCCAGAAAGTGGGAGAAGCAACAAGAGGAACAGCCATTTTAGATCTGGTCCTAACCAATGTCGATGACCTGGTTAATGGGGTAGAAGTGGAAGGATCATTAGGCGCAAGTGATCATGCTCTTCTGAAGTTTACTATACAACGGAAAGGAGCAGCCAAGCATACTAGGACTCAATTTCTTGACTTTAAGAAAGCCGACTTTATAAAACTTAGGGAAGTGCTGGGTGAGATCCCATGGACAGTAATACTAAAAGGAAAGGGAGTTCATGATGGCTGGGAGTTTGTTAAGAGGGAGATAGTAAAAGCACAACTTCAGGCAATACCAATGAGACGGAAACATGGAAGGTGCCTAAAGAAGCCAGGGTGGCTATCTAAAGAACTTTTAACTGAGTTAAGATTAAAAAAGGATGTGTACAAAAAATGGAAAAGGGGGGAAACCACCAAAGAGGAATTCAAACAAATAGCCAGCACGTGTAGACACAAAGTCAGAAAAGCTAAAGCACAGAATGAACTCAGGCTTGCTAGAGAGGTTAAAAGCAACAAAAAAGGCTTTTATGGGTATGTTCGTAGCAAAAGGAAGAACAAAGAAACAGTGGGGTCACTCAGAGGAGAAGATGGTGAAATGCAAACAGGGGACACAGAAAGGGCTGAACTCCTCAATGCCTTCTTTGCCTCAGTCTTCTCCGATAAAGAAAACAATGCCCGACCTGAAGAATTTGGAGGAAATGATTCAGCAGAGGAAACACAGCCCAGAATAACTAAGGAGATAGTACAAGAATACTTGGCTAGTTTAGATGTATTCAAGTCTCCAGGGCCAGATGAACTGCATCCAAGAGTATTAAAAGAACTGGCAGATGTGATCTCAGAACCACTGGCAGTCATCTTTGAGAATTCCTGGAGAACAGGCGAAGTCCCGGCAGACTGGAGGAGGGCAAATGTTGTCCCTATTTTCAAAAAGGGGAAAAGAGAGGACCCAAATAATTACCGCCCAGTCAGTCTAACATCAATACCAGGGAAGATTCTGGAGCAGATCATTAAGCAAACAATCTGTGAGCACCTAGAAAGGAATGCTGTGATCACCAATAGTCAGCATGGATTTCTGAAAAATAAGTCATGTCAGACTAACCTGATCTCATTTTTTGACAGAATTACAAGCCTGGTAGATGAAGGGAACGCAGTGGATGTAGTCTACCTTGATTTCAGCAAGGCATTTGACAAGGTGCCCCATGATATTCTTGTAAAGAAGCTGGTAAAATGCGGTCTTGACTATGCTACCACCCAGTGGATTTGTAACTGGCTGACTGACCGGACCCAAAGGGTGCTCATCAATGGTTCCTCTTCATCCTGGAGAAGAGTGACTAGTGGGGTGCCACAGGGTTCTGTCTTGGGCCCGGTCTTATTCAACATCTTTATCAACGACTTGGATGATGGACTCAAGGGCATCCTGATCAAATTTGCAGATGACACCAAACTGGGAGGGGTGGCTAACACCCCAGAAGACAGGATCACACTTCAAAACGACCTTGACAGATTAGAGAACTGGGCCAAAACAAACAAGATGAATTTTAACAGGGAGAAATGTAAAGTATTGCACTTGGGCAAAAAAAATGAGAGGCACAAATACAAGATGGGTGACACCTGGCTTGAGAGCAGTACATGTGAAAAGGATCTAGGAGTCTTGGTTGACCACAAACTTAACATGAGCCAACAGTGTGACGCGGCAGCTAAAAAAGCCAATGCAATTCTGGGCTGCATCAATAGGAGTATAGCATCTAGATCAAGGGAAGTTATAGTGCCACTGTATTCTGCTCTGGTCAGACCTCACCTGGAGTACTGTGTCCAGTTCTGGGCACCACAGTTCAAGAAGGACACTGACAAACTAGAACGTGTACAGAGGAGGGCAACCAAAATGGTCAAAGGCCTGGAAACAATGCCTTATGAGGATCGGCTAAGGGAGCTGGGCATGTTTAGCCTGGAGAAGAGGAGGTTAAGGGGTGATATGATAGCCATGTTCAAATATATAAAAGGATGTCACATAGAGGAGGGAGAAAGGTTGTTTTCTGCTGCTCCAGAGAAGCGGACACGGAGCAATGGATACAAACTACAAGAAAGAAGATTCCACCTAAACATTAGGAAGAACTTCCTGACAGTAAGAGCTGTTCGACAGTGGAATTTGCTGCCAAGGAGTGTGGTGGAGTCTCCTTCTTTGGAGGTCTTTAAGCAGAGGCTTGACAACCATATGTCAGGAGTGCTCTGATGGTGTTTCCTGCTTGGCAGGGGGTTGGACTCGATGACCCTTGTGGTCTCTTCCAACTCTATGATTCTATGATTCTATGATTCTATGATTCTATGCTCAGAAGGGGCGAGTGCCTGGGGCAGGGAGTTGGGGAGTGAACAAGTGGCAACAGACTTTTTGGCACGGGGACCTCTTTGGAGCAAACAAGGAAGTTGGCTGCTCAAAAGCTCCGTTTCACCTCTCTGCAGCAGGAAATGAACTCCCTCCTGGAGAACATTGCCAAGGCCACCATCGAAGTGTTCCAGCAGTCAGCTGAGACCAACTCGGCCAGCAACGGCATCGTCAGCCTTTGCAGCTCCACAAGCTTTGTGCCAGCAAGCACCAAAGCCAAGCCCATCCTCAGGTAAGCCTCTGCAAGAAGGCAGTGGTGGGAAGGGATTCCTGCAAAAAAAAACCAAGGAAGTTTGTAAGGAAAAAAAGAAATTTGCAGGAAATGAGGAAGCTTGCAGGAATTAATAAGGAGAGGTTTACCACAACTCTTCTTGCCTGCCTTCCCCAGCTCCTTGGAGAGGTCAGGTGTGTGGCTGGTGGCCCCTCTCATTGCCAAGCTCCCAACTTCTGTGCAAGGATACGTGTTGAAGGCTGCAGGAGACGAGCTGGAGAAAGGGCAGCATTTGGGCTCCTCATCCCGCAAGGAACGGGACCGCCAGAAACAGAAGAGGTGAGGGGGCCCAAAGGAGAAGGAGGCTGTGTTTGGGGAGGCTGTCTTAGAAGCCATCACTCAACCCTTCTCTCTTTCTTTCTTTGCACCATGGTGCACCTGCAGCATGTCCCTGCTGAGCCAGCAGCCTTTTCTGTCCCTGGTCTTGACCTGCCTGAAAGGCCAGGATGAGCAGCGTGAGGGCCTCCTCACTTCCTTGTACAGCCAAGTTCAGCAGGTAAGATCTTTGCTGTGGCCACATCAGAAGTGCAAAGTGACCCTTTCCGCAACTCCCACCATGATTCTTGGGAAGAGCACAGGTGGTGGCGTGAGTGTTAAAACTAAGGGACTCCAGAAAACATGCACCATTGGTCTGCCTAACTTAGTGTTGTCCACACTGACTGGTGGCATTTCTCTAGGTTTCCAGGGACATAGGAAGCTGCCTTATACCAAGTTATACCACTGGTCAGTCAACAGTGACTGGCAGTGACTCTTGAGGGTTTCAAGCAGGGGACATTGCCTGCTCTACGTAGAGATGCCAGGGATTGAACCTGGAATTTACTGCCCCAGAAGCCCTTCCTGCAAAATCCCCAGGGCATGTTCAATGGCTGTGGTTGTGGGAGGGAGGGAGAAAAAGAGGGAGGGTACTTCGGTCATCCCTGGAGCTATTTTCTTGCCTCATATGAAGGCCTGAGCACATGTTTTGTTCTTCATGCATTGAGTCACAGGAGCATGTTAAGGGTGGTGTTGCTCTGAGCTTCTGGGGCTGTGGGGCTGGACACTCCATGCTTGGCCTTTAGCCAGATGCAAGTCTCCTCTCTGCCCACCTAGATTGTGACCAACTGGCGAGAAGATCAGTACCAGGATGACTGCAAAGCGAAGCAGCTGATGCACGAGGCGCTGAAGCTGAGGCTCAATCTGGTAAGTGCCAGGGGAGGTGGGGCACAAGTTCCTCTGGCTTCCAAGGTGCTGCCAGGAAAAAAGAACAAGGAATGTCTCCAGCTGGCAGGACCATAAGCCTGAGGGTTGGACCCAACCTTTTTCTCCTGACTCACCTTTGTTCCTCTGCCTTGCACAAACTAGGGATGGTCTGTTCTAGTTAATGTGGCTTGACTGTGCCAGCGTGGTGGGGACACGTGGTCTCCTTCCCTCTCCATCAGGGTTCCCCATAGGTGTTGTGCTCATTGTGCCATCCTCCAAGTGTGCTTCCTTCGGGCCAACGCAGCCTCTTCTTCTCATTCTTAGGTGGGGGGCATGTTTGACACGGTGCAGCGCAGCACCCAGCAGACCACAGAATGGGCTGTGCTCCTCTTGGATATCATCAGCAGTGGCACGGTTGACATGCAGTCTAACAAGTGAGTGCTTTGGTGCGCACGCACACATACTTCCTCCATCAACTGTGCCGAGTCAGGAAAGGCAGCAGGCTCAGCCTGAACCTTGTTGAGTTCATCCCTGATGCCACTGGATGACAGTGGAGGAGCTGAGGTGTGTGTGCCAAATCATCCCATCATTTCAGCAGGGCCTGGGAAGAAGGGATGCGCCTAAGGAATGCAGGCTCCCGGCCCTTGGAGGCATCCTTGCCCTTGGGTCTTAATGTCAGGAGGGCACCCAAGGTGGTGGTTGTTTTGGCATGGGTGACCACAGCGGCGTTCCCTGCCGTTTAGAAATGCAGGTTGGGACTGGGACAACAGCGGCTGCAGTTCCATTTCCTCCTGTGACCTTCTCCCCTTTCTCTTGCTCTAACCCGGCAGCGAGCTCTTCACCACAGTGTTGGACATGCTGAGTGTGCTTATCAATGGTACACTAGCGGCAGATATGTCCAGCATCTCACAGGGCAGCATGGAGGAGAATAAGCGGGCCTACATGAACCTGGTCAAGAAACTCCGAGTAAGTAGGAGCCCACCTTGGAATTCTGTGCCCCTTCCCTCCGGCTCTTGGGGCTCTACCCTGCCACAACCCCTACTGGCCTGCTTCACACACCCATTGGGTGCTGTTGCCTGGCTGGAAGATGTGCTTGAACTATGATAATACCTCTTGCAGAGAGAGGGATATTCATTCTGAGGACCTGGCCGAGTGTACAAATGTAGAAACTGAACTCATTGGGTGGCGCTGTGGTCTAAACCACTGAGCCTCTTTGGCTTGCTGATTAGAAGGTGAACAGGTGAGCTGTTGCTCTGTCCCAGCTCCTGCCAACCTAACACACCAGTGCAAGTAGATAAATAGGTACCGCTGCGGCAGGAAGGCAAACAGCATTTCCGTGCGCTCCGATTTCCGTCACGGTGTCCTGTTGCACCAGAAGCAGTTTAGTCCTGCTGGCCACATGACCTGGAAAACTGCCTGTAGACAAACACCGACTCCCTTGGCCTGAAAGCGAGATGAGCGCCACAACCCCATAGTCGCCTTTGACTGGACTTAACCGTCCAGGGGTCCTTTACTTTCATGTTCACCTCATTGTTCCACCTCTGACCCTGCCCACCACTAGCATGTTCTCCAGGAGGGGAGAAAAAGTTCCTCATCCTTTGTATGATGTAAAGCAAGGGAATTTCCCCAATGACATGATGCAGAGCAAGCTTGCATGCTTATTTTTGCACAGCTTAGTTTCGGCTTCAGGGCCATGCACCCCACCACTTTCCTTGGAAAGGCAGGCAGACAGTCCCATCTTACAGAGTAAGTAGCGTTTTGGCCCAAGCCATAGTGTAGTGGGATGTGATGATTTTGACGTGTAGCAGGGATGACCGAAGTGCAAAGGGGCTCCAGGAGGAGCTCCTGCAGGCCAGGCCTCTCAACAGCCCTCTCTGTGGCTTCCTTTCTCTGCAGAAGGAGCTGGGTGACCGCCAGTCTGACAGCTTGGAGAAGGTGCGGCAGCTGCTGCCTCTGCCCAAGCAGACTCGGGACGTGATCACCTGCGAGCCTCAGGGCTCCCTCATCGACACCAAAGGCAACAAGATCGCTGGCTTTGACTCCATTTTCAAGAAGGAGGCAAGTAGCTTCCCTGACCACCAGCCCTGGTGTGGTTGCATCTTCTCAGTGTGTAGGGTGGTATGGGAAAGGGGTGTGGGGGTGTGTGCGTTGCCCCACCCACAGCTTCATTGGTGGAGTGCCCTCCCCTTGCAAGCACAGCACACTGTTTTCGTTTTGGTGCCTAGTCAATACAAACTTGCATATTCAGGTATTATAATTTCTTTCTTGGGCAACCTCTGTGTTGTTTCCCACCACCATCCAATTCCTCTCTGAAATTGTTGTACTGTGTTTGGTCTAATGTGTTTTATTTTGTACCCCACCTGGGGATCCTGTTACTGATAAGGAATGAGTGTTCCAGGTATCTGTGCTGATGATTGTATGCACAGGTAAAGGAGTCACTTTCCAATGCTTTGTGAGAGCAAGGAGAAGGTAGCATCTCTTCTCTGGCCCTGTGAACCAAGGAGGATGAGTCCCTACTGCTGCTGCTGCTGTTGGCTGGCTTTCCATTTTCTTCCTTTCCCTCCCTCCCCAGGGCCTGCAGGTCTCCACCAAGCAGAAAATCTCCCCCTGGGACCTCTTTGAAGGTGTGAAGCACTCTGCCCCGCTCTCCTGGGGCTGGTTCGGGACGGTGCGGGTGGACCGCAAGGTGTCCCGCTTCGAGGAGCAGCAGAGGCTGTTGCTGTACCACACGCACTTAAAGCCGAAGCCCCGGAGCTACTACCTGGAGCCCCTACCGCTGCCTCCCGAAGAGGAGGAGCCCCCCACGCCAGTCGCCCTGGAGCCGGAGAAGAAGGCTGTTGAGCCGACCAAGGTGGAGAAAACCAGTGCCAATCCTACCAACTCTGCCACTGAGCCCAAAAAGAAGACCAAGACAAAAAAGAGGCCCCCACCCGCCAACAAGAACGAGGTAAAAGGGCGTTGCAGTTTTTCCTGGGGTGCCAAGCAGTTCCCAGCCACTTAAGAACTGAATATGAGCCTGGCTGCTGGATCAGGCCACAGGGGGCCCAACAGCATCCTGTCCTGACAGTGGCCACCCAGGTTGTTATATAGTTTATGCAGTATATATGCACCTGATATGTGCAGCCAACCTATTCCTGCAACTGTGATGTTTTTAAACGGGCAGGCGCTGTGGGTTAAACCACAGAGCCTAGGACTTGCCGATCAAAATGTTGGCGGTTGTAATCCTTGCGACGGGGTGAGCTCCCGTTGTTCTGTCCCTGCTCCTGCCAACCTAGCAGTTCGAAAGCATGCCAAAAAGTGCAAGTAGATAAATAGGTACCGCTCCAGCGGGAAGGTAAGCGGCGTTTCCATGTACTGCTCTGGTTCGCCAGAAGCGGCTTAGTCCTGCTGGCCACATGACCTAGAAGCTGTACGCCGGCTCCCTCGGCCAATAAAGCGAGATGAGCGCCGCAACCCCAGAGTCGGCCACAACTGGACCTAATGGTCAGGGGTCCCTTTACCTTTAATGCTGAGTAGTACATTTGTGTATGTTGTCCTGTCCTGGGACTTGCTGGTGAAGGGCAGATAACTAGTGGTAGTGCTACTGCTAATAATAATAATTTTTTGTAGGCTACCCTGGGACCTACTGGTGAAGGGTGGGTCATTGGTACCACTCCTGCTACTACTATTAATTGCTAATGTTAATATTCTTACTAATTACAAATGCTACTAATAACGTTGTTGTTGCTACTGCTGCCATTGCTGTTATTGGATGGGGTGGTATCTTAGGAAAGCAAGCTCCCAGTTTCTTAGAGTTCCCCCCGCTACCGCCCAGTGGGGCAAAAGAAGCATTCCCCAGCAGTGTGCTATACTCTCTCTTGCTCTTTTCTCTGCTGTTGCCAATCTTGGCTTGCCCTGCTGTGTGTGTTGCTTTTTCACAGCCTTTTCCCCTGCAGGACTACATGATGAGCACAGGCCGAGGGGTCTCCTATGGAAGTGGCATGCCCACCGACCTCCTACACCATCAGACGGGGAACCCCATGTCACGGCTGGCCTACGGGCAGTCTCCAATGGGCCTCTATGCCCAGAACCAGCCTCTGCCAGCAGGTGAGCCAAGATTTGTGGGTGGGGTGGGGCTCCAGCCCATTCCAGATACTGCCTTGGAAAGGGAGGTATTCTGCACCTATCCTTTGGTGGGACAGAGCCTGATGGGGAGCCCAGGATATGTAGAACTGTTGGGTTTTAAGTCTGGACCCATATTGTACATGCTGCAGTTGTGACTTTTGTGTTCCAAACACTGGTGCCTTTGGGAATACTTGATAGGTCCACACTCGGTTTGGGCGATGTAGCCTTGCAGGAATGTGCATGCTCCTTGGGTGGCATTTAATGCTACTCCAACGCAGGGCAGACACACTCAAGTCTAACTTTGGTTCATTAATTTCAATGGGTATGTTTCAAAGTTGAACATTGTTGAATACCACCCACAATGTGTGCACCCACAAAGTGCAGATAGGCATGCATACAGTGACGCACCCATATAAATGTGTATTTTGTGGCTTCCAGTCCCCAGAGTGCTGGTCTGGTTTTTTCACTCCTGCTGCCTGCTGTGCTGTTCACAACCCTTTTAATTGCTGTTTATTATTTCACCAGCATTTTCAGTACTTCCATTGCTGTTGGTTTGGGGTCTTTTTCGGGGGGTGTGTGATCACTTTAGCACCCACATGAAGCCAATACTGGGTGGCTTGTCCCAAAGGGCCAACTAGCAAGTTTAATGGTGGCTGAGCAGCAGATTGGACCCAAGTCCTTGCCTACAAACCCAGAGCTCCAACCCCTCCTCCCAAGCAGGCATTCTTCCGAATCCTGCAGAGCTTAAAAAAGTTTTCAGACAATCCAAACCACAAGGTCAGGGCGGAATTGGGGAAGTGGTGGAAGTGGTTTGCCTGCTGCCTTCTGAGTACACACTTTGAGGGTTAGCAGCAAAGTTTTGTGGAATAATGAGATTAAAATCTGTGCCAGATTCTGAGACTCTGCATTTTGGCATCTAGCTAAGCTGTGTGTGAGAGATAAACCTTTGCAAGGGTCCAGGATTTTTTCTTCAGGGGACACTCAGCAGTTAGCAATGAATTGGAATAGTCACCATCATGTACTTCACACATCCAGCAGAACAGAGGCCAGGAACCTCCAGCTCAGGAGTTGAATGCAACCCTAAATGTCTCTTTATCAGCTCCTCTGAAATCTCCCCAAGCAGCATTCATTACTGGTGCACCTTTGCACCACAAGTGTTTTTGCCTGCCTGAGCTGAGTCACAGAATCTTAGAATCGAAGAACTGTGGAGTTGGAAGGAATGCCAAGGGTCCTCTAGTCCACCCCCTGCAATGCAGGAATCGTGCCCACAGCAGTCCCTGGGAGGGCTCAAACCACCTTGAACTTTGATCTTGCTTGCCAGGATGGAGGATATAAAGGGAACGTGGGAGGGAACTGGCCTAACTGTGCTCCATCCACTTTTGCCTCTGACCCCACCCACCAATCCATGTGGTCCTTGGAAAGTTGCCCAGAAGGGAATGCGGCCCTTGGCTGAAAGCTACACCTGCCACAGTGTTTCAGTAGGTGCAGCCGCATCAAGAATAATCAGAGAGCCCTACAGATTCAGGTAAAGCAGATCAGCACCTTGGAGAGCTCCCAGTGAGTCTGGCCTGTCTGGGTTTTCTTAAATAGGCAGCACAGAGAGATGCTGCCACAGCAAGAGGTAGGAGACACCTGCCGGCAAGTGAGTCTTCTTCCACAGTCAGCCCCACCTTCTGGGAATTGTGGGATGTACACATTAGAACTGTAGAGTTGGAAGGGACCCCGTGGAGCATCTAGTCCAACCTCCTACAGTGCAGGAATCCCAACTAAAGCATCCCTGGCTAGATAGCCATCTGTTGTTGTTTAGTTGTTCAGTTGTGTCCGACTCTTCGTGACCCCATGGACCAGAGCACGCCAGGCACTGCCTCCTGCAGTTTGGTCAAACTCATGCTCGTAGCTTCAAGAACACTGTCCAACCATCTCGTCCTCTGCTGTCCCCTTCTCCTTGTGCCCTCCATCTTTCCCAGCATCAGGGTCTTTTCCAAGGAGTCTTCTCTTCTCATGAGGTGGCCAAAGTATTGGAGCCTCAGCTTCACGATCTTCCAGTGAGCACACAGGGCTGATTTCTTTCAGAATGGACTGGTTGGATCTTCTTGCAGTCCATGGGACTCTCAAGAGTCTCCTCCAACACCATAATTGAAAAGCATCCATTCTTCAGTGATCAGTCTTCTTTATGGTCCAGCTCTCACTTCCATACATCACTACTGGGAAAACCATAGCTTTAACTATACGAACTTTTGTTGGCAAGGTGATGTCTTTGCTTTTTAAGATGCTGTCTAGGTTTGTCATTGCTTTTCTCCCAAGAAGCAAGCGTCTTTTAATTTCGTGGCTGCTGTCACCATCTGCAGTCATCATGGAGCCCAAGAAAGTAAAATCTCTCACTGCCCCCATTTCTTCCCCTTCTATTTGCCAGGAGTTCATGGGCCCAGTGGCCATGATCTTAGTTTTCTGATGTTGAGCTTCAGACCATATTTTGCGCTCTCCTCTTTCACCCTCATTAAAAGGTTCTTTAATTCCTCCACACTTTCTGCCATCAAGGTTGTGTCATCTGCATATCTGGCGTTGTTGATATTTCTTCCGGCAATCTTACCCTCTGCTTAAAAACATCTAAGGGCCATTGGTTCAGGTCTTACCCTTCAGAACAGAAGAAAACAAGCTTGCTCCCTCTGTCATGTGGGACAGTCATTTAAGTATTTGCAGATGACCTCTCAGTCTCTTCTTTCCCAGGCTAAAACTTCCCAACTACCTCAACCATTCCTCATAAGGCTTGGTTTCCATACCCTTGGTCATCTTGGTCATCATTGCATTCTTCATCTGCAGAGTTGAGGAGGCGGCCGTGTGGCTTTTCCTTCCAAGATCTGGGTGTGGGGGCTAAGGCTGCATGCTCTAGCTCAAACGGTGAAAAGGAAGCATCCTCCCTTGGCGGGTGGCCCCCTGAACCTCATCGATGTCTTCCTCTATGCCTTATGAGAACCCAGGTCCAGGAGGGGAGTGGTCATGTCCGTAACGTTGCCCATCTTCCTCCCTCGCTTCAGGTGGACCACGGTTAGATACCTCTTACCGGCCGATGCGCATGCCAATGGGAACGCGGGTTCCAAGCCGCCCTCCCTACACTGGGGTCTTGCCCACGACCATGGGGGGCATGATGGGAATCGACCCTTCCTACAAGTCGTCCATCTACAGGCAGCAGCAGCCACCCGGTCCTCAGGGGCAGCTCCTTCGGCAGCAGCTGCAAGCCAAGCTGGTAAGGATCCTGCCCTCAGCCACCCTGCCCCACCCCAGCTCAACCCATGAACTAGAGTGACGGGGAGAGGGATCAAGAACACTGTGTTCCACACCTTGCACTCTCCCCTTCCTTTCAGCTAGCTCTGCCATTTAGACCAAAGGATCAGGGCTTAAGTGTTGGTGCCTTGGTGATCCTGCAGTCCAGGTTGGGTGTGGGGTGGGTCCTTGCATCCAGGAAGGAGTGCCATTTGCAGGTATACCGCCTCTGATACTGGTAGAAGTACACAGCTGAAATGGTTAGTAGTTGGCCACCGATAGCCTTAACCTCCATGAATTATTCTTAACTTATTTCCAAAGCTGGCAGAATTTGTGGCCATCTCTACTTCTTCAGGCTGTCTTTATCTCAAATACACAACTTGATTCAAGCCTGGTTGTTTGAGTGCAGCTGGCAGAGGCCTTTGACAGAGTCTCAGACCCGCTTTCCCCCAAATTCTGGCACACTGCCGCACCCCACAGCCTCCACCCAAAGCAGGCTATGGGCTTTTCCTTCCCTGCCTTGTGGGAGGCTCCCTGGGGCCACCTTTTCTAGCCACACCTCTCTGCTGCTTTTCCAGCAGAGCCAAGGAATGTTGGGGCAACCACCCGTGCGCCAGATGGCTCCTGCCCCGGCCTATGGATCTGTGCAGCCGTCACAGGTAAGATGGGGCTGGGCAGGTACAGGGCCTGTGCGTGGGGTCTGCACCACAGTTCCCAGTGGGACTCTTGCCCGGAACCTTTGCTTGATGCACTTTGATCATCTGTATCAAAGGGGGAGTAGGAATGGGATTACTTCAGATCCATGGAAAGGAAAGGGAGACAAAGGAGGGATCAGGTTGGGGGAGGCAAGGGGATAGGAAATGGAAATAGTAAGTTCACCATGCCCACCTCTGTGCCTCTCACATCCCACCCCTATTTTGCCCTCATGTCTTTGATGGCAGAACAGTCCTCCTGATGGTATGCTCTGCCAGCGTATTTGTCAGGAGGTCAGCATCTCTAGTGCTCTGCTGGCATAGTGAGCAAATCCCACAGCCCCTCATCCGGCAGATTTCAAACACGACACCACACCTTTTTAGATATTACTCTGTTGTTATTCAACAAAATCTGTGTACCACTTAAACTGTAAACAAAACGTCCAAGTGTTTTGCAAAGGGTATAAAGTGTACATTGAGATTGTCTGCTAAAAACCTAAATTGCTGTTATAAGTTTACATTGGAAGCTAAAGCTGCAGATTAAAATACAGGTCAGCTTTACAGGTCTGGGTAAGTTTCCCTAAGCAACAAATTTCTAGCAGGCACAGAAAAGGCACAGAAAGGAACACAGCGAAGGGGCCTGTGTGGTGTCAATGGGCAAGGAGTTCCAGAGTGTAAGAGCTCCCACACTAAAAGACTAGTTTTTTTACAAGTGCAGAACGAACATTATGTGGCACTTGTAGAGTTGACAGTTCTGCTGATCAAAACAGTTGAGTGGGCATTTGTGAGTGAAGGTGAAGAACTAAAGGGGGTTGAGGACTTTATAATAGCTGGCAAGCAACTCTTTCTTGTCTCCTGTTTCCGTCAGCCATCTTGTTTATTAGTTTAGTTTATGTCCTGTCCTTCCTCATGAAGGAGCCCAGCCCCTCTGATTTTAACAAAGCGCGCAACTTTGTTCCTTGCAGGGCTACACTCCCTACGTCTCCCACGTTGGCCTCCAGCCTCACCCCTCTCAGTCGAGCGCCATGGTGCCCCCCACCTACTCCAGCCAGACCTATCAAAACACGCACCCTGGCTCCAACCCTGCCTTTGTCGACCCCGTCAGGCCGATGCAGAGACCCAGCGGCTATGTCCACCAGCAGGCACCTGGCTACGGACACGCCCTGAACGCGGCCCAGAGGTACTTCCTGGGACCAGGCACCAGATCTGCAAGCAGGGGTGGTGGGTGAGGGACTGCTTGGCTGAATTTTGAACCATTCACCAAAGGCAATGAAGCATGGGTGGGGAACCCCCAACTTGTTGGTCTAATTAGAGCTGGCACGGGGTCCCAGCTTGGCAAACGAGGCTGTTTCTTCCTCCGGCCATACCTGATGCCATGTGCAATGGTAGGTAAGGACACTTGGGAAGAACAGCCAAAAAAGTGGGGAGGTTAACGTGATCTCCGGGCTGTTCCTTTCCAAGCAGGGCTTGCCGACAGTGAGCCCTGCTGAGATCAGCTGATCCTTGCTAAAAGCAAGCCCCTTTGAAGCTGCCACCTGGTGTCACAGCACATTTTTGATGCGTTTTATTTATTGTTTCTGACTATTTTTGTTACATTCACAATTACGTGAGCCGCCTTGGGCTTGGTTTCAACTAGGGCTGGGCAATATATTGATATATCCTCCAAAACCAGTTTGAGGTCCATATCATGATATCGGTTTCATAATTTTTGACCTGGCATTATATTGCAAATCATGATGTGTGTGTGTGTGCACGCATGTGCTATGCAAAAATCATGATGCAAGAAAAACCGTGAAGCCAGCCCATGCCTCTACGTAGCTCCATCCTTATTTCAGACATTGGTGATCTGTCAGCATATCACAATGCTTAGCTGGTGATATATCGTGATGTTGAAAGCCAGATATCCCCCAGCCCTTGTTTCAACCATGGAAAGGTGGTGTACAAATAAAATGATGTGTGTGTGTGATGAGGTCAGGCTCCACCTGCCTGCCAAAATGGGCTAGGGCAGATGTGGGGAACCTTTGGCCCTCCAGATGTTCTGCAGCTGCAACTCCCAAAAGCAAGCATGGCCAAGTGGCCAGAGGTAGTGGGAGCAGTCATTGAGCAATGTCAGAGAGCCTGAGGTTCCCCACACCTGGCCTAGCAGGAGAAGGAGGTGGAGGAAGTGAGGATCTGGCCTGCCCTCCGGGAGAGATTTCTGTTGGCGTGGAATAACACGGAGATTTCCTGAAGAAGAACTTATAGCGCTGCTAACCACCAAGAGCCGCAGGGAGTTCTTTCCAAACCAACTGGGGCATCCTTTCCTTTTGGTTGCTACAAGGCACACAGCCACATTCTCCTTCCCTTTTTCTGGTTGCAGGTTTCCTCATCAGTCAATGCAGCAAGCTGCCATGATAAGCGGGTTAAACCACATGAGTGCTCAGGGCGTCCCATCAGGGATCCGACCCAGCCAGCTCCTGCCAGACCAGCAGCAGCAGTACCTGCGGCAGCAGCAGCAGCAGCAGATGCTGAGGGTAAGCATTAGGACAGAGCTGCCACCAACCTGCGTTGCTTGTTCCTCTTGCCCAACTTGGCTCCCTCTCTTTTTTCTGCTCAGTTCTTCCTTTCAGATGCCCCACCAGCCATTGGGCGTGCCATTTTAGTATTTTGATTTATTTACTATAAATTAGTAAATTTGTAGCTCAGTGTTAGAAACTGAGATATGAAAGCTAGGAACTAAATGGCACCTTAAACCTAAGTTATGGGCACAACAACAACAATAATTTATCATTTCTACCCCGCCCAACTGGCTGGGTTTCCCCAACCACCCTGGGCAGCTTTCAACACAACATTAAAAAGAGAATAAAACTTCAAATTAAAACATTAAAAACTTCCCTAAACAGGGCTGCCTTCAGATGTCTGAATGGAATATCTAGGCACACTTTTTTATAACGAAACTACAAAGCTGAAAATTAATGAACTGCAGCTAAAATATCATGTTCATTTTTCACATGGTCTAGTTCTTCCCCTGCCCACCCCACTAATATTCTTAAGAGGGTCTCTTCTCCAGTCTCCAGAGAGTAGCCAGAAGTGGGGAGGCAGAAAAAGATGCTCCTTTCCTTCCACTCTGCAGTTTTAATCTGAAATCATGGGCACAGTCATTGCTTTTTTTCTGGGGGCACACAGGGCTATGCATACCGCTAAACATTTTGTGAATCTAATGAGAGAAGAAACTAAAGTTTTTAATTTTTTTAGTTTTTTTCTGTAGCACGGTGAATTACTACCCCCAATGGCGGCCTCATTTCCTGTCATGGTGTTTTCTGAGTCTCAGGTGGAAAGAGAGTATCCGTAAACATTTTTTTAGGAAAAAAGCACTGGGCACAGTACTGCACCCAGAGCTCAGAAGCAGCTCACCCTAATGAAATGCCCTGTTGCAAAACGAGCCTAGAACAATGGGAATTTTTAAACAATGATCTGTTTGGCATGTGGAGGGTCCCAAGTTCTTTCCCCAGTGACATCTCCAGATGGAGAGATACCCCCGCTCCTGAAATCCTGGGGAGCTGGGTCCCTTATTGAAAACAAATGGCATTTTCCCCCAGAATTATATGTAATAATGTTCATCTGTCGAAAACTTGATTCCTGTTCACTATAAGAACGATTCTGAATTTAAATCGTGACTGGACTGCTCTGTTGCCGTATAGAGAAACACCCACCCATGATCTTTTTCCTTGCTTTTCTCCCTATTGTTACTCAAGAAATTACATCTTGATTTCATTTTATTTTGCATGTGTTTGATATTTCATCTTGTTTTATTTTTGTATTCCTGAAGGAGGAGTAAAGACTGGTTAGGATTGTGCTCACAAAGAAACTGCCAAAGTGGGGATCATCCCTCGGTGTGTCATGTGACCCCAACTGCTTTCTTCATGTTCCTTCCTTTCTTCACATTCTTTTAAAAAAACAAGTGCCTCGCTGTCCTCGTTCTTGTCTTATCTTCAAGACCTTGTGAAGTAACGGGGCCTGGTTGGTGTCAGAAGAAAGTTGTCAAGCTGAGTGGAAACCTTGAGGTGGCTTTTTTCACAACACAAGCTGGTGTTTTGCACAATAGGGTCTGGATGTGGTGGCCCCATTAACTCCTCACAATGGTTGGGTACACACCATACATTTAAAGCGCACCCCCCCCCCCCCCGAAAAAGAAGAATCATGGGAGCTGTAGTTCGTTAAGAGTGCTGGGCATTATATCTCTGTGAAGGGCAAACTACAGTTCCCAGGATTCTTGGTGTGCATGTGCTTTAAATGTGCCGTAAATATATGATGCGTGGGCAACTCAACTCGCCTTACCTTCCTTCCTCCCAGACATCTTCCTCGGAGCTCCCCAAGGGTTGTGCTGCAGACAAGGTGAGAGGATGGGCGAGTTGGGAAGTAATAGGTCTTCCGTAAAACCTGAGAACAGCCTTGGCAGATCATCCGTGACCAGCCAACCAAATGGCAGTGGAAGAGCCATCCTCTGCTGTTTGTCCTGCACCTCTGGTACAATGCTTTTGCATCTGGAGGCTCCATTAAGCTTCTGTGGCAAGCAACCGTGGATGAGCCAAACATCCGTGTGGGTTTTTAAAATTTCTCTTCAAAGACACCTATGCTAGCCGACATCACCACTAGTGGAAGGATGGATGACTTTTGGCTAAGCCTTGTTGTAGAAACCTGTGCTGGTCCCTTCACTGCTCCCAGCCTAGCTGAGAACATTCTGTGTCCACGCATTAGAACAGGGGTGGAGAATTTGTAGCCTTCACAGATGGTATGGGAACAAAAGTTCCCCTCATCTAGGGCTACTGGCCTTGTTGTTTGGGGCTGGAAGGCAATAGGTTCCCCCAGATCATGAGAACGAAACACATCTCCTACCTTGCTGTGCAAAACATTGGACCATGAAAAAGAGCTCTTCTGGATCAGGGCAGAGGCCCACCTAGCCCAGCATCCTGTTCTCACAGGGACCAAACAGATTACCATGGGAAGACCCAAAAGCAGGACCTGGGTGCAGCATCCAGCCTCCCCACTTCCGGCAGCTGGTATTCAGAGGCAGCCACTGCCCCGTGGAAGAAGGAACACAGCCAATATGATGTTTCCAGCCTTGTTAACAGGCTGTACTTCTTTCCCTTTCTACCTCCTCCCCTGCAGCAGCAACAGCAGCAGCAGCCACAGCAGCAGCAACCGCAGCCCCCACCTCAGCAGTCCCAGCAGCAGCCCCAGGTCCCCACCGTCCCCCAGGCCCAGGCCCAAGGGCAGCCTCCCGGTCTGGGGATCCCTCCTCAGCAGCCTCTGGTGAGTATGCCCTGCCCCTTCAGCTCCCCAGGGCAGCTGCCTCTCCCTCTTTCCCACCCAGCCTCTAACATCTGTTCTTTCTCTCACTCCCTCTCTCCTTGTCTCCTTTCTGTGCAGTTCCAGCGGCAAGGCCTCCAGCAGACTCAGCAGCAGCAGCAGACGGCAGCTTTGGTTCGGCAGCTCCAGCAACAGCTTTCCAGTAAGGCCCGGGTCCCTTCTCCCCCAGTCCCCTGGGCACAGCCCCCTCCTCCACACTAGTGGAGAATGCAGGGAAGGCGAATGAGGCATGAGAGTACAGCAGGGTCCTCCTGGCCAACAGCAAAGTGGCGCTCAAGATGCTCTGTAGAGAAGAAAGTGCAGGAGACAGTGAAAGCCCTCTCTTCAAAGATCATAGGAAATGTGATACCTTCCAGCAAGGCCCCTCTTCTCCCTCTGTGATAGGAGGCAGGACCCTGTCCCCAGTCAGCCACCCCTGCCTTGCTTCTCTTCCCCAAGTGAGCAGCAGCAGCAGCCATGCATGGCCCCAATGGTGCACGAGAACAAGAGAGGCTTTGAACGCAGCAGGGAGCTAAGAGTCCCAAGGCGTAAGAGTGTCAAGCCCCAGCTTGGAAAGAGTCTCTTGGTGGAGGGTTGTTTTTCTCACCCCCTGCCCTGTCCCTCATCTAGCTTGCAGCTTTTTGCAAGGCTGGTTTCAGTCCAGGCTCCCAGGAGGGAGCTGCCCTTGTTTCCCTGTGTGAAAGAGACCTTCCCTTAGCTTGTGAGGGTTGAGCAAGGGAAGCGTGCTAAGCAGCTGTGATCTGACCTACTGAATACATATGACTTTTGCGAAAAGAAGTTTCTGCAGGGCGAGGTGGGGGTGGGGTGGCAGAGAGGAGGGCAGCCCAAGATTCCTTTCTTGAGTGCTCCGTATTGTGGGCTGTGGAACGGTTTCACACTTTCGCGCATGCCCATGTGCCGGGGAAGAGCCATGCATTGCAGGGAGGGAGGTGAGTGCTGCTGCTTCAGCTTGACTGGAGCATTGAGAGCTGTGGGTGAGGGTGCATTACACACTCTCTCTCTCTCACACACCCACACCCCTGGGAGAAGGAGGCTGTGGAGCAAAGTGATCACTCATGCCTCAGTGATTCCTTAAAAGCCTCACCTGTTTGGTTTTGCCAGAGATGCCCAGCAGATGTAGCCCAGCAATGGTGTTTGGAATGCTTCTTTCAGGAGTTTCCTTGATGCTGAGACATGCTTAGGTGGCTCCCACTTCCCTCAAGTCCAGCCACGCTTCCGCTCCAAAGAAAGCCAAGCAATGTGGAGCACAGCACCAGGGCCAAACCTCCTGTTTCTCCTGTCCTGCCCACCCATCTCTCTTGCCTGCAAGCTCATCCGTAGATTCTAACTCTTGTGTTTTGGTCCAAACAGATACGCAGACCCAGCAGAACAGCAACCCCTTTGTACGGTACTGAGGCCCAGCAAAGAGAGAGGCCTTGCAGTGGACTTGAGGGGGGCTCTGTCTGCTTGGGGCCACCAACGGCTTGCCCCCCACCCCACCGCCCTCTGGGGCGCCTGCTCTGCAGCAGCGGCAGCACCTTGCCACCCGGGGCAGAGAGAAGGTTAATAATGCCGAACGAGTGTTTTTGATCTCCCCTTTCTACCAGTGATTTGGAATCCCGTGTGATTGCTAGAGTCTCCCCGCCTTTAATTTCAGGTTTAATAAGTTTTTTGGTATTTTTGTTAAAATAATGACGAAAATGAATTGTAAGATTTTCTACTTTATTTATACCGGATGAAACCCTGTATCACAGATGTTCTGAAACAAATACAGAGAGCGTACTTTCCAGAAGGCGATGCGTGTCGTGTGTCCGTAGTGGGGGGGGGGGCAAGGCTTTGAGGCATCTCCCTCCTGCCTTTCCTCAGCGCCTGGATATCCGCCAGCAAACCGAAAAGGCGGCTGGCGCCACCATGCCTCAGCGGGGGCTGAAGCGGCATTTTGGTGTTACACGCCCTCCCCCGTCCTCAATCTGCTCCAGACACGCAGAGGCAGCCTGCCGCAACTTTTAATTACACAAACGAAAGGCATGCGTACACATTTGCATAACTTGATGCAGGTTTGAGAATTTAACTTTGTGCTTAAAGGGAACTTCTGACATTCTTTTTGAGGCAGTTGGACGTGGGTAGCAAATGTCATCATTTGTTTTGTTTAAAGCAGTTTGTTTTGTTTGTTTGTTTGTTTGTATATCCCACCTTTTTCTCTAAGGAGCTCAAGGTGGCATACATGGTTCTCCCCTTCTTATTTAATCCCCATCCAAACCTGGTAGGGTGTGGGATAGAGAATGGCCCAAGGTCACTCAATGAAATCTTTGTGGCCAAGTGGGGATTTGAGCCCTGGCCCCCCCAGGTCCCTAGTTTGATGCTCTTACCACTACACCACCTCTGGCTCTCTCTTATTGTATATTGGAGACCTCCCTAGCTGTTCCTTCAGCAAAATATATATCTGTCGAAGTGGGGAAAGTATCCAGGAATGGGTGAGCTGTGACTATACCATTGATTTATAAGGCAGCACCAGAGCATTGGCTGCCCCCCTGTGCTTCATCTCCTGGGCCCACGTTCTGTTGCTAGTAACTGAAAATGCAGAATGACTTGTGACACACACTGACTACTTGGGCACATGAGTTAACTGAGCAAGGGGAACTGGGTAAACTCAGATCTCTCCTTTCTGTAAGGCTTCCGGCCCACTTCCTGGCAGCACACTTGTAGGTGCATTTGCAGGGGAGGGAGTATGGGTGCTTCACACATGTAATGTTACCCACAGGTCAGGGGGCACCATCCTTTTTAGACCTCAGGGCTTTTGGGTTTCTGAATGAGGGCTGGGCGTCTTCTCTCTCCCCTGTTCCCTCTGAACAAGAGCTGAAAGAGGAGGTGGGAAAGAGTGCCGCTCTTGCAGTTTATTTCTTTAGCTCTATGTACTTTCCAAGGGAGAAAAAGGTACCCATCTCTTGCCCAAGGGAAGGAGGGGGGGGACTTAGAGGCTCCTGCGGATGGGGAAACACTGGGAACCCCCGTTGTGCATGGAAACTTTTTGACTGAAGATCAAGGTAGAAATTCTTTAAACAAGGTTCTTGTCCACTCCATGGCACTTCACTGCCCACAGCTATTGAGTGAGAGGAAGGTTTGCAGGGCTTCTTGATCTAATGGCTTTGAAATCACTGGTGCCTGGGTATACCAGTCTACATGCAGCATTGGGGTGGGGAGGCTGTGTTAACTCCAGGTCAGAATGTTTCCAGGAGGTTTCAGTTGCCCCCTACTTGCAATGCTCTCCCCCCCCCCAACCCCAATTCCAAGTATTGTGCAGCTTTGGGTTTCAGAGCTGCCCTCCGTGCAAACCACGTGTGAGCTGGCTGGGCCCACAAAACCTGATCAGAGCTGAAAGAGACAGACTTCTCTGCTAATGAGGGGGGACAGCTCTGGGCAGAGCTGCTTCCTGTGCACTTCCCAACCTGTCCTGTTCAATCAGCTTCCAGGTCTGGGAGCAGCCACCTCTGCTGGGCTGCAGCACACCAGCCTCTTCCCCCAGAGCCTTCTCTGGGCTAGATGAGCCCCCTGCACCCTTTCATAATGGGGCCAAGTGTGGCCACTTGTGCATGGCCCCAAGAGAGGACAGGGGTCTGCATATGCTACTACTTATATTGGGAGAGAAAAGCAAATGTATATATAATCACTACAATTTCAAGAAAGCAGGGCAAGTATGCCCATACAACTTTGGGGGGGGGTTGGCAGAAAACAGTGTTTTGTGCTGCTCACCTTGGAGCACTTGAAATCCAGAGGCCCTTTTATGAAGCTCCCTTTGGAGGAAAGCTTCTGGAGACTGTAGCAGTGCCTTTGTAATACTTTTATGTGTAAGCATACAAGTTGAGCAGACTTTGAAAGGACACAGAAGCAAGCACACAATCAGGCTGGCCTGCTTCCAAAGAAACCTCCACCTTCTCTTTGGCTATCCGGCCACATCTAAAACTTGGTGTTTAGAGCTCCCATGCACAAGGTATATTTGTTGCTGAACAGTCCTGAAGCTGGCAGGGATCATGGAGTCTAGCAGTGGGTGGCAAGTACCCTATTCCACTGGGGTTAGTGACCTCCTGCCTTTGTGACACAAGATGTTTTTAGCAGAGCAGAGCCAAGGGCCACAACATTCAGGAGGTGCCTGGAAAGGGGCACTGCTCAGTCAAAAGGGAAAGGCTCCAAATCTGGTCCTGAGGCTGGGCAACAGGTCTTGCAAATGTACTAATGTTCAGGTTGAGTGGGCTTTGCAAGGGCACGGAAAGAGCTAAGACAAGCCCCACCCACCCCAATGTCTGTGTTTCTTCTGCCATCATTATCGGACTCTTAACAGATCAGTCAGAACAACCAGAGTCTTGGCGCACCCGCAGGGCAACTTCACCTGTTGGATGGCAGGCTGAGTTCCATGTGACCCACACTGATCCAAGCAAACTTCTGTTTGGAGGCAGACACACACATGGTCTGTCTGCCTTTCCTTGCTGCACTTTGGTCCCTGCTTTCATCTGTAACTGGAGTGTATCAAACCCGCCCCCGCCCCACTATAAAGCTTTAATCAGGGCTAACAAAGCCAGAGACGCTAATCTGGATTTCAGCAACACAGATGATCTAATCAGGATTCAGCTATAACCCACCAGAGCTAATCTAGGCTAATGATCCCAGGCCAGCTAATCTAGACCAGCTAACAGCTCTTTGGCCGGTCCAGCAACAGCTGCCAAAAAATCTGCCATTGGCGTCTGGCTTTTTTTGAGTTTGTGCAGATCCTTCACAAGGGCTTTGCTGAGCTGAGGTTTCCAGGAGCTGGGTGTCCTCTCCCAGCTTTTAGCAGCTGCTCTGGACTACAAATCCCATCAGCTGCAGCCAGCACAAATGGGAGTTGCTTTCCAAAACAGCTGGAGGGCAGTGCCAAACTGAGCTTCCGAACCCAGGGCCTAATTTGGTGTCAGTATTGCTACTGCTGCTGCTTGATGCTATTATTATTATTATTATTATTATTTATTATTAAAATTAATATAGTACCCTTCATCAAAAGACCACAGCGTGGATGGAGGACTTGACCTGGCATGTGTAACAGAGACTTGGTTGGATGAAGCAGATGGGCCTGTCCTTGCCGCTGCTTGTCCACCAGGTTTCTCTTACGCACAGCAACCCAGGTCATGTGGGCGGGGGGGGGGGTTGCAGTGATTTTTAGGAAGTCATTAGTCTGCACCAGGCATCCTATTGGGAAGACCCAGTTTTCTTTTTTTAAAAAAATAATATTTATTAGAAGTTTAAAGGTTACACAAAAGAAGAGAAAAGAGAAAAAAAAAATAAAAAATTACATAAAAAGAAAGCAAAAAAAACCCCAAACACAATACATCAAAACACAAAAAACACAAAAACAATTAAAAACACATCCAATATTTATCCTTATCTTTCATTAACTTATTTCCTCGACCTCCTCACACCTCCCATTTTTGTATTCCAGTTATTAATTATATCAGCAAATCCTTTCCGTCTTTCCCTGCTTTCTATCATTTAGTTATCTTGATTTATTTTAACCTTATCTTATCATCAAAACCTTAAAATTTATTTATACTTAACTCCTTGTAATATTTCTACTAAAGTCATGTAATTTCATTCCAACATTTCCTAACATTCATTAATTTTACAATATTTCTCTAAATAGATTTTTAATTTTTTTTCCAATCTTCTTCCACCGTCTCTTCTCCCTGGTCTCGGATTCTGTCAGTCCTTTCTATCAGTTCTATATAGCCCATCAACCTGTGATCTTCTAGTCAAGGCTCTTAACTCTTCTCCATGTCCCATCTGCAGGTCTTCTTCAAATTTATGCTTACACTTTACTTCCATCTTGACAGTTCCTTTATTCCTTGTCGACAGGGCAGCCCATACTCCATAGTCAAAACTAAAGTCCAAAAGATGTTTCAGAACATGCTCCAAAGTCCCATTGGGGATTTGTAAAGACCCCAAGATCTACTGCAACGATTTTGCAAAGTTTTTTGCAGATAAAGTTGCTCACATTTGGAAGGAGGTAGACACCACCATGGGAGCAGGGCTGGGGCGGGAGAGTGCTAGAGCTCTGTCTGGTCGAGTTGCATGGAATCAATTTCAATCTGTTACTCCTGAGGATGTGGACAGGCTGCTTGGACGTGTGAAACCAACCACCTGTCTCCTTGATCCTTGCCCATCATGGCTAATAAAAGCAAGCCGGGAAGGGCTGGGCAATGGGCTCTGTGAGGAAGCCTTCCCTGCCCCCCTGAAAGGGGCAGTCATTAAACCGCTTCTTAAAAAACCATCTTTAGACCTGGCCAATATGGCCAACTATCCCCCAGTCTCAAATCTTCCATTCTTGGGCAAGGTGATTGAGCGGGTGATTGCTGAACAACTCCAGGCACACCTGGAGGATACGGACCATTTGGATCCCTTCCAGTCAGGATTCAGGCCTCATCATGGGACTGAAACTGCCTTGGTCACAGTGGTCAATGATCTCCAGTGGGCTAGGAACAAAGGTGAGAGCTGTTTCTTAGTTCTGCTGGATCTCTCAGCGGCTTTTGACACCAGAACATCCTTCTGGACCGTCTAGAGGAGCTGGGAGCTGGGGACACTGTTATACAGTGGTTCTGCTCCTTCATCCTGGGCCGTGTCAAGAAAGTAGTGTTGGGGAGTGAGTGTTCAGACCCCTGGGCCCTCACTTGTGGGGTGCCTCAGGGTTCTGTCCTCTCCCCCATGCTTTTTAACATCTACATGAAACTGCTGGGAGAGATCAGGGGGTTTGGACTGGGTGTCCCATCAATATTCGGATGATACTCAGCTCTACCTCTCTTTTAAATCGGAACCAGTGAAGGTGGTGAAGGTCCTGTGTGAGTGCCTGGAGGCGGTTGGAGGATGGATGGCGGCTAACAGATTAAGGTTGAATCCTGACAAGACAGAAATACTGTTTTGGGGGGACAGGAGGCGGGCAGGTGTGGAGGATTCCCTGGTCCTGAATGGGGTAACTGTGCCCCTGAAGGACCAGGTGCGCAGCCTGGGAATCATTTTGACTCACAGCTGTCCATGGAGGTGCAGGTCAATTCTGTATCCAGGGCAGCTGTCTACCTGCTCCACCTGGTACACAGGCTGAGACCCAACCTGCCCGCGGACTGTCTCACCAGAGTGGTGCATGCTCTAGTTATCTCCCGCTTGGACTACTGCAATGTGCTCTATGTGGGGCTACCTTTAAAGGTGACCCGGAAAATACAACTAATCCAGAATGCAGCAGCTAGACTGGTGACTGGGAGCAGCCGCCAAGACCATATAACAGTGGTCCTGAAAGACCTACATTGGCTCCCAGTACGTTACGAGCACAATTCAAAGTGTTGGTGTTGACCTTTAAAGCCCTAAATGGCCTCGGCCCAGTAGACCTGAAGCAGCGTCTCCACCCCAATCGTTCAGCCCGGACACTGAGGTCCAGTGCTGAGGGCCTTCTGGCGGTTCCCTCGCTGTGAGAAGCCGAGTTACAGGGAACCAGGCAGAGGGCCTTCTCGGTAGTGGCACCCGCCCTGTGGAACGCCCTCCCACCAGATGTCAAAGAGGAAAACAACTACCTGACATTTAGAAGACATCTGAAGGCAGCCCTGTTCAGGGAAGTTTTTATTGTGTGACATTTTAATGTATTTTTAATCTTTGTTGGAAGCAGCCCAGAGTGGCTGGGGAAACCCAGCCAGATGGGCCAGGTACAAATAATTTATTATTATTATTATTATTATTATTATTATTATTATTATTATTATTACAGTACAGAACACAAAAGTCAACAATGCAATATCTATAGAGCATAATGCAAACACAATCATAGTAAGAAATACATTATAAGAAATATATGTGTAACAGTAACAGCGTTAAAAATTAGAAAGGAGAATGAGCATCTAAAATACAAAAAAATGCACAACTATAGAACCTTCTCTCTATCCAAAGGTCTTAATCTCCACCCCTACAGAAAATGCAAGAACTTCCCAGCTCTCCCTTGGGAGCTCTCTGCTTCTCTCCCAGTCTCTCACTCTGAGGAATCTTCACTTCCCTGTCATTCACTCAGGGTTCTTCCACCATCTATGCCACTTTGATGTGGCTGTGGTCCGTGGCCCCCAGTGGCATCCCAGAAAGACAGTGAGAGGTCAGGCTCTCGGCATTGGAAGTCCTGCCTCTTAATTCCACATGTGTGATGGAATTTTTCCCATTTACTGAAGTGGGTGAGGGGAAGCAGTGCACAGGTTCAAGTGCTCTCCCTTTCATTGCAATTCATGAGGGCCAAGGCTGGGCCATGGAAATAGCTTCTGGAGGAGCTCAGGTCTGCCTGCGTCAAGACACGTCTCCACCAGGGATGGGGAACCTGTGCCCTCCAGGTGTTGTTGGATTCCATCTCCCATAAGCCCCAGCCAGCATGACCCAGTGGGCAGGGATGATGGGAGTTATAGTCCAGGAACGTATGGGGGACCACAGATTCCCCATTCCTGATCTCCACCAATATACAATTCGGGGAAACAGTTTGGATGTCTTTAATCAAGTGATCCCAGCCACATCAAAGAGGGTATCTGAGTTGCAGACTACATGTTCTTTGCCACTGTAATTGCATGCTCAGTTACAACCTGTCTCCTATGCAAAGCTGAAATGGCACATATGATTATGCAAAGTGTAGAGAAAAGTGGTTGGAAGTTTATTTATGTTTATTTACTACATTTATATAGTGCCTTTTCCTTCAGTGTGGGGTGTATGGTTCTCCCTTCCTCATGAGGTAGGTTAAGCTGAGAGACGGTGACTGGCCCAAGATCCCCCAGTGAGCAACCCTGGTCTCCCAGGTCTCAGGCTGACACACTAACCACTATGCCACACAATACTAGGACTGTATGAATCTATCCAATGAAGCTGAAGATTCAGGATGGACAAAAGAAAGTGCAGTGGACGCTCCGGTTGCGAACGTGATCCATGTGGGAGGCATGTTCGCAACCCGCAGCGTTTGCAACCCGTGACCCACGTGTCTGTGCATGCACAGGTTGCGATTTGGCACTTTGCGAATGCGCAAAGCACGATTTAGCGTTTCTGTGCATGCGCAAGTGCCGAAACCCGGAAGCAACCATTCCGGTACTTCCAGGTTTGGCGTGATGCACAACCCGAAATCGCACAACCCGACGCATCTGTAACCCGAGGTATGACTGTATGTTTATTTGCTCAGCACGTAGTTAAACCACACAGTTCACCAAGTTATTCCCGATGGCCACCAACAAGGGCAGCTTTAAAGGAGAAATCCATGGAGCATAAAAGTATCAGTGGCTACTAGCCACAATGAATCATAGAATTGTAGAGGTGGAAGGGACCCTGAGGACCATCTAGTCCAACCCCCTGCAATGCAGGAATATGCAGCTGTCCCATAAGGGGATTGAACCTGCAGACTTGGTGTTAGCAGCACCATGCTGATGGCTACGCTTCTCTAGTGTTGGAGGTGATTAGAGGACTGTTGGTTTCAGATCTTGCTTGCAAGCTTCCCACAGTCTTCTAGTTGGCCACTGTGAGAACAGACTAAGCTGGATGGGCCTGTGACCTGATCCAGCAGGTTGTTCTTATGTTAAAGGCAGGCCTTTGTTTGGACATAGGGCTTCTTAGGATGTGGGCCAAAGACAGGGGCACCAGGAACTCTTTGCGGGGAGGGGCAGCTGAAGACTGACATAAGCCCCAGTCCTCAACTAGGGAGCGCATATTCAGTAGGTGTGCCGAATTCTTAAACTAGCCCACTGCATTTTGCTTTTTGCATGTCCAGATCCCAGTTTGTTATGACGTGACAAACATAGGGTAAAGGTTGAGTACCTATGCCAAGACAAGTCAAGATCTGAGTACAAGGCGAAACACTCAGTGCAGAAGGAAGCTATTTCCAGTTGCTCAAGCAAGCCTCCTCTCTCCCCTGCTGTGGATAGCCACTTCCCCCTGCCAATGCACCATCAGCCTCGCTGGAAGCGTACTTGCTTTATAGCAGACCACGCCTGCAACATCATACATGGTAGCCAAATGTCCTTTCTTTCTGAGATTGCAGAGCTGCGATACCCACTTGCACTCCAACTACAAAAACATTTCCCCTTGTCCCAGCTTGGGGGCCTGATGTTGGGCCCAGGCTTTCCTGACCCATGCAGGGGCCATGGCCCTCTGTCCTGACAGACACACCAAGGCCAGGCCTCTGGCAGCTTAGCTGTCAGGGTGGGCTGGTACCCTGTCCGTTAGCACCAGCCAGCTTCTATGTTAAGCTGGACTGACAGATCCCAGCCTCTTTTCTCTTGACTCCCATCTTCTCCAAGTTGCTGCTAAACACTACTTGTGCCAGAGCCAGCGGGGATGAGCAATCTGCTTGCATGCCACTGTCAGAGCTGTCTCCTTGCCCTTCTGGGTGCCTGTTCATCCCAGTTGCTACTCTCAGTAATAGACAGGCTGGGGCTCTAGAGTGGCATATGCTGCCAGATTCTGGGCATTGCTGCTGTCATGATCCAGCTAAACAACCATCTGGGTTATAGGGCAGAGCCCATGGGCTAGTGGCATAGATGATCCAGGATGTTTGGAGTGGAGAGTTCAACTCAGGAGCATCTGAAGACTATGTTTCTCCCCCCATCCTAATTGTGTGCGGGTGTGGGAGCTCTTGTAGCTCTCAGTGGTTGGTAAGAATATATTTGCTAGGAGATTTGCAAACCTGATAAGGAAAGCTTTAAACTAATAAGGAAAGCTTTAAACTAAACCCCGAGGCTGTGGTGCAGGCACCAAGTACTGGAGATAATCATTTCATTGATGTACAAGAGACTGTGGCACAAGAACCTGCAAAAGGATGGGGGGGACGGACCATAAAGTAATGAGAGGAAATGACTCGTCGTTTCACTTTTCTTTGTACTAATGCACAGAGCATAGGAAATAAAGATGAACTTGAGCTCTTAACACAGGCTGGCAAATAAGGCATAATGGGCATTACTGAAACCTGGTGAGATGCAACTGATGACTGGAATGCAGTAATTGAGGGGTATAATTTATTCAAAAAGAAAAGACCAAACTTGATGGGAGGAGGAATAGTATTAAATGTAAAGGATGTGTACACCTGTGAGGGGTTTCAGCTTGGAAGGCATGTTGAAAGTACTGGGGTAAAATTTTTAGGAGGGGGAAACAACAGTGACTTCAGTGGGGTCTACTATAGACCTCTAAGCCAAACCGAAGTCATGGATGGTACGTTCCTAGAACAGATTACCAAGCATTCCAAAATGAGAGATATAGTAGTCATCATCATCATGGGAGACTTCAACTACCCTGATATCTGTTGGAACTTAACCTCTGCCAAGAATGTAAAGGTAAAGGGACCCCTGACCATTAGGTCCAGTCGCGGACGACTCTGGGGTTGCGGCACTCATCTTGCTTTATTGGCCAAGGGAGCCAGTGTACAGCTTCTGGGTCTTGTGGCCAGCATGACTAAGCCACTTCTGGCGAACCAGAGCAGTGCACGGAAACACCGTTTACCTTCCCGCCAGAGTGGTACCTATTTATCTACTTGCACTTTGACGTGCTTTCCAACTGCTAGGTTGGCAGGAGCAGGGAGCGAGCAACAGGAGCTCACCCCGTCACAGGGATTCGAACCACCGACCTTCTGATCAGCAAGTGGTTTAACCCACAGCACCACCCATGGCCAAGAATGTAAGGGCCAACAAATACCTTGAGATAACAATCATTTTCTCTGATCTGGCACTGCAGAAACTGGGCTTAAGGTTAAGTAGACCCGGGATGTTGGTCTTGGCTCAAATCTGTGTTCCACAACCACCCATGCCACAAAATAATAACAATAACAATAATAATAATAGCCCAGTTGTCCAAGTCTTGGAGAGAGTAAGCTCACACCTTGCTTGAATAAGCAACAGTTTTTAATTAATTAATTAGTACTGAGAGAGAATAGACACTAAATGGTTAATGTGTGGCCTTCCTGAGCTGTGAATTTAGCTTCTCTTACATTGTTCCTCCTTGCTGCTGCCGTAACCAATAATGGTGGGTGTTGTTAAGTAAAAGGATCCAGTTTAAAGCTTACAGCAGTGTCTGGGCTCACCCATGCTTCCTCTTGTCCAGGTACTTCCTCCTGGAGAAACCGGCTCCTTATTGTTGAATCACAGCAAACATCAGTTGGGTTTGCTGCGGATTCGTGTTTACTCTGATTCAACAGTAAAGAATGGGTTTTCCTGGGGAAAACGGTGGGGCAAATGGAAAACTACTTGGATCCATGCCTAGAAAGCATGCAGAAGTATGGGTGAGGCATCTGTCTTCATCAGAATGAGACAAAGAACCTGCTCTGCAACACTTCTTTCCAGAGAAGAGGACAAACATGGGGCATCTTCCTGGATTGTGTGGTGCATCTTCTTCCTGCTGCTGCTATTGCTGTAGCAAAGCCTCCAGCATTGTCAGATGACATTAGAGACTTGTCATGTTTTTGGAAGGAAAAATCAAACAACTGTTACATTTATATCCTACATTTCTCCCACGCACCTCAAGGCAGCATACAATGGGTTAGGTGGGGATGCTCCCAGGTGGTTCCCTATCCAGGCACCAAGACCTGCTCAGCTTCACCCAGTGGAAGCTGGCCTATTTAGGGCAGAGGGTGGCACTGTACTACCAGCTTCAGACTGCTCTCAGCCAGCCTCCTCCTCCTTAGTCTCAGTGGTGCCCTGTCAGAACTCAGCAGAGAGCAGGAGGGTGAGGACGAAACTTGGATGAGCTGGCTTTGCTTATCTCTGGCTCTGGTTCTACCTGCAGTTGGGCTCCCTGCCTTTCCAGTCCGGATGGGCACCAGCAAAGTGTCCTTATACCTCTACAGCAAAGATAGGGTGCCTCAGGCCTGGGGAGGGCAAATGGCCCTGGGAGCCCTCCCCATGCCACATCCCTCACTGGCTCTGCTTTGCACCCTCCATGAGTGTCACGGACCAGTTGAATGCAGAGGAATGGTGGGAGGAACTAGCTAGGGAACCCCAAAAGAAGAAGGCTCAGAGCCCAGGGAGTGGTGGTGGGATGATGATGAGTAGTCAGAGGGAGAGGACTGGGAGGTGGTGTTGGAAGCTGAAGGGGTAACAGGGCTTAATGAGCAAAGAGAGTCTGTGGCAGACAGAAATCCAGAATCAGAGGTAGAAGCTGAAGCAGGAAAGTGGGAGGAGGCAGGCCAAAAGGCAGTGAAGAAGCTGGTGAGGAGTCACAGGTGTCTCCCACTCCTGCTGCAACAAGCTCCCCTTCTTGCTTGACTCCCAGAATCAGGAGAGGCGTGAACCTGGCAGAGCAAAGACAGATGGCACACAGGCACTGTCTCTGATTGCTTGGGGAAAGCCCTCAGAGTTGCACTCTGTTCAACCAACAACTCTGGATCACAACTGGGATTGTTCTCGCTATCACTTGATGCTCTTGCTCTCATTTTGAAAAGGCATCTATCCATATTCTGCAATTAAAAATGATTTTTTAATATACTATACTACGCTACACTCCCTGAAATGTTTAAATGTTTCTTTGATTGTCCTTGAATCTTCCTGCCACACTTGCCACCCTCTCCTGCCACACCAGGGTGGCGCACGCTTCGAGAACCATTGCCATAGACCAATGGTCCATCTAGCTTAAAACTGGGTGGTATTCTACAAATAAGTCCCATAAGCGCAAGGGATTCTCCTTGTGCAATGGGAGTCCCTCTTCCTCATGCATTCCTTGTCCCCGCAATCTGATCCAGAGGGTTGAGGATTTAAGACAGATTTAAGGGGAGCAGGGGTGGGTGAGAGAGGGGAAAACGTTTCATTGTGCAAAGATGTGCTGACGGAACTATTGCTTTAGCACTTTCCACTCATTGTCTTCACTGACTGGCAGCAGCTCCTGTGGGTTTCAGACTCCCAGCTCTACCTGGATATTGCCATTGGAGATTGAACCCGGGACCTTCTCATGCTCTACCACTGGGCTACAGCCTGTTCCTAACCTCTCCAACAATGCCTGCCCAGAGAATGGCTCCTCTGACCCCTGTTCTATGCAGGGGGGGGGGAATCTTGGTTTAGTTCAGGGAAAAGAACAAGGGAAGGCCTGGGGACCACAGATGTACAGCAGTGTTTTGAGCACACGGAATAATTATGTAACAATTATCCCTTCAAATAGCAGCCGCTAATCAGGATGAATTGCTTGAGCTCAGCAAGGGCCATCTCTTGGGGCTCCCACGTGCATGCGGAGAGAAAACCAGCCTCCCTCTTGGCAGCTGCTCCGGATTCCCCCACAGGGCAGGTCATAAAGCAACCTGATTGGGGTTTTCCAAAGCAATTCAGGCAGAGGATTCGGGACTAGGCAAGGCAGCGCTAAGTTGGCCACCCCGCAGGCCCAGCCATGGCTGTGTGGGAAAGCTGAGTGGGGAGGAGGGGCTGTCCAGGCTGCTCCTCACTTTTAAATCGAATCGAACAATAAACCTGGACAACAGCTCTCAGCCCAACTCCCCTTACTGGAGAAAGGGACGTCAACGCTGGTGCAAGGCCACAAATGTACACTGCACCCACCCACATGGAGTTATGCCATGTGGAATGCTATTTGGCACTCTCCAAATGGAGGCTGTACTCTTTTAAACTAGCACAGAGACTTTCATCCTAGATGGATGGGAGAGGAGGAAAGCTGGCAAAGCCCTGGCCCTTTAGGCCTGGTAACAGGCAGCTCAGGTGTGCAGCATTTTGCTTACAGGGCTCAGGACCCCTGAGACAACAACAAAGTCTCTCTTCTGATGTCAGCCCCCTTCTGGCCACCTGGCCAAGATCCCGTTCTCAAGCACATGTGACGGTGGAGTCTCCTCCTCCTCCTATGCATGGGAAATCCAGGGAGGAGGTCCCTTCCTCTCCCTCTGTCTATGACACAGCCTGGCTGGCTGTGGGTGATTGTGGTTATTTTGCTGTTGACTCCTGACCTGATCATTTGCAGTAATGTGTGCAATCTACTGAGCTCCTGGTGGTGCAAAATACCAATGGAGTTGCCTCTGCTGTTTTGCTATCCCCAGCTGGCTGCCCCAGATAAATCATTGTCTCTGGCCCTTGTGCTCTGCAGTAGATTCTGCCTCAGCAGCAGACACAGCACCGTCCACCTACATCAATTGCAGGCTTTGAAGAGGAATTGCGCCTTCTGTGCAAGGTTTGCTGACTGCCTGTCAGGTTGTCTCTTCCAAAACCAGGCATTCCTGAATGGAAAGCAAGTACCCTTTTGGGGATGGAGAGCTATTATCAGGGCTCAAGCATGTCATCAGATCCGCAACTGATGTTCATGCAAACCTCTCTCACAAAAACACATGCCTGCACACACACACCAACAACAGTAGCCAGGGCAGAGCAATGCCGGCCTCAGCCACTTACACGAGATTAGAAGGTGATGTGCTTTAAGGATGCATTAGCAGGTGGAATGTACCTAAGATACAGGAGGCAGCCAAATGGGTTGCTCCACTCAGCATGGCACATTGAGAGGCCTTTTGAAACACAGTGTTAAGTGCATTTCAGGAGAAATGTTGATAAATTGAGAAGGTGGGTGGGATATAAGAAAGGAGAAGGGAAGGATCAAAGAGGAACCTGCTATGTTTAGCTTAGATCAGCAGCAGAGAATCTTTGGGCATCTGGATGTCTCTGGATTCCAGCTCCAATCAGCTGCAGCCAACCTAATCAATGGTGAAGGATGATGGGAACTGTAGTTCAGCTATATCTGGAAGGACACAAGCTCGGTGCCCGTTTCAGAAGAGTGTTAAACTGGCACAAGGGAGGCACAGGGGGAAACCCTATTAGGAAGAGGTAGAGTGTCCAGGTTTCCACACCTGCACATTCACAAAAAACCATGGCTGGGGAAAGCTCAGCTGAAAAGAGGGGCACCTCCATACGCCATGAGGCACCACTTGAAAACATTCCTCTTCAGTCAGGCTTTTGGCTGATTGACATCTTGTACCCCTTTTATATGTGTTTGTGGGATAGGATGGGTTTACTGGTTTGTGTTTTGTTGTTGTTTATATTATATATTTTGTGTTTTTATATTGTATTTCTATGTTGTGAACAGCCCTGAGATCTACAGATGAAGAGTGGTACAAAAAATTAATAAATAATAAAAATAAGAAGCATTTTCTTTTATATGTCTGGAATCTTCCAACATTCAGCTTCATTGGATGTGTTCTAAAGGCAAGAACATCTTTTCTGGTTATGCTTTTTAAGGTAGTAGATTTTCCACTTGTGTGATGGTGCTCTCCAAGGTCCTGACACTTTCCTCTCACTTCATTTTTGTTTAAGGCGCTTCTCACAGCAGAGTCCCAGATTATGTGCACCAGACAGAAGGTGGAGAGCTGCTGATTGGCTTCACCCAAACTAGGAATTAAATTTCACCAACATCAAAGCAATCTACTTTTCTTTTCTGGGTTAGGGTGTTATAATACAGATAGACTTTAAGAGAGATACTTCTGTCCATAAATTTAGCTCCTCTGAATTGCTCTTCTCATACTCAGCGACTCCCAGAAGTGGGTGCTTCAGTTTCTTCTGACTGGTTCTGTGTTTGCTGCCTTCTCCTCCTACCTTCCAACTCCCAAATAAAACTCCACTATTCCAACTTCTAGGCATGTTCCTTCATATAAATGCCAGACAGAACTGGCTGGCTAGCTAGCGGGTTTTGGTTTCTTTGATGCGTAGGGCTTGTTTATTTAGAGAATGGACCAGAATCTTGTAATGGACAGGAAATAAGAGAGGTGCCATGTTACTGGGCTGCTTTCAAGTCAGGAGAAAGAAAGAAAGCTATATACTTCACAGGCACCCAAAAGGAAAAGCAATCTGAGCAAAGAACACAGTAAATAGGAATGGCAGAATCAGGCCACCAAGGCCCATCTTGTTCACTGTCCTGATCTCACTGTGGCTAACCAGCTGCCTGGTTAGGACCATCGTGCGGTAGCAACAGCAGCAGCAGCAACTCTCCCCTCCTGTGATTCCCAGCGACTGGTACTGAAAGGCATTCAGCCTCTGACCGTGGACCCACCTTGGCTAGTGGCCACCGACAGTCTTACCCTGCACAGATTTGCCCAATCCTCTTTTAAAGCTGTCCAAACTGGTGGCCATTGCTACATCTTGTGGAAGCAAATTCCATATTTTAACTACATGCCATGTGAAGAAATGCTTCCTTTTATCCACTTGGAATAGTCCAACATTCAGCCTCACTGGATGACCCCGCTGAGTTCTAGCAGTCTGAGGGAGAGAAAGAAACATCTTTCCATTTCTTCTACACCAGCTTCTGTCACATCTCTAAATGGAGCTGAAACAGTTAAAGCTTCAAGCCTCCCCCCTACCCTACTTTTTGCTATGATCACCTGTGTGTGGTGGACAATAGAAAAGCAAAACCTACATGTGGCTAAAATGCTTGCAGAGGGGTTTGAAAGGTCCAGGGTCTGTTTGACAAAAAGCTATCGCCTCAGTATCACCTTCTGTGCTTCTCAGATGTGACCGTTCTGTTGTGTTTCTCATTTGTTCTGTGGCAAAAGCAGGGCTCCACAGAACTCAACGGGGATGAGAGAAATGCCAGATCTGCAAAAGAGCATCACCCCCTCATTCTACACACACACCCTCTTTGTTTTTTTGGGTCTTAGAGCATTTGAGCCAGTGATAGTGCAGAGGTTAGAGTGTTGGAGTAGGACCTGGGAGACGAGGGATCAAGTCCCTACGGAGCACCCTCTCAATCAAAGGAAACCGGTGCGGCCCTGAGGAATGGAGAAGAGTGGATATGATTATCCCTTGCAGCTTTCTGGGAATGTTTGGCCCAAATGTGACTGGCAGGCAAAATTCCAGATGGCAGGTACACATCCTGTGGAGATGGATGGGGCCCTTTCGTGCTCCCCAGCAGAGAAGGACATACATGGCTTCTAAACAGGAACATTTTGCTTTGTTTATTTATGTCACCCGAAGGTCTACAAGCACCTTAGATTAAAGAAAAATATATGTGAATACATTATACCACAGGAAAAAAGAAATTGTATGATATGTTGACATTTCATACAATGTATGGGTGAACACAACACACCAGTCCCCTAAACAGTAATGAAAACAATAGTAATACTCAAACAATAAACAAAGCAATACTCCCACCCACTAACTAGCAGATAAAAAACCCTCAACCCCTACCCCAACACCATGTCAACCCAACATTCCCCTCCCTCCTTTTAGCCTCCCCATCATACCCAGAAGTTTCACATCAGGCTATCTGCTTTAAATCAGTGATGAGTGGGTCCAGGGTTTCTGGTGACTTTTTTCTCCTTTCAGGGGCAGCAGTGGCAAAGCAAAGCAGGGAGATGGTGGCAAAGGTTTTACCTGCTTTGCAGTTGTCCCAGCTGTTGCTCCTCTCCTGCTACTGGTGGAGGTGCTGTCAGATCAATCGTTCATCCCATCCAGCATCCTGTTCTCACAGGGACTGACCAGATGCCCCAATGCAGGTGTGGATAACCTGTAGCCCTCCAGATGTGGCTGAACTACAACACTCACCTTCCCTGGTCATTGCACATGCTGGCAAGGCCGGTGGGAGTTCTAGTTCAGCAGCACCTGGAGGGCCAAAAGTCTCCTGCACCTGCCCTCACAAGAAGCCCCAAAGCAGGACCTGAGTGCAGTGGTGCTCTCCCCATGTGCAGTTCCTAGAAACTGGTATACGGAGACATACTGCTTCTGACACTGCAGGGCTGGCTTAGCAGAACTTTTTCTAAAATGCCCCACTGTGTAAGCCATCTCCTCAAAGTAAAAGCTGTCAAGCTGCTGTTTTGGAAGATGAAGGTGAGCCCTCCCGCAGGAGCAAAGCTGTCCCTTGTGACTGCATTGTCTCTGACAGATTTCGCCCCCGCCCCCCAGCCCTTCTAACATCCCTTGCATGTGTTTCAAAGACAACTTAGGACACTTGCGTTTCCCACTTTCCTTTTGACAGCTTGGCATCATTCAGACTGAAGGTATGGCTGAGAGAGGGCAAGGGCAGATCTGCTCATCAGGGGAGTGGTTGTCTTGGCTGACCTTGGTGGAGCTTGAGCCGTATTGTTTGTGGCTCAAGACGCACCACCAGGGCAAAAATGGAAAACCTTTGCTCCAAAGAGTCAATTGCTTCTGATGCAACTGCTGGCAGAAACCA
This sequence comes from Podarcis tiliguerta, assembly GCF_965153285.1. Lineage (NCBI taxonomy): Eukaryota > Metazoa > Chordata > Lepidosauria > Squamata > Lacertidae > Podarcis > Podarcis tiliguerta. Next base: position 46,386,303 of record NC_139553.1, on the reverse strand, counting down.
GCACTCTTCAGCTGAGGGTCGTGCAGGCTCGGTTTCATGGAAGATCCGAATAAACTCAATTCACACAGCAGAAAATGGACAAGGGAAGGTTAATTGGCTGTTAACCGAAATAGAGGTGCTCTGTGGAGTCTCCCTTACTGGTTTATGTCTCCGGTTGTCTTAAAACTCTAGACAGGATCTGTGATAGCTTACCCCAAATGACTCTTCCAATGCTCCCCCCCCCCCCCAGGGCCAGATTTGTCCATTCCTTTGCCTTGGTGGCGGGGGCTTGGGATGCTGAGAGCAGATGCCTGGGGGCAGCCTCAGGAAGTTCCACCCACCTTGGTGCCATAAAAGTAAGCCTAAAATCATAATGGCTAGGGCCAGTGATGGTGAGTTAGTTTGGGCCCCCGGGCAGGAGGCCGAGAAGTGTTGTATGGAAAGGTGTGTCAAAGGAAGTAGTATCTGCATATATTTATTAGTAATTTGTATTTATGGTGTGTGTGTGCGTGTGTGTGCGTGTGTTGCAACGTTTTTTAGTTTTCTGCATGCTGCATGATATTTTTACATAGAATATATTCTAAACAAGCAAAATAGAAAGCGTCTAAATGAATAAATGGGCCCGTGGAGGCCAAACGGCAGGGTCTTGCTTGCCCCCCACCCAAGTGTGTGCCAGACTTTGAATCTCTCCAGATTGTTGTGGCAAAAGGAAGGTCAAGAGAGTTCCTCTCCCACTCTGAAATGCACCAAGCTTATCAAACACCTTCCATGGTTTCTTACCCCAATGGGAGGATTATTTAATTTTTCTGTATATGCTCCAGGATGCACAGCCTTGTCGTCGTCCCGTCCCCTCCCAGCTTAGGGTGCAATCATAACTTTTCTGGGTGTAAACCCCAATGAATTCTATAGGACTTACTCCTGAGCAAACACAGGGTGCTTCCAGACGGTCACTATTTTGGGGTGGGATTCACTCACATACTGGCAACTTCAGGTTGCACAATCCGTGTTCATTAGGAAGGCTTATGCAATAAAACCGTCTTCCCCAAAAGATCAGGCTCTTGGCAATAAGGAAATATTAGACAAATTCATGGTGGGGGACAAGGCTAGTGGTTACTGGTCATAATGAAGGTTGAATACAACCACCACCAGGATCAGACGCAACTTATCACTGAATGCTAGTTGCATTGGGAGCGTGTTTTTGCCCTCCTATCCTGCTTCTGGGCTTCCCTGAGGCATCCAGCCTGGATAGCTCAGTGTGGTGCTGATAACACCAAGGTTGCAGGTTTGATCTCTGCAGGGGTCAGCTGCAAATGATTGGACTAGATGATCCTCCAATGCTATGATTCTATGGTGGGGAAGGAGCAGGGTGAATCGAATGGGTCCTTGGTCTAATCCAGCATGGTTCCTCTTGTGTTTGAGCATTCCTAATTCTGAGCCTCTATCAAGAACACTGGCTTTTTAGATATCTTTTACTTTTAAAAGTGCATCTGGATGTGAAGAATGCCATATTGTTTGAGAGAAGAAAAGGCTAAGGAGTAAACCCTATGCAAATTCAGAGTAAAGTCCCTAAGCTGATTCAATGGCACCTTGTACACTTCCTTCCAGCCACTCCTGCAGCCAAGCTGGTGCCAAACATCTTGCTCTCCTTTCCTTTGAACCATATCAGCAAGGCTGGTCTTGTCATCTGGGCTGCCCAGGACCTCCAGACACACTGCCCAGGCTTGCACCTGGGAGAGGCAACGCAGGAGGCAGGAGTTATGAGTTATTGGCCTCTGCAGCCACAGCATGCACTGTGATTCTCTAGCAGTTTGACTTCACCCCTGAAGGCAACTCCATTGTCTCCCAATACAGATGGATACCAACAACAAGGTCCTTATTTTGGGCTCAAGCCAAGAGACGCAATAGCAGTGGCGTAGCGTGGGTTGTCAGCACCCGGGGCAAGGCAAGTAATTTGCGCCCCCTAACCCGTGGATTTGCGCCCCCTAACCTGTGGATTTGCGCCCCCTAACCCTAACCCCCAGATGTTGCGCCCGGTGCGGCCTGCCCCCCTGCACCCCCCATGCTAGGCCACTGCGCAATAGGTTAAACCTTGCTCACCCAAGGACAAGAAAGATAGGCTACTCACCACCTGTGAGTAGAAAGATAGTAACTCACCACCTGTGTGTCAGCCACCAGAGGGCGACAGCACTACATTAACCCAGTGGCAAGAGGCATTCCAACTTTGACCCTTGTTCCATTCCAGCTCTTCTCAGCACTCCCCTAAGGTGGGCACCCAAACAGACAGCTACCAGGTATCAAGAGACTGTGGAGTCTTGTAAACTTTCTGGAACAGCCAATAACTAGTAACTTTTAAAGTGGCTGACCAGATGGATGATTGATCTGGAATAGGTCCCAGTCACATTCTTCAGTGGTTCCCCATGGGACTCCTGCCTTTCTATAACTAGGATCAGGCCCAGCCCTACCATTAAGGTAAATGCCTCAGGCAGCAGGTGTTGTGGGGGGGGGGCAGGCAGCACCAGCAGCTCCCTGGCTCACCTTCCTGTGGCCGTCCTTGACATTCTAGACACCTCCCAGATATTGGGATGACCACCACATGTTGCCAAGTGCCTATGCTTGTGGCACTGCATGTGGGGTGCAACACCTCCCCTCTCACATGGCCAAGTTAGTCTCAGGAGAAACTTAGGAAGATGCATTGCACAGAGTCAAACCTTTGGTACACCTGTTGTCTGCATGAAGTGGTCTTGTCCAGCCCTACCTGGAAATGCCAAGGGTGGGCCTTCTGAATGCAAGGCAGGTGCTCTGCCTGTGAGCAACTTTCCTAAGCAGTGGTTTCTGATTCTGCTTTGCCTGTTTGAACATCTCAAGAACCTACAGCTTGCTCAAACCAGGGAGGGAGTGCAGAATTGGAGTGCAGGAAACCTCCTTAAATTGAGTCAGACCATTGGTCCATCTCGCTCAGTACTGCCTATGCTCACTGGCAGCAACTCTGAGGTTTCAGGCAGGGGACGTGTCCAGGCCTACCTGGAGATGCTGCAGGGAATTGAACAAAGCAGGTGCTCTCCCACAGAGGCCCCATGTTTCCTGCACAGGACCAGAGTCTGTTCGCCTTCTGGGGGGCTGGGGATTCCACAGAGTCAAAGGCAGAGCCCATCCCACCTCCTGTCCTGCGTGGGCGACTCACCTCCAAGGCTGGGGGGGGGGGGCTCTGGGAGAAGGAGGAGCAGCCTCAGAGTTCCACAGCAGGAACTTGCTTGCCCCCTAACCACCCCACCCCTCGGTACAATATGAATCGCTTGCGCAACCATGGGACGCAGGGGGAATGGGGGAGAGTCATAGGCCGAGCCTAAAGCGGGCGGTGGGCGAGACTGTCTTGAATTGTGTTCCAGGTGAGCTACAAAAAGGAATAGGATGCTCTGGGGGGAGGGTGGTATCTCGGGAGGGGAAGATGCCCAGACGACCCTCCTCTGCTAGAAACAAGCCCCTCCCCCCGCAAAGGCGAGTCTCAAAAAGAGGGGGTCCCTTTTTGGGGGAGAGGGAGGTGGTCCCTCCTTGCATCATCGGGCAGCGGCGATGAAGGGGTTACCGGCCCAGCAGCCCCTTCTCCTCCTCGCCCCCCTCTCCGCCGTGCACGCGCGCGCCCCTCGCTCCCGCGTGCTCCGCCCGGGCGCGCTCTCGGGGCCGGCTGGGCTAAGAGGCGAGAACCAAAAGACGCCGACGACGAGGCGCCTGGCTAGGGGAGGCAGGCACGCGCGTGCGGGGCGGGGACTTCGGCGGCGCTGACGGCGGCCGTTGCAGGAGCCCTCCCGCGCCCGCCTAGCCGCCCCTCCTCCCGCGCCGCCGCCAAGCCACCACCGCTCGCCACGGCTCGGACTGGACTAGCCCGGCATGGCTGCCGCCGCGGGGTACCCCGCGCTACCGCCTCCTTCTCCTCGCCCCAGCCCAGCGCAGCAGGAGCGCGTCGGGTGAGTGGCCGAGCAAGGAGGGAGGGAGGGAGATGGACCGACCGACGGACGGACGGCAGGAGGACCGACAGGCAGAGCGAAGGCTTCCCCCCCACCCCCTCACCCGCCCAGCGCCGCCGGGTGGGTTGCAGACAGCGGGAATCCCCCCTCGCAATCCTTCCCTCCAGCTGCAGCGGCAGCTTCGAGCGCTCTCCCCGATTCCCGTCTCCATTTCAGGGGCGATGTCCGTCGGTCTGGGTGGAGGATGGGAGCAAGTGCGGGGGTGGCGGAGGAGCGAGGGGGGGGGGTTGCTGCTGCTGTGACCGGTCTCTGTGGCGTTGCCATGGAGACGGTGCGGAGGAGGATGGCATAGAGGAGAGCCTCCCCCCCCTTTTTTTTTTAAGGCATAAGAGGTAGAAACACGGGTGGGGGCGGTTTTCCCCGGACAGGAGCCATCCCGTCCATCCAACTGTCGGTCCAGGCGCGCGTCTCCATCACCTCTCCGCGCACCCTCCCCACCCCCCCTCCCGAAATTTCTATAACCGGCGATGGTTGTCGGTGTGTCTGTGCCTTGGGGGCGCGTGACCGGGCGCTCGTTCCCTCACTCCCCGCCCCTTGTTGCCGAGGAAGGGGTTTGGGTGGGTGGCCGGCATCGAGGTTTGTGCTTGCGGGGGAGGGGGAGCTTGGCGCGTGGGGTGGCCCCAATCCGCCATAATTATGGCTGGAGGGCCTGCCCACGAGGGTGCACAGCCTCCCCTGCGCGTCCCCGTCGCGCGCCCTCCCCCCCTTCTCCTTGGGGAGCCCCGACAGCAGGCCTCGTCACCCCTCCTGCTGCCGCGGCGGCCCAGGCCTGCTAGGACGCCGCTTTCCGGCCCTTTGGCCTCGATCCTGGGGTACGGAGGGCCTCGGGGCAAGCGGGCAGACTAATGGGGGTGAGGGTGGGAACTCGGGGCCCAAAGCTGGCAGACAGGGCCCTCAGGGAGCGGCGGCCTGCTCGGCCCTCCTCCCCCAAATCTCCGGAAGGTTGGGGAGTATGTAGTTGCCTTTCCCTGTGGAGGCAAGAGCAGCATTGGTGATGTCCCTACGGGAGTGTGGCCATTGGATTGTGCATCCGTACCAAGGTTGGTCCAGGCACTCCTTTGGCACGCAGAAGCCTCCCCCTGCAGTGGCGCGCAAGGGAGCCAGGGGCCCGTGAGCATGTGCAGAGAGTGCCTTTCTCCTGTGCTCCCTCTTGGCTGCCTTTGGGAGCCTTCCCGGTCCCATCCTGGTTGAGCTACTTAGGTACCCCTGCCTCCGTTTGTGCGTGTGTTGGTGCAGACGAGCACACCCTCCCCTCGCCTGGTGGGTGAGGAGAGAAGGAGTGGCAGAAGGGAAGCCTGCAGTGTTGGGCTTCTGTAGAGAAAGAGGGACGGGCTCCAGCAGGGGCATCTCCTCCTGGCACCTGAGCCATGTGAGCCCGACTCTGCCCATCATCCTTTTGCAGCCTGGTGCCCTCCTGTGCCACCCAGGGCATGCTGGCTGGGGCGGCTGCAAGCTGTAGTTCAAAACACCTGGAGGGCACCTGATTGGCCCTCCTTCTGGCCTAGTTCCCATGGTTACACAACTCCCTCCCTCTAGCAGAGGGCAGGAAACTTTGCAGCCCCTCCGACTGGCTGTTCCAGTCTCCTCCAGATTTCAGCGCTGGAGACCTGGAGGTTGACCCTTTCTCAGGAATGAAACTGAAGGGAAGACCAGATAGGACTAGCTGTAGCAGTTACCCTTGGCTTCATGCTTGCCAGCACACTGTGGTGTGTGTTAAGATATGCTTCAGCGTGCTGTAGAATTAGGTCGGTGTCTCTCTCCTCCCAAGGGACTAGTAACTTCGATTTGACCCTCCACGTGTTTGTCAGAAAAGGGCTCATTCCGCTTGGGTAGAGCTTCTTGCTGAGACTCTCTTGAAGCAAGGATGGAGGAAGGCTGGCTGGACAAGGGGGCTCCTGCCACTCTGTCTTACAGCTGTGTGGGCATCACCAGTGAACTAGGACTTGCTGAAGCCTCCCAGCTGCCTCTCTGCCAGGATACTGGGGGGGAGGGGGAGTGATGGCCACAGGGGACCAGAAGACTACTGGCCAGAATGGTCCTGTTCTGCTCCCACTTCACACCATTTAATTCTGCTTGCTGGGAATCACAAGCAGAAAGAATTATTCTTAGCTCTTAGGTCCTTTATGCAGGCTTCCCACTGGCGTTTCTAGTTGCAAGCTATGAGAATGGCACAGAATCATAGAACTGTAGAGCTAGAAGGGACCCTGTGGATCATCTAGTCCAACCCCCTGCAAATGCCGGAATATGCAGTTGTCCGATATGGGGATCGAATCTGCAACCTTGGTGGTATCAGCACCATGCTCTAACCAACTGAGTTATCCAAAAACTTAGGTCCAGGGTACCTCACAGATCATAGAATCATAGAATTGTAGAGTTCGATGGAGCCCTGAGGTAGGTGTGTGTGTGTGTGTACAAAATTTACACCCTTTTTTGAGGGTGTTCCAATTTTGCAATTCCTTTTCCTTGTTCCGAACAAAATTCCTTTTCATTTTTCTAATGCAACTGGAGCGAAGGGAAAGGGCTGCAATCAGGAAGATTGTGTGTGTCTCTACTCTTGACCATCAGCATAGCAGGCTCTGGGAAGGAGATTAAAGAGATTCTCCGGCTGCAGCCTGACTCCCTGCTCCATGGAAGTGAACTTATGTCTAGTTCACATGTGTGGATGAAAGGGACACGGTTGCCCTCATGCACACCCTGTTGCCACAAGGCTTTGCTGATGGCAGGGGGCATTGCAGTCACCCCAGAAGATTTCTGCCATAAACCCCCTCCCCCATGGTTCCTGCTATAATAAGCTGCCTCCTGTACTGGATCAGGCCAGTCGCAATGTTTGCATTGTGCTGGTGTTGTTCAGAAGCACAGATGATCTGCTGAGAACTGGATGTGGTTCAAGGATTGGTAGCCCAAATCCTTGAGCAGTAACTGCATGTGCTAAGCCTAGGGCTTCATAGCCCTCGTCCAAGGATCTGTCCATGGAGGTAAGTGGCCAGACTCGCACAGAGGTTACTGTGAGAGTCAAAAGGCAACTGGTCAGTGGAAAAGGGTCTGAATCAGGCCCCGGCAAACAGTGGTTAATCTTGGATTGGAGACTGCCTGAACTCAAGCCATGCTCTCGGGATAAGCCTATAAATCATAGAATCCTAGAATTGTAGAGTTGGAAGGGACTACAGTGGACGCTCGGGTTGTGAACGTGATCCACGCAACCCGCACCACCCCATCTGCGCACGCACAATTAGGCACTTCTGTGCATGCGTAAAGCACAATTTAGTGTTTTTGCACATGCGCAAGCGCCGAAACCTGGAAGTAATCCGTTCTGATACTTCTGGGTTTGGCGTGGCGCGCAACCCGAAAACGCACAAGAAGCGTCTGTAACCCGAGGTATGACTGTACAGTGGACGCTCGGGTTGCGAACGTGATCCATGCGGGATGCATGTCCGCAACCCCCAGCGGCATGTCTGTGCGCGCACGGGTTGCGATTTGGTCTTCTGTGCATGTGCGACTGCCGAAACCTGGAAATAACCCGTTCCGGTACTTCCGGGTTTCGGCAGTCCGCCACCCAAAAAAACCGCAACCTGAAGCGTCTGTAACCCGAGGTATGACTGTACAAGCATCCTCTAGTCCAAGGGTGTGCAACTTCCAAGAGTCTGCGATCTACTCACAGTATTAAAAAACTGGCAGTGATCTACCCATTGTCAGAGCTCTTGAGCTTTTTTTAGGAAGCCAGAGTTGTTGACACCCCCTGATCAACCAGTAGATTGCGATCCACCTATTGGACAGCCCTGCTCTAGTACAACCCATGAACACACGACCCTGACCCTCCTCCCACTGCAGGAGGTTGGACTAGACCAGGGGTCGGCAAACTAAGGTCCGCGGACCGGATCAGGCCCAATTGCCTTCAGGATCTGGCCCACGGACTGTCCATGGATCAGCGTGGGGATTCTGTTTGTTTGGGATGCGGCACCCCGCACCATTCCATTCCCCCCATGGCAGCGCCTCCTCCCTCCCTCCTCCTGGCTTCTCCCCGCCCTGCCTAGAGGAGGAAGGAGGCTGGGCTGAGCTGGCTGAGTGCCATTTTAAGGAGCCCCTCTCCGGAGCCAGCCCTTTAGCGCCGCTCATTGTCCCTCCGCCACCACCCTGGTGCTCCTGTGGCCAGAGAGCAGAGCGGACAAGCTCGCTCTGCTTACCCAACAAGAAGCAACAGCAGCGCTGGTGGTGGCAGCCCCTGGGAAAGTTTGTGCAGCAGTTGGGGGTGCGGAGGAGTACTTGCCCCCCTCGCCTCTTCTTCCAGTCCCCCCCCCCATGCTGCTTCTTCTGCCCACCACAAGGTCTGAGGGACAGTGGACCAGCCCGCAGCTAAAAAAAATTGCTGACCCCTGGACTAGATCCTCAGGGCAGGGGTGGATGAAGGGGTGTGTGCTGGGTGTGGGCCACCCCAGGTGTCACCACTTAGGGGGGTGACAAAATGCTGGGCAGCACTCACCGCGGGGCCTGTAGCGCGCCCGAACCACGTGTCTCTCCTGGGAGAGATGCGGTGGTTTGGGCGCGTGCAGGCTCTGTGCTGCCCAAATGGTCCGCCTGCTGCCTCCCTCCAGCTGTAGGGCGGCTGAGACTTCGGAGGCCCCGCAGTGCGCCCCACCCCTATGGGTGGCTCACCCCGCCCAGTGCCAGATTTATGTATAAGCTAAACAAGCTATAGCTTAGGGTCCCACTCTCCTGGGCCCCCCCAAAAAATTAAAAAGAATTTCACCATTAATATACTTCTTAATTGTATTTCAGTTCAATTACTTTGATAAAATACATATTTTGTTATGTGCAAAGGGCTTTAGATACCTATTAGGTCCATCAATGACCATATAGCATATATTCAACACAAAAAAGCAATAAGGACAGCTGGACATATAAAGGGCCTCATTACCTTCAGTAGCTTAGGGCCTCATCAAACCTAAATCCGGCCCTGCCCCCACCCCTATGGGCAGCTCGCCCCACCCCGGGCACCCAAGTGGCTTCCTCCACCATGGCCCCCTGGGCGCCCCACCCCAGGCACCCAAGTGGCTTCCTCCACCATGGCCTCAGGGTCCCTTCCCCGTCTACAATTCCAAGATTCTATTCTCTACTGACTGAGCTATACAGTGGTACCTCAGGTTACATACGCTTCAGGTTACAGACTCCGCTAATCCAGAAATAGTACCTCGGGTTAAGAACTTTGCTTCAGGATGAGAACAAAAATCATGCTCCAATGGCGCAGCAGCAGCAGGAGGCCCCATTAGCTAAAGTGGTGCTTCAGGTTAAGAACAGTTTCAGGTTAAGAACGGACCTCCGGAATGAATTAAGTACTTAACCTGAGGTACCACTGTATATAGGAAGTTATCTTATCCTGAGTCAGACCATCGGTCCACCTACCCCAGTATTGTCAACACTGACCGGCAGCGACTCTATGGCATTTCAAGTGGAAGACATTCCCATCCCTACCTGAAGATGCGACATTCTGCATGCAAAGCGGGTGCTCTGCCTCTGAGCCACAGGCAATGAAGGATCCTCTCTAGTGCCCGATCTGAGAACCTTTTGGAAGTGTGGAAAGAGTTCGTCCTCTCCCTTTCTCATTGAAGCTGTGGGAAAGCCACAAATGACTACTATAGTGGGGCAGGTTGGTTAGTATTTTTTATTGGCCAGTGACTTTTGTTGTCTTACTTGCTTAACTGGAATGTCCTGTTTTCTCTCACTTCCTCCAAAAAAGGATAAATCGGCAGCAGTAGGAATACTACCACGAAAAGGACCTGAGAGCAGATTCTGGGGTTAAAACAAAACAAACCCAAAGTTTATTTGTATGTGTTTGTGTGCATCTTTATTGACATTCCCTGCCAGGTATGGTTTTAGGAGGTGCTGCCTCCATTTACCATGGGTCCTGTGGTCCCAAAATCTTTGCTCTTATTTATTAAAGGTAAAGGGACCCCTGACCATTAGGTTCAGTTGCGGACAACTCTGGGGTTGTGGCGCTCATCTCGCTTTATTGGCGTACAGCTTCCGGGTCATGTGGCCAGCATGACTAAGCCACTTCTGGCAAACCAGAGCAGTGCACGGAAATACCGTTTATCTTCCCGCCGGAGTGGTACCGCTTTATCTACTTGCACTTTGACATGCTTTCAAACTGCTAGGTTGGCAGGAGCAAGGACTGAGCAACAGGAGCTCACCCAGTCGCGGGGATTCGAACCGCCGTCCTTCTGATCGGCAAGTCCTAGGCTCTGTGGTTTAGACCCCAGTGCCACCCGCATTATTTATAACATGTCTATAATAGCTCAAGGGAGCCTATATGATTCACCCAGCCCCCTTTGCTCCTCACAACGATGCAATAAGGAAGGTTAGGCTGAGTGAGACTAGCTGACCCAAGGTAACCTGGGTCCGTCTGGGGATTTGGTCATGGCTCTGCTCAGTCTAAGGCTTAAGTTGTCTAGCTCAGGAGATGATGGAGGAGTGTGCCTTTGTGGGTGAAGTCAAACTGTTGGAGAGTCACAGCGCCTGCTGCGGAGAGACATGTTTTGTTTCAGGTGGGGAAGATGAAGGTGTTCTCTGCGCTCCTCCTATTAGTCCTTCCTCAGTCTGACTCAGTCTATATATGTTCAGAGGCAGTTGGAGTGTTGACGTCCTCTTCCCTACCATTCTCCCTATTGGCCTGAGGGCCGCGTTCCCTTCGCCTCAACCTTCCAGGGGCCACATGCCAGCGGTGGGCAGGGCCAGAGGCAAAAGCGGGTAGAGCATTGTGTGCAGTAGGCAAGTTTCTACACACACCACCCCCCCTCTCTCTCTCACACACACAATCTCAGAAACTCTGGTTTATAATTCAATCGCTAAACGGCACCTTAAACCTCGGCCATACAATGGAATGTCTAGGCACCTCCCCCCCTGGAGTTTATTATTATGATAAATTTCATTTCTATAGTGCTTTATATTTTAAAGAGCAGATCTCAAAGTGGTTCGCAACACATTAAAGTATCAAATTAAACAATTCGGAACAAAATAAATTCAAGCTTGAAGGAAAATATTTCAGATCCTTCCCCCAGTCGCCAGTCTGGCATCCAGAGAGCTCCACATGGTCACAAGTGGACCCATGTCAGTCGCAAAATCACCCGGCACCTGGCTGGTTCCTAGCACTGCACACACCTGTCTTCCACCCAGGCAACTAAGCGGTGTGAACAGACTTCAAGGGCACATCTCTGGCCAGGGGAAAGCTCTCAAGAATCATACAGAACAGGCCCAGGGAGGCATGGGGTCTGTGGACAAGTGGGAGGTGCACCTTTGAGAAGGCCCCAAGGACCTGATAGAGAGCCCTTTGGCCCCTTGGCCAGAGATTCCCTCCCATACATTGTTCTCTGCTGTCTGCAGCAGGTGATACCCCACATGACTTCAAAGAGCCTTCTTCTCCTGAGTGTTGTATCATTTGAAGTTTCTCCTCCCAGCTGCAGTAGCAGGTTTGGAACCTTAGTAGAGCTGTAGGAAGGAGTCTGCATTTGGGGCCAGGGTATCTGGGTGGACGGAAGCTGCAGCAGAAGGACGTGCATGGTGCCAGACCAATTCCAACAGAAAAGCCTATTCTCTGCACCACTCTCTTGCTATCAGAGCAATATCCCCCTTTTTTTAGGACAACCGCAGCATCACAAAATAGTGTGCCAACTTCCGAGTTCTTCAGAACTGTTCCTCAGGCTAGATGGTAAACCGATCAACCGCAGGAGGACAACTCTGGCCCATAAGGAAGATTCCAAAGTTCAGGGTTAGGGCAATGCCTTAGGCCAACCAAGCTGCCACCAAAATGTCTTGGAATATGCAGCCTGTGGCTTCGTTGGTCAGAGAAGGAAAGGCCCACCTTGGTCGGATAAACAAGCAGCACTCTCTGTGGATGTCATCTTATGGTGAGTGAGACTCTTGGTCCAGGATGGCCTATGCTGACAGGCAGGGTTTCAGGCGGACAGGAAGGGGAGGAGGAAGCATTTCCAGATGGTCCCGGGCTCTATTCCTGGCATCCGCAGGTAGGGCTTGGAGAGACAGGAACCTGCCTTGTGTTGAATCAGACAATTGGTCTGCCTAGCTCTGTATTGTCTACACTGACTGCCAGCCGCTCTCCAGCGTTCCAAGCAGGGTTGTCTCCCGGCTCTACCTGGAGATGCCATTGCGGATCGAATCAGGGACCTTCTGCATGCAAAGTAGGTGCTCTGCCACTGAGCCCCTCCCCCTTAGGAGCCGCAAGCTCTTGTCATATATTGACCGATCCTGGTGGCTGCTCAGGGCCCTGCCCAGGATGCACCCAAAGAGTCTTCAGCTAAAGATTGTAGCTTATTTCTCTGCCTCAGAGAAGCAAGGGCTTTGCAGGTGTGATGTAGAGGTTGCTTTAAGGTGCTCCTCATGGTCACAGTTGCCACATGCAGAGATGGTTGTGCACCACTGCAAATGGTCCAAAAAGTGGGGATTATTGTGGTGATGTGCTATTGTAAAGGTGTTTTCTCAGGGATGGTCCATTGCTCAGTGGTGGAGGACATGCCTCTCCAGTTAAAGCAGACCTGGAAGTGCCTCTTTTTTGCTTGAGACTTTGCTGGGTGGGGCAGGGGTGTGTGGTTTCTGCTGGCCGGAGTGTCCAGCAGCAAGTCAGCTGGGCCAGTGGTTTCACTCATGCACTCAGATTACAGAGTCTGGGTAATAAGCCCAGACTAACAGCCACCACAGGTGAACTGATGTAACTGCAGTGGCTGAGAGCATTCCTTCCCTCGTTCATTCATTCATTCATTCAGAGCATTCAGCTGGAAAAGCTCACACAGTGGCTTGCAAAGCAGTAAAATGACACGGAGCACGCTATCAGGCTTGCAGTGTAAAAAAGACTTGACACAAAAGGAAAAACGGGATGAGGAGAGAAGAGGAAAGTGAGCTAAAATCAGGCACCACATGTTTGATGTTACAGGGATCTTATAATGACTTGCTCAGATGGAAGGTCTATTCACAGTTCAAAAAAACGGTTTTTCCTCTTTATTTTATACCCCACTTTTTACACAAGATTTCTTCTCTAAACAGTTTACAATTAGGATACATCCTATTAGGAATTTGTGGAGGTATACAAATGAGCTGACAATTTTTAGATCCTAACTTTAGCAAAAAAAAAAAAAAGTTTATCTATCCCCACCTTGCTGTCCTCCAGATGTGTTTTGGAATAAGCACTCTTGATCAGTACCAGCAATATTGTCCAAAACATCTGGAGGGTCCCAGATTTGGGGAGGCAAAGTACTCTCCTCTTAGCTCTGCCCTCCAGTCCACAATGTAGGGATGCTGCTGCTTGCCTGCCCTATGTGGTTGTTGTAAAGATTACTGAGAGCAACCGGTGTTGGATAGCTCAGTCAGTAGAACATAATCTCAGTGTTGTGGGTTTGAGCCCCACATTGGGCAAAAGGATTCCTGCATTGCAGGGGGATGGACTTGATGGCCCTTGTGGTGCCTTCCAACTCTAGGATTCATTGTGTGTGAAACATGCAGAAAAGTGCCACTGAAACGCAGAGTATGTTTGCTGCCACCTAAATCAGCGTCTGCCTCCAGGTGTGGAAAGCCTTTGGCTGAACTACAACTCCCATCAGCCTCAGCAAGCATGGCCTGTGGCCAGGGATGGGTGATGGGTGTTGCAGTTCAACAGTTCAACCTCGTGGGCCATAGGGTCCCCACACCTGATCTGCACAGGTGGCTGCCCCAGGTGGGCTGGCTGCTTGCTGGGGAGAGAGAGGTGGAAAGGGACTTAGATGTACTCAGTGACCAGCTTGTGTTCTGCACGGGGATGATTCGCTTGGCACCTTGTGAAAAGAAATACCGTGTTCGCGTACTAATCCGTTGACTCATGCATTTTGCATTAGCTCTCCCTTCTCTCATGCTTGACTCTGACACCAGGATTTGAGCCTTGGCAGGAGTTGGGATTTCATGGCCAAGAGTGGCACAGAGGCTGGAAGGAAAGAGGCTAGTGAGCGATGGAAGCCACCAGGCAGATTGGCCACTGGGCAGCATTATCTGCAGCTTCGCAGATGTAAAGCCAGAAACCTCCCCCCCCCCTTTTTTTTTTTTTTTTGCTGGAGGGAGAGATTTAAGCCGAGTTTCCCCAAGAATACAGATTCTGTGCCAGTTGCCTGACTTCCTTTGGCATATCAGGACACTGAGTCCTATCCACATGTTGGTGTGCTAAGCTGATGCTTATCATCCGCTGGCTGATGGCTCAAGGCTGGTCCAGACAGTCTCCCTGCTTCTCTTAATGAGTCTCAGCTGAAAGTGTGAACTGCTTCCTATTAAAGTGCGATGTGGGCTTGGAATAAGGCATGTCTGGTCTCAGACTCTACACAGAAAGACTCTGGAATTTAGGAGCCTGGCTTCTCCTGAGTCAGACCATTGGCTCAACACTGCCTACACTGACTGGCAGTGCCTCTCCAGGGTTTTAGGCAGGGGACATTCCCAACTCTACCTGGAGATGCCAGGGATTGGACCTCAGACATGAAACACGCCAAGCAGATGCTCTGCCACTGAGCACCTTCCCTCAGCAGTGGTTTCTGGTTCTACTCTGGAGGCAGAGAATGGTTTTAACCTTGCCTAACAGCTCAACAAACTATAGTTTGTTCAAACATGGGAGGAAGAGAATGGGAAGCTGCCTTATACTGCTTCTGGCCATTGGTCTATCTATCTCTGTACTGTTTACACTGGCTGGCAGCAGCTCTCAAGTCTTTCCTAGCCCTACCTGGAGATGCTGAAGATTGAGCTTAGGACCTTCGGCAGGCAAAGCAGGTGTCCTGGCCCAAGGCCCTTTTATCCAGGGGTCAGCAAACTTTTTCAGTAGAGGGCCGGTCCACTGTCTCTCAGACCTTGTGGGGGGCCGGATTATATTTTGAAGGGGGGAAATGATGCAAGAACACCACAAGCCCCGGTGGCTGCTTTCCTGTGTCTTGTGAGCGGCAGGGGCTGGCAGTCGCGGCAGGACAATGAGCGGTGTGCGAAAGGGCTCTGGAGAGGGGCTGCTTAAAATGGCGGCCACTGGAGCACTGCTGCTGCTGCTGGCACCAACAAAGCCCAGCCCCCTTCCTCCTCTAGGCAGGGCGGGGGAAAGCCAGGAGGAGGGAGGGAGGAGGCACCACCGTGTGAGGGAGAGGGAAAGAGTTTTGGGCAGGGGGCTTTTCCAGCTCTGTCGGGAGATGCCATCACAGATTGAGCTGAGCCTGGGACCTTCTGGGTGTGGAGCAGGTGCTCTGCCACTGAGCTATGGCCCGTCACCTAAAAAGAAAGTAAGATTCCAGTCCTCATGGTTCTGAATGAAGAGCTGATTCAATTGGGAGCATGGGAATATACCCATTGGTCCATCTAGCTCTGCATTGCCTATGCAAGTAGCCTTCAACCTTCTTGAACCCACTTTTAACACAAACTTGCATGGGGGGGGGCATTTCTCAATACTTTACCATATATTTACATGGTGAAAATGCTGCTGCTGCTGCGACCCACCTCAGACCAAGCCGTGCCTACTACCCTCCACTTGTAGATTAGTGAGTGATCTCTGCTGACTGACAGCAGCTCTTGGGGCTTTCAGGCCAGGGGGACATTCCTGACCCTAAGTGGAGATGTCATCGGGGATTGAACCTGGGACCTTCTGCATGTGAGGTGGGTTTTTCTGCAGCCTTCCCTAAAACAGACCTGCGACTCAGCCAGTTCTTTCTCTCCCCAGTAGCGGGTCAGCCAAGGCGTGCTTGTGGTTCAGAGGAAGGGGTACCGCAGGTGGCAGAAAAGCTGGGCCTCCAGTGAGTATGCAGGCCAGCACCGCTCAGGAAAGCCTGATTCAGCCACCTCCACCACCTTCCTTCCAGCCAACCTGGGCTTTGTTCAAGGGTGCACAAGTGTGAAATTCAGTTTGTAGGCAACCTGTGGCTAGTGAAGAACAGGCCTCTTTCCCTGGGCTTTTACACCAAGTCTGGGCAGGTTGCTGGCTGCATGCTAAATGCAGCCTCGCTGCCTGCCTCCCCCGGGGAGCCTTACGTCATGCTGGAGGAGCAGCAGCTGCCGCAGGAACCTCTGGGAAGCCTTTGGGAGGAGGTGAAGGGGAAGCTTGCTGCTGCTGTGGGTCTTTCCTTCCGCTAAGACGGTCAGGATCCCTTCATGCCTCTTTGCACCACGAGTGTCCTGCTGAGGCTGGGGGTTCCCTGCCACTTCCCCAATGGCTGCAGTGACTAATCTGAACACGAGGATGAAGCTCTTGGTTTCCTTTCACCATCCCCACATCTGACCACGTTAGTCTCCCGCATCTGAGAAGGTGGAGTGGTCCTCTCTGGCCACCAGGGCTCGAAAGTTGCCATTCTCCTCTCCTAATCACACATAGGCCGTTTAGCTTTTATTGTTCTTTATTTGTTGGTGAGATCTTTGGGGATCTCTCGGGAGCAAAGGAAGCTACCTGATAGTGAACCAGACCCATTGTTCCATCAAGCTTGGCACTGTTTGCACTGACTGGTAGTTCCTCTCCAGGGTTTCAGAGTCTCCCAGGCCAACCTGCAGATGCCATTGGGGATTGAACCTGGAACATTCTGCATGCAAAGCAGATGTTCTGTCACGGAGCTATGATCGTTCCTCTAGGCAAATGTCTTTGACATTGGAAGCTGCCTTACACCAAGTCAGACCATGGCTCCACCCCACCCAATATTGCCTACATTGGTTGGCAGTGGCTCCCCAGGGCTTCGAGTCTTTTCTGTTCCTACCTGGAAATGCCACTGAGATCTACTGTGTGCAATGTATAGCTCCTCTTATTTTGTTAGTCTTCACCTTGCATTGCAAAGTATTCCTAATGGAATAAAGCAGTAGCTTTGCTTTCCTAACTTGACCAGGGGCTGAATAGGCGACAGAGAATATCCAGGTAGGTCTCCCATGCTTCTATTCTCTTCTGTCTTCTGTTTTCTGCTGAGACAGGACCGGGTGGCACTGAAGGGACCCCTCCTGCCCATTGCTGTGTGAGGAAGGAGGGTGAACTTTCTTATCACTGTTCTCAAACTTGCAGAACATGTCTCTGGCCTTTGCCACTTCAGACTGCAAGCAGAGGCTCACACCATAACCTTAATGTCTTCCTTAAACAAAGAAAGCCCATGCAGATAACAGAAGTAGCATGTTGGGGGAAAGGCTATATATGGGTCCCTTCCTGACACCTAATTCTGCAGTGGGTGTGCTTTTCTTGTTCTCTGTGGAGGAGCAATCCATCACGTGGGTCTAAAGTGGTACAGGCTGCTTGTGGCAAATTCAGAAGTGAAGGCCCCCTTCATGGTAGCCACAGCCATGCCCTCTATAATCTAAGATTATACAACAACCCAAGATTATGCAATAATCTTATAATTATACAATGATAATAATTAGGGGTGCATTGCAGTGATCAGGGCAGATTTTTCCGCACTACCTTTTTGCTAGAGCTAGTGCACAGCAATGGGCAAATGGTTTGAAGTGCTCAAGTGTCTTCTTTCAGAGTGCCTTAACTTGTGTTTTCCTTGAAGTTCCATCATGAGCAACAGCACTTGCACACCACACTCTTGAAACTGAAGTGTTCCTCAGCTTTGGAGCGCACAGAATGATTCCTCCTCAGGGCTCTTGCCACATGCCTCCCCTGGAATGACCCCGGGAGCCAATCCTCAGTGTCTGACTTGCCTCCTCTCACTCTGGGTGTGAAGGCTTCTTTGCAGCAGCTACAAAGGCTCCACTTTCATGCTGATTGGACAGCTGTAGGGGCCCGGAGATGGCGCAGAAATAGGAACAGATCCACGTCTCCCCAAGACCCTGGGCCACTTCACCTCTGTTTGTGAGAAGGGTTCAAGGCCAGGTTTGCTTGTGCCTTGGAGCAGAGCCAGTGTTCAACATGTCCTTAGGCGTCGGTTGATAGTCGTGGGCCATTCAAGTAAGATTCCCTCATGGTTTGACTTGCTAAGATGGGCCTTGCTTTACACTGAAGGTCTAACTCAAGCAGCATTTACTTATTTCATGAGATTTATATCTTTTTGATTGTAATAAAATACCCAACAGGTAGGGAGAGACCCTCCCTGTAAGGTTTTCAGGGATGACCCCAAAGGTTGAGACTTGGGATGGGGAAGCTATTGGGCTTCTCCAGATGCTTTTAGACTCCAAATCCCATAGGTCCTTGCAGCCAGCATGGCCAGTGATCAGCGATGATGGCACATGGGAGTTGTAGTCCAGCATCTAGGGAGCCAGAGTTTCCCCACCCCTGGCCTTAACCTTTGGGGTAATTCCTGGAAATCTTACAGAGAGGGTTGCTGAGGTTCTTCCCTGTCTTTCTTACTTATCTAAGTAATCTGTAGTATCTTGAGGGCTGGACTCTTGGTTGAAAATCTGAGTTCCAGGGAGTTGTCAGCTTCCTCATTCTGTTGGGAGAAGGACCTTCTGCTTCACTTGAGTATTCCTGGGTAAATATTTAGATAGGTAGTCAGGGGTTTTGAATGTTGGAAAGCAGAGGGTCATCTTGGTTCAAAGAGAGTGGTCAGTTCTGGGAAAATATAAAACTGTTTCCTACCTGACTGTGTGTGTGTGTGTGTGTGTGTGTGTGAGAGAGAGAGAGAGAGAGAGAGAGAGAGAGAGAGAGAGAGAGAGAATTTCCCACATTTAGTAGAACAGACTGTAACACTTTGGACTGCAAGTTAATAGCTTAAAAAAACCCAGTCCTGTTTGCTAAAAACTCTGCTCAATGAGAAAACCTTGATGTTGTTGCCACTCTAGTTGCTACTATGTCCCATTCCTCACCCTAATTTGCTGACCCAGCAGAACTTAGTGTTTTATGCATTGATTCGATTGCTTAAATTTTGACACTTGTCCTTCTTACAAAAAATAATAATGCATGGGTTGTACCCAGCAAAGTCCTACTCAAAGTAGAACACACACCAAAGTAGATGCACACCCCCCTGTGTTTTTCATAGAATCTTAGAATTGTAGAGTTGGAAGGGACCACAAGCGGTCATCTAGTCCAACCCCCTACAGTGCAGGAATCCTATGTGCAAGGTGGGGCTCGAACCCACAACCCTGAGATTAAGAGCCTCATGCTCTACCGACCGAGCTGTTAGGTGACTAGCAGATTAAATAAATAGCAATTTCTGAGGGTCGGAAATTCCTGGTCGCTGGGGATGCCAGCAGCCCAAGAGAGAAGGGGTAGCTGCTGCTGCTGCTCAGCCCAGGGTTCTTCCTGGCAGGGCTGGCACTGTGGCCCATGAGCAGCTGCTCCATATGTAGCAGGCGCCAAGGCTTTTGGAGACAAAGGTAGGATTCTCTGCCATCCTGCTACAGAGAACTGTGGAAGACCAGAGGGGATGCTGCTCTGCTGAAGCCAGGATGGGGTTTTGTGTTTGCTTGTTTTTAATCCATGGGGAAGTGGGGATAGAGGCAAGGGCTTAGTCTGGTAAAGGATCCAAGGCTGAAGGGATCCAGGAAGGGATTCTGGCAGAAAGGGGTTCCCGTGTCGGCCTCCTGGATAAGCAGTCTGTAAGAAGCCTCTGGATCATTTCAGCCTGGCATCAACGCCAGAACTGGCACCAGAATTCAGGATGCCAGAAAGGTTGCTGGCATTTTCTGGGGGGCAGAGCCTCACTCTTCCATATTATCCAGATTCCTTTCGAGAGCAATTCTTCTTGAGACAAGCGGAAGCAGAAGGAGGACTGGTTTCTTCAATGGGGAGGCTCACAGCTCTGCAACAGAACAGGAGGGCTGGGGGTAACCCAAGAGGCTTTAGTCAGGAAAGCCTTTTAGGATTTTTATTGTGGCAGGCTGACTTGTTTTGTTGTTGCTTTTTTTTGTTGTGATCATTTTTAGCTGTTTTGCAAGCTGCCTTGTTGTGAAACTACACCCCCCCCCCTCCTTAAAAGCAGAATATAAATATGTAAAAACAAGCGATAAATGGGGACAAAAAATTCTGGAGCTGTCAGATACTACCATCTTAGGATAACCCTTGAAGATCAAAGTGTATGACTCTTGGTTGTATGAACAGCCCCCACCCCATTGGACACAGGCACTATTACTTGGCCATCAGTAAGCTAACTGTTCCCAGAGGGCTGTGGGATTTGGGGTGTGTGGTTTGTTTTGTTTGTTTGTTTGTTTTTGGTCATAACTGCTTGTTTGTCATTGTTACCATAGCTGGTTTTCTGACCCAGGCATTAGACACTGTGCAGCTCATGTATTTAAAGCATGTGGCTTCCCCCAGATAATATTGGGAACTGTAGTTTAACCCCCCCCAATGGAACTACAATTTCCAGCATGCTCAACAAACTACAGCCCTCAAGGTTCTTTGGAAGAAGCCATGTGCTTAAAGGTAGGATGTGTGCCACAGTTAAAACAGTGTATTTGTTGTGTAGGCGGGCAGTCTTAAAACAAAGACCAAACATGCTTTCTGTGGAACTGCAGTTTCAGCCATGTCCCTTCAGGGCAATTCCTTGCCTACTGCCTTCACAAAGGCTGAGATCCAGTGCTTCTAGGGTGCTCTCCAATGGCTGTGAAGAAATGGTGGCCATCTTAACTGAGGGCACCAAATGGCTGCTTTGCTCAGCAACAGAGAAGTGGTAGGCTGGGGCTTGTGTCTTGAGGTTAAGTAGGGAGTCTGCTTAAGCAAGGAAATTAAGGTGGACACTGATAATTTGTGCCTTTCTTTAGAGCTTGGTGCCTCTTCACCAGGAGCTACTCCTCCAGCTGAGATTAGGGACAGGAGTGGGTTTTTTGAGGTGGTAACACCTTGGGCTACATGCAGCCACAATATAAATAAATGGACTGTTATCCTGATGGAAAGATGTGCAAAGCTATTCATTAGTTTGGAAAAGCCTTTGGCTTTCTGAAATACCTAAGGAATGACAGCATTGAAAAAGGAACATCCTTTGGGGGGGGGGGTTGTAGCTGCTCTTAAAAAGCATCCATCAGAAGGCCAGACTAAACAGCTCCTTCTTACAATGGGGGCGACAGTAATGATAGCGATATACCAGACAATGGCACATTATTGGGGCTTTCACAGACACTGTGGTTTCTCCCTTCAAAGCAGACTGCACTGCTGTCCCTAATCCACCTAGATGTCCCATTGTCAGGAAACCATCTCCCCCTTTCTCCTGAGCACTCAAGACTGCTAAATGTAGTTGCCGGGAAAGAACCTTTTGCCCTGGGGACTGGCTGCCTTGGCACCTATTGGACAGCACTCATGGCGTCATTGTGGGCAGATACGCCACAAGTCAATTCCCCTGCCCTTGCGCCATTTTGAACAGCCCATCTATTTACCAGCTGCTGCTGCTGCTGCTGGAACCTGTGAATTTTCCAGCACTTGCTACCATTTTCACGGGTGGAAGGTGGGAAATAGCATTGCCCTCACTTTGCAGGGTGACACCAGGGCTGCATGCCAACCATGTGTTTAAAGCATGTCCCTCCAGAGACTCCTAGGAACTGTAGCTTATCCCTCATAGAGCTATAGTTCCCAGCTCCCTTAGCAAGCTACAGTCCCCAGGATACTTGGGGGTGGGAGTACATGTTTTAAATGTGTGGCGTGTGTGCAGCCAAGATTTCCCCTCTTCCATTGTGACTGGAAGAAGGTGGCTGTGTTCCTGCAGGCAGCACTCACAGAAGAGCAAGTGGGAGACAGGCAGGAGCAATGAGTTGCAAACCTGACATGCCATTTTGCTGCACCAGACTCCTCTGGAACAGGTTGGCTTGTGGAGATGTCACCTTGTACCGTATTGGCCTGAATATAAGCCTCAATTTTTGCCAAATTTCGACCTTGAAAAGTTAAAGTGTGGCTTATATTCGTGATCTTACAGTGTGCAGCCAGTAGCATGGGGCAAACAGTGCCAGGAGCGCAGCAAATCGGTGCCTGCCCCGTATGTAGTCCCCCATCCTCTCCCCCGAGGCCAGGAAGGGGGAGAGTGAGGAAGGGGAAAGACCGCCAACAACACAGCTCCGCTCCCCCCCACCTAGTATGCAGCCAGAAGCAGCAAGGAAGTGACTGGCTTATATTTGGGCATTTTTTCTCTCTCTCTCCCCCCCCCCCCCCCAGTTTTAAAGGCACAGCTTATATTTGGGGGTGGCTTATATTTGTGCCAATATGGTAACAATAGTTTTGGGGCTCAGTGTTGCAAACTTCCTAGGAGAGGGAACCATAGCTCTGGGGGCAGCACACCCAATGGAAGCTGTTCCATTAGGACAAACGGAGCACTGCCTCACCAACCTCCCTCTTGATTCCTTCAAGCTCACTTTCTTTCTTCCTGCCCACTTCCTCCTCCTTGGTCCCCGTGCTGCCCTTGCAGAACTCAGCAGGGAGGAGCACTGTGGATAAGGATAAAACGAGAACCATTTGGCTCTGGCTGCCCTTGTCTCCAGCTCCCCCTACAGGTGGCCTCCCTGCTTTTCCCCAGTCCCTATGGTCACCAGCCACCACTGAGATCACCTGCTTTGGGTGCAGAAGGCCCCAGGTTCAACCCCCCTGCACCTCCAGGCAGCCGGCACCAGAGAAGACCCTGCTTCTTTGCCTGAGGACCTGGGGAGCAGACAGTCCTGGGCTAGCTGGATGAATAGTTCAGCCTAGTATTAGGCAGATTTCCTTTGTTCCCAGTTCTTGCCCTGTCTTACTGGGGTTTCCTGCTGGGCAGTTTCCTAGGCCAGTGGTTCTCAAAGGGCGCAGCAGGAGAGGATGGCAAACGTGGCAGGAAGATTCTAGGACAATCAAATAAACGTTTAAACATTTCAGTGTAGTATAGTATGAAAATATTTTTATTTTCAGAATATGGATAGAGTTTAATTTCCCCCCAAAATGAGAGCATCAAGAGATACTGTGGACAATCCTGGTTGTGATCCGGTGTCACCATTCAGAGTGCTGGAGAATGGCATTGTCTATTCTTCTACAGTTCTCCACAACATTTTGTTGCGAACATGTGAATGATCAGAAAAGAGAAAGGCTCCTTTGTGTTGATGAGGAGACGAGAGCTTGACTGTCTCAAATTAGACCTCGTATAAATGAGATCACCCGGCAAAAGCAAGTTCACACCTCTCACTGAGTTTGTCTACATACTTAAGGTACATACGTAAGAGGCTCGTTTATAGTTATATTTTGGGAGCAGTTCATGTTCTTAGGTAACCTGCTTTGTTCTTATACTTTCTGATGCTCCGTGATCATATAATAAAGTAGTTGTGTTCTGTGTTGTATAAATTGAGCCCTGATCGGAATTGCTCCTTTTTTGTTTTTCCAATGTATTTCTTACCAATTAAAAAATCAATGTGGCCCGAGAAAGTTTTTATTCAGAAATCATGGTCCTGAGGAAACAGCTTGAGAACCACTGGCCTAGGCAACTGGTGCTTCTGTAGCCACACTGCCAGGCTCTGGGCATCTCTGAAGGCCATGCCTGGACAGATGGGGAGAGGGGTGTGTTGATGTGGAAACCTCTGGATTTTGCATGTGGCTGCAGTGTAGCCTCCCATGCATAGGGAAGGGTGTAATCCATGGTTCCTACCCTGAAAGGCTGCCCACAATGGAATGTGGCCTCTGGGGCTGGAAGAAGATGTCCCCCCCACCTCCTTTGTAGGCTGTGGCCTCTGAGCACATGCAGGCACTGAACAAGAGGAAGAGAGGGAGGCCCCTGGGAGGCATCTCTCCTGCCGGCTTGTGCACAATGGAGATAGAGCATTTGGATGGTTTGTTTGGACCATGCTGAACCAGGGTCGGCAGGGCTGCCACCTGGCCAGCTGCAGCCCTCTGCCTGGAAGCACTCCTCGCCTCTCTGGCTGACCCTGTTCTCACCAATGGCATGGTGGTGCTCAGCACCGAGCATGCTTCCCTGGGTTTTGTCCTGGCCCAGTCCTGGCTCCGTTGCAACGCAAGCTCCTCAGGTCTGCTTCCCCGCCCCTACCGCGGCCACTCCGCTACCCCACATTTGCTGCTTTCAATGGAGCCGCTCTAGATGTGAGCAAGCGCCACTTGCCCAGAGCTGCCTCTGCAGCCGGCAGGCCGCTTTCTCATGCTCCAGTAATTCAGAAGCGGCTTGGCGGAGCCCTTTTGAGCCCTCCCCAAAGAATCATCTGCCGGATTCAAGGAAATTAATGCCTTCCTCCCATCGTCTCCTGTGTCTCAGCACCCTCACAAGAACATAGGAAGAGCCTGCTGAGTCAGGCCAGTGGGTCATCCAGCCCAATACCCTGTTCTCACAGGGCCCAACCAGGGGGGCCTCTTTTGGGAAATCCGAGCGCAACAGCCCTCTCTCAACCTGCAGTTCCCATAAGCAGGGATTCAGAGGCATAACACCTCCAACAGTGGAGGCAGAGCATAGCTACTATAGTCATGGCCGCCTCCATTAATTTATCTAAATCCCCTTTTAAAGGCTGGCCGCTTTCACTGCTTCCTGTAGCGGCGAGTTCCACAGTTTAATTATGTGACACATGAAGGGCTCTCAAATGGCTACTGGGCACAATGGGGCATAGCACCAAAGCGCAGGAGCATTCTTCCGTCCTGCGGCATTCAGAAGAATTGTCTCCAACTGCAGTGGCAGAGCAAAGCCATCGTTGCTAGGAGCCACTGATAGCCTTGTCCTGCATGAAATTGTCTACTGCTTAACGCCATCCAAGTAGGTGGACATCACTATGTCCTTTGTGAACGAATGCCGTTGTTTGAACTATTTGCTGGGTGAAAAAAGGACTCTTTCTTTAACCTTCCAACATCCCGCTTCACTTGATGTCCCTCATATTAGGAGACAGAGAAAAGGAAAAAAATCTTATCCCAATCCACTTTCTCTGCAACATACATAATTATAAGCCCGTCTGTCCTGTCTCCTTTCACTCTGCTTTTCTCTAAACAAAAAAGCCTCAAATGTTATTATCTTTTCTCATAGGGGAGTTGCTCCATCCTGCTGATTATTTTGGCTGCCCTTTTCTGAATCATTTCCAGCTCTACCTTACTGCTTTTGAGATGAGGCATCCAGAACTGTGAACAGTATCCCAGGTGCGGCTTGCACCACAGATTTGTACAATGGTATTATTGTTCTAGCAGTGGTGGTGGTGAAGCCTCACGTGGTTTGGTCCGCAGTGGTCCCCACCTGCTACATAGGGCGCAATTTAAGCAGTTTGGCTTGGCCCTTTCACCTCGTCCTCGTACGGCCTCACCAAAGGAGAGATGGTGGACTTCTCCACATGTATTTTTCCGTAGGGATATAAGGCAGCAGCTATTTCCATTCACAACCATCACTGTTTTGTTCCACTGCAGTTTGGTGCCTGCCAAATACGACGTTATCCATCTCATTGCCTGCTATTTAATGTAATTCACCTAATTATTTATGTAAGCTGTGCATTTAATGTAATGAATGACGTAATTAATTCCACACCATTCCTTTCTATGCAAAGGCCACTTAGTTCAATGCTAAGGATGCACAATTTAAATGGGAACCCCCCCCCCCCCACTATAATTTGTGGACTTTAACCCCAACAGCGAAAACCAGTCAGTGTTCACCGGAATAGTTTCTTTTCTGCTGGACAAGAAATCAAACTTTAGCAATTTTTGAGTCTGTTTCCATTTTCATCAGGGTTCTCCCAACTTCCTGATTTCTCTGCTTCCCTTCTCTGCAACCTGCACTTGCTTCTTTCCCTTTGCCTGCTTCCTTGCAGAAGGCAGCTCTTGTCTGGGGTGAGGGGAAACCTGCCTTGCGGCTCATTGCATGATGCTGAGATGCTTCGGGGTGATTGTAGGTGAGGTCTGGCATTGCCGGTCTAAGCAGACTGGTTGTCTCGCTGGCATCTCCCTGCCCAACCCATCCAAACTCTGCACCACCCCATGTCTTCCCAGATCAATGAATTTCCCCTCCCCCTTATCGCCAGGGCTGTCAAAGGCAGGTGTGTTTACTTTCTGTTGTAATTGTTCTTGAAGTTGTCACACTGACCTGGTTCCACTGCTTCCCTGGTATTGAGAGGGATGGTTGTGCCCATCTCAGAGCCAGGTGCCTCCCAGAGAGGAGGGGTTGAGCTGGCAGATAATGAGGGCCCATGGCAGGGCCTAGAACATGGTCCATTGCCATCGTCATCAGTAATAATATTCATGTTTATTTGTCTATTTGTTGATTTCTTTTATTACAGCATTTCTATCCGTCTTTATGCCAGGGAGTTTAAGGTGGCATAAATGTTTCTCCCACCCACCCGATTTCCATTTTACCCTCACAACAACCCTGTGAAGTAGGTTAGGCTGAGATATAACAGCTGGCCCAAGGCCAGCTAGTCAGCTTCATAGTTGAGCAAGGATTTCTCTGCTTTCCCAAGCTTCAGAAAACAGTAAGCGTAATTATCAAGGGGGTGGAGCAGCTCTCTTACAAACGAAGGTTGCAGTGTTTGGAACTTTTTAGTTTAGAGGATAATGACAGGAGTTGGGGACATCCAATGTTGAAAGATTCAGGGTGGATAAAAGAAAGGATTCTTTGTGTGGTGCATAGCTATGGCCACCAGCCTAGGTGGCTTTAATAGAGAATTAGACACATTCATGGAGGTAGAGGGCTTTCAATGGCTGCTAGCCATGATGGCCAGGCTGTGCCTTCATAGCGGGAGGCAGTAATGCTTCTGAATATCAGCTGCTGGAAACCACAGGAGGGGAGAGCGGCTCTTGAGCTCGAATCCTGTTTGCAGGTTTCCCACAGGCATCTGGTCACCGACTGTGAGAACAGGACGCTGGACTAAATGGGCCACTGGCCTGACCCAGCAGGCTCTTACTAGGTTCTTAGGTTTCTATCCCAGCACCTCACCACTATGCTACTCTGGCTATCAATATATGGTGCTTTCCCCAAGTGCACGTCATGTGGATTACCTTGGCATGCCTTACAACTGCAGTACTGCAGGTAGGCCAGTGTTCGTTTTTAAGAGGTTTTAAAATCCCAGCCCCTTCCCATCTATAAAATTCCAACTCAAGAAGATGTAAGTTGGATAAAGTTCGCGCAGAGTGAAAATACCTATCCTATCAGAAGCCCTTTTTTTTCTTTTTAGTGACTCCTTTGAACAGTTTCTTCCTACAAACTAAAGAAACTACGCACCAAGTTTCCATTTTCTGGACTGGTGAGCCACTGTCTGATGTAGACTGATGGATGATTTCCTGCCCAAGCTCCAAAATATATAACTTAATAAGCTTTAAGATGTGTCACTTGATCTGCTTTGCATGTCCTGGCTGGCATCTCTGTAAAGCACAAAGTCTCACAGGAACACATCTCACACTGCCAGATTCAGAGATCTTTAAAAAAAATAAAAAAATAAAAAATCCTGGCATGGCGAAGCTTTTATCTAAAATATAAGGCGGAAGAACATAATGTTTGCATCTGAGATTTGGACTTACTAAGGACACAGGCCAAAAACCTCATTTAATGAGTGATGGGGGAGGTGAGCAAGGAGGTACTGGGCTGGTTCCAAGGTGAAGTTAAGGATGCTAATTGTACCTTCAGACACCTGAGTGAAGCCAGTCAAGTGCTTAAATTGCTTTAGCCTTGTGGAACACTAAAGCCATTTAAACAAAAACAAAAGAAAATCCTTCCAGTAGCACCATAGAGACCAACTAAGTTTGTTATTGGTATGAGCTTTCATGAAGAAGTGTGCTACTGGAAGGAATTTTTTTGTTTGTTTGTTTCGAATACGGCAGACCAACACAGCTACCTACCTGTAACTAAAGCTGTTTGTTTGGTAAAAATGATCCAGGGGAATAATGATCAGAACAGTGGGTTAGGGAGAGACCCCTCCATGTGCAAAACTTAGAGGCAAGGTAATAAGATATGTAGGAACCCACCAGGAGCTGCTTTTGTGGGGGCTCTGAGCTGTGGTTGTGTCAGACCCCTCCAGCCCTCGGTGCTTTCCTTTTGAGTCCTCATGGATTCAGTTTCATTGGCGCGAACCATGCATCACATTGTGAACCATGCAAACACATTGCAAACTCTGCCTAGTGCAAAACTTTCAACAGTGGCTTAAACTCAGCTGGCAGGATTAGCCCTGAAACTTACAGAGTTATGCTGAAGGCATATGAGCATGTACAGAATACATCTCTCTTGCCCCTGGGTCATTCGTTCATTGATTGATTGACTCCAGTTAATTGCTTGTTGCTTTTCAGGTCAAGTCTCTCTCAAAGCATTTTACAGAGAGGAATAGGAAGGCTTTTTGACCCCACAGCTCTGGAATTCGCTTCTAGCTGACCTGCGTAAAGTTGCCACATTTCAGGATTTCAGAATGGCCTTGAATAGCCACTTGTTCTCACAAGTGTTATTCCCTTTGCTTTACTGTACTCCTTTTGCTTGACGGATTTGCTAAAAGTGTCTTTTGTTTCCATGCTAGATATGTACGTGCTGTTCCTGGTTATATCAGTGTTATGATTGTTTTGAAAGTTTTGTATTGCATTTTCTTTTATCACTGTTTAAAAGTTGCATTTTTATTTGTGTGCAGGTTGCCTTGAAAGTATTCTGATCATAACAGTGATCTATACATATTTTTAAATAAAAGCAATAGACTCTCAGGCAGAATAAGAAGCAGTGCCCTGGGGTTGTATCCAGTGCAAGTTCTACTCAGAATACAGTGGTACCTCAGGTTAAGAACTTAATTCATTCTGGAGGTCCATTCTTAACCTGAAACTGTTCTTAACCTGAAGCACCACTTTAGCTAATGGGGCCTCCCGCTGCTGCCACGTGATTTCTGTTCTCACCCTGAAGCAAAGTTCTTAACCCGAGGTACTATTTCTGGATTAGCGGAGTCTGTAACCTGAGCTGTATGTAACCTGAAGCGTATGTAACCCGAGGTACCACTGTAAACTTGTTTAGATTAATGGACATGACTAACTTACATGCATTACAATAGTAATAACAGCTTATTATTTATATGCCGCCCATTTGACTGGGTTGTCCCAGCTACCCTGGGTGGCTCCCCCCAAAAATGATAAAAACACAATACAACATCAAACACTAAAAACTTGTTTTAAATGGGTCTGTTCTGAGCACCGTTGGAAACTACCCCTGGTTTGCTCATAAAACTAAGGCCTGGCTTCTTTAAGAAACTAGATGGTCAAACAAACCATGGCTTGTTTCCCTAGAGTTTGTTTTGTTTTCTGGCCACTCTTACCTTGTGAACTTTGTAGCTTGGTGAGCATCTGGGGTGGTGCACCAAACAAACCATGGTTAAAGGAAGGGCATAGTTAAAGCAGAGCAAGGTTCATAAGCAAACAACAAGCCACAGCTTCAGGTCATGTCTGTTGGCAGTAAACAAACCATGGTTAGGCCACTGGGCAGTGTCCACACATAGTACAAAACCAAGGTTTAAGGAGCCATAACTTAGTGTTATGTGTGAGCTGAGACCACCGAGCCATGAGAGATGCTGAATTAGACTACTGAAATTGTCTTAAGGAGAGTCAGCAGGGAAAGTTTTTAGGCCTTCGTGACTGCATAAGAAGGTAACAAGGGCCCTGTTGCATCACAGCCAAAGAGGACTTGTCTAGTAGTCCCTCATCCTGTTCTCACAGTGGCCAATCAAATGTCCTAATGGGAGGTGTGAAAGCAGGACCTCTGTGCAACAGCACCTCTCCCCACTTGTGATTCCCAGCTGGGGATGGGGCTTGTTTCTTGTCTGTGCTCAGCTAACGCTCGTGGTTTTTTTGTCATGCCGCTGGGATAGTTCCAAAATGCAGTTTGCATTAGAGCAGGGGTCAGCAAACCTACCGCGTCTCGGGCTGGTGTCTCCAGCTCCGATCACGGAGTGGGCCGGAGGGTGGGGGAGCGCATGCCTATATGCACGTGCACATGCTATTTCCGGCGCACTTCCGGGTCGGAGGAGCACAAGCTATTTCCGGTGCTCCTCCGACCCGGAAGTGGGCAGCCGTGCAGTGCAGCACCGGTAAGAGCGGGCGGCAGCAGCAGGCGGTGAGGGTCGCTGCGGGCCGGATAAACAAGTCCTGCAGGCCTTATCCAGCCCGCGGGCCTTAGTTTGGGGACCCCTGCATTAGAGGTACCTCTCAGCCCATCACAAAAAACATTGTTAGCGATCTCAGTTCTATTGTTGAGATCTGATCTGCCAAGCTTGAAAATGTCTTCATTGATCTCTGCTCTGCTGCCCCATACCTGCCTATGAAAAACGAAGTGCCACTGAATTCTGTGCAACTTACTTCTGAGAAAGTGGCATATTTGTTAAACAGATAGATTGGTTTAAGAACTATTCAAAGCCTAAAGCATGCAGCCAGATAATGATGGAAATGGAAAGGTGGAGTTTTTTTTATGAAAGGTATTTGAGTGGGGTGTTAATACTACTGTTCCTTCATTGAGGAACTGAGAATCTTTTTAAAAAGAATCTTAGAGGGTAATTCCAAACCTTTCTACTCAGAAGTGAGCTCTGTGAAAAGTGGCATATTTGTTAAACAAATAGACATTGGTTTAACGACAGAGCTCTTCAAAGGCTTTAACATGCAGCCAGGTAACAATGGGGAGCAAGGAACACAGAGAGTTCTGATGTACGTTTAAGCAAATCGGTTTGGACGGAAACCAGAAAAGCAGTTACAAGAAGTGCGGCAGCTTATTTTCAATCTCTTTCCTAATAATCCCAAACATGCTATTTCTCTTAAGCAAGTGCCACACACTAGGTCAACATATTTACTAAGCTGTCCACTGTGACTTTAAGGTCACACCAGTTCCTGCTTATTACCACCAGTTCAGATACCGGGGGGGCTGACTTATGTCGCATGTGCATGATGTCATGCACACATGACATTGGGAGGAGGCCCAATGCAGAGCCAGTGTGGCAGGGCTTCCTCGCTTGTGCTCAGGAGGAGTCAGCCACTGAACCACACTGCATTTGTCATCCTCTGCCCCCTCAACATCGAGGAGGGCTTGCCCCCTGCCAGCAAATATTGAGGGGTCAAAGACCCTTTCACCCCTAGGAGTTGGTGCACCTGATTAGAGTACAGTGGTACCTCCGGTTGCAAACAGTATCCGTTCTGGAGGTCCGGCTGCATCCTGAGGAATTTGCAACCAGAGGACCACTTCTGCGCATGCGTGTGGCGACATTTAGCACTTCTATGCATGCGTGTGGCATGTAGAGCACTTCTGCTCATGCACACGGGGCGAAACCCAGAAAAATACTTCTGAGTTTGCCGTGTTCGCATCCCGAAGTTTACGTATCCAGAGGGATATGTAAGCGGAGGTACGCCTGTATGTTCAAACTTAGGGGAGGGTGTTGCCCCATTGTGCACCATTTTACCCTTGCTTACATGGAACTGCATTTACCATATTGCTGCCAACACAGTTTGGATTCTGGAGCTCCTTACAATCCCTTTGTTAAAACAATAAACAAAACAAAAAACCCCACCTCTTTGAACAATTTGGTATCATCAGCACATATGCCGCCTCATAGCTCACCCCCAACCCTGGATCATTTACGAAGAAGTTAAAAAGCACAGGTCCCAATATTGATCCTTAGGGGGCTTGGCATTTTACATCCCTCCATTAGGAGAAATGACCATTTATTCCTGCTCTGTGCTTCATTTTGCTTAAGTAGTTACTGATCCATAAGAGGACTTCTCCTTTTATCCCATGACTGCTAAGCTTACTCAGGAGTCTTAGGTGAGGTAGTGTATCAAAAGCTTTTTGAAAGTCTGAGGACACAGTGTTGACTGGATCACCTCTATGCGCTTATTGAAGCTATCAAAGAACTCTAAAAGGTTAGTGAGAGTGGTCTGCTTCAGTGCAGTGGATCTTCTATGTTTTTTATGATTCTATCGTTAATAATGCATACATCCAGTTTCCCAGAGCAGATGCTAAATTGGCCACTTCTCTCAGGTGCGGAAGCTGTTCTTAAAGGCAAGATACAGAGTTTTGTTAGAAGCTCAGCAAATTCACATCTGAATTCTTAAATAACTCTTGCATGAATGCCATCTGGACCCAGTAATTTGTCAATTTAAAATTTGTCAATAAGGGTGCATTTTACACTGTGGAGACAGATGCAAAGAGTTCATTCAGCTTCTCTAAAATCTCCTTTTCCTCCTTGAGCACTCTTTTCACTCCGGTGTCATCTGAAGGTCCAACCACCTCTCTAACTTGTCCCCCGCTACTAACATGTCTAAATAATTTTTATGTTGTGAGTCTTTATTTTTAGCCATATGCTCATTGAAATCTTTCTTTGCACTCTTTATTGTCTGTCTCCATTTCTTTTTGCCAAATTCCACATTCCTTTTGTTCCCTCTTGGGCAAGATGTCCATTCTCTGAAGGAAGTCTTCTTACCTCTAATAGCTTCCTTGACTCTGTTCTAGCAGAGATTCTGATATAGTGGTTTCAAGCAGGACCAGAGCACAGCAAGCTCTCTCCTCACTTGGGATCCTAGCAGCTGGTATTCAGAGGCATACCACCTATGATGGTAGAGGGAGAACATACAGCTGTTGTGGCAAACAGCCACTGGTAGCTTTATTCTCCATGGACTTCTCTGATCTTGTTTTAAAGCCATCCGATTTGGTGGCCACCGCTACCTCTTGTTTGTGGACCGTACCTCAAGGTGCGCCTGGTGCATCAAAACCTTTCATGTTCATTCTGGGGGTGGGTGAGGATAATTTCTTGCAAATCTTCCTCTGCAATCAGTTTAAAATCTATTGGTTTTAAGCACAGCAGCCTGGCTCTGTCCTGGTTCAAGTAGAGCCCATCTTATTTTGCACAGGTCCATTTCATCTGAACACATTGCCCAGTGACTCAACAAATCATAACCTCTCCCTCAGATGCCACCACCCAGTGGCGTAGCGTGGGAGGTGCAGGGGGGGGCCGGCCGCACCGGGCGCAACATCTGGGGGGGGGCGCTCGCACTCGCAGCTCTCTGCCCCTACCTGGCTCACTCACTCTCTCTCACTGCAGTGCTGGCTGTGCGAATCCGATCCGAGCCGCCGGGTCGCTGCCCACTGTGGAGGGGAGGGTGCCAGGCGTGCGGTGCAGTGCGGAGAGAGAGCGAGGGACTATCTGGGGGAGGGACAGTGCAGCGGGGGGGGGCGTAAATTACTTGCCTTGCCCCGGGTGCTGACAACCCACGCTACGCCACTGCCACCACCTCATACATGCTTTGAGACTGCATTTCTGTGCCTGTCTAGCTGGTTCTGCACGTGAACACCAGAAGCACTCTGAGAAAGCTACCCTGAAGGTTCTGGCTACCAACCTCCTACCTAGCAGCCTGCTCCAGGGGCCAAAATTGTGGAAACCTTTTGGTAAAAATGTATTTCCAAGGTTTGATGGCTCATAACACCTGATTGGCTCTCTAAACACTCCTGCTCATTGGCTACATTCAAATGAAGGAAAGCTGCTGCATACCAACCTAAGCAAGTTGTGCCTCCCTTTTCTGGCTATTTGGCTATAACTTTTGATAGGATACAGATAATTGAACAAACCTTGCTGCATTACATTCTTCATTAAATATCTTTCCATTGATATATAATTTTATGGTATTACTCCAAAAAAGTGGCGTTGGCGAGCCATCAAACCTCAGAAATACACTTTCCCCAAAAGGTTTCCACAATTTTGGCCACTAGTGTATACTGTATTTTTCGCCCTATAGGACGCACTTTTTCCCCTCCAAAAATGAATGGGAAATGTGGGTGCGTCCTATGGGACGCATACAGGCTTCAGGAAGCTCTGCGCAACCCTCCGGGGGCCTGGCACCAAGCCGCGCCGGCCTCCAGAGGGTCGCGCAGAGCTGCCTGCCCTCCCGGGGTCCGCGCAGCTCTGCGCGACCCTCCGGAGCCTGGCACCAAGCCACGCCGGGCTCCGGAGGGTTGCGCAGAGCTACCTGCATTAGGAAGCCTCAGCGCGCCCGGGCTTCGCACAGCTGTCCACAAGCCTGGGTAGACCGGCACGGCTCCCTAGGCTTGCGGATAGCAGGCTCTTCTGGGGGCTGGGGTCGGGGGAAGCTTGGGCTTCCCCCACGCCAGCCCCGTGCCTGGGGGGAAAATTTTTTTTTTCTTTATTTCCCCCCCCCCCAAAAAAAAACTAGGTGCGTCCTATAGGGCGGTGCGTCCTATGGGGCGAAAAATACGGTACTTTGCTTCCTGGACAGCACAACTAGCATTTCCCCAACTCCCTAACATGGACCATGGCCACACACTACTCCTGAGCACTATCCACCAGGCTGTTTAGATCACCTAGGACATCTACAACTAGGGCAGGCCTGTTACGTTGCAATCTGCACACCCATCACAAACACAGGCTGTCTGTGTCCCTAATGGTGGGCTCCTTCCATTACTAGGAAAACTCCAGCCTCTGGAGGATAACCCTTGGCATGAGATGCTAACGACTTGCTCCCCCTCCCCGAAGAATGAGTTCCTTATGCTAAGGAATAATGTCTTCACCTGAGTTGATGCTCTCCTTCACCAAAACACTTGTTCTCCATGGCAGCAAGGAAGTTGTCAAACTGTGGGAGCCAGACACAAGCCATCACAACCCTAGAGGCCTCACCCAGCAGCCTCTGTGCCTCTCTCAGCTTCTCCAGGTCATCCACCCTTTGTGGCCTCGGGAGGAGCAATCTCATTCCCTGAAGACCAGAAGCTCATTGCACTGAGCACACATACACACACAACTTCTGTTCAGCGGACAGGTCACTGTACATGTGACATTCTGTGCAAAATAGCTCCCACGCCCCTATTGACTTTCCACCTGCATATATGTTTCTGTAGCTTATTGGGTTGATTTACCTGCAAGCCTGGGATTTGTTAGGACACCTTGAGGAGGAACTGCCTTCACATCTTTGCCCTGCTGTTGCACATAATCAGATGCTTAACTCACTTGTTACCTAGATGCTTTGTCGCTATACCCTTACTCTTTTGCTTATATGCTTTTGTTTTCACCTTAAAAATGCGATCTTTTTGACCCAAAAAAACCTGAAGTCTTAACACTGAGCTTCATCTACGCCTCTCTTCTACTTTTTTTATTCTAATCCATCTCTCCCACTAGCTAGGGCCAGACTGTGGAATGACCTATTAGTGGACTATTTACAAAATGCTTTCAAAACAGCCTCACACTGCACTTTGTAGTCCTGGCAATCGGGCTTGAAAGCACAGCAACACCCGAACCTCTTTGAACCTCTGGTTTTCTTGGAAATTCAAGGAGCAATCGGGGGGGGGGGGGGGAGAGAAGCAGCTTCCCCTGCACTTCTGTGACCTTCAGCTGATATGTGGGTGGGAGTGCACCATAGACCAGCAAAGGAACAACCAGGAGCTCATTTTAACCTCCTGATTGTTCCCTTGAAGCCCCAAAGGAAGGCTCCCTACTTCTGGCTCAGCACCTCCTCTCACAGCTACATTGCTCAGATGAAGGATCCAAGCCTGGGGCAACAGTTATATAGGTCCGACCAACCCCATAATAGGCTTCTCAAGGCACCTGGGCAGGTTGGGCTGGCAAAGCAGTAGTGTGGTCTCCGTCCATTGCAGGGGTTGTTCTGCTTGACCAGGCCAACCTGTTTGGACTACACCTCTGTTGCTCTGAGCAGAATTGCCCTGCCCTTTCCACTCAGTAGGTGGAGGGAGCTGGGGGCATACTCCTTGGGGGGCATGCAGAGTTTGTTTCTCTGAAAGGCTGCTCACCACCCAACCTGGAACCTATAAATTATCGTTGTTTATTTATCTTGTTCTGTTTCATTTATCTCAAAGCAGACATTGGCTGGCCACCTTTCATGCATGATCTAGCTGAGATCCCTGCATTGCAGGGGGTTGGAGCAGAGGGCCCTCAGGGGTCCCTTCCAACTCTTATGATTCTATAGAGCGATTAACAATTTTAAAAAATTATAAAAGCAACAATAAAAACATCAACAATGAAAACACAAGCCATTTAAAGTCCAATGCGGTTGCAGACTAGAATACGGGCCTCCTCTTAAAAGGCTTGTTGAAAAAAGGAAAGTCTTCAGTAAGGTGCAAAAAAGACAGCAGAGGGGGTCTGGTGCCTGTCTGATATGAAGCAGCCGGGAGATCCAAATGTTAGGTGCCACCAGGCTAAAGTCCCAATTCTTTCATTGTAGCGCATGGACCTCCTGATAGGTTGGCATCGCTGCAATGTATAATGATTGGGGATATAATCAGCAAGAGTGCATCTTAGGCTGCATTCACATGGCAGCTTACCCTGTTTTACTTATTTTCCCCTAACAGTTAGTATCTGCATTGTATTTGAGCTGCCACACGACTTCAAAGCGAGTTCTATAAATATGCTGGAATATAGTGCATGTTTAGTGCCTGATGTCACCCCCAACGAGGCCGTGGCTATTGAACTCCTGTGTGTCCTCTTCTTCCTCCTCGCAGAACCATCAGCACCGGAGGAGCAGCAGCACCTGCCAAAAGGGAGAGGTCATCGTGGGCACACCGAGGACTCTGAAGACAAACCCGCTGGCTGCCACCTGCCTTGCTCTGCCTTGCTTCTGGACGACGCACCCCCCACCCCCTCTCAGAAAACCTTCCCTCTCTGCCATGGGGGTTCTGTGAGCCCCAAGAATCTGCTTGAGGCCTGGCTTCCGGTGCTACCCTCCCCAGACCATGTGGTGGTCACTCCTCCGAGGCCCACCGCTCCTTTCCCCCTTTCTGCAAGTGACCGAAGTTGCCACCGGCTGGGAGGCCCGCCTGGCGCTGTGGATCCTCAGCTTTGCCTCAGCCGTGGTGCAGATGGAGAGCCAGGCGTACTCTCCCACCGTCAACACGCACTATGGGAAGCTGCGGGGCGTGCGGGTGCCCCTGCCTAGCGAGATCCTGGGGCCCGTGGACCAGTACCTGGGGGTCCCCTACGCAGCGCCCCCCATCGGGGAGAAGCGGTTCATGCCCCCCGAGCCACCCCCCTCCTGGTCGGGGATCCGCAACGCCACGCACTTCTCCCCGGTGTGCCCGCAGAACATCCACACAGCCGTCCCCGAGATCATGCTGCCGATCTGGTTCACCTCGAACCTGGACATTGTGGCCACTTACATCCAGGACCCCAATGAGGACTGCCTGTACCTCAACATCTACATCCCCACTGAGGATGGTGAGTCCCCAGCGGGGTTGCCTCCAGGAGACGCGGCGGCTCTCTGTTTCTCGGTGGTTGGTCTCATGCGGTTACAGCATGCCAGCGTTGACCCCCTTCCCTTCCTGCTCCTCCCTCCCCGGCCGCCCAACGCATGTCTGTCTGTTTGTGGAGATGCTTCTCTCTGCCCACGCTGCTTGCATTGTGCCCTCCTCCTGGCTGACATTTTTTCTCCCTGTTCCTTCTCTCTCTCTCTCTCTCTCTCTCTCTCTCTTTTTGCCGCGTACACTCCTTTCTCTCTGTCTCATACGTGCTGTGCCTCTGCCCATCATGCCCCTCTCCTGCCATGGCATCCTCATCCTCATCACGGCCTCCTCTCTTGTGTTGCAACAACAACAACAAAACAAAAACAAAGAAAACTCTCTGGCTGACTGCAGATCTTCATGGCGAGTGGCTGGTTCCCGGGCACCCAGGTTCGGCCAGGTTCGGCCCTGAGTTTGGTTTCGGGTTCCCTCCTTCCTGTTCTCTTTCTCTTTCTCTCTCCCCCCCCCCCCTTTTCTGAGGTTTCATGTGCTGTTATTCAGGGAGTAGGGACTGTCTCTCTTTTTCTCCCTCTCTTCCCTTTCCTACTTTCTCTCTCTTTCTCTTTCTTGCTGGGACAGCATTGCTTCTGAAACTCCCCAGAAACCAAGGCTGAGTTGCAGGACTTCCCTCTCTCTCTGGTGCCACTGTTAGTGACAAGGACTTGCATGGGGGGGGGGGCACAAGGGGGCCTGGCCCTTTGTGGTGAGGCTGGGTGCCCTTCTGCTTTAACCCTTCCTTTCCAGGGGGTTCTCCTTCTTCCAACCGTAAGTAGCACAGCATGGAAAGGACCTTTTTTCAGCCTCACCACAAGGGGAGGGGAAGCCCAGCCATAGAGACATTGGGGAAGGCAGGGCGGGGGGGGGGCTTTTGTCTGTACAGAGCAGCACTGGGGAGGGCTGATGACCCCTTCCCCCCCCATGGGTGAGGTGGCAGCTTCCTGCTTAGCGTGCCCTCCCCTCTTCCCCCCCCCCAGCTCACTTTTTCTTGGCTCCAGAGTTTTTCTCCCAGAGCAGCAGCAACCCCCACCCTGAATTTCCCCCCCTCCTTCCTCCTGCGGTCAGTCCCAAGGGTGGGGGGAGGGAAAGGCTGCGGGTGGAGGGGGGACAGGGTGTGGGTGGTGGGGGACCGGTGGGGTTACAATGAGGCTGGATTGCATGCCTGCGCCGTCCGCTGGAGCCTCCTGTTATTTTGTAGTCTTTTATTCATTTTACAGTAAAACGGATTTCCAAGGAATGCGCCCGAAAACCCAACAAGAAAATATGTAGGAAAGGAGGTAGGTAGCGAGCCGGGGGGGCGGGGCTGGCAAGAGGGGCGCAGAGAGAGGCAAGAGAGAGGGAGCGAGCGCGAGGGGGCGCCTGGCCTGCCCCATCCACAGCAGCGTTCCCCCCTCCTCATTCTCTGGGAGGGAGGGGGAGGGCCCTCCTCTGGAGCTCACAGGGGAGGGGATCTGTCTGTCTTTCTGTCCGTCCATCTTCTGTTGGGAGGGAGGCGGCTCCCCCTTGGAACACCCCACTCTCTCCCTTCGCCGTTCCCACTCTGATCAGGGCTGGTCTTCCTAGTGATGCAAAGCTGCCCTGTAGGTGTGGGCTGCCTGTCATCTGGGGAGGGGAGGGGCCTTCAGATATGGGGGTTCCCTTTGCCCTCCCCACTGGCAGAGCTGTGAGAAACACCCAACAGCATCCGTCTCTGGAAAAACCGTGCTGCTTCTTCTCCAGCAGCAGACCAGGGATGTCATGCATGGGGGGCGGCAGCGTAGCAGCAAAGCGGAGAGGGGGCAGGGGCCTGCTTGAAATTTGGCCATACAAAATGGAGTCTGTCCCCCTCCACTGGCATTCCACCCCCCCCCCAGGCCCCGAGCTTTGTATGTTGGGTGTGCGGCTAGGGGGACGTGACTGGCTCTGGTTGCCATAGGAACTGCCTTGTTCCCTGTGCCATCTCTGTCCTGGCATTGCATCCTGTGTAGAGCTGCTGCCCCCCCCCCCAGTTTCTTTGGTGGGCTGTGCTGCCAAACACACCTGGGCACCCAGCCGCAACCCCCTCCCTGCCTTTCCTCTCTTTCACGCGCTCCCCCAAGAGACCCTCCTCTCAACACGCCTCGCTTTGGGGGTGGGTGGGTTTCCTGCTTATCTCCCCTCCTTCCTGCCGTGGCAGAGATGGGTAAGGCAGCATGTGCATCTCCTCTGAGAGGGGGTCCTGGCCTGAGCCACGGTGAGCTTGGCCTTCTCTTCCTCAGCTGGTACTTTACAAGGCAAGCTGCCTTTGCTCTCATTCCTCGCCCTGCCCTGGTCCTCTCCGGACTCCTCACTTTGCTTCGCCAGCTTCTGCCTGCCCCGGCTATTCAGACAGCATCTCTTTGGGCACCAGGGCTGCTTCTCAAGGGGCCAGTGTTGGCACATTGTCAGTGCCGCTTCAAAGCTCTGGCTCACCTCCTGAGGCTCCTTGGCCGGGCCTGTTAACTCCAGGTGTGCAGAAGCGGGCAAGGAAAGGCTGGCTGGCAGGGAGGGGAGATCCAGCTCTGCCTGGAGGGGCTCCCAGCACTGGCCCTCAGAGTGATCTCTGGTCTTCCAAGCCCTTGCCAAATCGGCATAGATCCACAAAGCCCCAGAATGGCCTGCACACCCTGTTCCCTTCTTCCTTGGCAAGCATTTGGCCCAGCTTTAGCAATGGAACGGCAGCTTCCAGATGGATAATGCGACAGTAAAAATATTGTCAGGATATATTTCCATTATTCCACAACTGAGTCCCCAGGGTGTCAATGTGGAAGCCCCACAGCTAATGAAGTTCCCTGGAAATGTCCTCTGCTCATATCCTTCTATGCATGGCAAGAGACCTAAAGCGCTTGGGGTGGTGGAAGAGGGGGAAACCACTTGGGAGGTTGTCA
This sequence comes from Podarcis tiliguerta, assembly GCF_965153285.1. NCBI lineage: Eukaryota > Metazoa > Chordata > Lepidosauria > Squamata > Lacertidae > Podarcis > Podarcis tiliguerta. The sequence goes on along the minus strand of NC_139553.1, from coordinate 46,346,373 downwards.
AAGTCCCCCAAACTGCATGTAAGTGCACTTCGTTTTTGTTGCAGCGCAATGAACTTGCATGGTGCATCACGAAGGATAAGAGAACAGGTCACTTTCCCCAAGGAGGATGTGTTTGTAATGTTCAGCAAAGGAGGAGCAACAGGGGAAGGGAGCATGGGTTAAAGTGGGGAAATGAACATAACATTATATCAGGGTTACATTTGAAGCACTGTGATATCACTTTAAACAATTATGGCTTCCCACAAAGAATCCTGAGAACTCTAGTTTTCTAAAGGTGCCGAGAGTTGTTGAGAGACCCCTTGCAGAGCTACAGTTCCCAGTACCTTCAACAAACCACAGTTCCTGGATTCTTTGGGGGAAGCCAGGGCTGTTAAAGTTGTTTAAGAGTTCTTTAAATGTACACTGTGGATGTGAGTGTCTGTGTACTCAGCCTAGGATGGGAACAAGGAGATTGTGCTTGAAGACTTTGAAGAAAAGGTGGGTTTGAAGGAAAAGATGGAGAAGGGAGCAGGTTGCCATCCTCAAAGTTTGCCAAGCTTAGGAAACAAACTTTGCAGAAGAACAAGACTTGGCTCCTTCAGGATCCTTGAGTTTACTGAAATATCCAGTACAGCTGTGTCAGTGGAAATACTCCACTGATTTCTCCAGGGGGGTTGATCTCAGACGGGCCCAACCAGGTTCCCAGGTCACCTGCACCTGGGGAAATTGGAGGCATAGCCACGAATACTGAGACCCCATTGAAGAAAGGTGTGCCAGCCCTTTGGTACAGCTTCCAGTGTGCCCCTGTGCTGGTGTGTCCGCTGTTTCAAGCTGAGCAAGCATTCCCATTTTTGCTCAAAGACTCACTGGAATGAGCTTGTAAGAGCTGTTTGACAGTTGTGCCCACTCCCTTGGAAGCCAGTGGTCTCTCCTTCATTGGAGGTTTTTAAACAGCGGTTGGATGGCCATCTGTCAGGGATTCTTTGATTCCTCCATTGCAGGGGGCTGGATGAGATAACCCTTGGGGCCCCTTCCAACTCTACAGTTCTTTGGTTCTGTGATTATAGGTCTGTTGAGAGGAAGTCCAATGAGAGAAAGAGGTGGGGATTGCTCATCTGCAGAAATGTTAACTTTTCTGTTGACTAATGCTGAAGTAGAATTGCATTGGAGGTTTTGGTGCTGGAAGGGCAGAAACTTGACTGAAGCTAGCAGCCGGAAATGTTATCCATGAGGCCATGTCCCTTGACTGCCACTTTGGAGTCTATGTCCTTCTCTGTTTTACAGGAATAATGTGGCCCTGGGAAGCAGCTTGTGGGAGGGGTGTTTTTGATCAGGACTGCAATGCAGGGAGAAAGTGTTAAACCCTTCATTCCACTGGCAGCAGCCTTTACTGTTCTTCAAGATGAGATCTTGCATTTCTCTTGCCTCTTGTTTAGAAGGCTTTGGTTAAAGCAGGCTGCATGCATCCCTTGCTGTTAGTCCTTACATCCTGGCTACTCTGTAAAAGTTAACTTGAAACAACAACAACCTTCAAATTATTTAAGAGACACGCAAGTCTTGCGTATCAGTCTGCAAACTGGAATGAACCCTGATTCTGTGCCATTTCAATGAATTGCTTAGTTTTTGCTCCTGTGTGGTGAGATTTCAAGTTGAGGGCCTCACTATTGTGCACCATTCACAAACAAAGGAACCAAGATTGTCATTTCAAGTAATACAGCCTTTCACACTTCCATTCAAACACAAACACTCATGCTTCTGATTCTGATTGTAAGTAGAGAGATCTGTTATGTTCTAATGACTGGGATCATTTTTACTTGTTCCTCACCCACGCTCTCTGGCCTTGGGGGAGGGAGGCTGCATTCTCCACTTCAGAGAAAGGAACTCACCTAGCCAATGAAGGCAATGAGATGCCCAGGGCTGTCGGGTGGCACCATCCCCCCCCCCCGCGCCCTCTTTCAGCAAGTACATAGGAGGGTGAGTACCCTCTGCTGCAAACATGCACCTGCACACACAGAGGGAGTTCAGGGCAGTGGGGTAATGAGCCATTCCTGAGGCCCCAGTCTGGAGCACAATAGGGAGCATGTCCTTTACAACTCTTGACTGCATTTGCAAATAAAAGGGCTGTTTCTCTGGGCTACGCTTTGTTGCTGAAGATGCCATGGGAAGTTTTTGCCAGGGACCCTGGTTTTTGTCTACCCTCCTTCACCCCTGCATGCCTGTCTCCTCTGCCTGGTGCAGCTGAAGCTTCATCTCCCATCTCTGCCTGGCTCTCCGTGGTGGCAGCAGCAGCAGCAGCAGCCCCAGCCCATCAGCAGAGACTGGTCCCTGGGTGCGTGAGTGTGCCTTTCTTTCTGCTGCCGGCAGTTGGCCTTGGGAATGATGCAGTGCATTGTCTAGGCTTCTGGGGTCCCCAAAGGCTGCCATGTCCTGCATGCAGCAAGCGGGGATGCGGGGAGAGGAGTGGCGGCGGGAACAAGGAGCTACCACCTCCCATGGATTCCTCTTGTCTCCAAAAGTCCGCTCCTTTTGAGGGGAGAGGGGGGTGACAACAGGAGGGGAAACGGGTAGATGTTGTGCCCAGACCCGGCAGGATGGAGGTCCCTATAGGAGCGAGCGGAAGGCGGGAGGGACTCTGGTGCTCCTTGATGGGAAATGCAGTCTCTTTCTGCCTTGGTTTCCATGGCAACAGAGCAGGCCTGGAATCTGAACTGCGGCTGCAGACAGGGGAGCTTTGTTCAGTCCAGGCAAGGCTTTGTTCTGGCCCCAGCCTATCTCCTGCCCCCCAGCGTTGCAGGGTCTTTCTTACCTCCCTGCCTCACGCTTTTCTACGCAGATTCCCTTGCACGGTGGTGCAAGTGTTTCAGGTTGCCAACGGCTTTGGCTGGGGTGGGGGTGGGCATCGGGAGCCCATTTGTGTTGCAGCAGACCGGAGAGAGATGGTGGTGCCCAGGGCCACTAGTTTAACTGTAGCCCTTTTTTTCTACCACTAGCTTGCCTGCAGCCTGGAAAATCAGAATGGCTTGCTGCAAAGTGTGTAGGCAGGTGATCCCCTCTGACCAGGGAATTGTGACTCAGTCACAGTGACACCTGTGCAGAGTAGAAATGGAGGGGATAAATTCAGTTTGGTTCACATTGTAAAGCAAACCTGTGTACTTCATACTTCCCAAGATGCTATGCAAACCAAAGCACTGCTATCCTCCAAAGTTTGTGCTTTCCCAAATATTGAAATTCAGTTCTCCAGCCAAAAGAAAGGTGCACAAGGAAGCAGAAACTAAGGGCAAGTCTGCATTAAAATGCATACATTTCTGGAAATAACATGCAGAAATGTGTTGCATTGGGGGAACTGCTTGCAAAATCTTTACATTAGGATAAATGAGGACTTTCCCCCCAAAGATTTTTGCAAACTGATGTGGAAATACCAATGCATTGAACATTGCAAAAATGAAAACTTGGAAAAACAAATTGACAAAAGTCGCTCATTGCTTCTGTGATATAGGTCTAGGTGGCTGGGGCTGTTAGCCTGTGCTCTTGTGTGGGTGGTTAAGGTCAGGGTTTTCTGTCTTCCAGAGGCAGTGGTGGGGAGCAGCATAATGGGTCCTGCAAGCTGAACTGGTAACCTAGTTCTTCTGGGTAAAAATATGCTGGCTTGTCTTTGCTTGTGGCTGCTCCATGAGCCCATGGCTCCCTCTCTGCATATCCTTTGGCTTGCCCGTTTTCCAGCAAGCAATAACTTTTAAGATGAACACAGCCAAGTTTCTGTTCCCAGCTGTCTCCTGACAGCCATGCCAGTGATGGGCCTGCAAGGCAAAGAGCCCTTGGCTGTCTACATTTGGAAAACCAAGCTGGCCTCAGACAAGGGAAACTAGAAAGGTAGTCTGTGCTAGGTGGCTTTCCGGAGTGTGCATTCACAAGGGAAGTGAAAAATAAGGGATTTTTTTTAAAAAAAAATGAAAGGGCTACTCATACTAGAACACATGTCTTTGATTCAGCAAGTGGCTCATTTATGCTTTCTGGAGCGCATGAAGAATGCTCAGGCATTAGAGAATAAAAGGCGTCCGTGGTGCCATGCGTGTGAACTTGCTAGGAGCCATCCTGTGATTTGCCAGGCGAAGAAGTAACTTGCTGAACTACCTCTCTGCAGTTCTCCTAAAGTAGCAATCTGCCTGCCTCCTCCACAACACCACCCCGCAAAGTGATGGAAAGTTAAATGAGCCCTCCCTGTGGCGAATATTGTATCTATGCATTGCATGCAGAAAGTCCCAGTCTTTGGCAACTGCAGTAGAAAAGATCAAACAAGAGGACAGGAAAGCCCCCCCCCCCCGCCCTCTCTGTGCCTGATACCCTGGAGAGCTGCTGCCAGTCTGAGTAGGTGGTATATTGGGCTTGGTGCATCAACACTCCAAGGAAGCTTCATATGATCATAGAAGGCTCTACTGCCATGAGCAAGCAAGTTGTTGGCCAGATGAGATGGACACAGCCTCTTATCCCCAGGAACCTGGGGAAGATGGGGTGCTCCTCTCTGTCCCTTGCTAGGACTTCCCACTGCCCCACCAGCCTCTGCCACATGCATGTGAGCATGCTCACACCAATGTGCACGCACACACCTCTTCCTCCCCTCCCTCCTTCCCTCCCATGAACACACACTGGAATTGTGCATGTACAGCGTGGTTGGCAATGGGCAAGTGAGGGCCTTCTTGTTCACTGGCACCCATGTGCAAGCAACCGGTGACTTGAGTCTGATCACAAGGCATACACTGATCACGTATGCTGCTGCCCGTAAATCCACCCAACACTGCTGCCTCCCCAGGCAAAGGCAGCTGTGGCAGTTCTCTCTCCTTCCCCCACAACTTCCCCTCTGGTCTCTTGAGGGTTGTTGACTTTTCCAAGGGAACTGGTACCTCCCAAAACTCGGGCATCAGTCCTGGAGTCATCCCCACCCCCCATGGGATAAGGAAGGGAACAGGCGGGTACCTGGCCTGAAGCCGCAGTGTGGAGGGTCCCCATGGGTTCTATCAACCCCTCTCTTCCCATGCCTTCCTCGGGCCTGACTTCCAGAATCCCCTGCCTGGAAGAGGACAGGCAGGTGAGCACCCTGAAGGAGGTGTCCCTGCTTGCCCTTCTCCCCTTGCTGTGAGTAGCCTCTTGCCTCACCTGGAAATGGAAGGGAAACTGCTCCAGACAGCCCCTGCCTCCCCCCCCCCCCAGTGCTGCTTTTGGAGGTCAGAGAGAGTGGGGGGCAAAAAGATGCTTTTTAGTGTGGAGCCCAAGCGCTACCCAGGTAACGTGCCACCTTCTCTGCAATCATGCTATTTTTGAATTCTCTTTTTGTTTCTTTTTTCTTTTGTTTCTCTTTTTCTTCCTTTTTTGTTTTTCTTCCCTTCCCCCCACCCTCCTCTTCATTTTCTCCCCTCCCCCCCTTTTTTTGTTCTGTCTCCTTCATGTTTGGTCCCCCCCAGGCGGCTCCAGCGCTAAGAAACAGGGCGAGGACTTAGCGGATAATGACGGGGATGAAGACGAAGGTATTTGTGTGCGCGCCAGGTGGCTGTGGCTGCATGAACCTGCTCTCTTTCTCTCTTTCTCTCTCACGCTTTCCTTTTCATGCGCGCTCCTCATTTGCTGCCATCCCAGGAAGTCCCCGCTGGTTTTTTCTTTTTGTGTGTGTGTCTTTCTGTCTCCTTGTGCTGAGCAGCTGCATGGGAGGGGCATGGTGGTGATGCTCTCTGAGCCTCGGCCTCCTCTTCCAGGGAGGTGGGCAGGCAGGGGGCAGTGAAGGAGGGAGATGGAAGGGGCACCCAGCTCTGGGCGTGTGGTTGCTTATGGGAGCCTGCTCACTGCCCCCATCCCCAACCCCACCTTGTCTCACTTGGCGATGTGGGTAGCATGGTGAGCTGGGATAAATGTTACATACCAGCTGTCGCCAATCTCCTGTTTGGACAAAAAGGTGTCCCCTTTGGATTTCCTGCTCAGCAGGTCTGGTCTCCCAAAGGCCTGCTGCCTGCTGGCTTGTTGCAGGGAGCATGTATTGTGGTCGCAGGAGAAGGCTCAGGTCTGAAGAACCTCTGTGCACCCTGCAACGAGTAATGCGTGCCTCTCACAGCTCTTTCTCTCTGTTTCTCTCTCTCACACTTGACACCTGCCCCCATCCCCCAAGGAGGGAGAGTAGCCTTCCACTCAGCTGTGCCTGCCAGCATCTTTTCCCAAAACAACTATACCCGGAGGGGTGGGGAACAGGATTGAGCCCCTCTGGCACAAACAGCCTCTCTCATGTTGGTCAGAAGGAGCTGTGCATCTGCCAGGGGCAGGAGGACATTGTCACCTGACTGTTGCAAAAAAAATTGCTGAAAAGAGACTTGTTCTTTTTTGCACCCAGGGAGGCATCCTGAGGACGCAGCCATCCCGTTGCTGAGAGGGCAGACAAAGCGATCAGGAGATGCAGAATCTGGGGGGGGTGGGGGTGGAGACAGACCTTCATGTGCCCAAGGTCCAGGTCAAATCACTCTGCAGCAGATGGAATGATCACACCAACACCCAGGTGTGGAGGATGAAGCTGTCCTTAGGCAGTGGCTATATTTAGGGCAGGTAGATGCAGTGGATGATGGAGAAGCCAGATACTGCAGCAGGCCATCCCAGGCCCCCCTCCTGAATTGCAAGATGTGCACCTCTTTGGGGCACTGGCAGATTCATTGCAATGAAGAACTCACTCATGAATTAATTGCGTGTGTGTGCAGCCACCTTTCAACAGCCGAAGCTACTAAACTTGGAACCAACAGTCGCAAGTAGCCATCTAACATTTCCCCAGATGCCGTGCAATAACCACAGAATGGTTGCCAGTCTGGGAGACTGTAGCCAGGGTAGTGCCCTCCAGGTGTTATGCCTGGTCATTGGCTCTGCTGGTTGGGACTGGTGGGAATTTAAGTCCACAACATCTGGAAGGCTCAAGTTGCATACCTTGTGGTGTAGTCCTTTGAAAGAGCACATGGTAACTCATGCCTACCACTCACCACTCCTGAACCATAATCAATCAAGGGATAAGCTTGTCTTCCTTGATGGGTACCAAATTTTACAAAACAGCTACCACACTGGGGACACACTGTAAGCCCCATTGTATTGGTTCACTCTTTGGGTACGCTGAAAATGTCAAGAGACGTTCAACCATTTTCCAGATGCCTCTCCTGGCTTTCCCCCCGTATGGGTTCATAATGCTTTGGGGAGCATTATGTGTTTCCTTCTAGCTGGTAACTTCCCAACAGTTTCCACCACCCTGGTCAGGGCACTGAGGCATCAGTTGGAGGCTGCGAAGCCACCATAAGACTGTGTCTGTAACCCCCAGAGACCAGCATAATGGAAACCAGACATGAATAGCATTCTGCATCATGGAAGGTTTCAGAGGTGTTGCAATGATATATTGGATGCAAGTGGGTGGGTGGGCGGGTGGGCATTGAGATCATGACCACTGTTGACAAGGACCTGTGGATTCACTTCAGACTGATGAACTCGACCTCCACCCAGCTGTACCCATGTTGGAAGCTGATTATCAGACTTGCCTTTTTTCCCAGCAGGGGGTCAAAATTCTGAGTTCTTCATGAAACACCACTGTGATAAGTCATTTCACCAACCCCATGGAGCAACTTCGCCACCCATGATGGTGGGCAGCTTCTGTGAAAAGCAAACAGGGACTGGACTTGGAGAGCCATTCCAGGAGCCAACACACTTCTTTCTTCCCCTTCCCTCTCTTCTGCAATGGAGGACTCCATAACCTGAACTTGTTTCAGAGCTCAGAAGGCCAGCAGCTTCCATTTGAGCTTGTTGTGAATTCCTGCTGGAGGTCCATTGCTTGGTGGCACAGCATCCTCTTTGCCTGGAGAAGGTCCAGGGTTCAATCCTTACCATCTCGTGGTGGGTCTGGGAGAAACCCTTGCCTGAAACCTGAGAGCTGCTGCCAGTCAGGGTGGACCAGTGGCCTGGTTCAGGATAAGGCTGTTTCCTGCAGTCTCGCCATCTTCCTAGCGGATTCTCAAGGATGCTGCTCCAGGGCCAGCCCTCAACCTCAACCTTCAGGCCTCGGTTTGGTTTTTTGGGGCAGAATTTGATGATGAGTCTCCGGATGGAGTGTTGGAAGCTTCCGGAGTTCTGGACCCTTCAGGAGCAATGCTGATGCTTTGTCCTTTTTGTCTTGTTTGCTACCTTTCTGCTTCTGGACTTGACCTGCTTTGGCTGCAAGGACCCCCCACCCCACCCGCCCAGTCCGTTTGGGCCAAAGTCGTATGCAGGGACCTCTACCATACAAAGGCTAAATTAGGCAGTGCACTTCTTTCTGAGTCCCTGTGCTGCTCTCCCCTCCTCTGCCGAGGCTGCTGCCTCGTGGCTGTGCTGAGAACGTCAGCAATAAGCACCTGGATAGAACCACAAGGGTCCTCGCTGAGCTGTTATTTGGGGGGACAGGTGGCTACTGAGAACAGGGCTTCCTTCAGTCAATTGCATCGCCTCTCAATTGGATTTCAAAGGAAGCTCCCCCCCCCTTCTGTCCATGCCTGGTGTGCCCTGTGCAGTGTAGGGCTCCCTGTTAGGACGCTTTGATCTGTGCATGTTGGAGTGAGGGGTCTGGTGCCCGTGGGTCACCTTGGCAGGTGTAGAGTCCAGCTCCGTGAAGCTGGGTCAGGCACAGCTGTTGTGGATGCAATGGGGCCATGAGAGCAGAATGGGTGGGCTCTTTGGGAGGAGGCGTTCCCAAGCCTCTTCCCAGCACAAAGCTTGCTTGTGATGGATGTGTTGTAAGGAGCAACACCCACACTGAGAGAGAGAGAGAGAGAGAGAGAGAGAGAGAGAGAGAGAGAGGGAAATGGAGGCTGAGCAAGGTGGGATCACTCTGGTGCAAGCCCTTTCTGGCAGCATCTGTGGAAAGGGCTGGTTCCCTGGCAGAGTGAAGAGGTGGTGTTTTCTTTCTGTCCTCTCCCTCTGGCCCTGAGACCTTATTGGCCCCAATCATCCCACCTTTCAAATCACCCTCTTATCGCACAAATCTGGGGGGAGGGAGCGGGCTGCCCATTTCCCTTCCTGGCTCCCCATGCCCCCTCCCAGGGGAGGCAACGCAAACCACAATGGTTTATTCACAAGGTGGAACGCTGGTCCTGCGCCGGCCACCCCTGGCCCTATTCCATCCTGGGTCTGGCTTTGGAAGTGCAGCATTTTGAGACACAACCGAGCTGTGCGTCCTGCCAAGTCCTCAGGGTTTCCTCATGCTGGCTGCCTTGCTGGAAAAGTCATTGGGCTGAGCATCAGCCCGGGGTCTCTCTGGATGCAGGTGGGTGGGCTGGGCCTCTTTCCCCACACCCCTGTGCCAGGAGCTGCCCCCCCCCCATTGGCTCAATGAGGCTGGAGGTGAGGAGGTGGTTCTGTCGGACTCCTGTCTCTAGCTTCTCCCCCTTGCAGACATCCGAGACAGTGGGGCCAAGCCGGTGATGGTGTACATCCATGGCGGCTCATACATGGAAGGCACAGGCAACATGATTGACGGCAGCGTGCTGGCCAGCTACGGCAATGTCATCGTCATCACCCTCAACTACCGTGTGGGAGTGCTGGGTATGGATCCAATGGGCCCGCTTCACAGGGGGGCAGAGGTGCTGTGGGGGGCAGGGGGGAAAGAGGTGCTGCAGTAGGCCATGAGCATCTAGATGGGCAGAGATGCTTCGACCTGTGCCTTCAAGACCAGAGTGGGTCAGAATCTGGGTGACCCAACTTCCCTGCTGGGCCAAAGGCATGCTGGTTTCCTTGTGGCTTCTCTTGACATGTGAGAGCCACATTGGTGGATGGCCACAACCGCAGCCATTCAGCAAGTTGTCCTTGCCTATCTCCATCACATCCTCGTGGGCTCCTTTCCATGTTGGGAGCAAACTTTGCAAGGATGAGGAAGGGGGTGTCCTGTTCTGCTCTGCATGGAGCTGGTGCCTGGATACAAGCAAGACTGTTCAAACCCGCCTTCTTCTCAGTAGCCACCCCTTCCCCCCAAATGCTATGCTTCATGCTGACCCCCACCACCCCAGGACCTGGCCTGGCGAATTGAACTGAACCTTTTATTGCTTAGAGCCTTAGCTCTATCGCAGTCCGATACCCGCAGAAATATGGTCAATTTTAACACATTGCACCAGGAACATTCCATCAGATGATATGCATAAGGAAAAGAAGGGGGGGAGATTAAAATAAGACTTCCTCTCCAGAGCAAAAGGGACATCATATAAATTAGTGCATGATGGAGCAAAAGAACATCCCACCCGCCCTTCTAGGTTGGTTTGTTTCTAATGTCTCGCCCTTAATTTTCTAGCAGCCAGAGCATTTTGCAACCTCGATACTAATAAATACACCATCACCTGCTGGCAGTGTACATATCTGTGCAGGGTGGGAAGGGCATGTCTGACCAGGTGTTTATTCCAAATGTTTGAGGGGTGCAGACATTGCCTCAATGCTGTTTCCTTGGCAGGGGACCCTCTCGCCTTCTTTCACCCCTGCCCAACTGCTCCACCTACGTGCCAAAGGCATGTTGAGGAGGTGTGGTGGAGGAAGGTCCCCTGCCCCATACCTGCTGTCTAGCTGGCGTGGGGGCATTTCTCCATGGGCAACGTGTCTCCAGCACAGACCCTCCATTTCTCTCCAAGCTAGAAGCTGTGGCAGTGGCCGGCCGGCTGTGCAGAAGGGCGTTAGGTCCCTTGCTTGGGAATTCTTTCTCATTTACACATCCTGACACAGCACAGAGCAAATATTGATCTGCGGTTAAATATTGAATAAACGTGTTTACTCACCTCCTCCCTCCTGCGAGGCCTGGCAAGCGCCGCTAATGAGCTGCACCAGAGGGAGTATTCTATGTCCCCATCGCTGGGGTGCAGCCAAGCCTCCTCTGGAAATGGACTGGCAATGGCTGATCGCTAAAGGGGCAACATTGCTAGACCTTTTGGGGGACCTGAGGCGGCTTCCACGTTCCTTTGCATTCTGAATATGGGCCTTCCCTTTGCCCGAAGGGAGTCTTGCTCACTGTACCCTGGAGCTCAGTCTGCCCTACAAAAAAGCAAACAAGCCACCCTCCCTAACAAGTCCCCACCCGAGGACCTGTTTCTTCTGCACCGGAAAACAGAGGGACCGTGGCCACTGTTCATGGCAACAGCATCTCTGATTTTGTGGGTGCCTGTGTGGTAATCTGGGGCACTGTCTGGAAATAAGATACATTTGCTACTTTAAAAGAAGATTTTAGTAATTTGGCAGCCCTACTAAGCAGGAGCACTAGGGTCAACTTGTGCATTTTGCATCCTAGCAAATTAATGTTTGTTAGAGACATTTGCTCTTAAGATATATATCATATACAATAAATAAATAAAAACAAGTATCACACAGCATTCATAACTACATGGGGAGGGAAGGCCTGGGCCAGAAAGCAAAGGAAATATCCACCATAAAATCAGGGGAGAAGAACAAACCCCACCTAGCTCATTATGATTCATCGGGGTGTGGGGTGTGTGTGTGTGTGTGTATATATATATATATATATATATACACACACAAAAAAGTAAAACATCCCACTTGACTCACTAGTGTCCAAAAGCTGCTTTTCTAAATGTTGCCCAAAAGCTTGCAGGAAAGTATGTCTATAAAATATATCAATTGTTCCAAAAAAAGGGGGGGCGGCATCGAAAAGGAACCAGATAAAAATTCTCCCAACAGGCTAACTGCTTTGTTCAGTGCGCCAAAGTACGGAAAGGCTCTGGCCTAGTTAAGGCCTGGAGGCCTTCGATTCCCTCAGCAGGCCCAAGATGGCAGAGGGGGCCTGGGTCAGCTGTGAGGGAATAGAGGACAAGTCTTGACCCCAGACAAGGGTCTCGTTTCCCTGCTGCTAGCTGCCCCCTCTCACAGAGGCTGACCCAGCACCTGCACAAACACGAACCATCACTTCTCCCAAAATACGGTGCCTCGTTCCTGAGGCAAGCCCTCCAAAATGGCTGTACGCTACAGGCAGATACCAAAAGAGCCACAGCCGCATGCAGAGCAGACTGCTGTGTATGCACCGTACATTTAAAGCACATTAACTCCTCCACCACCCAAAGGAATCCCAGTAACTCCACAGTTTGTTACGCATGCTGAGAATGGCAGTTCTGTGGGGGTGAATGACAAGTCCCCAAGATTCTCTGGGCCAGGGTGAGGAGGTGCGCTTCAAATGCACGGTGTGGGGGATGGAGGGAAGGGGTCGGTCGCAGCTGAGAAACTGGGACCCATGGCAGTGGCCTTTGCCCTTTGTAGTGCGTAGCATGAGGGGCGAGGGCAGGCAAGAATTGCCTTGGGGCCAGTGCTGCCCATTTTACTACTATCATCTTGCCTGCAGGATTCCTCAGCACCGGGGACCAGGCTGCCAAGGGCAACTATGGGTTGCTGGACCAGATCCAGGCTCTGCGTTGGATCAGCGAAAACATCGCCTTCTTTGGCGGCGACCCCTTGCGCATCACTGTCTTCGGTTCGGGCATTGGTGCCTCCTGTGTCAGCCTGCTCACGCTGTCGCACCACTCCGAGGGTAAGAGACCGGCTTCATTCCAGCACCCAGTTCTGCGTTTGCCAAGTAGGTGGAGTGCGTCGGAGAAGGGTTTAGAAAGAGCCTGGATTTTTCCCCATCTCCGTCCTGAAATTACTGGGCTTCTCTGCCTCTCCAGCCGTGCTGACATGAGAAGCCGTGCTTTTCACCCCTCCTTATCCTTGTGCATGGCTGTACACAAACACGCCATATGCATTTAAGGCGCATGACTTCCACCCAAACCCAAGGAATCCTGGGAATTGTAGATTGTCGAAGGTGCTGGGAACCGTAGCGCTGAGGGGTAAGCTGCTGCAGCTCCCAGGATTCTTTGTGCACCTCCCATTGATGCATTACCTCCTCTTGGAATGGCAGGTTCCAGGGTGCTTAACCGGTATGCGGATGCCTTTTTGCTCTTGTTGTTAAAGTAATTCTGAATTAACGCTCACATAATCTTGACTGCAAAGATATACCATAGGCGTCGGCAGATCAGGCTCTACTTGTAGAGGTTTGGGTGATTTGCAAGGATTTCTGACTCCTAATTGTTCTAACAGTATCAATCACAAAATTAGTGCCCTCCACTCAAAATGAGACTGTCAAAGAGACCTTGGGCTAAATAGGAAAATATTTTTTGTGTGGAAATTTGTAATGTTCTGTTGAAAGCCGCCCAGAGCCGGGGTAGAAATAACAACAACAACAACAACAACAACAACAAGTTGTTATTGTTGTTATTGTTATTGTTATTATTGTTAATACAGTGGCCTTTGCTCAGTCCTGGTGTTCAGAACCAAACCCCGTTTTTAACCCAGCAAGTGCTGAGAGGCACCATGCCCTTAAGTGTGTTGCTCTTGTACCTTGGTCCAGATCTTGGAGGTCTAAGTAAAATGCAAAGTAGATTCAGGAAAGAAGGAGTGGCTCATGGTAACAAAGGCTTCTGAAAGTGTCGGCTCTGAGGGATCAGGAAGTGCCTAAGCTGCTCCTCTGCTTTACAGGAAACGGGTAAATGAAATTAACAAGCAATCTACCTGAAAGGTTGCATAGGTACAACAGTGCAAATTCACATGTATATGTGAGAGGCAGAGGACAGACAAAGTATTTCTTAGTGCAGTGCATAGTTAAACTGCAGGACTTGCTCCCAAAGGAAGCAGGGATGGCTACCAACTTGGATGGCTTTCAAAGATGATTAGACAAAGTCGTGGAAGATAAGACCATCAGTGGCCACTAGCCATGATGGCTCTGCTCTGCCTCCACTGTCAGAGGCAGTAATGCTTCCCAATACCAGTTGCTAGAAATATCAGAGTCCTGCCGGCGGGTTTCCTACAGGCACCTGGTTCTTCTTAAGTTCTGCTGCACGTTTGTAATATATTTTAACCAAGTTAAAAACTCCTGTTGGAATGGTTTGGAAAGAGGGTTAGCATTCTACATTTGATATTTCTCTTAGAAAACCTCTGTAATGAGCATGATTCTCAGGGTGCTGAGTTTGGTGCCCTGTGCTGTGCTTTGCACACTTGCAAAGAAATGAATGGTTTGGAATGGTTTGGCGGTAGAGTTCAAATGTGGCAGAAGGAACCTGTTTGTGTGAGAAGAAGAAAAAGGGAGCTGGGTGGACTGAAGATGGTCTGAGGACCTTCCTAGGGTCAGATTCATACCAAGCATGAGGAGCTGAACAGAGGCATGCAAAACTCCCGAGCCCCAGAGGGAGCCACGCTAAAAGAAATGTTGGCTGTATAATGGGCCTAAAGGGGAAATCAGCAGCAGTGATGGGAAACAGCTTGATAGCCCATGAAATAGCCAAGGCCGATAGGGGTTAAAAGTGCTGTAGAGGCATTTTTCAAGTCTAAAAAGAACAGCTGCAGCAGGTCAGGTCTGTTGTGAGATGTTTCTGCTCAGCTTCGGCAAAGAACCAGAGCAGCCCATCCATCCATTCCAAGTGACCTTGTAAAACAGGTCTGGAAGCTTGCCATGCATAACTAAGGAAGCTGTGAACAAAATACCTGCTTAATCTTTTATTTTTATTTGTATTTTACAAAACCTGTGGGGCTGACTAATGCAATACTCAAGAGTTTTAATTAGGTCAAAGGCTTCACGCTCTCACTTACTCTAAATCCTGGCTGGCAGGTTGCAGTGAGAGTATCTTACAACTGATGCAAAGGTTGGGCAGAATGAGGTTAGTAAACTGACCGTGGAAACCGGCAGAGCTGATTCAAGGCTGGGTCATCAAGAACATTCTGTCTTAAGACAGATGGGTGCCAACATCAAGAACATCACAGGCACCAGTACAAGCCCCGGTGGCGCTTTTGGTACTGCTGTTGTTTGAGTGTGAACAGTTGTCAGCAGACCCTATTGGGCAGTGCCTGTGACATCACCAAAGACATCACATAGCAGATACATCAGTGCTTTGCATAACATTTTTAGAAGGGTATTGGGTCCATATATTAACTGACCAAGCAATCATATGATCTGTTTTTACAGATTGAAGAAAGTAATGCCATGCCACTTTCCTTCTCAGCGCTCTCACAATTTAAGAGCTATTTTAATTGGGCTGCAGTTAACTAGACCAGAAGCTGCTTGACTCTGGTGTAGTTCATTTCATCTTTCCATTGACTTGTTTGGGGCTAGGAAACAGCTGCAATGCAGAATCAGAAATTCTGCTAGGAATTTGAAATTGCAGGGTTGTTGTTGGTCTTCTGGAATGTGACCTATGTGTGCATGAGTCTCTGGATGCATGTGTGGAATGAATTGTGCTTGTGCCTTGTGCTATTTTCCATAATGAAAACCCAAACTGGCTGCTGCTAAAAGAGATAGAGCAGGATGGAGGCTGTCAGTCATTTCTGTCTGTGAGCTTGCACTATGGAAGAGGCTGACGTATGGAAAAGGCTCATAGCTTAGTGGAAAGCATATCATTTGCGTGCCTAAAATATCAGAATCAGTCCACCCCAGTTAAAATGTTCTTGGGCAACAGGACTAGGAAACACCTTTGTCTAAGTTGACCTCTGAGAACCATTGTCAGAGATGACAGGACCGAGCCAATGCAGGTGACCTTGATATAAGGCAGTTTCATATGTCCTTATATTTATGTTTTAGCAGCAGTTATGTAAATAAGGAGAAGCATTAATGAGTCTTTCATGACCCATGATTCTTTGCCTTTCACTGCATGGATCTTCAGAGGTGTGTGTGTGTGTGTGTGTGTGTGTGTGAATGGAATATGTAAATGGAAACTGAATTAGCAAGACGGGAGTGGGGCAACGGCAGGTAGTTCGTATTAACTCTTGCCTTGCGAATCGTTCCAGACCCTGCACTCGTCATCTGAGGCTCTTCTCTGTGTCCTCCCCTCCCTAAGAGGTTCAGAGGGTGACAACACAATAGTGGGCCTTTTCTGCAGTGGCTCCCCATCTGTGGAATGCTCTCTCTAGAGAGGCTCACCTGGCGCCATCATTGCAGGACTTTAGGTGCCCGGTGAAAACTTTCCTCTTTACCCAGACATTTGGTCATTATTATTATTCTGTGTAAATTATGTTTTTAATGTTGTACACCACCCTGGGATCTTTGGATAAAGGGTGGTTGTATTATTATTATTATTATTATTATTATTATTATTATTATTATTAAAAGGTCACCCAGAATGTTGCTGATTACAGGGGAGGGCATGTCTGCACTGTGCTAATAAATGCTGGGAGCCCATTGCTCATGTTGCACACGCTGGGCCCATCCAGGATTGTGTTCTCTCTCTTTCCCTCTGTTGCTCTAAAGCATTAAACTCTGGTCAAATTCCAGCCTGCAGAGCAGAGGCCTAGAACATTCATTCATTTATATGCCTCCTTTCCGTCAAGGCAGTTTTCAGCTTTAAAATACAGAAACAAATACATGGTATAAAGCACAGAGCAATATGAGTCCCCCTCAGGGTAGCTGAAAGCCTCTTCAGGAATGGCTGGCGCATGCTTCCTGAACTTGGCCCTTCTTTCGGTCAACAACCCCATCACATTTTAAGCGCATGGCTTCACCCAAAGAATCCTGGGCACTGTACCTTACCAATATAGCTTACTATAGTTTCCAGCACCCTTTGGAAACCAACTACAGTGCCCAGGATTGTTTGGGAGGAGCCATGTGCTTAGCATGCACAGTCTGGTGTCTTACTTCCCCACAGATCTTCCTTAAGCAGCCCCAAAGAAGTTGGAGAGAGGCTGCCGCCAATCTCTCTCTGGCCCGCTGATGGTTCTGTCAAGAGCCAGCAGTATACCTCTCATCATCCTGGCCTTCCTCACTTCTGCCTGCAGGGAACTGATTCCAAACAGGCTCTTGTACGTCTGTGGTGGAACCTCTTCGCTCTTTACTGAGGCTCATAAACCAGCAGACGCAGGAAGGGTCTTCGCCACTCCCCCTGCTGCTGTCGTGCAGCTTCTGCAAAACTTGTCACTCAAGCCAGAGGCAGTATCATCCTGTGCTAGCAAAGGAGGCTGGCAGGAATATGCCAGACTCGGGGAATAAACAGGCCTCTTTGAGCCAGCCAGGGGAGGGGACCAGGAGCAGGCAGGAGGGAGCTAGCAGACCATTTTCTAATGGCATGGCAGCAGGTGTGGGGTGCCTTCCCCTACCAGTGCATGTACCAGGGAGAATGTTTCCTTTTGGATATTACCTCACTGAAAGGCAATATCTGTTATCTGTCGAGCTGGGAAGGCAAAGGATGCCCCTGTGGCCACTGGAACCCAATGAAGCCATGCTGGAGAAGTGTATATCGGAAGCAAAAAAAGGGCCGACATGCAGCTTAGTGGTGAGCACAAGGTGGGCAGATACAAGGGACAGTTTTAGCACATGGCTGCTTTTGTTGCACATGCTACGGGGATGGGGAATAATGCTCAGTCATAGGACCACATCCCTTTCTGTCCTGCTTTCCAATGGCCACATGCCAGTGGCGAGCGGGGCTGGAGGCAAAAGTGCGCAGAGCAATGAATGCCAGGTTTACCTTTGTGCAATTGGGCAGCTTGCATGTGCATGCACGCCCGTCCCTCTCTGTCCTCCATGGAGGCAAGCAAGAGTCCAGGGACACATTCCAGCCAGGCAAAAGCATCCAAGGAGGAAGGTGCAAAGCAGGGGCAGTGAGGAATGTGTCTGGGGAGAGTCCTAGGGACCTGGAGGGCTGCCTAATTCCCAGGGCCCTGAGCTTCCCCACCTTTAATTTAATGAGTGCACAGAGGTGACCAAACTACTGCATAGCGAACACTTCCTTGCCCTGGGATCCTTGAAGTGATCCTTTCAGGGCCAGCCAAGAGAATGGGGGGAGAAGATGTCGATGCAGTTTAATGAGCCCAAAAAAACTATTCCCACCCTCTTTCAGAAATAGCTACAGGCTTGGCCCTTTTCTCAAGGACCTTTTGATGCATCTGTTCTGCAGCAGAATTGACACAAACCTTTGCCCTTCCTGAGAAAGGGGGCAAGTTGGCTGGCGAGAGGCAGCCCCTTTGCTGGAGACAGTCAGTGTCCCACTTGCGCAAACTTTCCATTGGGGCAGCTGGCTGTTGGGGTTTTTTAGCATCCTTGTATGCTGAGGATATGGGAAAGCTTGTGGGGTATGTTTGTTTGCTTTTGCTTCATCTGTTCGTATTGCTCACTGGCTTCATCACAGGTGTCACAACCACGATCCACAGCTGAACATAGTGGAATCATTTCTCTTCAACCAGGCCTTTGGCTGTTAGACAACCTATGGCCTTTTAAACATGATTTTTTTCTGTGTGTTTTTAAAAAAATTTTATTTATGAATTTTGTGTTTTTATTTTGTAAACGCTCTGTGACCTTTGGACGAAGGGTGGTACATACATGCAATGCTAATGATAGAAATGCAGTAAATATTCAAAGAAAGCTTTTGAGATAAGGTTTCATGGTCACACCTGCTCATCCAACCAATTGGCAAGGAGGTTGTTTGTTTGTTTGTTTGTTTGTTTGTTTGTTTTTAAATCACGACACACTGACTTCTGGTGTGTCTCAAGGGTAGGTGTGTGTGGAACCTGGGACCCTCCAAATGTCATTCAACACCAATTTCCATGGTCAGGAAACATGATGTTTTCCAGGAACATGTGGAGGGCTCCCAGTTCCCTCATCTCTGTCCTGGGAGCTCAGTATTAGTGGCCACTTGGTTGCAGGCTATGGGTTCCTCTCTTTAATTAGTAGGCTGTCAGCACCTTCCAAACCTGAATTCAGGAGGCACAATGCTCCCTCCGGTTCCAGCCAATGTGTATACAGCAGAGGTTGAAATGTGATCACCTACATTTCACATGTCAATAAAAATCACATCGTTCTGTATTTTCCTGCAGTGGTGGCAGGGTGTGTGTTGGGGGTGGGGGTGATGCTTGGCAAGTGAAGGATGTGAAGTTCAATAGCACGAGCTTCAGCACACCGGCAAATCTAGTCCTGGGCACAGAAGAGGGGAAAGGAGGGAGCTGGGGGCTGGTAGTTCTTCAGAAGGGCAATACGGGAGAGGCACACCCTCGTGGCGTGCCGATGCAAAGGACAACCTGGAACGATTCCCCAGCAGATCGATGTGGCTGCACAAGGAGATTTCCTAGCAGCCTGGAGATTTTATAAAAGCAGAACTTACAGGAAACGGGAGGCAGTACATGTGACTAAGGAGAAGGAAAGCACAAAGCTGTCAGGACTGCATCCAACAAGGCGAAGGCCCAAGATGAGTCACAGTGAACAAACGGCGTTGGTTTGGGAGCACAGAGAAAGGGAGACGTGTTAAGTGCCAGGGGGCCAGAACTAGACAGTGACGCGATGAGAGCTCCCAGTGACTTTTTCTTTGGTTAAAAACAGACACCCCCCCCACACACAAAAACAACAAAAAAAAAAACCAACCACGTGTGTGTGCACACATATACGGGGAGAGAGCTAGCCTGTGTGTTTGTATCTGAGGAAGAGAGATGTGTCAGCTGAGGATAGAGCCCTGTGAGAAGGGGGTCCCTCTCCTTCCGCGGCCACTGGCGGCCGGGTTTAAACCCACCCCCCCACCCCCGCACTTCGCCAAACCTGCAGTTCTTTTGGGGGGGGGGATGCAGATACTGGATTTTTATATTGGGCCTGTGGGGTGGGAGGAGAGGGTTTTTAAAAACAACTACCCTCCCCCAGTGCTGCTGCCCCCTATTCCACCCTCCTCCCGAAAAGGCACTGGAATATCCGTTCATAGGTCAGAATACGTGCCCACCTAGGATGTCCCCCATTGATAGGAAAGTGTCTGTGTGTTTGCTTCTGTTGTTAATGGGCTTCCAAAGTTTCAACTTGCTGCTTTTCTTAAAAAAATAAGCCCTCAAACAGTAGCTATGATCAGCAGAAGGAATGGACCCAGGGTCCTCTTCTCATGGCATACATGCATGCATATGTAGTTTTATTTGTATATTTTTCCACAGTTCAAACCATGTTCAAGGCGGCTTGCAGCATGAAAGAAAATACATAGCTGCGACATAACAAAAGCAATAAATAAAGCATTTGAAAAATGCACAACCAAACTGAACAATTTTCACATGTGCATCAAGATCTAAAATAAAGATACAAATAATAGCAATAACACCTCCCTCCAAAAAAAACAACCACTCCCTAAACAATGCCCCAGCCCAAGTGTATTTTCAGGAGCCTCAGCTTTTGCAGCTGGAGTCAGTCCGGGCCCCGGCCTCCCAGTCCAGGTGAGAAAAGGCCTGCAAGGCAGGCAGCAGGTCTTCCAGGACTCACAGCCCAGATGGCAGCATCTGCAGGTGAGGGCTGTGGGAGGAAGCTAGTTTTGGACTGGTTTTATATGCCCACTGACCCAGTTGTGATGCTGCAGGGAGGTCCCTGTGGGTTCCCTGCCTTTTTCCCTGGCAGTTTACTGATAAAAATAAGAACTGCTAAAACACAGAAAAAAATAATAATTGAAAAACAAATTAAACATTGATAGAGTTTAAATTGTGTGTGTGTGTGTGCGTGTGTGTTCCAGCAATTACTATAAAAACAGCATGGCAGCAGCCCTTTTCTTAAAAGCAGTCAGTTCCCAAAAGCCTCTTGGAACGAGGAAGTCTTCACCTGCTTGCAGAAGGACCACAGTGAGGGAGCCAGTCTAGTGTCTCTCAGGAGGGAGTTCTGAAGTCGTCGGGCAGCAGCCACCACCAAGGAGGCCCTGTCCCGTGTGTGTCCCCCCCAAGCATGCCTGTAAGGGTGGTGGGACTGAGAGAAGGGCCCCTTCGTAATCCTTACAACAGATCTTTCTAAACTTTTCATGCTGGTGACACACTTTTTAGACATGCATCATCATTCAGTAATTCAGTTTCACTAGCAAACTGGAAGTTAAACAAACCCCTTTCCAGCCCCGGCAGCAGTGCAGGAAGTGTTCGTGCAACACACCTGCACACTGCAGCTGACATGCTAACGTGTCACAACACACAGTCTGGAAAACTCTGCCTTACAACACCTCTGTAGGGTAGAGGAGCATCGTTATCACTGTGTAACAGTGGCTAGAGGCTTACAGAAGAAAAAAGACAGAGGGTGTGTGAGTAAGTTTAGAAGAAGAAAAACGAGTGAGAGGGGACATGGCAGAGGTGTGTATAATTACACCTGGTGTGAAAGGGGGGGGGGGAGAGGATGAGAAGTCTTTTCCTCCCTCTCAGTGACCGTAGAACTTGAGGCCGCTCATGAACCTGAATGTTGGAATGTTCAGAAGAGACAAAAGGAAAAACTCTTCACAGCATATAGTTCAGAATGTAGTTTTGCTCTCTTGCAATGCAGCGATGGCCACTCAATTGGACAGCTTTGAGGGAGGATTAGACAAATCCCAGAGGATCTGGCTGTGTTCTTTGCCCTTGGTCAGAGGCACTGTGCCTCTGAATACCTGGGAATTGCAGGTGGGGAGAGTGCTGTCTGTTGTGCTCAGGCCTGGTATATGGGCTTCCAATCGAGACCCCCAGCTGGCCACTGTGAAGTCAGGGTGCTGGACTTTGGCCCAAACTAGCAATGTTCTCATGGCTGGGGCAAGATTCAAACCAGGGATTTCCCCCAGCTCGTAGCTTGGTCTCTTTAGCTGCCCCAGCCTTGCAAGAGCCAGGATGCCTTCCAAGCATGCCCAACTGCACTTGAGTGGCTGATTCAAGACCTCCTCCACTCGGTGGATGTCCTGGAAGGCTTTGGTATAAGCCTTGCGATGACGCAGCGCCCTTCCAACGGTTGTTAAAATACCGACAGAAAATGTAGGCAAGAGGCAATTAACGCTGACGAGGTATGCAGCTGGTTGAGAGGATATTTTGCAGCAAGAGAGAGTGTGATTATAAATAGACATCTACCCCCCTCCCCAGGTCGGGAGCCAGGGGGCTTCTCCCTCCTCCATCCAGAGAGACGAGGCCTGGCCTCGGTTCCCTGTGTGGCATTGCTCTTTTGGGGAGCCCAGGCCAAGCGCTGAGTGCTTCTGCCGCCGCAGAGGGAACGCTGCCCTCTGGCCCCTTCCCCCTGTCTCAGCTGCGGAGGCTGCCGTTTCCTGGGGCCTTTTTGTATTCAGAGGACAAGCTGCATGGAAGGGGCCTTGGCACCCAGCCCAGCATTCCTCTGCCAGCCCCAGGCCCTTTGTGGGCCTGCTTCCTAGGCTCTGCGTTGCCGTCGCCGCCCCCCCACCCCCACCACCGCCCCTGCCGCTTGTGTTCCCTCCAGCAAAAAGGCTTCTTTGTGCCACTGGGCATTGGCACGGAGCGGGGCCCAGCTGGGCAGGAAGCGAGGGCTGCTCCCGGTGGGATGCACAGGGTTAAGTGGTGTGGGGCTTTAACCCCCAAGCCGCCAGCCTGCAGCCTCCAAGAGCCCTGCCTGCAGGAGGGAGGCCGCTGCCAACACCCCCTCCTCCCCTTCCTGCTCATTGTGGCGGGCGGGCAGGACGGAGCCACGCTTGGCCCTGCCTGAGCATCCCGCCAGAGGCTGCTGGCGATGGGTTAGTGAACACTGGAGGGGGGGCTTAAGCTAATGCCCCAGGGTGCCCCACACTCTGCAGCCAGGCCAGCATCTAAGAAGAAAGTGGCACCCTTTCTTCCCATTTCTGGAGCCCAGCAACAGAAAGAGGGGCTGTTGGGTGTGTCTTGTGGCTTCTTGTGTTTCCCAGAAATAGTTCAGGAGAGGCTAAAGGTCCGCAGGGCAGCATCAACTGTTCTCTCCCTTTAGAGCTAGCTTCCCGCAGAGGCTGATGGCTGCCACATTGTTTGTGGGCAGGAAAACAGGATGGCGTATTGTTTGTGTGTTTGTATGTGTACATATATCATTTCTATTAAGTCTCCAGCAATATTTCAAAGCATTTGTCACCATATACATTTTTTTAAAAACATGCAAGTTCCTTCTTGACTTCCTACCACCCTTCCTTTCCTGACGTTTGGTTATACTCCTTTTTATAAGCTGTTTCGTAACACATGTATTTTCATTATCTAAGCCCCACTACCACTCAATCTTTCATTCATCTGCTGCTCGTATGCCAAATCCCGCCCACAACTTCATAGATTGCTGATATTTTGGTAGGTGATCCCTCAGGGGTTTCTGTTCCACCGTAAACACTCTTGTCATGACATCCTCTTAATTCAGCAGTCGATTCTGCCGTTTCAGCACTTGTGGCAGGGCGGCATCCTAAGGAGTTCCTCAGCCTAGGCAGGAGAGAGAGAGAGAAGGTTGATGTTGATGCTCAAGCCTTTTCTGCTCACCTCTGTGTCTCCCACCTGCAGGCCTCTTCCAGAGGGCCATCATCCAGAGCGGCTCTGCCCTCTCCAGTTGGGCTGTCAACTACCAGCCAGTGAAGTACACCAGCCTGCTGGCTGACAAGGTTGGCTGCAACGTGCTGGACACGGTGGACATGGTGGACTGCCTGCGGCAGAAGAGCGCCAAGGAGCTGGTGGAGCAGGACATCCAGCCGGCACGCTACCACGTGGCCTTCGGGCCCGTCATTGATGGGGATGTCATCCCTGACGACCCGGAGATCCTGATGGAACAGGGCGAGTTCCTCAACTACGACATCATGCTGGGCGTCAACCAAGGCGAGGGGCTCAAGTTCGTGGAGGGCGTGGTGGACCCAGAGGACGGTGTCTCGGGCAGCGACTTCGACTACTCCGTCTCCAACTTTGTGGACAACCTGTACGGCTACCCTGAGGGAAAGGACACGCTCCGTGAGACCATCAAGTTCATGTACACGGACTGGGCTGACCGGGACAACCCCGAGACGCGCCGCAAGACGCTGGTGGCCCTGTTCACCGACCACCAGTGGGTGGAGCCCTCAGTGGTGACCGCTGACCTGCATGCCCGCTATGGCTCCCCCACGTACTTTTACGCCTTCTACCATCACTGTCAGAGCCTCATGAAGCCGCCCTGGTCCGACGCCGCCCACGGGGACGAGGTGCCTTACGTCTTCGGGATCCCCATGATCGGGCCCACTGACCTCTTCCCCTGCAACTTCTCCAAGAACGATGTCATGCTGAGTGCTGTGGTCATGACCTACTGGACAAACTTTGCCAAGACCGGGTAGGTTTCCACCACCACCCCTTCCCACCCCAGGGGCCAAGTGGGTGGGGGGTACCAGTCATCTCCCTAGTGGCATGAGGGTCCTAGGTCTGATCTCTACCTCCTTCAGTTAAAAGGGTTTGAAGTCAAAAAGGGCCACTTCCCACTGGAGTGGGCAGTACAGAATAAAAAGGATCAACCATCAGGCTAAGCAAAAGGTGGTTCCTCAAGTAAAGCCTCGTCTCCATCTGCCAGACCAGGGGTGGGGAATCTTGGTCCCAGATGAGGCTCTTCAGGGCTCTCCATCTGGCCCCTGGGACTCTCTCTCCAGGCCACACCCTGCTATGGCCCTCCCTCTCATCCCTAGTGCTTCTTATTGGCTGGAACGTGTCCTTGAACTCCAGCAACATCTCAAGCATGTTTAGATGGAGGGTGGGGAAGTGAATGCACAGCTTACTGGACAGAGGTTAGAACTACACATGTTGCTCCACCCACTTCACCTCTGGCCCACCCATGAGTGGCATGTTTTCCTCAGAAGCTTGCCTAGACAGGAACGTGGCCTGAAAAAGTTTCCCCATCCCTGCTCTAGACTGAGCTCAGATTTACAGAACCAGAATTTCAGGGCCTGCCATTTAAATCAACCGCCTATGTTTTAATACCTCGTTGCTTCTGCTTTGGTGTTAACTACCCCGGATATGCCACTTGTCTTTCTAAGGCCTCTGAAGCTGGCATAGTGGTTCTTTCTCCCTCGAGGGCCCAGCTGGCGTACTGTTGGACTAGGATCTGGGAGGGCAGGTTTGAATCTCCACTCAGCCGTGAAGCTCACTGGGTACCACCTTGGGCATCTTTTACCATAACCTACCTCACAGGGTTGTTGTGAGGATGAGGTGCAGAGGAGAAGGAGCGCCATGTACGCTGCCTTGAAGTTCCAAGGAGGAAAAAGTGGCATATAAATGTGATAAATAAATAAAAATCTGACAGTCTTTTTAAATGTATCTGTGGGAAGGGGTGTGTGTTATTGTTTTGGTTTAATTGTTTACTTGTGTTTTAGCTTGTATTTTATTCTGTGAACCACCCTGGGATCCATTTATGAAGGGCGGTAGATAAATTTAATATAATAATAATAATAATAATAATAATAATAATAATAATAATAATAATGTTGTCCACATTGCTGACTTTGTGTTCCCTCTTTCTCTCACACTTCCAGGGACCCCAACAAACCGGTGCCTCAGGACACCAAGTTCATCCACACCAAGGCCAACCGCTTTGAGGAGGTGGCGTGGTCCAAGTACAACCCCCGCGACCAGCTCTACCTGCACATCGGCCTCAAGCCGCGCGTGCGAGATCACTACCGCGCCACCAAGGTTGCCTTCTGGAAGCACCTGGTGCCGCACCTGTACAACCTGCATGATATGTTCCACTACACCTCCACCACCACCAAGGTGCCACCGCCCGACACTACCCAGAACTCCCACATCACCCGCCGGCCCAACGGCAAGGCCTGGAGCACCAAGCGCCCAGCCATCTCCACCGCCTACACCAGCGAGGGCTCACAGGAGAAGTGGAACCCGGAGCAGGACGGGGCGGGGACCCTGCTGGTGGAGAACCCCCGGGACTACTCCACCGAGCTGAGCGTCACCATCGCCGTGGGTGCCTCGCTGCTCTTCCTCAACGTCCTGGCCTTCGCCGCCCTCTACTACCGCAAGGACAAGCGCCGGCAGGACACGCACCGTCAGCCCAGCCCGCAGCGGGCCGCCAGCGCCGCCAACGACATCGGCCACACCCCAGAGGAGGAGATGCCATCGCTGCAGGCGAACCAGGCGCACCACGGCGACTGCGAGGCCCCCCACGACGCCCTGCGCCTTGCCGCCTTGCCCGACTACACGCTCACCCTTCGCCGCTCGCCGGACGACATCCCGCTCATGACGCCCAACACCATCACGATGATCCCCAACTCCCTGGTGGGGCTGCAGACCCTGCACCCCTACAACACCTTCGCCGCCAGCTTCAGCAGTACTGGGCTCCCGCACTCACATTCCACCACCCGGGTATAGCCTGCCCCAAGCACCCGTGCACTCCCCGTGCGCCCTCACCGGACCTGGCACTGCCGGGGGGAGGGGGGAGTGGCGGCAAGGTGTGGCGAGCGTCCCTGGACTACTCGCCCTTTGGGGATTTCGTTTGTATCAAGTGCTTTGACTCTCCTGGAGGCCCGGCAAGGGTCTTGGCCAAGCAGAAGGGGGCCAAAAACTGCGACCAGAGCCGCCTCGCTCCCTGCTCCCGAGTCCAGACACTGTGCCGGAGGGGATCGGGGAGCCCTCTGAGCCTGCTGGAGGCCCCTCCCGGCACCTCCCCAGAGCCACAGGGCACTGCCTGGGGAACCCCAACTGTGGGCCTCGGGGTGGCTCCTGCCTGCCGTTCCCTCCTTACCACTAGAGATTTACCAGTCAGTGCCATGGGAAAACAACTCTCGTGGGCTGAGCTGCCATGCCGAGACAGCGGCTTGGGACCGCATGCCAGGGAGCCCTGGGCAGGTGCAGTCCGGTGCCCAAAGCCCCAGTGCTGTGTCCTGGATATGTAGCCTGCGCTTGGTGCTGGGCCCAAACAGATGCTGTCCAGGTGGCTCTCCTTACCCCCCCCCGCCCCGTCCCCCGCAACCCTCACGCCTCTCCTTCGTGTCGTGGAGAAAACTTTTTTCCTGTCCGTCTGTTTCTTTCCAAGAGACGTTTTTTAAGCAGATCTTTAGTTCTTTAAAACACTAACGGAAGACGCCGTGTTTTGTCCTTTGTAAAGATTTTAAACTTAAGTGTTCTTGATATAAAAAAAGCCAATTAGACACACATACACACCACAAATACACAAACACACACACACAGAAAGAGAGAGAGACCCCTCCCAATACACTGGGAAACACAGACATGCACCCGCCAACCCCATCTGTGCTGCAGCCCCCCTCTGCCCACCCCCGTGGCCCTGCCAGCATTGACCTGTGCCAAACCGAGAAACCAGCCAGACTTCCCTTGGGGCAGCAGTGGCCCCCAGCAGGCCACCAGGTCCTTTTGTACTTTTGATATGCCCTTCCGCAGCCATTCATTCCTGTATGTGACAACCAACCAACCTGTGGCCTGGAGGCACCCAAGGGATGACCTAGTTCCTTCTGCCTCCTGCCTCTCCTCCATGCTGCTGCCCCCCCCCCAATTGCATTGGCCAGCCTGCCCCGTTCCCCTCCCCACCCGCTGTGCCAAACCTCCCGTAGTTTTCAAACCCCTTTTGGAGCTTGGCCAAGCCCACCCTCCCATCCCCCTCAACCGCTCCCTGCTCCATGCCAGCCGGACACACCTATCCTGGCCTCCCCAGCGCCTTGCCTTCTTGGGTTGGATCAGGCCAATGGACCTCAGTGGCATTAGGTGGGGCAGGAGAAGGAGGAGGCCAAGGGCAGGCTGGGCACAGAGAGGAGCAACTGGGAGGGTTGGGCAGGGGGGAGGGTATACAGCTGCAGGGCAGCGCAGTGTAAATGCAGTGTGCCCAGGGAGATGGCAGGGGTGCTGCGTTCACGCACAATTGGCTTTCCTCGCCCACTGCAAAACCCAGGTGCTCAAGGTCATGGGGGAAGGCACAGAGGACTGTGTTTAGTGGGTGGGGGTGCTTCTGGCAGAGCTGGCAGAAACTCAGCCGCCGGCCGATCCGGGGGACTGGGGTGCAGACAGCCCAAATATGGTTGGACCAGGGCTTGGTGGGGTGGGGTCTTGGAGGTCTGGGGGGGGGGAATGGGGGCACAGCCCTGCCGTTGGGCAGCAGGAGCTGGGCCCAGCTTGTGGCAATGGGGTGGGGCGGGGGCTGCGCAGGATTAAGGGAGAGGCAGGAGCACCGCCCAAGGGTCAGATGGACACCGAGGCTGGGGAGGCTGCAGGGGACACCCACATGGGGACTGAGCCAGGATGGTTTGGTGCCGCTTGTTTGCCCTCCCCCCCCCTTGGAAGCTGCAAACTCAACTTCAGGGGGCAGAGGGCATTTAAGAGGGCTCTAGACCTGACCTGCCCCCCTGTCCCGCTTCAGAGGGTACCTTTCAGAGCCAGCAGCGGAAGGTGGGTTGCAGGCGAGCGGTTCTGGCTGAGAATGTATTTACGCGGCCCTGTCAATCACCTGCGCAGAGGAAAAGAAATCCAAATAAAGTGGAAGGGGTATTTTTAGCTGTCTGCTGTCCTGTCTGCTTCTTGGGGCGGGGGTGGGGGTTGGCACAGCAGTGGGGGAGGGGGACCGTGGCTCCCCATGCTCTTTGTTGTAGTTAGATGGTGGGGGAGCAGTGCAGCAGGGTCCATCTGGGCCCCCAGAGAACAACTCCTGCTCCCCAGAATTGCCCCACATCTTTGTCAGGGGTTCAGAAGACCATTTTGACTTAACGGAGAACAGAGAAAGCCACCTGAGGCTGAATTGGTCCACCTAGCGAGCATCGCCTGCCCTGCCTTGCAGAGGCTGTTCAGGGTTCCACCTAGAGGGCATCTATGCTTGGAGCTTTCATTGGGAATTGAACCCCTGGACACACAGATGCTGTGCCACTGAGCAATATGCTCTAAAAACAGGCTAATCGAGGAGGACCACCACTGCCCAGCAAGAGGATGGCAACAAAGCCCAGAAATAGGAAGCACCTTTTTAAAAGTTTTTTTAAATATATAAAAGTACATGAATAATGAGGATACCTTGCGCCCTGTGGTTGCCTAGCAACCACCCCATCACACACACACAGAGAGACCCAATATCCCATCAAGCACAAAAATGACCAGAGATTGCTCCTTGCCTAGACGCACACAGAGAAGTGAGAGACGCTCCACTTTGTTGCATGGATGGGAGAAAGAGACATTTCAGTTTTCAAGGCCCTGACCCAAACGTTTCCACGTACTCCAGGGGTAACCCCACATTATTGCTCCTTCCACCCATTTTTTACCCCTTCAAGCCTAGGGCAAAGCTTCACCTGTTGAGTTTCTGCCTGCCCCACAGCTACTGCACTTTAGTAAAGCAGCGCTGCCCCACTGCTGTTGTGTTTTCTTGCAAGAGATCCATCTACACCAAAACATCCCTGAGAGCAAACTTGGTGATTCTGCATGTATCTGGGCATGTACAGCTGGGCCTGTCTAGGAGCAGGGGGGCAGAAGCATTGCATCCCTCCCTCCCTCTGCTCTTGCATCAGCCCAAGCGAAAGGGGCTCCGGGTCCCTCAGCACATGCACGCACAGATGCTCTTTCCCTGATCTCCTTTCGTGCCCAGCCAAGGAGCTCCCGGTTTCATTTCTTTTTAATGCAATTTCTAATGGCGTTTCCATGGCAACCAGGAATTGAGGGCTGAGTCCTCTCCCAGCGAGCACATGGTCCGTTGCACCGGGCGAATAGCGTGGGGTGGGGGAAGAGCAGGGAGCCGGGTGCACACTCTGCACATGCATGGTCTGGCCTATGCGCAGAGGGCGGAAGGGGGAGCCCCAGAGGGCGGAAGGAGTGGCCCCTGATTCTCAAGAGCAAGGGGGCCAGGATAGGGAAAGGATTGCAGGCAGGCAGTTTTGGGGGCAGCCCAGGCCCCAGGCTCTGCCAACTACCCACTGCTACAAGGGCACTTCCTGGGACAGGAAGCTGCCTTCATTCCAAGCCCATAGGCCCCTCTAGTTCAGTGTTTCCTGCACTGACTGGCAGCAGCCCTTCAGGGTTTGAGACAGGAGTATCTCTAATTCAAATAGGTTAAATTGGATATATTGAATAGTACAGGCGGAATATGCAGCATTTAAGGGTAAATATGGAAACCACGGAAGGCGAGGGCGATAAGTCAACAGATAAAGCAATTTACGGTTTATGTCAAAATATGTAAATATATTTTTGTGAAAAATTAATAATATTTTTTTAAAAAATGAAATGGGAGTCTCTCCAGCCCTGCCTGGAGATGCCATTAAGAATCAAACCTGGGACCTTATGCATGCAAAGCAAAACCTCTACTGCTGAGCTGCAGGCCTTAACCAACACCATAGGAGCCATGTCCTAGGGGTCAAGGTCCTTTTGGTCCCTGCAATAAAATATTTGAGGGGACTGCCCCCTCCCAGGTAGAGGGGCACTGCCATTCATATGGTATGCATGTGCTGCACCTTGTGATTGCTTATGTGGAGCAGGCCTTACCTGCCCCACCCTAATATTTTATTCAAGTAGTCACCCCTGCCCCACACATCCCCTTGCACCAATTTGAAGAGATCAACTGAATGTGCATTGAAGGAAGCCCTGCTCCCAGTTACCACCTTCTTTTTTCTTCTTCTTTGGCGATCACTCGTAGCCGAGTAAGATTGTCATCCATAAACACGGTTTTAACAATGAGTCCGTAAGTGACTGTGGAGGCCAATTCTGGACCCACACGTCCTTCCACAGTGGGGACATTGGTTTCCAGGCAGGAGTTGATAACAGTGTGAATTTGCCAGGCGTGCCTTCCTCTTACCACGTTTCTCCCTTGTGTCCTGAGTTCAAGTGTCTCCAAAGCCCATGACGCCTTTGGTCAAGGCTGTTCTCCAACTGGAGCACTCGCAGGCCAGTGTTTCCCAGTTGTCGGTGTTTATACTACTTTTTTTTAGATTTGCCTTGATACAGTCTTTAAACCTCTTTTGTTGACCACCAGCATTATGCTTTCCATTTTTAAGTTCGGAATAGAGTAGTTGCTTTGGAAAACAATCATCAGGCATCTGCACAGCATGACCAGTCCAACGAAGTTGATGTTGAAGAATCATTGCTTCAACACCGGTGATCTTTGCTTCTTCCAGTACACTGATATTAGTTCACCTGTTTTCCCAAACGATGTGTAAAAGTTTTTGGAGACACCGTTGATGGAATCTTTGGAGGAGTTGGAGATGGCGTAGATAAGTGGTCCATGTTTCACAGGCATACAGTAAGGTTGTTCGTACAATAGCTTGCAAGCAAGCATTTTGGTTTCCCTGTGAATGTCCTGGTCCTCAAACACTCTGCACTTCAATTGGGAGAAAGCCGCACTCGCAGAGCTCAGGCGATGCTGGATTTCAGCATCAACGTTGGCCCTTGCCAGACCAACACAAACAACAAGTGAGCAATAACAAGCTCCCAGCTTCACGGAGCTGGACACTACACCTGCCAAGGTGACCCACGGGCACCAGACCCCTCACTCCAACATGCACAGATCAAAGCGTCCTAACAGGGAGGCCTACATTGCACAGGGCACACCAGGCATGGACAGAGGATGCTGTGCCACCAAGCAATGGACCTCCAGCAGGAATTCACAACAAGCTCAAATGGAAGCTGCTGGCCTTCTGAGCTCTGAAACAAGTTCAGTTTATGGAGCTCTCTGTGTTGTCTCCAGGACCGGCTAAGCTTTCACCGAAGCTCTGGAGTCCTCCAGTGCAGAAGAGAGGGAAGGGGAAGAAGAGCCAGGCCACTGGGTGGATCTGGGTCATTGCCAGTTCCTACTCCAGCTATTGGGGACCTTCTGTATGCAAATCAGCTGCTCTGCCATTGAGCTCTGGCGCTTCTCTTTAGATCCTACAACCACCAGCTCTGAGAATTGTTCAGTCGCTTTGGAGGGCAGGAGGAGTGAACAATATTGAGATGCTTCCCGCTTCCCTGGCTTGATATTCTGTATCCTCTAACTGTACTCCTCTTGGAGGTTTGTGTGTGTTCATCTATTTTTCTCGCAAGGCGTTCCAGTCCCTGGTGTGTACTCAATTTGTACCTAATAATAACAGCCCTTCCAGGTTTCACCCATCTGGCAGCCAATGAAAATAGCCCAGCTTCTTCAACCAGAAATGTGCTAAACAGTCTAATATTAACAAACTGTGAAAGAGCAAAGCATTTTGGAGCTAGATTTTTACAACACTTGCAGAGCTCTCTGCGTATTGTGAAGTTGTCCTTATTTAATGCAAGCTGCCTTGAGAAGCCTGCGTAGTCTTGAAAGGTTGCTTAGAAGTGTGTGGAGGAAATATAAGCACATTTCCCGAACTCCTTTTGTGGGGATGCTACCTATGGAGAAACTTCAGAGACGTTCTTTGCTTCTGCTCTTCTGTTCCCAATGGGAAGCCAGGCTGTAGTTTTGCAATTGAACCTCTGCTTTGCATGCAGAAGGTTCCTGGTGCAACCCCCAGCATCTCCAGTGTCCCGTCTGAAACTCTAGTAAGCTGCTGCCAACCAGTGTAAGTAACACCACTCTAGGTAGACTCATGTTCTGAGTCTATATAAGGCAGCTTCCTGCACTCCAGAATCTTTTTTTTTTTTTTTTCCTACATAAGCAAGCATTATTCTGCCAAATATTCATGCATGTGCAGAGGTGCTGCTGGCTCAGGAAGACCCAAGTTCCTCCAACCCCATTCAGACCCCAAAGCAGTGGTTCTCCAAGGTGGCGGCATGCCACCCTGGTGTGGTAGCAGAGGATAGGGAGTGTAGCAGGAAGATTAAAGGACAAGCAAAGAATCATTTAAACATTTCTGTGTAATATAGAACAGTATAGTATCTATCTATCTATCTATCCATATATCTCTATATAAATTGCAGAATACGGGTAGAAATATTTTCAAGATGAGAGCAACAGCATCAAGTGATATTGAGAGCCAGAGCATCAAGGGATAAATTTCTCAAGGCCCGAGCAAATTTTTATTCTGAAAGTGTGGCCCAGAGAAAAAAGCTTGAGGACCAGGGCCCTAAAGGCCTGCAACCAATGTGTTGAAGCTAAGCAGGTGTAAATTTGGTCAGTGTCTGGATGGGAGACTGTTTTGCAAGCACACATATGCTGCCTTGCATTCCATGATAGAAGAAAGAAAAGTGGGGGGAAATGGGGGGGGTGATACAATGCTCAGCTTCTGACTTGATGCGCCTTTCATATGACAAGGGAGCTCTTCGAATGTTCTGCCATGACTGCTTCAGCAACCCTCTCCTGTCCCCTCATTCATTCATTCATTCATTCATTATTTTTTTGGCAACTTCTCCATGACTCTTCCGATTTTCTCTGAGGCAGAAGGGCCCAGTGGGTGTCTTATTCTGAGAGTAGACTGTTTCCCACTGTTTAGAGGTGGCCTGTGCATTTTCCCTGACATGGGATCCTCCTCTTGCCATCCCAATGAAATGGAGAATTTCCACGCCAGCAGGCAGGTGTTCCCAGGAGCCTCTGCCACACACGTCAAGGGACTCCCTACATGAGGGGGGTTGGCAGTAGCTAAGCTTTTCCACTGAGCATGGAGAGCCCTACCTCCCATTTGAGTAATGTGGTCCACCAGCCCTGAAGCAAACTTGGATGGGGATTGACAGACTATTTCTGATGCAGTTGCCATAGCAACTGTGATGCTCAGAAGCTAGTGGTTCTGCCAACCTTCTGCTGGGGTGCCACTCTCCTTCCCCATTTCTGCAGATATTGAGATGAGGGGGCATCCCCCCCCCACGGTGTGTATGTGTCAATCTGCAAATGCTGTTGGCATCCGTCTATCCTGAGAGACAATAGGGCGAAGTCAAACTCAAACCACTGTGTTCGCTGCACCAAAGTGATCACCTCAAGGCACAAGCCTGGGCAGTGTGAATGGAGGTCCTGAGCTGCCCAGACAACAAGACCACCACACACACCCTTTGGCCTCACTGATGTTGTCCAAAGGAAGGAGGAGCAATACATTTGGCGCCCGCCTGGGTGCAAGAGTTGCCAGAAGGAGGTATACAAGGTGTCATCCAACCGCCTTAGGGACTTTGGATTTGTGTAGGATTTACTCCTGAGCATTTTTTTCTCCCAAAGATATCCCACAAGGCAGCAGAGGTTTAGTTTTCCTTCTCTTAGATGGGCTCCCTTCCCAGGTGAACAAGCCCCATCTGTCCCTCACTTCCCTCTACAAAACATGCAGAAACCACCTTCTTGACCTTTGGACTCGGTCTTGTTTGTTCCATCCAATCTGCCTTCGCATGCAGGGGAAGTCCCTAACTCACCAATGGTTTAAGACCCATCAGCTCCCCTTGCCTGGTTAGGTGGCCAATTGAAGCCGTTTCCTGGGATGTGGCCGCTGTCTCATGCCAACAGCTTCTAGGAGCCCCAGGTTAGAGCAGAGTGCAGGTTGGGGACCAAAGGTGAACAAACTACCCCAAAAGACAAACTACCCCAAAAGGAGCACAATGTGTCCCCCACCAGAGGTACTACCCCTTCCCTTTACACTCCATACACCCCATGCACAATCTGCATATACAAGATCACTTAACAGTTAGCCTTAACAACGTTTAAACAGCCTCACAGTCAATATGGCAATTTAAGAGTGGTGAAGACATTGGGTTTTTTCCTGCCTCTTCAAGGTGTCTTTGTGACTAGACAGGGAATTTTAATGTACAATCATGACTAAGATCCTAAAATGCTTATTTTTGGAGCAATGAGCATGCAGGGCAAGGGCTTGGGGCAGGTGTTTCTATCCTGCAGATTCTTCCAGGCCCGCTTTCTATACCGGACACACACACACACACACACACACACACAAACACACGGCTGCAGAATCCCACGGTCACCTTGCTCTCAAAGGCACAATGACTGTGCTATTTCTTCCCCTGCAGTCCATGGAGATGCAGGACAGACAAAAGAGAGCACTTCTTCACAAAGAGCACCGTTAAACTGTGGAATTTGCTCCCACAAAAGGGACCGGTGACCACCAAAGTGGACAGCTTTAAAAGAGGGTGAGACAAATTCACAGAGGAAGTGGATTAGGCTGTCAATGGCCACCAGATACACAATGGCTTTGTTCTACCTCCACTATCGGAGTTAATGTGCCTCTGAATGTCAGTTGCTGGGAATCACAAATGGGTGGGGGAGAGCTGTGGAGCTCAGATACTGCTTACTGGTTTCCCATTAGGGCATCTGGTTGGTGGGCTGGATGGGCCCTTGGCCTGATCCAGCAGCTCTTCTTATGTTCTTATGAAACACAGGTTCCGTGTCTGCTTGTCGCTACAAGAGTTTTCTCTGGGATAGAGTAAGGAGCATTAAATTCCACTGGGATTGTCAGCAGCTCATTTTGACACAGACACTATGGAATCTGACTTCCCAGCCCCCTGGCAGAACAGATGTCCCTTTAGCAGAAATTATTATTATTATTTCTTGAATTTGTAGGCTACCCTTCATCTGTAGATCTCAGGGCGGTTCACAATATAAAATCACAATGCACACACACACACACACACACACACACACGAAATACATAATAAAAATAAGAACACAAACAAAACAATAATCCCTGCTCACACATTTTTTATTATTATTATTATTATTTATTGAATTTTTATACCGCCCTGTACTTGCAGGTCTCAGTGGTTCACAAGATAAAATCACAATATAAAAACATAAAATACACAATAAAAATAAAAGCAAGAGCAACCCAATACCACCCCAACACATTTTAAAGGGGCATTGGATGTCAGTCAGCCAAAGGCCTGGCTAAAGAGGAACGTTTTCACCTGGTGCTAATGAGCAGTTTGAAAGTTCTATGGTTCTAAGTGAATAAGTGGGTGAGTGTTTTTCCCCCAGTAGATGAACCCCTCTACCTGACTTGGAGAAATTCTCATCTGTCGGATTTCTGCTTATTAAAAAGACACAGGACTCCAACCAGAATTCAGGGCCTGGCAACCCTGAACTCCTTTTGTGGTCTAGCATTGAATCCACTGCTTTTTTATTTTATTTTATTTTATTTTACAATAATTGCCACTTAATCAACAAAAAACTCTCAGCAGTGCACATTAAAAAATAAAAGTAAAATCAACCATTGGAAAATTGACGCAAGAATTTAATCCAAATATAAATAAAACCAGCAGTTTTAAAACAAATATACATCATAAGATTACATGTCTGGATAGGCTTGCCTGAATAAAAATGCTTTTTATAAGGTGCTGAAAGCAATACAGTGAAGGCGCCTGACTGGTTTCAGTTGGTGGCAAGTTTTGGATACATTGGTTCTGCTACACTGAAAGGGTCAGTTCTTGAATCAAACGTCATGTGGCACTTGAAAAAAGTGCCAGTTGCACAGATCAAAGTACTCAAGTTGGTATATATGAACCAAGGCGATCCTTCAAGTCAGCTGGTCCCAACCTGTTGAGGCCTTTATATGATAATGGTAAAACCTTTAATTTGGCCCTGTAACAGATAGGCAGCTGGTGCAGATCTCTGAACAGTGGAGTTATATATTGACTGGGTCTCAATCTTGTCATCAATTTTGCTGCAGTATTCTACTACATGGCAGTAAGCCAACCTTGAAGTCACCAGTGTTTGGACTACTGTGATCTAGCACAACAGAGCTGGCAGGGAATGATGGGAGATGTAGTCCGAAATGTCTGCCAGGAAAAACAGGTTGATGAAGGCAGGATCAGGCCGTACTGGGTAAGTCTGTGGCTAAAATTTATATGATGTTTGTCACTCACATCTTAGTTGGAAGCATTCTTTGCATGCTCCCTTTTGTTCTGGAGAAAAGTTAGCCATGAGGCCCTGATCTGGAACATGCTCCCAACCCATATCAGGCTTCTGAACCACTTTTCTGCTCCTAGGTTAAAGCCATTGTTTCCCCAGCAGTGATGTATGGAAGTGAGAGCTGGACCATAAAGAAGGCTGATCGCTGAAGAACTGATGTTTTTGAATTCTGGTGCTGGAGGAGACTCTTGAGAGTCCCAGGAATGCAAGAAGATCAAACCTCTCCGTTCTGAAGGAAATCAGCCCTGAGTGCTCACTGGAAGGACAGATCCTGAAGCTGAGGCTCCAATACTTTGGCCGCCTCATGAGAAGAGAAGACTCCCTGGAAAAGACCCTGATGTTGGGAAAGATGGAGGGCACAAGGAGAAGGGGACGACAGAGGACGAGATGGTGGGACAGTGTTCTTGAAGCTACCAGCCTGAGTTTGACCAAACTGCGGGAGGCAGTATAAGACAGGAGCGCCTGGCGTGCTCTGGTCCAGGGGGTCACAAAGAGGCGGACATGACTAAATGACTAAACAACAAGGTTCCTTGAGTTCCCGGAGGTGCTCTTGACAGGGAAAAGCACCTTCAGGGGCAAAATAGGCAATATTCTGGATGGGAAGCACCATTACTTCTCCAAAGTGGAAGCAGCCAATTAAAGCACATTTGTTTCAAGCACATGACTCACACCACATGTTGTTTGGGCCTCCTACATTCATAATTAGGAAGGAACAGTACCTTAGTGGTAAATGCACACCAAACCTCACAGGGTTGTTGTGGGGATAAAATGAGGTTGTGGTGTGATAGGAATTTTATGGTCTTAGATATATTGTAATGTCCATAAGTGTACCAACCAAACACATATATAGATCAGCACAGGAAGGCCAACCTGGAACCTTTTTGATTCCTAAACTGACCAAATGTTTTCTCTGCAAGGTCAAAGTGGGAAACCTCCCCATTGTCTCTTTCCTCACAAATCCTGTCTTAAGGACACATTTAAGATATGAATAGGGTGTGAACCTGTGACCTGGCCCAGGAACTAAGTATTTATCACTACAAAAGAATGGCCAGCGTCCCCAGGCAATATCCGCCCTCCCTTCCCCACAGGTGGGCGGGGTTTGTGTATCCAGGCAGCCGGACTGAGGTAGGTAACCGGCCTTCTTTACTTTTGCTTGCATTTGGGCGGCGGTGGGGGGCATCGCTCCCCACCACTGCCTGCCCAGTGCCCCTTCCTACCCAGGCGGGCAGCGCGGGGCTCCAGCAAGGCCGCGGATGGGCCTGCTTGCTTTTACGGTGGGGGGGGGCACTGGGAGGGCGCCACAGGCCTGACTAGGCCTCAAAACACAGAAGGGCGCCACAGGCCTGACTAGGCCTCAAAATGCGGCCTAGCCCCTTTTCTCAGTGGCGGGGGGGGCGGCATTGCCCCCGCAGGAGGTGCCTGCTGACCCGGGACGCTCTGTTGAGATTTAAGATTTAATTTGTCTGTTGAGGCCGCATCGAGGGGTACCCCTAGCAATGCTGTAAAGGCAGCCAACAGGATTTAAAAAAGGGCCTTGTCTTCTAGCCGGAAGGTCCCACCTATGAAGTTAATTATCTCTAAGAAAAAAGTGAGGGATGATGGCCCCTCCACCTCTGATGCCAGGCCCTACAGGGCCCTTCCTAAGAAGAAAAAGCGGGCATACACAGAGGAGTTCACTGCTGAGAGTGATTCTTCCCAGTCCCATGACGGCGATGTGCAGGAATTGCTGCGTCAGAACCGCATCCTGCAGCGTCGCCTGGCTAGGGCTAAGGAGCGCTTAGATAAGTCTAAGTCCCCTCGTCGACGCTCTCGTGAGGGTAGGCATAGGCATAGGTCACCTGTTTCGAGTTCATCAGACAGCTCCTCCAGCCCTGATTCGCGTAGAACACGTCGCAGGAAGAAGAGGTCTTGCAGATCGAGGAAGCATGGGCGTAAGTGCAAGAGGGACTCCTCACATTCTTCAGTCTTTCAGGTACGTGTGATTCCTCCAGTGGCGAGTTGGAAGAACGGTGCAAAGGGTACTGGGTTACTACCCTCAAGGCCCCTGGCCTGCCTAGTTGGATTTGGGAACGTCGCACCTGGCGCCATCGCCATGCCTTTGGGGCCAAAGAGCCACGTGGGGAGGATGGGCTTGATGCGAAAGGGAAGGTGCGGGTGTCTAACTTCAAGACCACGGATCAGCCTCCTGGCATCCGGCTTAAAAAGAACATATGCAATCGCATTCTAAATGGGGAATTTGTGGACTTGTTTGCCCTGCTCTCCCCGGCTTATTCTTGTAGTTCCAAGTTTAAGCCTGAGTCGCGCCGCAAGAAGGACAAGGCAGTGGATATTGATAGAACTTTTGACAATTGGCTAACTGCTTTCGCCTCTTACATGGGATTGGTGGCCACTGCTTATCCCGATAGGGTGTGGCACTTGGCTAACTATCTGGGCATTATCTTAAAAGCCAAAAAAATGGCAGGGGACTCAGCGGCTTTGGCTTACGATGAGCTGTTCCGTAAGAGGGCTGCTGAAGAACCCAAGGCCCGTTGGGACATCAAAGACAATGATCTTTGGTCCGAAAGGGCTTTTGGGGAGAAAAGAAAGGGCTTTTGGGGAGAAGTCAGGTAAACCCCCCTCCAAAGTGCAAAGGGTGGCTATATCAACATGTTGGGAGTTTAATAATGGGTTGTGCAGCAGGGACCGATGCCGCTTTGACCATGCTTGTGAGCGTTGTGGTGGTCCTCACTCATGAACTAAGTTCACAGCTTTCGAAAAACAGGATCGGGGAGTGGAGCCAAGGACGCCAAGGGAGACTCAGGAGCCTCTACCTCTGGAGCCCAGGAAGTCAAGGCTGCCTCCCGAAAATGAGGTTTTCCACCCTAGCCCCAACCCCTCTCCGCCTCTCCGCGATGTTACCTTTGTTACAGGCTTATCCCAACAGGACTGCAGCCAACTACTTGGAGGCAGGGTTTCGTTTTGGCTTCCTCATCCCTGTCTCCAATACACCAGTATCCAGAACCCCTCCTAATCAAAAGTCGGTAATGGAAATGCCCCTTGTTGCTTTTAACAAAATTGAAAAAGAGCGGCGTTTAGGCAGGGTGGCTGGCCCTTTCCCGGCTCCCCCTTTCAAAAAGTTTATAGTTTCCCCTCTTGGCATAGTTCCCAAAAAACTTCCTGGTGAGTTCCGCATGATACATAACCTTTCTTATCCTAGGGGTGGGTCTGTAAACGACGCTATACCACGGGAGCTTTGTTCAGTTAAATATGCATCCTTGGATGTGGCCATTAAAATGATTAGGGAATTGGGCACTGAGGCCTTATTGGCAAAATGTGACATCGAATCAGCCTTTCGGCTGCTCCCAGTTCATCCTGAAGACCACCCTTTGCCAGGTGCAATCCCTATTGGGTCATATTAATTTTGCATGTAGAGTAGTGGCGCCAGGCCGTGCCTTTTGTGCCCGTCTGGCACGGCTCATGGCCGGGGGGGTAGCCCCCCACCATCACATCAGGGTGACAAAGCAGATAAAGGACGATCTGAGGGTTTGGCTTGCATTCCTGCAGGATTATAATGGGGTTTCTTTTTGGCAGAAGTGCCTTAACCCCGGGGTGGAGTTCCAGGTTCATTCTGATGCTTCTGGCCGCTTTGGCTTCGGCATCTTCTTCAGGGGACATTGGTGCGCCAAGCCGTGGCCATCTTCTTGGCACGCAGCAGGCATTACTCGGGATTTAACCTTTCTGGAGTTCTTTCCTATTCTAGTCGCCATTTGCATCTGGGGAATCCTCTTTTCAAATTCCAGGGTCTGTTTCTGGTCCGACAATCAAGCTGTGGTAAGAGTTATATCTAGGCAGTCAGCAAAGTCCCTGAGGGTCATAAGGGTCCTGCGCCTGTTTGTGCTGGAGTGCCTGCAGCACAATATTTCTTTCACTGCCCGCTTCATACCTGGCCTTAACAATAACATTGCTGATGCCCTGTCTCGTTTCCAGATGGAGCGTTTCCGCGAGCTGGCACCAGGAGCAGCCCAGTCCCCAGACGCCTTCCCAGACGATCTGTGGGAGATTGGAAGCGAGAAGTAAACCAGGGAGTGCTGGCAGGAATAGCACCCTCCACTGGACGTTCTTATTCCAGGGCCTGGGATGCCTTTGGGCGCTTTCATGGCTCTGCAACACGGCACGCATCCGAGGAGGAGGTGCTTCAGTTCTTGGTGCTCCTAAAAGCGCAAGGGCCTTGCCATAAAAACTTTAATGCTTTACAGGGCAGCTATTTCTTTCTTTTGTAAATTCCATCACTGGCCAGACCCCTGTGACAGCTTCCATGTCAAGAAGTAACTGGCTGGGTGGCGGCGTGTCATTCCTCCTCATCAGGATGGCAGGAAGCCTATCACTATAGACATACTTTATCTAATTTGGAAAAAACTACCAGAGATCTGCTGGTCAAATTTCGAAACGCGTCTCTTTCAGGCAGCATTTTCCCTAGCCTTTTTTTGGTGCCATGCACATTGGGGAGTGTTTGGCTGGCCCCTGCAATCAGGGTTGGCAGACAACGACATCAAGTTCTCTGGGCATACGTTGAATGTTAAGATTCGGTCAAAAACTGACCAGTTGCGAAAAGGGGTCACGCTCGCGCTGTCCCCAACGGAACAGGCAGGCCCCTGCCCATATCGCGACAC
This sequence comes from Podarcis tiliguerta, assembly GCF_965153285.1. Lineage (NCBI taxonomy): Eukaryota > Metazoa > Chordata > Lepidosauria > Squamata > Lacertidae > Podarcis > Podarcis tiliguerta. The sequence continues at coordinate 46,305,285 of NC_139553.1, read as the reverse complement.
ACGCCGCTTCTTCAGGGTCCGGCCCCAGTGCAAGGGCCCTTTCTTCATTCACTCAAACACGCGCCCGTTGACGCGATCACGATTCACAGCGATTTTACGCAAAGCCTTATCTGCTTGCGGTGCTAGTCCCCAGGAATATTCCGGGCACTCGTTCCGTATCGGGGCTGCTACTTCAGCATTTTACGCAAAGCCTTATCTGCTTGCGGTGTTAGTCCCCAGGAATATTCCGGGCACTCGTTCCGTATCGGGGCTGCTACTTCAGCGGCGATACAGGGTTGGGACCCCGCACACATCAAGACACTGGGGCGCTGGCGCTCGACAGCCTACAAAAGTTACATTCATCCCGGCTCCTCCTCCTTATCACTTGCAATTTAATTGTCTTACAGGTTTGCCCACCATGAAGACCTGGATGATAGGCCACAGCATTGTCCACTGGGCAGCGGATTATGCACGGTCTCAAAATTGTGGCCATAACCTTAACATCCACCCCAAGGTACGCTTTTATTGGTTGGCCCAGCGGGGCATGCGTTGGCAGAGCTTGATGCCCATGCTGCGTAGTGTGGCAGCGACCAATGGCCCTCCAAGGGTCTTGATTATACATGCGGGGGAGAACGATCTAGTGGAGCAAAAAGGCATTGCCCTTATCCTTGCTGCAAGGGCAGATCAAAAAAGCCTGCATGCCTTGTACCCATCAATGACCATCGGCTGGTCCAATCTCCTACCCCGTCTTCACTGGAGGGGGGCTTCCAATCCCTCTCGCCTCAATTACGTGGTGAGTAAAATTAACAGGGCCATGCACAACACCATGCGCCAAATTGGTGGGTTCTCTATCCCACATCCCACCATCACATCAGATGGAGTTGACCTATTCCGGGGGGACGGGGTGCACCTGACCCCACTGGGCAATGACTTCTGGCTCCACGACTTGTGACAAGCCCTTGGGGACTGGATAGATTGCGGGGTTTGATTGGTCCTCGGTTGTGGGACTTGGCGGCGAGACCCCTTGGGGCCTCGTGTGGCGGTTTTAGGCCTTGGCAAGGTAGCCTTTAGTCTAACATCAAGTGGGGGGGGGATGCATTCATGTTCCCTCCCCATGCGGCGGCGCTTGCAAGGCCCGTTAAAGGGCAAAAACCGGGAGTCCCTGGCCCTAGAATGGCGGCATGTAGGTCAAACTCCCTGGACAAGGTCAGTGGAAGGGCATGCTGTGTAAGTTTGTGCTTTGCAGTTCCCTCTCACTGGGCCTCAACTGCCTGCATATCCTCAGCCAGGCGGGCTGAGAGGGTTACCTGCCAAGGCCTGTGCCAAGTTTCCCACTTCTAAAATTCAATAAAGTTGTGGCCTGCCAGACAGGAGATAAACAACAACAGGAGAAAACCAATATTCAAATTTGTTTTAGACTGCCTTTTCATGATGTAGGTGTGATGTATCTGAGGGGTGGTCTTAGGTTACACCCCTTCTGTGATGTATGTATGATGTTTCTGGGGGTGGTCTTGATCCACACGATGGGAATTTCAAAAGTCTTTATAAGGCCTTGCATGCCATTTTTCTGGGTCCCTCCTCTCTCCTGCGGGTAAGGGGAGCACCCTGTTGCAACAGATCAATAAAGATCAAGCTTACTAGCTGCTTTGCTTCTCAGTATTCTCTGGTTGGCCTCTGTTATTCTCTCCTACCAATAGGGAACCTATGTAAGGACTCTATATGGGCTCTTGGATACCCCATAAGGGAAAAGGGCAATTTTTGTTTACAACAGTGGGACTATGGACACAACCTCAAGCTTGTTGGAGGAACGTGGTGGAATATAAAGCCAATTAATCAATTAATAATAATGTTACCCTCCCCCCTCCACTGCTGTGTGGCACCCACATCCAAACCATTCCCTGCCCCCAGCAGCCCTAGCCTGAACCAGCCTCCCACCTAAGAGTCCAGTGAGGGTACTTCTCTAAAGAGTTAGTGTGTGTGGTTTGGGGAGTGGGTTTACGGACTCAGTTCTCCAGGCAGCGGCTGCACCAAAACCCATTTCTTTGCCACTTAGATGCAATTAGAGACATTTAGATAACAAACTGCTGCATTAAATTTAATTATCCCAGCAGTAATTGGTTGCACTGAGAGGATGCTAAGCCCAGCACAGAGGGCAACTAATTAACCAGCGGAGCCGGGCGGCGGGGGCTGAGCCTGAACCTGATCAAGATACCACCACCCAGGTCGCCTTCTGCATCTGACCTGCTGACCTAACTACAGCCAAGGCTCTGCCCTCTGCGGGAACAGGTTTTCTCCCCAGAGCCTTCCAGTCCAGGAATAGGGGCAGAAGTCATCTAAAAAGAAGTCATCTGAGCATGCGAAGAGAACCTCTCTCTCACGACAGAAACCCTTCAGTGGTTCTTCAATCTTGAGGAATTGGGTGGGAACACCTTCCAGGTCTGAGGCCATGGATTCCAGGAGAAGTTGTGCTCTGCACTTTCTATTAAAAAAAAAAAAAGCAATTGAAGCAGTAACTAATTTCTTTTTTGTATTTTTTTAAAAAATGTGTCAGGTCTTAGGCATAGGGTTGGCCATAGGTCCAGAATTTCCTGGACGTAGCTAGGATTTGCCCATCGGAAACAGTGTCCAGGTGAAAATCACTGCAATGTCTGGGAAAATCCAGACATATGGCAACCCATGTAGGAAGTGTAGGTTATGGTGAATTTTCTTTAAAATAGCTCAAAAACTTGTGTGCGGATTTTCACCTTTTGAATTATGGCAAGCCTATCTAGTAGGCTCCCTTCAAAGGCTCACCATCTGGTCCTAGACGCCAGGTGCAGAGCTACACATCCTGTGCATGCCCAGAGTTTCTCTTATTTACCTATTCCGGCCCAGGGAATAGGTAAATAAGAGGAACACCATGACACAGACAAGAAAATGCCTCACAAGGATTTGTACATCACAGCTTATTATCCCCTTTCCTGGGGTCAGCGTGGAGCTTCCAGTTCTCTCTGACCCCTCTGCAGCCCTGCCCACAGAAGCCTTGGCTCCTGCTCCCCACTTTTGACAAGCCTTGCAACAGCTGGGCTGCAGCTTCCTTGGTTGCCCTACATGACTTTGCAACAGATCGAGCGCTTCTGCTGAATGCAGACTGCCTCCAGTGCAGACTTTTAGGTGCTGTTGCACAACTTCCAGCTGGAGGTCTGGAATGGGCTCTGGCTGGAGTGCAGCCGTGCTAAGCCTGCTCCAGGCAGCTGCTCATAAAGGCATTCTGCTGGTGCCTTCACCATTGCTGCAGTGGCAGCAGTTCCTATTAGCCTCCAAACAGCTGCTAATATATGGCCTGGGCAAGAGTGAGAAGAACAGGCAGCCTCTGGGCATGTGCAGAAGGCCATCTTGGCTTCAGGGGATGGAGCCCTGTGCTTTTAATAGTTGGGCACTCATATGATTTTTATTTATTCCATAGAATTTAAATACTGCTTGATTATTATTATTATTTGTAGCACCCTTTACAAACTGCAATTCCCAGGATTCTTTGGGAGAAATGTGCTTTTAATGCCTGTTTTTCCTGCAGCAGGCATGCTCAGCTACCCCTCTGGAAGCTCAATCCCACAGAAAGCTGTGACGGCCACCAGCTTGGATGGTTTTATGCAGGAAAGGCTATCAATGGCCACTAGGCACGATGGCTATGCTCTACCTCCACAGTCAGTGGCAGTAACGTTTGTGAACAGTAGTTGCTGGAAGATGCAGGAAGGGAATACAGAATGCTCTTGTTTCCACAGGCCTCTGGTTGGCCACTGTGAGAACAGGATGCTGGACTAGACAGGCCAATGCGGCCTCATCCAGCAGGCACTTCTTATGTCCTTACGTGGTTCAAGGGTAGAGAGTGTGAGAAGGCATCTTCCAAAGCAATTCCACCCCGCAAATAGCTTTGGAGCCTTCTTGCCTCTAGCCTAGCCCTCACCCCTTTTCCTGTTCCCGCTGGAGTCTTCTTTTGCTTGGCACGCCTGTAGGCTCTCTTCCGGCCAACGCTGCCGATGACCGATCTTAAAAACTTGGGGTCGGTGAGATTCGGCAATCGCAGCACCTTGCGCCTGCTGGACCTCCTGAGCGGAGCGGGTTTTGTCTTGCTCCTTGTGAAGTAGGGTGAAATGTGAGGAGTGTTGCAAGCCGGTGGAGAGGCAGAAGGTCTGGCCGAGATGGTAGAGCCCGGCTTCTCTGTCAGGGGCTTCTTCCTAACCCAGTAGAACACCATTATCATACGCCTCTTAGATGGGTTGGACATGCTGAAGAAGGTGCTGGAGGCCCAAAGACCAGGGTGACTTCAAAGCGGAGGACGCAATGGTGCCAAATCCAAGCAAATGTTAGCTCCAGTCCTATTAAATCGATCCAGCAATTATGAACGTTAAATAAGGGATTAATTCCTCAGGCAGTAGGAAAAGACTTTCTGTGACTTTTTAATAGCTGGGAGCTCCCAACTACTGCCACTGTTGACAGCCTGTTGCCCCTTATATCTCCTTGAATGGGTTATGTCACAATGGTTTCTTCATCAGGTGTTTGTGAGCATGAAAATGCTGTTGGGAGTTTCAGCAGTGAAGGCTCAGGCATAACATACTGTTTGAAAGTCTGAACATTTCCTCTTTTTTTATTTAACAAAATTTATATACCACTTTTATAATTTATATACAAATTATTAGGAGAGTAAGTTAAAAATATACTGTAGTTTATTCACCTTTAGGCTAGTTTACATACTTTATTCCTTCTTATACTTCTATCCCACCTTTCCTCCACAGAGCATACACACTTCAGCCTCCACCTTCTCCATTTTATCCTGACAGCAATATTGTGAGCTAGGGCCATAGCTCAGTGGTAGAACAACTGCTTAGCATGCAGAAGGCATCAGGTTCAGTGTCCAGAATCTCCTGGTGGGACTGGGAGCGCTCCCTCTGCACTTCGGAGGCTTCGGCGTTGCTATCGCTGAAGCCAAGGAGCCTGCATTCACTCCATAGGACACACACATTTCCCCTTAATGTTGGAGGGGGGAAAGTGTGTCCTATAGAGCGAAAAATACGGTATATGTTGGCAGTTCCATAAGGACTGTCATATGTCAGGAATTTCCCAGATATATCTGGAATGCTGCAGGCGGAAGCAGTGCCTGGGTGGAAATAGACAAATTTTTCTGGGAATTTCCGGACGTATGGCAGCTCAGCAGCTTTGGGCAAAACTGAAAAAAGCTCAACAACCTTGCCCAAAAATAAGGCAACCCTAATTTATTTTATGCCATACTCTGCCCTGGTGGGGTATAAAATCTCTTTAATAAGCCAGGAAACGATAAATAACAGCATGTTGGGGGGACTGTCCCAGAACTGAATTGAGGGTGGAAGCAGAAACTAGACCCTCATTACTACATGGCAAGTTCAGCTGTGATCCTGTGATCACTTTACCTGGGATTAGGGACTATTGGACACAAGTGAGTTGAATTCTGAGTGATGTTCTTGGCATCCGTCTGTCTCAACTCTCAAGAGACAATGGAGTGTGCCTCTGGCGGTGAAGTCAAACCTCCGCATTAGGAGCACTGAAGTGACCTCCCTGGGGCACAAGCCTGGGCGGCGTGTCTGGAGATCCTGGGCTGCCCACGTGATAAGACTTCCATTCTCTGCCTTGCTGATGTGGTGCAAAGGAAAGCAGAGGTATATGTTTGTCGCCAACTTGGCTGCAGGAGTTGCTGGAAGGAGGCGTACAGTCATCCAGCTGTCTTAGGGAATCCCAGATTTGTATAGTGTTTATGCCTTAGCCTCAGTGCTTTTTTTCTGGGGGTATTCAAGGGTACGCAGTAATGGCACTCCCCCCCCCCCCGAAGTAAAAGCACTGGTTTAAAGTGTGGCATTTACTGTATCAACTTCATGGTGAGGACCAGCACCCTTTTTCTAGAAGAAAAGCACTGCTTAGCCTTAAATCATCATAATCATCACAGTTCATGAACATGTTGCAGCTGAGCCAGGTGAAAGCACTTGACAAAGAGTTTGTGAGAGGCACGGACTTGTGAAAAGTCTCAGAGGCCAGGTAGGAAGGAATGAGGCAGCCACATTCAGCCTTTGGGTCTGGGGTCCCCATTCCAGTTCAGTGTACCTGTTCAGGGTCAGAGCTTCAAGGAGCCCTTTGTCTTCCAGCTTCGTCTTGTGTGGCTGCAAAACTCACAGGCCTGCTTGTAGCTTTGTCTGTAGCAGCCTGGAGTGCCTGTTCCATCATGCTCCAACACAGGCTGGTATACAGTTGGGATCCTTGTAATATTGGCCCCTGTCAGGACTCCTAACTCATGCTTAAAATTCCCACCTCTTGCTCCTTGGTGAATGGGTGGGGAACGGACAGATCTGTCATTTCATTTTATCTCACTTTCTTTTATTTTTCCTAGTCTTAGTTTTCATATTTTCACATTTTTAAGTCCTCATGAAAATTCATCAGCATTTTAGCACCCTTCTTATGCACATTCCCCTGGTGTAACACATGCTTGCTGGTTATTTTCACTAATATATGTGTTTTTTAAAAATATGTGCACTTATTTTAGTTGGACAGCTGCCGCGCAATATTTGGAAGTGCAAATTTCAAAGGGCAGCTGTGCTTGGGGTTGCGTATTGTTTCAGGGAGCGTGAATTAGGTCGCTCTGCATTTAAAACGTGGACTGAACTGAACTTGTCTCCCCATCCTTCCTTATTATGCTGATCTCTTGCGTTGTGCCTCCGAAGCGGCTCAGCTCTTCCTCTGCTGCTAAATGAAGCACCTTTGCGAGTTCTGTGGGGGAGAAAAAAGCCTCCCCCCCCCTCCACTTTCTCCAGCACGGCCTTGCGAGAGTGTGTTCACTGAAGCCCAGATGGCTTGCTCCCTTCCATCCAAGTTTCCTGCTGCCTGCTGGGCCAAAAAACCACTGTTGTAATAACCACAAGATGCTTCAGCAAATAGGAAAATCACATTGAGTTGTTTGGTTTTTAATTAGCCATTCCGCTCCTGCTATCCCAGCTGCAGCTCCCACCAGTCACTGGCTTGGGTCCTGGAAGCCGTGCTTCTACCTACGTTCTGCTCACTTTGTGGGAACTCCTATGCCTTTTTCGGAGCAATCCAGGCACATAAAGCCAAGTCCTCCCATCTACACATTGCCACCCATCCCCAACACTTGCTGGTTCTGGAAACCCCTGGGGCGGCAGCAATCGCTGCCTGTCTTTTCAGCCTCTTAAAACTGCAGGCTTATGAATGGAGACGAGAGAGGGGCAGGCCTTGGAGCTGAAACAAAGAGGGTGGTGGCTTTGTGGCTGAGTTCCTTGCTGATCTTTCAGCCAGCCGATAAATGCAACCATTTTGTGCAGTGGTTCTAATCCAGTCTTTTATACTACAAATCCAATGAGTCCCGCCATCGTTAAGGCCATAGGACAGGGGGGATCATGGGTGTTGCAGTCCAAAACCTCTGGAGCTCACCAGGCTGAGAGGAAGAATGCAAGAAGAGCCTGCTGGATCAGGCCAATGGCCCATTTAGTCTAGCAATCTGTTTTCACAGTCAGGGGTGTACCTAGGCTTTGGCCCAGGGTGTGTGTGCAAAAAACATGCCTCTCCCCTCTGGTTCACAGTGGCTATGAAACCTGTTCACCCTCGCACTCCTCCTGTGAGGGGCAAGAGTTACAGGAGGAGGGAAATGGGAGGGAGGAAGAAGAAGGGAAAGCAGCAAACAGAGATGATGAGGAAGGAAGGAAGGAAGATGGACTGGGAGGAGGAGGAGGAGGAGGAGGAGGAGAGCAGACCCTAATGGCCATGGAGAAGGTCACTGACAGAGTGCAAAAGGCGCTGAAAAGCAAACTTCTTAAGTTTCTAGTCCATGGTCTTTACAGGCTTTAGAGGCACCAAGGCTAGATCTACACTCACCTTTTAAATGTTATTAGAACAATATTAGAAATGTCATTCTAAAGCATCAAGACAGGAAGAGTCCTCTTTGCTTTCCCCTTCTTTTGTGTTTCCACATGGTCTACCCGGTTTCTGGTACAGGATAGCTCTGCAGCACCCTCTGGTGTCACACTTCAACAACGCATTGTGAGTGTTGAAAAAGAATGTCATGTGGCTATATGGTTATCAGAACCATTCCTTAACTATTTGTTAATGTTAAAAAAAATGAGTGTAGATCTGCCCCAATGCAGCTCCTTGTTAAGGGCCCAAGGGAGCCCAGGTCAGCCTCTGTGGTGCCTGTGGGAAACCCACAATCAGGATTCAAGCACCAGAGCCATTTCCCCTCCTGTGGTTCCAGCAACTGGTACTCAGAAGCATTTGCTGCCTCTGGTTGCGGAGGCAGAGCATAGTCCTCATGGCTAGTAGCCATTGATAACCTTCTCCTCCATGAATTTGTCTCATCCTCTTCCAGAGCCATCTACATTGGCGACCATGACATTCTAGCATCTAGCGCTGCATTGTGGTGTTTATTCCCCCTGGTGGTATAGAAGATCCAGTCACAGTGCACACCTGGGTTCGGAAGATGCGGCCTACTGGAGGCTTAAGCTGGTTCTCTAATGTCTAAAGCTATTGTACAAATGCACACAGTCGGCATAAGCGGGAGCAGTTTCTTCCTGCTCCAACAAAGCAAATGCACTATTCCCACATCATCTCTTCAGATGCACCCTTGCACCCCCAGGTGCTGTTAGCTTACAGCATTCAAAACTCAGCTCAGCCTCCTCTGCCTCTCTCTCAGAACTAACTCCATTTTCCTCTGAAAGCTACAGTTCCCAACAACCTTAATGAACAGCAAGTGTTATTTCGTGTGTGTTTTTTAATAATATTTTTATTAAGACTTTTACATAGAAAAAAAAAGAAAAGAAGAATACAAAAATACAAAAAGAAAAAGAAAAACAGATAAAAACAATTCCATTTTCATAATATTTCTTGCATTTGCTTATTTCCCAGACTTCCCCACACCTCCCCTCGCTGTATTCCAGTTCAAATGTTTAATCAGCAAATCCCTTCCCTCTATCTTATCTTAATCTTTATCTTAATATCTTAATGTATTAGACCTTTAGTTTTGCATCTTTTAACCTTCAAATTTTCCATACTCCTTCACCGCATTATTACTAATAACCTTTTAACCTCCATCCGATGTCATTCTAACATTCATTAATTTTATAATATTTCTGTAAATAGTCTTTAAATTTCTTCCAATCTTCTTCCACCGTCTCTTCTCCCTGGTCTCTGATTCTGCCAGTCATTTTTGCCAATTCCATGTAGTCCATGACCTTCATCTGCCATTCTTCCAGAGTGGGTAATTCTTGCGTCTTCCAAAACTGTGCGATGAGTGTTCTTGCTGCAGCAAGTGTTATTTCAAGGGAAGTCATGCGTTTTAAATACATGGCTGTTGCATGCAGCCCCAGTAAAAAAATAAAAATAAATGTAATGCTATTTGGAGATGGGACTGTGAGCTGAGCACTTCAAGCAGGTAATTACTGATCAGCTGGGTTCATGAACAGAGACACACTCTAATGTGTAAGGAGGTTCTTGGGGGGTTGCTGATGTTGTTGTTGGGTCACCACAGCATTGAATTGGGTGAGGGGGGAGGAGGAAGGTTGGGGGTTTGGGATCCAGTCACTAGCTCAGAGAGCACAATCACACAGCACCTATTCAAAGCGTATGATTTCCTCGGGGAGAATCCTGTCATGTCCCATCAATTTGCCCGACCCTTCCTAGATATGTATGGGTGAAATATATGGCTTAAAGAAGCTATTCCAACTTGGCAAGGTTGCATTTCAGCTGATGGGGGGAGTTTGCAGTCCCAAACGGGTGGACTGCACTAGGTGGAATAAGGCTTCCTTGCAGAAAGATCACCTGCCACTCCACCCAGATCTAATATGTGGGGCTGGCAATCACTCCAGGTTTGGGACAGACACGATGTGTTGCTTAAGGTGAAAAACTGCTTTGATTTGGGTTGTGTTTTTAAAAACAACTACAGTACCTGGAATGGCGGAAAATCCTTGCCACTGCCACGAAATAACTTTGGAGGAGCAAGCACTCCCCCTGCTGGTTGTTATTATTCCTGCAATTATTTATTCATTTTTCATACTGCCCTTCACTAGAAGAGCACAGAGTGGTTCACAACATAAAAATACAAAACAAGAACACAAAATACATAATAGAACAGAAAAAAACCAATAACTCACCCCCTCCCACAGACAGCACATTTAAAAGACCATCAATTGTTAATCAATGTAAGTAAAGAAATGTTTCTGCCTGGTGCCTAAAGATATGTAATGAATGCATCTTTCTGGGGAGAGCATCTCAAAAGAGGGGAGCCACCACAGAAAAGGCCTGTTCTAGTATTGCCACCCTCTGTACCTCTCATGGAAGGGGCACATAAAGAAAGACCTCAGACGATGACCGCAGGGCCTGGGTCAGTTCATATGGGGAGAGGCAGTCCCTGAGGTATTGTGGTCCTGAGCCCTCTAAGGCCTTATTGGTCAAAACCAGCACTTTGAATTGGACCTGGAATAGAACTGGCAGTCAGTGCAGTTGGGCCAGGATGAGTGTAATAGTCTCAAATCGTCTTACCCCAGTGAGCAACCTGGCCACCAAATTCTGCACCAGCTGAAGTTTCTGAAGCATATTGAGAGGCAGCCCCATGTATAACATGTTTCAGTATTCTAACCTGGAGGTTACCAGAGCATAGATAACAGAAGTTACGCTGTCCCTCTCCAGATAGTGATGCAGCTGGGCCACAACCAAAGCTGGTGGAAGGCACTCCACACCACTGGGGTCACTTGAGCCTCAAGCAACAGGAAAGGATCCAGAAGAACCCCCAAACTATGTAGGTGCTCATTCAAAGGGGATTATACTCCTCAAGAGCAGGCAGACTCCCATCCAGTCTAGGGAACCATCCACTAACAATGCCTCAGTCTTATCAGAATTTCATGCAGTCCATTACCAAGACAAGGCAACAGTCCAGCACTTCCACTGCCTCACCTGAAGATGTAAAGGAGAAGGAGAGCTGATGCCTTGTGCAGGTGCAGCATGGACGACACCCTTTGTGGAAAAGCTGCAGTGTTTTAGAGAAAAGGCGAGTAATAGGCAACGTGAAAGAAGTTTATAAAATTATCCACAAGAAAGGGATAGAGCACATCAGTCTAGAACTTGTGAACATCCAACAAAGCTGAGTGTTGAAAGATGCAGAACAGATTTTTAAGAGGTCCCTCATGGAATGCATAGTTGAACTATGGAACTCACTCCTGCAGGAGGCGACCAGCCTAGATGGCTTTAAAAGAAGATTGGGCAAATCCATGGAGGAGGAGGAGGCTGCCAAGGGCTACTAGCCATGATGGAAGCTCTGCTCTGCTCTGCCTCCGAAGTTGGAGGCAGCGGTGCTTCTGAATCCCAGTTGCTGGAAACTGCAGGAGGGCAGAGGGCTCTGTGCTCGGGTCCTGCTTGTGGGTTTCCCATTGTGGCATCTGGCTGGCCATGGTGAGAACAGGATGCTAGACAAGATGGGCCATTGGCCTCATGCAGCAGGGCTCTTCTTGTGTTCTTAACCCTATAAAAACTAGGTGGTTGGATGTGGGCGATGCTTTCAAAAGGTTCCAGGTTCCCTTTATCACATACACAGCCCAACAGGACAATGACAAAAATTCACCAACAGCATGCAAATCAATATTGCTAACCTGATCCAAAACACCCACCCACCTCACTCACACACAAAAACAAAGATCACCACAGCCAATCACAAGCAAACAATCACACCCTAGGCCAACCCCAACCTCTCTCACCACCAAAGGAACACAAGTGAACAACACAAACAACGCTGACCCCAAACTCTACATACATTAAACAAAATAGAAACACCGCCACCCGACCCCACCCCCATCCATCTTCCCTCTCTCCACCCCCCCTTTCTTTTTTCTTTTTTTTCTTTTCTTCTCCCCCTAATGCCTCAACAAATGAAATGGATTTGTAAAAATGTTACATGGAAAAAAACAACAACGAGGCATTACACTTACTTCTGTAAAACAAGAAAATCCTTAATAAAATATCAAGATAAAAAAAAAAAAAAGGTTCCAGGTTCCAAGGGGCAAATAGATGAAGCTGGTGGGTCTGGGCTGCTTGCTCTCTTGTCTGCCTTCAACTGAACATATTGAATGAGGTACTGCTGCAGTTATGGTGGTGGAAGAAATAAAATACATTGTGGAGTGGGGAGACCCAGCACCTTCTGCTTGTGGCATCTCTCTCCGGCTGGACCATCACAGTGGGTTGAAAGCTCCTCCCACTCAGTGGGGTGGCTCTGGGGCAGGGATGTCCCCCACAAAAAACAGCTGCAGCTGTATTACCAGAGACACACAACTCTGCCCAGAGCTGCATGAAAATCTTTGGGCAACCTCTGGCTTTTGTGGTGGTCTCTTCCACTGTCTCGGAGCAGATTTCTGCCTGTGGGTCTCCAGAGGTTGCTGGAATCTCAAAACCCATCAGCCCCAGCCAGCATGTCCAATGGGCAGGGATATCGGGAGTTACACTCCAGCAATAACTCAAGGGCAACAGGCTGCCATATAATCTCACAGGCCTAACATTTCTCCACTGATGTTCAAAATATTCATAGGCAGATGGTGGCTGCTTCTTCTCAAAGCTCATCAGTCTTATTTAGCCCAGGTATGCTGGCAGGGGCTGATGGGAGTTGTAGTCCAAAACACCTCACTCACTCGTATGCCCCTCAATAGCCCAGAGAGCTTCCATCCCAGGCTTCTCTGACCTGCTCTCCTCCAATGTTGGACTCCATCTCCCATCAACCCCAGGCAATCGTACAGCCCATGGTCCAGAGCAGCTTTTATTAGCCCTGGGACTCCAGGTGTTACACAACTACAACTCCCATCATTCCTAACCAGCAAGGGCAGTTGTCAGGGATGATGGGAGCTGTAGTTGAATAACACTTGAGGACCCGAGATTGAGAAAGGCTGGTCCAGAGTGAGGATGGAGTTCTTGGGCGAAACTGATGTAGAGCAGAAACTACAGGTAGAACTCCGGGGGATTTAGAGCAGCACTGCAAACAT